>NC_139511.1:21066203-21666203 GCF_008360975.1 Lichenostomus cassidix | reverse complement strand
TCTAATCTAGGATATTTGTATTTCTTAAATACTTAAAAGATTTCTCATAACTTTAAAATAGTGTGGAAATATTTCTATATATTTTAAATAAATCTTTGCAAGCAGAGTGAATAAAAACATGGCAAAGGTCCCAATGTATGCTGTCTTTTCCCAGCTGTACATGATCTTTTTACATTTTACTGCAACGTTCTGTATGTAAGTATTTAGTAAGAAATTACATTTAATATCATTACTTATGATCATGCTGATTTTTGCCAACCAGGTCTTATTTGCTCTTTTCAACTTGAGTAATTTGTGTGTCTGTGTGTGTATGTGTGCATAGAGGACACAAAACAGCTGTTACTATAACTGAACATACATTTTATTTTTTTAAATATGCAGATCTAGCCAGTCACATAAAGCAGGTTGTACCAAACGTAATTTTGCATGTAGTTTTGAAGGTGAAATTAACTCTGCTTTCTGCACTGGGAAATGGATGTTTAAGGCACAAAAATTGGGAAACATCTTTTTGTTTGAGCAGCAGGGACTCTTTCCTCTAAACACAAAGGGCTTTTGCACTTTCTTTTAGTTGCAGATAAAATTCCATTAAGAACTAAGATATTAATTTCTCCTTGAGTATGATATTTGGACTTGTTATATAGAGGTCCCTGCACTCTAATACACTTGTTTTGTATCAAAATAACCCTTTTATTCTCTGAATTGAATCAGATTCACACTTTCAACTTGTTTTCTCTTCCATATGTTTGTTGTCTTTGTCCCTGTTCCAAGTTAGAGTACTCTGGTCTGCTTCACGATATTACTGTCTTTCTGTTCGTTATGTATATATATATAAAAGCAGCATAATGGCAAGAATGGCAAAGATTTTAGAAAATGTTTTTTATTCTGTGGAGAATAATGTGAGAGTTTATTAATGCTTGAAGTCTGCAAAGAGAAAAATTGTAACTTAAGCATGTCCAACGTATATCTAGCCATATTGTGTTTTTAAAATAATGACAGTGACTGAAATTTTGTACATATGCAACAGTATAAAATTAGTATTCTTCTGTGGAAGGATACACTTCCTTTGTAAGCTTCAGCAGAGTCCCCTTAAAGCCTTCACTTTAGTATGATTTCACTAGTATTTTAATATATTTGATATACTGCATAAAGACAGGAGCAATTGCATATAACTTGCAAGACCAGTAATAATATTGCTTAGTGACATTTTCTAAGTAAACATTTTCCTGCAGATAAAGAGTTGGAAGATGACTAATAGCATCAATCAATTTCAGTTTATTGGAGGTGTTACTGGAATGCCCTGCAGGGCTCATTGATATCATCAGCTTTGGGTCTTTTCTAGTGTCAGCATCTGCACACTTGTTGGTGTTATTCTACTGTCAACACTGCAGTGACTGCTTCTAGAAAATATTCAATTTTATTAAAAATGCCACAGAACTAGGTAGAATTTGAATTTCCTGTTGTGTCATTCCCAAAAAAAGTAGAAAGTTTTTAAAGTTTTTTGTAACACTCCTGGTTATGAAGTTTCCCATTTTCTCCTCCAGTGCTAGTGCACTCAAGTAACAGATAAAAAAATGTGGATTTAATTCTGGGTTTGTTCTGGCACTTGGTTCTTTCCTACTGCTATTAGAAAGAGCTTTTGTGGCTTCACTGGGAGTTTTTCTTACATATGGAATATGGAATAGCCCTGTCCCATCAATAGAAATATTAATACACCAATAGAGATGTAAACTTCAGGGTTACAATAATTTGAAACACCAGTTGAAACCCCTTGGTTAGAAATCTTGCCAAATGCAGTTTATGTTTAATGATACAATATAAAAATGAATAGAAACTAGTTCTTTGCTTAGTAAATGAGAGAAATGTGTCACTATGGAAAAACACATTTATTCTGATTTATAAACCTAAAAGTTATAATAAATAACTTGAAACTAATAATAAATAACTTGAGGTATAGTGTGAAAAGTCTTAATAGCAGAAATTGTAATGAACACATATTTTCAACAAGACTAATTCATGCCCCTTCTACAGATTCTTTGTGTTCTCTCATTTTTCTAAACAATGTATTTTTATACAGTCCACATTTTGCAGATTCCCAAGGCTGTTATGGAAGCATAGTAGCAGTGGGGGAGGATGTTACAAATATTTTGCTAGGTTTGAGGGATGTGAAATAACCCAGTGATTTTGGCCAGTCCTTTTAAAAGACTTTCTGTTTGCTCTCAGCTTTTCTTTCATTTCAGAAAACAGAATGGAGTTTTCATTCCTGAGAGGACTGAGCTTTGGCCAATGGTGGTGTGAATGCCAGCCTGGAAAATACCACAGTTCAGTTCCTTCATGGGGAGATTGCCACAAACACTCTGAGCCCATGCTCGAGGAGGTGTCTCCACAGAAAGCTCCACAGAGATGTCTCAAATGGGTAATTCCTTTTCAATCAGTATTTAAGATTTTCAGAGCTCATCCCTGAATAAATTTCTGTAGTATTATGTACATTCAATATATTGATTTTAGCCCAATTATTGTTTAACATATGCAACTTAGTAGAATTTTAGAGAATTGATTTTTCCTCCTCTTCTTGAGCATTCTGATTCAAAACTGATTCTCTATCTTCTTTCCAGCTTCTGTCTAGGATTTAAGTGAGGCTACGTTTTCACAGAACTTTACTTTCATGCACTACTTTATGAATTGCAAATAAAAATTAATTAAAATGGAAATAGTTTCTGGTTTCAGTGCAAAACACCAAAATGGAAGTTACAATAGGATAATCCGTCAAATTAAATATCAATGTACCTTTAAATGTCAAAGTTTTGTTAGTTTCATGTTCAGGAAAAGTGAAAATGAGAGCAACATTTGTAAGTGACATCAATCTGATATTCTGGGAATGTTGTATATTTAGTTAATTATGTATTCACAGTGTTCACAGCACTGACTCAGTAACTGTAAAAATACCTGTTAATGTTGACTTAACTTGTGTTACTATCCAAAGAAAGTTTTATCCTAAATGTGTAATAAACATTAATTTGAAACTTGGAGTTTAATTGTGATTCCACTGTTATCTCCTGAGAAAGGAATGCCTTGCATCACAGTTTATAATTTCTGAGCAATTATTCTTGTAAGCGTAAAGGTGAACCTGCATATCCATTACCTTTTGGCAGTGACCAGACCATTACTGAGCAATTATCAATTTTACCAAGGGTTTATTTTACCTTTGGTAACAGTGCAGAGCAAATTCTTATGCCATACACATATGATTGCAATTGAGAAGGGATTTATGATACTAACCATAAATCCTTTTTTTTACTTGCCTTGCTGTGAGGATACTATGCAGTGTAAAGCATCATGTGTAATATATATCATGTATATGAATTATAAAGGTCTATTGTCACGTTTTGTTTTCTGTTCAGTAGGTTAAAAATTATGAACTGACTTTTTAGCTACTATTGACTGTGATATTTTTTTAATCTCTCTAGACATGAGAATGGTGCATTTCTTTTTCTGCTTTCAACAGGGAAAGAGGAAACACCCAACAGGGAAAGACCCGCGGTCTAAAAGATACATGCTTGCACACAAATAACTGTACCTCACTCCGTGTCAGTTTGCAATATATTGCAGAGGCACTAAGTAATTGTCTCAAAATCAAAGAATCAACAAGAAATTCTGAGTAGCAGATAAAGCTGGGCAGATAAAGAAGCTTTTGTTCCTTGCTGTGGCCCTGAGCAGCCCTTTGTCAATCTTTGCTGTTCTTTTCCTACACATTTTTCTGTCTCACATATGAGTCCTTCAGGGCACAAAGCATGTGTAAGCAGCAGTGTATTTAGAACAAAATCATGTTAATGTTTCACAGCAATGCCAGATAAAGCTGATTAAGTAAGATTGTAATCACACTGTTAACTGTGATTCTTTTTCACTTAAGTTTCAATATTTGCAATGCAGAATCAGTAGTGCTGATTTTATTTAAATGAGTGGATATGTTAAATGTCTGAATGAGAAAGATAAAAAGGAGTTTGCTATTGAGAAGAAATACCTGAGCCTCTGTTACAAGTTAGGTGCACTGCTACATAGCTTCACAGAGCTTAAGATCGAGTGGTTCACCTGCTCTAACTTCTTGGCTAAGGTCAGACAAGCCATTAGATTTCTTCCAGGAACCTATGTGTATGAAATGCATATTTTATAAATAAACTGATACTAGTTGGTTTAGACTTTCATTTTTCCTGGTTAAGTCATTCATCAACCCCCTTAGCAGGAGCTTCAGGTCAAGGTTCAGGAAAAAAAAGGTTCAGGTTTCAGGAGAAATGAAGTACTCCAAAGTAGTGATTTTAAGATTACTTTACTGAATGGTTAAGCATGGCATACAGTTAACAGGAGGAAAAGAGTTCAATATAAATACCAAAAGAGATAAACATATATTTAATATATTTTTTTAATTAGCAGGAATTTTAAAAAACATTTTATTGAGAGTCTTCCAAAATTTGGGATGTTAAGAAATACAAATAGTGATCAGCCTGTTAGAGTAAAGAACTGTACTAGATGTCAGACATTGGGCTGTAAGAAATGAGTGTTTCATCATACCTGCAAGACAGAACTTCTACATAAACGTGAAGTGGAAATACTGAATTTATTTTCTGATTTGTAGGCATTTCTCATTGTTTCTCAGTTTGAAACTTCAGATTGTTATGTTTTCTGGTTATTTTGTCCTAAGAACAAAACCATCCTCAATTTTTTCATAAGATAGGTTTTGATGTGGAAGTCATAGAATCACAGAATATGCCAAGTTGGAAGGGATTCACATCAAGTCCAACTCCTGGCCCTGCATAGAACCATCCCCGAGAGTCACACCATGTGTCTGAGAGCATTGTCCAAACACCTCTTGAGCTCTGTCAGGCTGGTGCTGTGACTGCTTCCCTGGGGAGCCTGTTCAGTGCCCAACCACCTTCTGGGTGAAAAACCTTTTTCTAATATCCAACCTAAACCTCCCCTGACACAACTTCAGGCCATTCCCTCATATCCTATCACTGTCATCACAGGAAGAGATCAGTGCCTGCCCCTCCTCTTCCCCTCATGTAACTGCAATGAAATCTCCCCTCCTTACCAGGCTGAACAGAGCAAATGACTTCAGCCACTCCCCATACAGCTTCTCCTCAAGGCTCTGCACCATCTTTGTTGCTCTCCTTTGGACACTCTAATAGTTTCATCTTATTACAGCCAAATGAAGTCACCATTTCCTTTAATTCTTCTTTAATTTTCATTTCTTTTTGGTTGTTTAAGGTACTAGTCTTAAAATGCAAAGTTTTTCTTAAATTCTAAATATGTCGGAAGTTTTATAATACATAAACATTTCCACTATATATAATAGATAAAACTTTCCACAAAATGTCCTGGAATAGCATATTAGTGTCCTTGCTAATATTTTTCATCCTGTCTTCTAGAAACTGTGTGTGTTTTTAGATAGATATGGATATATGTATATATTTATGTATGTATACATGCATACATATGTGAAATATATGTGTGTGTGTGTGTTTGTGTGTGTATATATATATATATATATATATATATATATATATAATGTATGTACCATATGTATGTCCTATTTTATTCCCAGCAAATTCTGTTTTCCTAATCCATCATTAGAGATTCATCAGCAGTGGTGTGAAACAACAGATCCTATTTTTTTACCGAACGTTCTCCTGCTTCATTTTCAATTATAACTTTGATATTTCTTGTTGCTGATCAGCAGTTCTTTCCAAAGTTCTTTACAGCCTCTGATCACCATGTTCCATTGTTTTCCCCCTGGAAATCAAAATATCATATCTGTGGGCCTTAGTACCACTTAATATTGACAAACTTCTAGAAATATTGTATATTCCTTTCAATCAGTTTGTCAGTTACATTCAACCTGACAGTCTGAGAAGATTTAAGACTGAATCAACCTACACAGCTTCATTCCTTGCTGAGGTACTGTGCTTGAATCATTTGGGGTAGAAAAATGTTGGTATCAGCTGTAGTCTTCCAGCGGGGCTTCTCGGGAGAGCAAAAAATGCTGCTCTTTTATAAATTTCAGCAAACGATTTTTGGTGAACATCTAAGCATGTGGCTTGCTCTTGGAGTCCCAGAGCAAGAGGTCAGTTGAGAACATCTCTTCTCCTTTGCCTCCAGGCAGCCAGAGAACTCTGCAGGACAGTGCTGTTAGGTAATTGGGTTCTTCAGGCTTTCTTTAGTCCGTATTTTGAGAGATGTGCTATTCTCTGGAAGGTGTCCTTAAGCTCTTCCACACTTGTTTTGGTCCCTTGCCCCTGAATAAATCACATCTAGATTCTGACCTTAATTTTCTACATTCTTGGTCACAGAGAACTGACATAGTTTAGTGCTGTTTTTTGGAGTCAAGGCTTTTCCTATGTCTCCAGAGCCTCTCTATACACATTTATTTGCTTTCTGAATCTCTCTTGTATTTCTACACTTTAATTCTCTGAGGGTGGCAAACAGTTAAGTGGAAATGTGGCTCTGAGCCACCGTGTTTGGGTAGTTACACTTTGCTTCTGGCACCTGCAGTTTGTCGTGTTTCTTTCTCTCAACAGCAACACCAAATTATTGTTCCATATTGGAACAATCCATATTTGAATCTCATATTAGTTTATGGCTCTGGCAAATAACTCATTAATGCAAAATTACTCTGTTGACTTTAACTTCTTCATTAAACTCCATTATTTTTGATATGCTCAAGTAGAAGAATTAGTATGAAAATCGTGATGTAGAGCTTAATGTATTAATGGATCCATTGACTACAATGTTTTCTTTGTGCAAAATGTGCCTTCCTCATTCATGTAAATGGTTAATCTGATTATTTTAAGCATTTGTATATTTATTAGACAACTTAAGTACAATCTAGATAATTTTGTTATAAATTCAAATTTATTTGATTGTACATATATGAAATTACTAATTATGATAGTAATAAAGAATTAGTTTCTAAAGTAATTAAGTGCATTCTAGAAGCTCAGGGACATTAGAGGATATGAAGTCACAGTCAGAAAGTGAAGATAGCTGGGCTATGGCTTATCCTCTTCTTCCCTACACATCAGAACAGGAAACCAAGTCTGTATTTGAGACAAAGTGGCTAAAAATCATTCTACTAAATGAGGTGGTTGCTATAAAAATTTTGTATTTGAAAATCTTCCAGCTAGCCATGTTCTTGGACATAACTGTAAGAAAATGGTTAAAAAAATTTCCTTCTGGGCAGCCAAAAAGCATCCCGGGACTGATAACTGAGATGGAAAAATTGAGTGGAATTTTTGAGTGAAGTGTTGAAAACCTTGGAGATGTTGAATGAAGCAAGAGACATTGTCCTGTGTACAGTACCTGCAGGGCAGCATGGCACAGCCAATTTTTTCTGCAGTTCCTCTTAGAACTTTTCCATGCTGCATGACTCCTATCCAACGGCTTAGTTTGCTCAGTATTTTCTACTGTAGGCCTGACACCCACAAAGGAAGGAAAGAAAATTGAAATATACAGAATGGGGATGTGAAGCTCTGTCATGATTTAAGCCCAGTTGGAAATTAAGCACCACACAACCTCTCACTCAGCCTCCCTCCCTTCCACCCTCACCCCGGTAGAATGGGGAGAACAATCAAAAGTAAAACTTGGGGGGTTGAGTTAAGAATAACTTACATGCTGGACATCATGTTCTATGGTGTGAAATAACCCTTTGGTCAGCTTGGGTCACCTGTCCTGGCTACAATCCCTCCATTTCCTTTTTGTACCTTCTCACTGACAGAGCATGAGACACACACACACACACACCCCCACCACACACAAGTCCTTGATTTAGAGCGAACATGACTTACCAAAACCCAAGATATCAGTGTATTTTCAACATTATTCTCATTCTGAAACCCAAACACAGCACTGTAATAGCTACTGAGAAGAAATTAAATCTATCCCAGCCAAGACCAGGACAAACTGGTAACAACTGTAGTCAGTGAGTTGTTTGAGTTCAGTGAAACTGAACCCTATTAGCAGGTCAACTACTTTGCCACATTACGTTCTTGAAGCTAATGGGAGGAGAATATTAAGGTGTGCTGTGGGGAGGTTTTTTTGTCAAGGGTGCCAATAAGTGAATAGCAATATGGAACAATAATTTGATGTTGTTGTTGAGAGAAAGAAACATGACAAACTGCAGGTGCCAGCAGCAAAGCGTAAGTAGCTCAACATGGTGCTTGGATTTTTGATTTTTTATAGCTTCTAGAACTTTCAAATTAGGGCTGTTTCTACAAAAGCCTCATAATGGCAAAATGGAGCACAGCTTTCTGACACACCATCAGGTCTTCAAGTTATTTTTTAATAGTTGATGATCCTTCCCCATACCTCAAGGACCTGAAAAGGACTGTAGCATATTAAAAGACACTGTTTAATAAACTAGCAGATAGCTGTGTGTGGTGAAAGATAACTTTTAAAGGTGTGTGCATATGATGAGGTGGGCACAATGATGGTCCCACAAATATCACTAGATATGTTGAAAACAGCATTTAAAGGAACAACATTATTTATCACTTTAACTGTGATTATCTATACTATCTGCAGGTATGCTAACTGGTTTTTCTTGTTGTGTTAGTATGAATTTTTAAAGAAATCTTTTGACCAGGGACTTCAGTACAGAGAATACTAAACTTCTCTGCAAAATCATGGAGTCTTGAACTGTTCTTTCCTCACTTATTCAATCACACTGAGGTAGGAAAAGTCACTGTGACCTTCCTTAGGGTAAATTAGCATTCATGTTCCTTACCTCTGAGCTCATTCCTCTCAGAAAGTTTGTTCTTGACAACACAATTCAGATCACATGCAATGTCTGGATGTGCCTTTAAAGTACTATGTGACTTGAATACCCAAAATTTCAAGTAAAACAGTACATTTTTGTCGGGAGGAAGCAGTAATGAAAGATACAACTATTCTGAATATCCAGCAAAGTTTGTTTGAAGAAACAAAACAATGTAAGCCAAAAAAAAAAATTAAAATCACATTTCTTTAAAATGTAAGGAATCAATAACACAAAGCATTTTTTCTCAGCACTTCAGCCCAGATTGTGTTCTTTCCAAAATCATCCTTAAAATACAGTTCCAACACTCTGCTTAGTCTTTTGGCCCTGTCATATAAATGGATAATTCAGTTTCTTCATCATGGTATACCACTTTCTGGCTTGGAATAGATGACACTTTCTCAAGCATTGTATCACACTGTGTATGGGGTTGCTATTTTTTCATATTCCATCTATTTCTATGGTATTTTAATACAGAAACTGAGAAAAAAATATTATAGTCTCACCTTCATCTTTCATATTCAACTACCTGTAGTCCAACCTGTAACAGTAATGAAAATATGTTGAAAAAGGTAATTTATTTCTATGACAATGTGATTAATTATTGGTTTGAAGGTTTAGTTTAACTAAAATGAAACGATTCCCATATTTTAAAAAGATGTGAGAAAAAATATTAAACGAATTTCATTATCAGAATGAAAACAGTATTTTTTTTTAAAAAGGGAAAACACAATGTTTGAACTTTGGACACACTTTATCATCACCTTTTCATGTCAGAGGCAATGAGGAGGAAAATTTGCCATATTTTCAAATGGCCAACACTCCATTTTCAGAAATCTATTAATCTGCAATTTTTCATCTCTTTCTAATCCTAATTATATATCAGAAAACTATATTATTAGCTCATGGGCAACGAGATTTCTGGTGTTCTCTGTCTTAGAAGATGTCAATTCTCTACATAAATCAAGTCCAAATAGAATCTCTCATAGAGAAAAGAAGATACATTTTTGGATGTATGTTTATCAGCAAATCACATGGAAATTTGTCAAGGACTACTGGCATGTGGCCATTCTTTTTTCATGGTGTCTGTCTGTGGGAGGATTGAACTGCTTTGTATTGGACTTTGATTAGGTGCTTTTTGAGAAGAAAGTGTTGTCTCTGAACAGACATCTGAGCCATGGGAGAACACTATCGCTACAGATATTTTTCCAAGCATCCATCATCTGTGATGCCTCTTGGTGGCATGTGCAGAAAAATCACATTGTCTGACTTAATTATTATTATTCTGTTTCTTCACTGATGGACACATTCTCATCCAAATTAAAAGCAAAAAAAACTTACTTGGCAAGTCTGAGCTAGCCCATGCCTTGGACCTAAACCTAAAAGGAGGTGGTAAAAAAAAAAGGAGGTATGAACGAGTTCAGAAATTACTTGAAAATAGTGGTGAAAAAAATTATGGATATTATTATGAGGCCAACATAAATTCAGAATGTGGTAAACCCAAGCTACATTAATAGAAGGTACTTTGAGAGTCAGCTTCTTTTTAGAGAAAGAAACTACAAAAACTGTCAAAGCCCACTATATTATAGTTTTAGTGGATGACCCTGAATTACAAATTTCATACTGTGCAGTGCAGTATAATTACAGATATTACTAATAAAACTCAAGCATGACATAAAATGTTGTTGTGAAGGCAGATGAGAGTTTGCACTATGCTTACAACCCAAGAGCATACTATAGGCTTCTGAGGACTGAGTCAAGGCTTCCAGGTCAAAAGAACAAAGATTTACCAGAATACTTTTGGCAGAACAAATGATATACAGAGTTTTACTTAACTCCCTTAGTTATAATTACCTGTCAGTTGCATACACTGCTTGCAGAAAAAGATTTTTCAATACACAGAGTTAAGAGTTATCCTTGCCTCTGAGTTTAATCATAGAATTTTGATGTATTTACCAGAATGGGCAAGAAACTGAAATAATATTATCCTTGGCTGAAAAGCTCCTGCCTATTTTATGAATATTTTACTTTAGTAAAATGAGCTTCTGTTCCTAGATTTAAAAAGTGTTATTTGTAATCAATATGACTCCACAGCAGCTAAATAAAATACCCTAGTCTCTATCCTTATGGAAACAACCTTTGTCTAAAAGGAAACAAGGGGCAAAAAAAAATTTAAGGAAACTAGGAGGAATTATCACAGACCATCCAGAATGATATAGTATGGTAGTGACTGCTTTGCAGTCTTTTTGTCTCTTTTTTTTTTTTTTTTTAAGGATTTCATGTGGACTTGATTTTTAGGATCATTTTGAAGAGAAAAAGTTTAGCAGTCTTGAAATTATCGGGACTTTCAGAAAATATGTGGTTTGAATTGGATGTACAGCCTATAAAATTAAAAGAACATTGACAGGCTATTTAAAAGGGTTATTCCCAGTTAAGTTGTTAGTTTTGATGATATTTCTTACAGATGTGGGACTAATGATTATTCTTTCTGCTGTTTCAGTGTATGCCTGTATACTTCTGAAGTTATTTAACTTTCAGATTTTATATAGTTTATGAGGCTGAATGAAATCCAGAATTTCTGATGTTTTCCTAATATGTCCTGTTCTTTTGCCTCTTTTGTAAGATGTTGAATCAGAACTTTTCTCATAAAAACTTCAAGTTTTTCAGAACTGAATTATCTTCTGACAGGTTATTATGAAAATTCCAGTTTGATTATATGAACAGCAACAGATCTAAAGTCCTAGTGGAGCTACAAAGTCATAGGGTGTTACAAAAGAAATTTATTTTGAAAACTTGACACGCTGGATAGAGGTTGTGTTAGTGTTAGATAGTCTTGCAACTAATCTCACCACCTACATTCTTTCTAGTTTTTTAATCTGTGTGACACCTGTGGGAAAGGTCGGATTGTTCCATAGAAGAAAAAATGAAGCAAAGCTATCCAAGATTTTTGCTTTCTACTTATGTTTTGAGGATATAAATTTATATTTATTTCACATCTGTATTTCTTCTGTTACTTTATGGTTAAATATGAAAGTCAAATGGGGATTTTGAAATACATTGAAAATGAAACAGTTTTCAAGGAATTATATTTTTATTGATTTTAATAGCATCTATACTGTATCCATAAGACAGATTTAACATGTCTTAGTCATTTTTCTCAGATACTTTAGATTTCAAAAGATATGTCTGTTAAGAGGAAAAAAAATCTGAGGGTAAATAGAAAATATATCTTTTTATTCAGAAGGTTTCTCATTTAAGCTCCTGTGCCACAGACACATTATGAACAATATTGATTTTCTTGACCTCAGCTGAACAACATGAAGACTTAGCCTACATTCAGTCCTATCTTAAATTTATCATAAATCTCATATGTGCCAATATTCTATATTTCAGTGTTTTGTGCACATAATCTATATTGTAAAATCATATTGTAGTAAGTGACAGAGCACTAAATTTACAACACAACAGGTTAATCTTAGCACTTCATGCATTATGAACAATAAAACAGTTATTGATCCTAATGAAATATTATTATAATGTTTGGTTTTTATTTTTTCATTGTGGAGGGTATTTGTCCAATTGATATTGTACAGATATTTGCTAAAACAGCACAGCCACAGGAAGCTTTCCTTATTGTATAACGAGGTTGTTCATCATAATTATGTTGTGTCAGCACACCCATATAGGTCAACCTGAGTTCAGAAAGATAGGATTATATTTCGTTCTGAGTGCAAGCATGTGTTTAAGTACTTCCCTCCCTTTAAAAATAATTGTAGTTGTACAAGATTGTAAATAATTGCTAATCTATGAGTTATTTCACCCTATAATCTAGAAAACTAGAGCTGTCACAGAAAGCAATGAATATGATGTTAAGCAAACTACATTGTTTCAGTGACAGTAGCCTTAAAAGTGAATGGCAAATATATTTTACCACAATACTTTGGTGTCTATTTATATGTATTTCCCGTTATGAGTCATTAGCATTAGTAAGTCTTTGCTGAAGAGGTACAAATTTGTTGTAAGGAACTGAAATATTTTCAAAAGACTCAGGAAAAAGTGTCTTTTTCTGCATATAATCTTCAGTCTTTCTCATAATTAATTTGAATATATTCAATTTCTTTCAAAACATGCCATGATTATCTTCCTTTTGGCTAAAAGCTAAGAGGAATTATTTTCAATTCAGCAGACATGTATTTTTGCATATTATTGTCATTAACACTGAATATAAATTGCCTTCCTTCCTTGCTAGGGAAGACGTTTCCAGGAAGCATTTTGTCAGAAATTTCTTTTTCTTGAATTATCCAGTGTTCATGTGCTGGGGCTGATGTGGTTGTATGTTGTGATCTGTTTAATGTGTGTGATTTCTCCTCATTCCTTTCCTTGACACAAAAGGAAGTAAATTTCACACAAAAGAAAAAAAAGGAAAAGAAAAAAAGAAAAGAAAAAAGGATGGAAAATGAGCCTAAGAAGTGATTGTGATTTAAAGCATATGTTGCAGTACAATGTACCTCTGTATTATTACTCATAGGAAGAAGACATGTAAACAAAAAAAAATTAAGTTTTCTGCAGTAATAATAATAAAAATGAAGTCTTTTTAAACCATGAAAATCTCTGTGCACTACTTTAAAACAGCCAATTAACCTACACTGCGTACTGGCTTGAAAGAGCTGATCACACACAGTAGCACTCCATCAGTCTTCATCTTGAACTCTGGTTCTCTAAAGGTTAATGTATCATCCTCTTTTATTGATTTCAATCCTTTCAGTTGTTAATATGTTAATATATGTATTAACAGTAGATTTTAATCTACTGTGGATTTTAATTTCTTTCTCATTTCTTTAAGATGCAAAAGGCATAATGCTCTTCATGAAAAAAAATTAGGAAGAATAATTATAGGATGATTAGTCTTCCTTCCCTGCCTCCTTTTCTTTCTCCCTGCAATAAATAAAATAAAAAAAAATAATAAATTTTAAAAAAAGAGCTGTGTTCTGGGAGAAAAATCACAGACAAGTCCATATTGTACCACTTCTCTTTTAGCTCAACACAATTTAATATGTAAATTTATTAGCACTCATTTCATTTGAAAAGATCAGTGTTATTTCAAGCTACAGAAATACACTGAATGGAGATTTCATTTTAATTAGTCTGTATTTCCCACTAGTGGAGCTGGCAATTCTCATCAGTCCCCAATCTTTTTTGGCTAGGAAAGCTTGCACATTCCAAACTCACTCTGATGAAACATGCATTTATCCTAATGGTAGTGAGTATTGGGGATTTCTGGGCATATAGGTCTCACATAGTTGTCTATACTGATGAATATCATTTTGAATGACATGTTGCAGGTCTCAGGTTGATTGGATGTGAGCCCAAGGGCATAGGTAGCAGGCAAAGATGATTTTACTGGGACAGTTTGCATAACAAGCAACTGTCATCTCATTAGCAAGCATAGGCATTTTTGCCACATGCTGTTTAACACATCATCACACCTGTTCACACTTCATTGTCCCAAGAATTCAGTTAGGCAGCTTGCTGTTGGCTTTATTTTTTCGTTTCTTACTGAGAGTTGGTTATTTGGTGCCAGATTCAGAGGTGTGAGATAGCTGCAGTTTAGAGTTTAAAAATATGATGTCCTGTGAATATTGCTCTGAGGTGTGGTAAAGACCAGGATTATAGTTTGAATTATAACTACTGTCAGTGACTGTTTTATAGCTCTCCCTTCTACCTGCTGTTCTTTTGGAAGCTGAATTACCTATCCTCATAGCCTATAAAATTGACCCCTTTACCAATGTTTGGATTGATATGTAATCTGTTGTCTTTTCCTCTTGCTATAAAATGTACGTTGAAGCCCCAGAGCAAGATTTTTCCACAGTAAGGAAGTGAAGGTCCCATCACTTTTTGCATAAGTCATTCTTCTCTTTTGGCAGATCCTTGTGCACTGTTACAATGGTAGCTCAGACACCACACCAGCTTCAGCCCTGGGCTACGTCCTGGTGGAAGTCTGTCACCAGCAGACTGGGGTTTGGTGCACCAGTAGCTAAAATGATACTTGTCACTGCTGCTGAGGTGTCTGGATAGCCAAAGAAGCCACCCAAGGCATGACTGACCCCATAAATTAGCTGCTGGATTGAGCAATATTATCCTTTTTCAGCCCCAAAAACCAAGAGAAAAATGAAGTATGACAGATTAGATGAGCTGGGTCACAGCACTGGGTGGGTGGTGAGAAGAAAAACATGGGAAGGGATTGCTGCAGCTGTAGATTTGGAGAAGGTGGAAAGAAGGAAAATTAAGGGATGTGGGGGAAGGTTGATATCACTAGTAAAACAGATGGAGGAGTACGCTGAAGAAAAGAAGAGGGAGCAGATGAAACCAGCTTTGATAAATTGGAATTGCTCATAGCCCACCTACTCAGTCAAGTTGTACTGCTTGTCCAACTTGCCCTTTTCATTTGCTGACGACTGAAATTGTGGAGGCAGCTGCACACACCTTCATTTCCTCAGAATAAACATGTTAGCCATGGAAGGAGGGAGGAAAGTGGTCTTCAACACGCTGCATAAATGGAAGTGTTTCTCACATTTTTTTCTTGGAATATATCTCTTGCTTGGAGAATAATCAAAGTATCCTCCATACATGTCTTGCGATGCTGTGCCAATGTAAAGATATTGTTTTATTCAGTTCAATTGACCTTTCATGTATCCTCTTGAATGTGCAGTACTCTACTAGTACCACAGTATCTCTGCATTTTGCCATATCTTATTGAGTAATCAGTCAGAAAGCTTTAACGACTGAGTTCAGTGAATGAATCCTGAATCTTCCACTGCTCTTCTACAGAGAATGTGCTGTGCTTCAGTGCCCACCAAATTTACTTTGGCCCCCTCTCAGTATGTTGATATTATGAAATTGAAAACATAAGTATATAATTGCAAGTAGCTTACATTTAATCCATATTAAAATGTGGCATTCTTAACCCTCTTGTCAATCATCTGTCCCCTTGCTTTTTTATATTGGCCTCAAAAACAGTGAGTCACTTGCTGTCACTATGACAATACATTTATCATTTGCCAAACTGCGACAGAGACTGAGACATGCACGTTTACTTCATAAAGAGACATACTTTGTTATGTTTCATTGCTATCTTGAATATTTGCAAATTTGTTCCTTGCAAATATTTCTGGATAAATGGGGTCTGGTTGTTAATGAGATATCTATGAGGTATCCTGTGCCCTCAACCAAGAATTATTTGAAGAACTCAACCCTTCCAGTTTCTTTTCATATGTGTTTTTCATTACAGAAAACTCAGAGATGACCCATCAAAACAGATCAAGGGACACAGTTATTGCTCACATGTTGTGCACCGCAGACTCATTTAGCACATTTTCAAATGGAATTTTGATGACTTTTCTGTCACAGTTAAGACTAGCATTTCTGAAATGCTCCAAAAGCACATTACACTTTTGTTCACTTGTCTTCAGTCTGGATCAGCAGGAGGCTGGAACTTCTAGATGAGGCTATAAGGCTGAAATTCAATTACTCACTGTGGTCCTCATTTAGAAGGAACAGAGCTGCTGCCAGAACTTCAAGGCAAATAAAAGATAAATACAGGATCCAGAGTGGTTTCTGCTTGCTGCAGGGTTCATACAGTGCTGCTGCCTGCTGCTTCACAATGCTCTGCTAACCCTTCTGTTCTCCCTAAGGACGATGTTGCTCACTGGGTTACTTAAAAAAAAAAAAAAATTCCTCAAGTACAAGATATGACTGCACGCAGCAAGATGCTCTGACTAGAATAGGGTAAAACAATTTGAACAATGCCCTGTTTGCAAAGCTACCAGTGGTGAATATAGAAGGGGATATCATGCTGCTTTTGGAGTTGAATAGTGTGGAAAAAAATCTGACTCGTCAACCCCAAAGTTAAACATTCTGATAAATGAGAGTGAGGTGAAGATGTGGCAGATATGGTAAAGTACATGAACGAAAGAAGAAATAAGTAACTCTACTAACAACTTATCTAAAGTTGCTGAGCTTACACAGCTGTCCTGGAGACATCTGACTGACAGTCAATCACTTGATACTATAAAAACCTAATCCCACCTTTTAAAGGCAGGATTTTCTAATAAACCCCTTGGAGTGTGTGTGCAGATTCCTTCCTTGAGTGGGGATGCACCTCAAGATTACTTCTTGTGACTTGCCCACAGTCATTAGTATGTAAGTAACATCAATCTCTACTTAATAATTGTTTTTGCTAGCTTTAATAAGATTGCTTTAATATAATTGCTTCAATATTGTTTCAAGGTGGTGCATTATACTGTAGTAGTAGATATAGCTCCTGTACTCTATAATAAATAATTCTGATTAAGATATTTTTGTAAAATCACAATCATAATTCACATGCATATATCTGGTTTGCCATCCTTAATCCTGTGGAAGAAAGTTGTACAAAGGTTCAAACACATCTCTGGAATTCCTTAGACTTAAGCCATTGACAGTCTGGTACTAATATTGGATCCTAATATAAGCTGCTCTCTGAGGTGGAGTTTAAAAGCAAGGAGGTCCTTTCTGAACCTTGTGACTCAGCAGAAGGGCTTTTCTAATAAAGTTTGTCTGAAATTCCCATTTTGTCCATGACACTGCAATCTTCATTTATTGTAAATCAGCATAAAGTGAACAAGACACTATCCTTCCTACCTCCAGTCTGCTGGCTGTGTAGCCTAGAGGACTTGATCTTGATGAAAATTCATCACTGCTTTCTTATTAGAAAAACATTAATGTTTCTGGAAGTGTTCACACAGCTGATTTTTCTTAGCAATATCCTGCTCTTTAGGTGTGTAAAAGGCATTTGTCAAACTATTGCATCCAAACTCATGGATCCTCCAATATATCACACCATTATTCCATTGGGACTGGCATAATGGGACTGCCATGACACTTTTCCATTTTATGCTTCTTTTACCCTAAGAGGTTCTCATTTATTTAGCCCTTTGCTCTTACCTGCTGGCCAGTCCTTAAGAACCTCAGCTTCTCTTTCACCACAGGTACATAATATTAGCTTTGATTCTGTGTTTCATAGTTCACATAGGTACAATGAAAATTCTGCTGGTCATGAAGAAAGTGCAGTATTGTTTGTGAAGAGGCAAAGTCCACAGCACATTATAAATGATATGTATGTTCATTGTGTGATTGTTGGAGCCTCTCCAGAAAGAAAAAAATCTCTCATCTGAACCCTCATTAAAGCCACTGCTTAGGAAATGCCCCTCAAAATTTCACTTGGTACCTATCTATGTGTAGGTGGGTTGACTCCACAGAGCCATCTTCCAGGTATAAGCCATGGCCATAGGAGTTGATTATTTTACATATTGCAAAAATATGAAAGACAAATATGTCTAAATATGATATCTGTTTCTGTGGAGAATTTAGGGGAAGTTTGAAGGAATTTGTATTGTTGCCTGTCCTTCTTCTCTATCTTCACAGAGTATCACTTTCAAAGCACTATTAGCAATTAACTGGCATTAATTTCTGCTTCTAGTCTCAGAAATATTGTCAGATCATAACAGTCCTCCACAGTAGCCATCACATTGTCTGTTTTACACTTCTCCCATGTAGCCAATGTGGTTCAAAAGTATATTGACAACTATGAGGAAAGAAAATTGCCTCTCATGGAGATCAAATTGTCTTATGGATCAAGTGCTAGAAAAATAACCAACTGCAAAGTCACACACGCAGAAGCAAAGACCGTGGATATTTTTATAAAAAGCAGTAGTACTTTTCTTTGTAAGTAGCTCTGAAAGGGTTCTCAATGCAATACTATGGCCAAAAGCACTTCTTGTGCCTGGTAGCAAGCGAGAGGGGAAATGTCTTTTTATCTGCAAGAAACACTGCAAGTGAAACTGCTCTCAGAATACTGCCCCCAATTCTAGCATGTATGCTTTAGAAGTGTTCTTTAAAAACTGAAAAGGTGTGAAAGGAGACAGCAGAAATATTTTTGCAGAATATAGATTCATGTGACAATTCACCAAAAAACAATTGAGAGATGACTTGATGATACAGTTTAAGTATTCCCAGTGAGGGGAAAATTAAGTTTTAAGAGTTCTTTCATCTAGTAGAGAAGACAACAAGAAGAATCAGTGTCTAGAAGTGAAAGACAGATGAATTAAATTTTGAAATAAGTGACATCAAGTTTTCTTTTTTTAAAGGTGAGGCTTGTAAACTCTCGGGAATATTCATGCATTGTCTACATGTTACTGTATGCAGACGGAAAACCTACTAGGAAATATAGTTAGAGTGAACATAAATTATCCTCTAACCAAATACAAGTTAATGAGCTCAATTCAAAACTAAGCAGATGAAATTTAAGAAGTTCTAATGATCCCTCTGGCCTTAATCTCTGTAAATTTTGAGTGCTAATTAAGTAATCACTTTTCCTGAGTAAGGACTTCAGTATCTAACCACAAAGTAAGAACTCATAATTTCTTATTGCCCTCTAGAAAAGATATTTGTCCGACATGGGTAACTGAATGCTGGCATGTTAGAAAATTTGCATAGCTATTCAACACACAAAGTTTTTGTGAGAACATCTCTTTCCTAAGAAATAAAAGCACTTGCCACTTGAAAATTGTAAGAATGTGATTTGAATGCCATTGGGGGATATTCTCTCACATTTTATATTACAGGAGTCAAATGTGTAGCCCAGGAACTCTGCTTGTGTTATGTTTGGTTTAGAAACATATAGATCCCTCTATATATCCCTCTATATAGAATATAGATCCCTCAGGCACTGTTTTTTGAGGCTATCCCATGTGAGACAGAGCAGTGGTGGAAAAGCAAAGCAAAAGCTCTTTCTGACAGATCCTCTTCAGACAAGATTTTTCAGCTGATAGGAGAAAAGGAGAGTCTATGTTTAGCTTCCTTACCAAAATCTGATTGCTCGGTAGTTTTCAGGCTGCTTGGCTAGGCCACTTTCTTTCCCACTGTGAAACACTCATAAAACTCATGTGGTTTATTTGAAGACTAGCGTGGAAAACATTGAACATCTGTCTCCTGTCTTCTGACAGGCTGTGTAAAGATGTATTTCAGCAAAGAGGATTGCAAAAGTCATGATCTCAACTTGAGCTATTTTATGTTGGCTATATCTGTGCAGAGAGGAATAAGTATGAGAGCTGAGTAATTTTCTTTTAAAATTATCTTGTTTTCAATTAGCCTCTGGGAGACCTTCACTATGTATTGAAATCACTGATTTTTTCCTAACATGTCAAAATGATTCTCTGCATTGAAAAGAGAACTTAGTGATCCAACTTGAAGTAGCACATGATCTTGAGAAGTTCCACTATAAAGCGGGCTCAGGGAGAACACCTTCATGGAGATTTCACTGGAAAATCAGGACAGTTCCTAATTTTGAAAAAATCCTCAGTCTGGAGTACCATGAGAAGAGATTTTTGTAGGTCATTAACATTTTCCTCTAATTTTTTTGTTTTCTCTTATTAGGTTACTCTCTACCTTGGAAATGATAAGTTCAGATTTTTCAGCTTCAAATGATGTAAGAATGAAAAAAATCCAGGCATGGAAATGTCATTTCTATTTGACTTAGTGTATGTTTTCCCTTCCTTCCTTCCTTCCTTCCTTCCTTCCTTCCTTCCTTCCTTCCTTCCTTCCTTCCTTCCTTCCTTCCTTCCTTCCTTCCTTCCTTCCTTCATTCCTTCCTTCCTTCCTTCTTCCTTCCTTCCTTCCTTCCTTCCTTCCTCCCTCCCTCCCTCCCTCCCTCCCTCCCTCCCTCCCTCCCTCCCTCCCTCCCTTCCTCCCTTCCTCCCTTCCTCCCTTCCTCCCTTCCTCTTTCTTCCATTGTTTCCCTTCCAGGTCTAGATTTTCAGGATATTTTGATGGTTAGGTACTTTTATTTTGTGCACAGTGTTAGAATCTTTCTGGGACAATCACGTGTAGTCTCAGAACCAACACACCACCATTTGTCTTTACACATTTTATTGGTGTAGTTGCATCCAGAAGCCCTCATTCAACTTATCGTTGTGTACTTTGCATCTTTGTCAAGGCTTTGAAGGTAACCACAAGTAAGAATCAATATTTCACTTTTAGGGCTCTATCTTGTTTCCATTTACTGAACTTTAAACCTCTTTGAATGTCATCATCCTATGCCTGAAATGAAAAAATATCAAGCTTGGGAAGGCACAGGCTAGTGCAGAAGAAGACATATGTACCAGTGAATTCCCTGTGGCAATGACTGTGGGATAGTCACTTTTTTTTTTTTTTTTTTTAATATTCCTAAGGCAACTTTTAAAATCTGATATTCCTGGCACATCTCCCACAGATTTCATCTTTTTCATTCATGTATTCCTTCTTTCATGGGATGTCTTAGAGACAGTGATGTGAAAACATATTTCTGAATAAAGTGCTTTGGCAGTATTTTTTGGGTTTTCCAGCACTAACTAGGACTGGCTTCTACCTTGCTAATGCTCATTTTACTGTGATGGTATCCTTTCAGTGATGCAACCATGTGACTGAGGAACTAGGGGAGGGCTGGAATTTAAGTCAGTGTGATTTTTTAAGTCACTCAACATGCAGACTGTAAGGCATGATTATGACCATTGCCAACAGCTCCTGGGTCACTGGAGTGCCTCGTATTGCAGTTCAGTGGTGCATTTTAAGAGCTAAATCAGGATTTTTTTGGAGAGCTTCCCAATTTAGAGACTTTATTCGAGATAGCACAGACTGAACTTTCAAGGCAGCACACAGTTCAAATTACTGTGGCAATGAATCATCTGAAAATGTGTAAATCAAATTCCTATTTTATTTTTGGAACTCTTAATGCCTTTGCCATTGTAAAAGTACAGGTTGAGTCCACCCCTGAAGGAATAAGTTGTATTTTCTTCTGCTGGTAAGACTCCTTCTCCTGCTAAATTCCCAAAGTGGGATTTTTTCTACTGGAACAATAGAGATGTGTTGAAAACTCAGATGGTGGCTTCAGTTCAATGTTGAAAATAGTAGAAAATATATCTCTGATTCTCCTACATATGTTGGAACATCCAGTTCTGGAGGAACACCCTATCATTTGGTGTATTTGCTGATCTGCCAAGTGATGAGAGTAAGATGTGATTTCTTATGATTTCTGTTATCTCCTTCTTTTTTTGTCCACTGGGTGCTCTTGGCTGGAGGCAAGTCTCAAGCATTAGCGCCTAGGATTTTCTGTAAACACATATGGTTTTCATAGTGATATTTTAGGATGAGATCATCATAGTGGCAAAAGCATTGCACAAAATCTTCCTCGTCACTAAAGATACTATAAAATGTAGATGATTTCAGAGCAGGCAAGCAATTAAAGGAAAAAATGGTGAGTTATTTTTAAGTGTCTGGATTTTAGTTTTTAGTTTCTTGTCTGCTATTTTAGCAGCCAAGACTGGAAGGTAGCAATTGCAATGCTTGTTTAAATGATGTGCTTTAAAACAGCTGGCAATTGACTTTAACTGTAATTATTGGCTTCTTACCAGTATTTGCAGCTGTATGGTTAAGATTGGTGCTTTGAACCTCATTTTTGGCATTTATCTATATTGTTGTATTACATTCCTAATTACCTTTTCATCAGCTTTAATAAGATCTTGCACTGAGATATAATTACTCAAACCCAAAAATTCTCTATGGATTGATTTCCATAAATTACAAATATGTCATGTGTTATTTTACCAGACAAAAGGTCAGCAAGCCAATTTTTTTCCTGTTAGAGAATTTGCTGGAGATTGCACAATGACCCTCTGCAAAAATCTGTCTTGGCTGTTGTAAATCTTTTCTTCTATTCTAATGCTTTGGCTGATTATGGAACAGAACTAAAAATTGTGTCAAAAAAAAAGCATTCAAAGTTTTCTAGCAATTCCTAGTGGACATGCTGTGAATTACTAACCTTTGCAATAACTGGTGAAATAGGAGCACACACACAATTGTTTTGAGCGATCAGTGGCACAGATTGATAATCCTCTTTTAAAACATTTTAAATCTGCTCTGGTTATTACTCTGTTGTTATCTGCTGAAAGCTTGGATTCACTTGAAGGAAATCAGTCATGTGAGTGAGAAATTCAGGATCCGACCCTGTAGAGACAGAAAATTATTTTGCTCTCAGCTGATTAAAATATCTTTGAATACAAGGACTAGGTTGAGAGGATATGAGTTTAGAAAGAATAAATTTGTTGTTCAGGCACTGGAATGGGATTCAATTTCCCATTCTGCCACTCAGCACCTCAGTTGCTGAGCTCTCCTGCTGTTGAATAGATAATAGCACATATTCATCCCTGCATTTAGTACGTGCATGTACCTTGCCATGCACAGTGTGCTGCTGATCTTGTTGGCTGAATGCGTTGCTATAACACAAGTGACAATACTGATAGCAATAATAGTGGGGAACAGGGCTGACAGACCTAGTGAGGGGCAGAGCCCCAGGAGGCAGGGGTCCCCTCTGGCAGGCTGCCCTTTGCTCTGTACCAGCAAGAGATGGACAACAATGTCAGAGGTGAATAAGAAGAGGGTGGAAGTAGCCTGTGAAGGCTCCCAACGTGAGCATCTGTGTCTCCCCAGAGCCTAGGTGTGATGTGAACTCAGTGTTCAGCTCCTTCGCCTTTCACAGGTTTGTGCTCCTTGTCCATGCCACCTGCTGTGCTGAGCTGGGGCATCAGAGTCACAATGTCATGACAAAATCACCATGCAGAGCACACGCAGCTGAAGAACGAGTCATGGTGTTTATGCTATTGAAATGATTATTTTTTAAATTTCAAATTAAAATACACTGAATTGTTCACAGAAGGACTTCTGCTATTTTTCTCATCAGCTCTTTGGCACTTAAAGGCTTTCTTTGTTTCATAAAAAGCCCAGATGCTGATACAAAATTACAATATTAATTGGCATAATAGCTGGATGGTAAAATTCTATGTCACTGACAATCTTGTCTTCATGGCTTGAGTTCTGAGCTTAGAGTCCTGCAGTGCATATCAAAGTGCCAAAATGAGCCCAGTGGTGGAGCGGCTCCTAGTTGGAGTGCTTTAAAGACCTTGTCTTGCTCTGAGTGACAACTGATAAAAATGTTTTCTCATGCCCCAGAAGCCTGACATTGTCAGAGGTCTAAAGGATGGTGCTGTGTTAGTGTTATAGACCTGAGCTTGGCCCTGCAATTGCTGCTGTAACAAGCAAGCTGTGAGGCTGCCTCTGACGCCTCTTTGTCTTCCCTGCTCTGGTGAATCTTTCATGTGCTTTTCTCCCTGATTTTCCTCCCTCCTCACTGCTTTACTAATTAAAATTCTAATCACTCTGACAGCCAGAGCTAGGGGGGAAAAAAAATCATTCTTCCATGCTGCAGAAGGTAATTTCAAGGTGTTTTAGCTGCCAAAGAAACGAATGGAAATTAGACAAAGAAACTGGTTGTCAGAAGGGGGTGAGTTAGCTGCTGTGCGCCATTCTATGATAATAAAACATTAAACTTCTAAAGAAAAAAGTAAAACAGGATTCATCCTATACATTATTGCCATATATTTAAATATAATATAACCCAATTTACCTTTCTGAATAGGGAAAGCTATTGTGTGTGTTTATTAACATCACAGTGATTTACTAACCTTGTAGTGAATGCAATGTCAAACATTTAACTTGGTTTGATGTGTGATTGCTGATGATATGTATTACTTGCTTTTGCAAGCTGTGGTTAAGAATATCCATTTAAAATATACAGCAGCCTGCAGATACTTATTTAAAATGATAAATAATTCTTGTTACAGTACTGTGTGGTTCATGCTGCAGATACTGTGATATTAGAATTTATAAAATGTGGAATATTATTGCAGTCAAATCTCACCATCTGTTTTTTCAGGCATTTTTCTGCCTAAATAGAGGTAATTTTTAGATCTTTGTATTTCTTAAAAATGTATGCTTTTTTAATGCAGTTTAACAACACACAGCTGTTTTAAGATGCAAATACGCCCCGATGGTCTCTATCATACAAATATATGGGCTGGATACAAAGTCTCAAGAGTTTGCAACAATTCAGTTTAAATAAACAGTGCATCAGCTTTTATCTACTGCTAAAATTAAATCCAAAGCTTACTGAGATATCAACAAACACAGGGTTCATTTCTGTTGCTACTGTTTTGTTTCAGCACTGATAGTGTGGAGTTAGAGGGTTTTAAAGAGTCAAATCACATGTTATTTAGAACCAGAGTATTTTAACATGTCTGAACCTTTTTCTTCAGCCTCAGTGTAAAATGGGACAAGGGAGATGATCATACTTTGAGTATTGGGATTGTATTGTGCTTTTCTCTTTGTGTCAGACCCAGTTTTGGACAATGTGGAAACGGTTCCGCAGTCCCAGCCTTGCAACCAGAAGAGCCACATAATTTTGTCTTTCTGCTTTGCATCTGTAGACGCTTGCAAGGCATGATGTTTCAGGAAATGCATATCCTCTTCCATATCATCCTCACAACCTTTTCATAAACATAGCATGACAGAATTGTAACACTTTCTTCTGCTATTTTGACAAATCTTTAACAACTTTGCTAGAGTCCGTCATTTGTCTTTTACTGATGGATGAGGAGGATCATCTGCTCAAAGCTATTTCCTTTTGCTTGTCACTCCCACAATACTTTCTTCATTTGTGTGAGATTTCAAAGCAAATGTGGCTCTCAGTTTTACTTTGAAAATGCCAGCTGACTACTGGAACTTTCCTTTCTGGAACAGATAATGTGTGATTGAGGTAATGCATGCTTGCTATAATCACTTTAAAAAAGCCCTCATGAGACTTTTGTCCAAATTCAGCTAGATCCACTTGAAGAGTTCACTCAGCCAGATGATATTTTACCATATCTACATGGCTAAACATATTCTTAATCAAGAAGCAGCAGTCATTGAATGTACAACATACAGTAGTACTGAAAAGGGACTTGTTCTTCAATCTGCACAACAAACCTTTCATTTCTGAAGCTTTTTCATTTTCACTGAAAAAAAGAAGAGGAAAATCAGAAAAAAAAATTGTTTTGAATCCTTCACTCCTCCCCAGGATGAAATGAAGCCATACCTGAGAAAATGTAAACCTCAGACAGTTTTATTTTTGCATTAATTTATAAACCAGGTTATACTTTTCCTTCACCCTACTTGATTTTCCTTAACATAGCATATCAAAAAAACCACAGCATATCAAAAAATGGCCATAAATATGTGTACAGAAGAGGAATTGTGAAAATTAAAAAACTTAGTTATGCAAACCTCCTTGTTTTTAAATGGAAGTACTAATATTGACACAGAACTTATTTTTCTTGTAGAGCTGCTGATCCTGCCCTTACATGCAGGTTTTACAGAATGAATGTGTGCAGTTATGTCTGAAAATGTCACTTAATAGTCAGTGTTAAAACTGTGTGGGAAGGGTTTAGATCATACTTTTATCTAGGATCCAGCACTATAAATTTATCAAAAATCTGTGGGTGGGAGGCAGTGATGTGTCTCTAGGTAAAAATTACTGAAGTTAAAAAAAAGGAAAAAAAAAGATTATTTGAAAAATTGGCTATAATTCAGGAAGGTTCTTATTTTGACTGATCTGATTAATGCATAATGAGTAAAAATTGTCATTTACATTCTAATAAAAACAAGAATAACAGCCATGGAGCTGTGGTCACCTGACTAACCTCTGATATTACAATTCCTTTTTCTAACAATAAACTGTTTCATATTTGCCTCTGAAATCAAATAATGAATCCTACTTAAAGAATGTTGGTGTTTGTTATGCAAAAATAAGTTTTTAAGGGAATAATTATTTACCAGCACTATCTTCTTGACACACTTATCAACATGACGTGGGTGTCATGGACAACTGATGTCAACTACAAAATTTATTGCAATGGATCAGGTTTCTCGATAGTGTCAATCTGCTATTGATGTAGTTTTTGTGTATTTATCAAATGAGGATATATTATAGTCATCTTACATATATCAAAAACATAGTTTGTTAAGCCTTTAAAGTGTAGTTATATGTTAAATATTAATTACATAAAAGTGATGGAAATGCTTTGCCTTGGAAAAGGAGGGTTTAGACTCCCTGAATTCTTTACCCAGAAAGGTGGAAATATAGCCCAGGAAAGCTCTAGACAAAGAGTTTAAGATGAAATCTGGAGATTGTAGCAGAGATATCTTTCAAAAGTGTTGGTCAGCTTGGCATTTCCAAGGAGATATAGGGAAACAGGAGTTCTAGGGATCCTAGGGATCTCTGACGGTCATCTTTCCCAGACTGCTCCTCATAGCTGAGAAAGGTGAGTCAAGGTAGAGCAAGTCAGCCATGCCTTATCTAGTGGAGCCTTGGAATCCTCAAGACTGGAGGCTTTTACCTCCTCTCTGCCTCAAAATTCTATCCAAGCTTACAACTCCCTTTCCTTATAGGTGTTACTGGACTGTGTTGTTTTTGTGTGTTCTGGCTACAGATCCCTCGGGCCCTTTGGCTGGAGACCTTCCACCTTTGCATAAAATAAATAAATAATCACTGAGGTAGAAAGAGGAAATTATTGTCAGCTGTGGTGGCTGGGTCTTCAGTCTAAGGAGTATTTAATTTTTTATGCACAAGGGGAGAACACCTCTGCCATGACTTGAAAGGCTTCTCCCCTTTGAATACCCTTGTGGTCTCTTAGAACAGAGGGATTTAAATGCCTTCAGGCAGAGGCAAGATTGAACCCATCCAGGACAAAAGCCCTAATCACTGAACTATTAAGTAAAACAGAGCTACTACAGTTCCCTCCCATTCTTGGCAATTATGTCATTTAATTGCCCTTGCTTTTTTTACGAACTGGCCAGAAATTATAAATTTCCCTGTGGGTAAAATATAATATGAGCATGAAGCCGTAAGGGAGGAGTGGGAGCAGAGGAGTAGATTTGCAGGATAGAAAACAAAGAAAAAATAGCACATAGCTTTATTTGAATGTATCAAATCCTTTTTTTGGTTTTTTTTTAGTCCATTTGTTGGTTGCCCATCTGAAAAATCAATTATTTGCACAATCATGATCAGGGCTAATACTATATCCATATCCTCATAAAGAGAGACAGTTGCATAATGAGTATTTAAAATCTGCCTTTTTAAATATCATGTGTAAGTTTGTCTCAGTATCTGAAGCGATGGGAAAGAAATCTGCAGAATTGTGTCAAGTGGCGGTTGCAAGGAAAGATTTTGGCAGCATTTCGTGCAGCAGTTTCTGAATTCTCCTTCCCTTCATTTCCTCTCTCAGCAGCCAACAAAATGAGTTGACACAAGGCAAATGCCTGCCAAAGAACTTTAACAGGAGGCAGTTTTTAATTAACAGGGGCCAAAGAAGGTGATAACCCCAAGGGTAGCGAGGAGAAATTAACATGGAAAAGCAGTTCCACGCTTCTGTGGGTCCCAAAAGGCCATTCGTATTAGTGGTGCCTGTTCTGATTGAACCTTTTCCATGTCTTTTTATTGATTCCCTTGTCAGAGCCTAACAAAAACACTGCTGGCCGTCAGTTGTTTGCTCGTGGTGGCAGCTTATGGCTCCAAACAGCTTCCTTGTAAAACATTCAGCATGGTGAGGTCTGTCACTGTGGTTAGCATTTCCCAGAAATGATTAATTTTCTTAGACCTAGAAGAAAACCCAACAAAATTAAAGCTAAAGCCTACTGAAATGAAAGGAGTTCAGTTCACAGTTTCTCTCCAAGTAACTATTTCATCCTATTAACTGTTTGTCTGGCTTAGAGTAAAATGTTTTAATTATTAATCTTTTTAAAGTGAGATTTCGGAGCAGATAATCATGCTGGCTGTTTCAGAAAGGATTTAGCCATTTAGCATATCTGGCGCTTGTGGAAGGTATTTTTAAAAAAATAATATCCTGTGGATAAATATTTCAAGTTTCTCTTCCTGGGATGAAAATGAATAATAAATAAAGCTTGTAAGAGCTTGAGGAAAAACCTGCCTAGCAAGCAAATATAAATAAGTAAAAAAAGAAATGTAATAAATAAATGAAAAGCTGGCACCTTTATATGTATCAGCGCCTGATCCAAATTCAAATAATGCCAAAAGGTGGAGGACCATTCTTTACAACATCTCAGGAAAATCCATGCTTATTTTTATATATTTCTGCTGCACAGTCATCTCCAGATAATAAAGAGCATAATTCAATAATATTTGAACAACTTTATAGAGGAGTGCCAATGTTCCCCTTCCTGCTTCTTTGAGACATAGAAAAAGATTGCCATTATAGGAAAAGGAAGTACTCTTCCTATTTTCTTCTTCAGAGTTGGGGCCTAAATGTTGATGTTCATTTGGTTAGATGATTTATTCAAGAAAGTGTGGTTATCCCATTTCACTTGAAAGAGTGTCAGCCTCAGTCCTTCAGACACATTAGCTGTTTGAGTACACAGACTCTGTCCTTGGAAAAGCACGCACAGCTCCCTTTGACTTCAGTGGCAATGACACCTTCTTCAGAGCATATAAAGTTGGACTTTATGCCACATCCTATTTTTCTTTCAGCCCTCTTCACAAGAGGACTGGAGACTGATTGTTTTTTATCTGCACTAATTGTTTCCTATGTTTGCAGAGTGCACTTTACCAGGAGTGCCAATTAATGCAAAAAAAAAAAAAAAGAAAAGAAAAAACCTCCAGTCTGAGCTCACACACTCAATCACACAGTGAGTGAAAATATTTGAGACAAGTGAGAGTGGGCAAAATGCCAGTGAACTTACTGGAGAAAATTCTAGTGCACACAGGAGAGAATATGTACCTGTAGTCACCAAGACAAGTCCACATACATGTAACATATTTCAATGTTTCTCGTAGCAATGCTGAAATGATAACTTTTTTTGCAATTGGTTAGAAACGTAAGACATTGAAGCATTTTATCTTCCATCTCCCTTTTTAAAACATCATCCCAGTCACAAATAATTTAATCTATATGTCCCCTTGGCCAACTGCAGACACACACTGGATAGTATGGAAGATCTGTGATCTGTTCACTGACTACTACTAGTCACAGCTTCTTTTGGTTGTTCACATTATATTAGCTGCTAGTGTTCTCCTCTCTGATTGTTTGACTAAAAAGTCAAAGGGGAAAGAACACAATAAATAGTAAACCATGGATAATTAATGTTTCAGATTGATTTTCGAGTATAATCATTACTAGGGTGATGTACACTATTTTCAGGAGTCACAAAGAATGGAAACTTCGTGTTCATGCTTTTGCTATTTACCAGGTTCATATATGTATTATGACAGGACAAGGTCTTATGTTGTGCAAGAGCACCATTTTGCATCAAAATATATTCAAAAGCAGCTGTGCCTTTTGAGTATTGTAAATTTTTGTGTTAGTGAAAACAGGATCTCAGCCATTCTCAGACCTCTACAGACAAGCTGCCTGACCAACCTGATGTCCAGTAATGACCAGGTGACCACCTAGTGGATGAGGAAAAGGGTTGACTGTAATCTACCTGAACTTCACCTAGGCCATCAATGCTGTCATCCACAACATTCTCCTGGGAAAATTGTCAGCCCACAGCTTGGGCAGGTGCACTCTTCACTGGGTCAAGGACAGGCTGGATGTCTGGGCCAAGGGAGGAGTGGTGAATGGAGTTACATCCAGCTGGTGGCCAGTCACAAGTGGTGTTCCCAGGGCTCAGTATTGGGGACAGCCTCGTTTAATGTCTTTATCAACAGCCCGGATGAAGGGATGAGCTGCACCTCTAGTGAGTTCACAGTTGACTCTAAGTTGGGAGGAAGCGTTAATCTGCTGGGGCGCAGGAAAATTTTTCAGAGGGATCTGGACAAGCTGAATTGATGGGCCAAGGCCAATTGTATGAAGTTCAATAAGGCAAAGGGCTGATTCCTGCCCTTGGGTCACAAAAACCCCATGTGGAGCTACAGGGTTAGGGGCAGAGTGGCTGGGAAGCTGTCTGCTGGAAAAGGTCCTGGGAGTGCTGACTGACAGTGGCTGAACATGAGCCAGCTGTGCCCAGGTGTCCCAGAAGGTCAATAACATCCTGGCCTGTAAAAAAAATGGTGTGGCCAGCAGGACCAGGGCAGTGACCATCCCCCTGTACTCAGCACTGGTGAGGCCACACCTCGACTCCTATGTTCAGTTTTGGGTGCCTTCACGACAAGAAAGACTTTGAGGTGCTGTAGTGTAGCAACGTGGGTTTTAGGATTCCATGTGCTCCTTTGTGCCTCTGCTCTGTATACCATTGGTTCATTTTGAAATATGCTCTGCTGTACCCCGAAATCTATTGGTGGGGTCCCTATGCTTGTCTTCCCTTCAGACCCCCTGGGACTGGCTCTGGGGGAGACAGTCCCTCCCCTTCCTTTCCCTTTATAAGGCGATGTCCAGATCACCTCGTGGTCTTTCCATCTCTGGGCTGCTAGCATCCCCTCCCTGCCTCGTGTCCCTTCCCCCTTCTCCTTCCCTGCACCCCTTTTCCTGTTACCCCAAATAAACATCCCTAGTAGAACAGAGATGGAGTCCAGTTCTTTCCTAGTCTCCTATATTCCTGCTTGAATTGACGCGGTTAGAAGACTGCCGCCATGCCGCAGAACCTCGGGGGCCGCTCGCCCCGGATCCGGTGGGATTTCCAAGAACCAGAGACCCAGTCCGGGGGGGAGCCGGCCTGTGCCACCCTCCCGGACCACGAAACAACACTGTAGTGTGTACAGAGAATGGCAACGGAGCTGTGGAAGGGTCTGGAGTAAAGTCTGATGAGGAGCAGCTGAAGGAGCTGGGGACATTTATGCTGGAGAAAAGACAACTCAAGGGAGATTTTATCACTCTCTACAACTGCCTCAAAGGAGTCTGTAGCCACGTGGGGATTAGCCTCTCCTCCCAGGCATCTGGTGACAGGAAGAGACAACACACCCGCAGGCTGTGCCAGGGGAGGTTCAGTTTGGACATTGAGGAAGAATTTCTTTACAGAAGGGGTGATTGAGCATTGGAATGAACTGCCCAGGGAGGTGGTAGGGTCAGCGTCCCTGGTAGTGTTCAAGAAACAAATGAAAGTGGCACTTTGTGTTATGGTTTGGTTGATATGGTGGTGTTTGGTCTAAGGTTGGACTCAGTGGTCTTGGAGGTCTTTTCCAACTTTAATGATTCTATGATTCTGTGACCTTCAACCCATTCCCAGGACTGCTGTAATTTCAGTAGCTATTGTTAACTCTTATAATTTGTAATTTAGCCTCAGCATTATTACAGACTATTACAGCAGAACTTTCTGCAAATTATCTTGAACAGTGTCACTAACTGTTTATTTCCATTAAATTGCATATTACTGCCATCACTATTGATATTAGTATTATTTGTACTATGATCCAGAAAGCATAACTCAGAAACAGACTAAGATCTCTTGTTTATCTCACATAGTTGATTAAGTGTGCTTTCAAATGCAGTGTCCTTTTCTTGCTCTTTTTAGAGGTAATTTCACCCCCTCAGAAGAGGTCATCCAAGGTAAATGCTGTCACTGACACTTGATTTGCCATGACTGAAATGGCTAGGTTACACAGCTCTCTAACAAGGGCTGCTTGTTTGTTTATTTTTTTATTTTTAGAAGAAATGGTAATTGACATTTAACAATAGGAGCTATGGTAACAAGCCTATTGCAGCTAGAGAGGTTGCAGATAACAGCATCCACGGTACATTGGAACCCATGAGACTTCATAGCTTCTCTTTGTTATTTAGTAACACACATTCTCAGAGATAACCCATTCTCAGCCTAAAGACAAGAGAGACATTGATGTGTTAGGTTTATGGGGTTTTTTTTTTGTTTTTTGTTGTTTTGGTTTTTTTATATGAAGTCTTTTCTATTTTACAAGTAGAAAACTTACATAGTTTCTAGCTGAAAAAACCCCACAATGCATCTAGGCTGGCAGTGTTATTTTTTATTATCTCCATATGTCACCATTTAAATCAAGACAATGAACACTGAGAAAACATTAATCTCCTCATCCCCCCTCTTGAAAACAAATCTCAGAGAAAATACTGACAAATGATATTTTAATTTGTTTGACCTCTAAAGTGATTAAATAATTATGAAACCTCTTCTCTTTAACAACTGCTTGAAGTACTTTATATTCTTTCCTCAAAGAGTAGCAGTTTCCAGCTAGCAGCAACATGATTGATTTTTTCATATCAGATATATTGTTATAGTCTATTGCTTCCATAGCAAACCTATAACATCTGTCTTCAAACTCAGGCTGCAGTCCTGCACTACTCAGTGATACTTTATGCAACCACATCCTTCCATTACAAGTATGAGTGGATTAATATTGATTTTTCCCTCCTGTCCAAGATGGAAGGTCCATCTTAACAGCAATAAATTACACAGCTGAGATATGAGGACATGCTTGGTCATGTTTGGTCTTCATGCCACAGATTATTACTTTGCCTTGAAACCAACTTCTGATGTTTTTAACCCATTACAAGGCTGAAATTGAAAGTTGTCCCCAGGTTTCAATACTTGTTTGGGTTAAGTAGTCAACAAAACTTCACAGTCACTGGTCCTAGTAACAGTTCTTAACTCGAATCCCAAGCTGTAAGGGTGATCTTCCAAAGCTTGAGCACTGGCAGGTTTGGAAATAAAACTGCAAAGAGCAGCACTAGACCAGGAATGCCAAGCAGCTATAACAGGACACTTGCTCAGAAAGAATACCTAATAAGGGCAGTGACAAAGAGGGTAACAAGGTAGTACTGAGTAGCAGAAACAACACTGTTGCAAGTGTGAGGATGCACTGAATTAATGATAAAACTTTTGTGAATGTCATGCATGATACTGCTGTCAAATCCCTCTAGACTGGTGAAACTTTTCACAGTTTCCTTTTCCAGGCTTACTTGACTGATGAAAGGACACTTAAAATACATGATCAGATCTAGAACTTGCAATGGGGAACAAATCTGCAGGACATTAATTGTTAACAACAGACACTTTTATGGCTCCTACTTGATTTCATTTGAAACACCAGATTCCTCATGCTGTTATTTGTGGTGTGCTGCTGTGGTACTGGCTGGTCACTCTCATGCTTTTAAGCAAGGCTTCATTATAAGAGTTTTATTTTGCTGTGTTTTTCTGGTTCATTTTAAGTATTTTTGCAGCAGTACAGAAATTTTTAATATTCTGTTAACAGACAGAGGCCTTTTAATCTGACAGAGACATGTCTGTAAAGTCTGAAATAGTAATATATGGAGCTAAATTCTGGTGTGGAATGGAGAAAATCTGCCCAGGAAGGGATGCAACTGCAGAGATGTCATAATAACCACTTGCAAACACGAGATCCCTAAGGGAAAAGGAGCTGCAGTGGCTCCCTGTGTCCCTGGACTACCACAGAGGTGGCACCTGTGAGTGCTCAGTGCTTGGGGGGCATCATCTTTCCTCTTGCAGGCAGCTCACCATGGGCCTAGGGTGACTATTCTCTTTCCTGTTCAGGCAGCGGTTCCAGCAGTTTGCTGTAATTCAGCTGGCTTTTTAACAGGTCTTCATGTACTATAATAATTTTTCTAACACAGTAGCCTATTTACAAATGCATTGAGAAGCTATGTGGCTGTTTTTCTAGAGGAGTTAGAGGCTAGAGGAGTTGAAGGTGTTATTGATTTTGTTAGTTCACAAAAAGTGTAAAAAAAAGGATAAAAATGGTTATAATCCAGGAAAAAAATCCTAGTCCAATTACTTTCAATCTATAATGTAATTTTTGCTTTGTCTGTTGGACCCCTTTTTTTAAAAACAAACTTCTCTATTAACCACCAATTGTATGTGGTCAGAACAAAAATCAACGGCAGCTAAATCATAGCTTTTCTCAGGCTTCAAGTTGTGCTGATGGTTCACTGCTTCTGCATCTGTTTACACCAAAAATTCTCTGATAGCATTTACTGTTTGCAAGTACTAACTATAGAAGAACTTGGCAAGTATTTCTTAATAAATTAAAATTTTCCCAGATAAAATAATAATGATAGAACCAGCAGAAAAAAATCATCTTCCTAGCTATGTTTTTTACAGAACATAACTCTATTGAACAGTTCTTTTAGAGAACTACATCTGTAACTTGAAAAGGTGTTCTCATCAGGAATCATTGACCAGAGCTGATAAATATCAGATAGAAAGGTCTCTAGTAGAATATGAACAACAGGGACAGAAAATACATACTTGAAAGCTATATTCAAAATATTTTCAAATGTATATTCAATATATTCAAAGTTTACCTGTTAGAAGAAAACCTGTCCACAAGCATGAGATGAGGATAGATGCAGGTATAGTTTTTCTCCAAAAATAGCAGCTCTAATATTCTTAGGGAAAAAAAGAAGAAACAAAACTGTATGTTAAGTTCTAAAGAACTATAGTAACTAACTAAAACAAAAAATATTGAGCCTGTGGCAATTTCAAATTTTGCAAAAGCCTTGCCTGAGCATACCAGCAGCTTTTATGAAGATGGTTCTGAAGCTTTACATTTTCTTGAAGATTTTCTAAACAGTTAGGAAGCTTAGACAGAAATCTTTGCAGTAAGTGGAGAGAAAAATTCTTTTGATGTGGGCTCAAAGTTCAAGCTAGCAAAATATACGCGTGTGGTTGGAACATCCCACCTCAGTAATCTCTGAATTCACTGGTAGATGGGAAAAGGAAGAAGTAAATCAAGAGAAACTACCACCAATGTGAGGGGAACGTGCATTTCTTTTGTTGTTTTAGTGTACATGGAAGTTGAAATGTTTTGTAAACAAAAACACTGTATATAAAGCTGCCATAGTTTGAATACTACTAATGTGATAAAGGTTTTAATTACACTCCTAAGCAAGTAAACTTCACAACAGTTTTTTGATGTGCTTAGAATCTGAATGTATTCACAAACTATTTGCAAATGAGTTTTTTGCTGTTTGGAATTTCTTTACAGTGTTTTATGTGAAGAAACTTCATTTATTGTTTCTCATGTGGATTTTTGACGGGGAGCAACTATTTGCATATTCATATTTGTCCTGTAACATGCATACTGTACAGGTGGCTACCCTTATATTCTAGTGTAGCCTTCTCAGCTACCTAGGGACATAAGTTCCTTCACTTTTCTCAACTTAAGGCTGTTTATTTCTTTGCTAATCTTCTTTTTTTTTTTGAAATAAACTTATTGTCACAGTGCCTGAGTGTTTCGTTCCCATGGCAAAGTGTTAACAGTTGTTATTCATGTTAAAGTAATTCAAATTGGACTTTTACTAATGCTATCTTTTTCTCATTTCCAGTAGAAAAAAAAAAGATTTCTTGTATACTGATGTACTCAAGATTTAAAAGTATCTCACTGACTGAGAGGAGTGAAAAACTTGTCAAGAAACAAAGATTGGCTTACTATGTTTCTAAACAAGTACTGTTTGTACAAGGACAAATTTTGAGGGAAGAGTACTTTTTGGTTAGGGCTATTGGTGTATCTAGAAAAATAGACGAGATTTATGGTATCAAAAGATCATTCTTATGTCATAAAGGTTTATAGCATGATTTTAGTGTGCAACTGGATGACTTCCTTATGAAAGAATGGTTGGAGCTAATAGTTTCTTAGAGGGGTAAAAATGCCTCCAGTCTTTTTCCTGCAGGACTGAGATATTGTTTTTGCTAGAAATGCAGTGAGTATTTCCTTAGCTGTAATGCCATAGTGTGATTTTGTATTTGATTAGGATGAAAAATTAATTCAGAGGAGTCCTATTTGAAAATGGATTTGTGATATTTTAAAATATTATTAAACAATTCTTAAGAGGATGCATATTATCCTATTAGGTTACATTTTCCCTCAGCATTACTAAAAACTTTGCATACTACTTTATCATATTGCATAAACTGTCAATATTCATAACTAAAATCTAAAATTGGAAAGAGTGACACATGATAGAAACTGATCTCTCTCTGCAATCAGAGTTTCAAAATATATCAGCTATTTTTATTGTCATAATTGCTTTTAAAATATTTAAAGCATTAGTACATGAGATAGAGTATTGCAATTTTATGAGTCTCATTAGAGCTTTCAATCAGTGCAAACAACAAGGCTGGGGTGCACGAGGTGCATGCTGCTGCTCGAGGGCAATGTGTAGACTCAGTGTTCTGAGGAAGATGTAATCTATCAGGCTTTGAAGAGAAGCAATGCATGTACTCTATGTCTAGCCAGAGGAAGAGTGAAGGGTCTATGAATCCAACTTCCTTTGACTTTTTATTGCTGCCCATCAGCTAAAATCAACCCAAAACCCTTCCTGCAAACCTGCTCCTGGCTAAGGAATCTAGGTCCTTTGTGGTTTGTGTGCAGTGATGTGCTCGGGCTGCATACCAAGGGCTGATCTCCTCCATAGGCCTCTTCATGGTCCTGTGCAAGCTCCAGACTTAGTGTGCTGCCAGCCAAAACAAGGACTCAAATTATTTTCAAACTTTATAAGCAGAGGTGACAATGAGGGGTTTTCTTATTCAGTCTCAAATTAATTTTCCTTCTAACCATGGAAGAAAAACAAAGGAGGTATTATAAAAGCAGGTCTGCACTGTGTGTAAAAGTTCTGAAACACAATTTTTTATTCCTTGAACAAAATAATTGTTCGAGAAAAGTATATTTCATGTATGTTTGTACAGAAAACACAGGCAAATTAGAATGTAGCCTTATCCATCCTATTAATATAGTTTTAAGTGTGTTCTTTCACAATAGCATTAATATTCAAGCAATCTGCTGAAATGTTACAGAAAAACTACTGTAAATAAGGATTCCTTGTTCTTGTGTATTACAATACAATCCTTAAATATATGATCAAATATTACATATTCTAAGATTTCAGTATGTGTGCCCGTTCCAGGGAAATCTCAGCACAGAGCAGAAAAGACCTGAGAGAGTCCAACAATCTCCAAACTTACTTCCCATAATAACTTGGTTTTGCCCTAAGGCAGAAACTCCAGAAATAACTGAATAGATCCATTACTTAAGAAAACTTTGGGACAGTGTAAGAACCTGGAGTGGTATTTTATGAAAGAAAAAAAAAACTGTGGCAGATTTCATACCATGTATATGCTCCCAAAAGACAAACACCATTTCCTAAAAGGGAATATATCTACAAAGGCAGACACTATAAATACATGACTCATATCAATTCAGCAGTGTTCCCTACAATGACCTTGCAAATCAGAAAAGACAGCTTCAGTATTCCTTTGGGGAAACATTGAATGTGCCTACATGAGCTTTTAGTTTTCATCAGGAGCATGCCTTTGAAGCAGATCTCCAGGTTGTCTCTACTTACTGCACTTTGGTTCATAGCACACAGACATCAGCATGTCCAATATGATTTTCCTTTAGATGAAACTAAAGTGAAATAAACCACTAAAATGAAAGAAACCAAGTGGAAAAGCCGCTTCATGCATCCCAGCCACATCCAGGAGAAACAGTCCTCAAAAGAAGAAGAAACAAATAGAAAAGATCACACAACACCCCCTGAAATGTGTGTTATGTATGTTTCAGGTTCTCACCATCAGCTACAACCCCACAGAGCTGTTTGGCTGCTTTAAGAGCTCATGTAAATCCTCCCAAATCTGCTTAGGATTGCTGTTGAGCATGTACACTGCAGCAGGAGTGTATCACTCACACAGATCCTGCAGAATATTACATTTCTCACTGAAGTAGTTCTGATAGGAGGGAGAAAAACACAGCAAAAGAATATTTTTTTGAATAATAGTACAGCTATAGGTAGCTGTCGACAGACCTTGCAGTGGGTTTTCTGTGCATCCTTAATAGCACTGTTTGTTAATGGTGGTAAAATTTTTTCTACTCTCTCAAAAACCTGTATAATTTTGAGTTGACATATTAATGGCCTCTGAATCTGTCTATATGTGCACATTTTTCTTATATTTTTTGAGTTTTTCTTTATGAGAAGATGAACTAATATTTTCTTTAATTAAGACTAATGAGAATAGATTTTTGGCTAAGATATTTTCTGTAGCTGCTAAAATTAAGATTAAGCTGCAAGTGTCTATGTGGTAGAGAAATATGTATGAATTTTTGTGGGTAGAAAGGAGATGTGCCTTCTCCCACACACCTTTATAGAAGGAATTTCTTCAGAAAGCAAAGTAGCTTAAAGGACTTTATTGAAAAAATAGCAGCAAATGTGAACATACCCGTTGGATTTGCCAGATAGTGGATTATGCCCCACTGGGCATGGAACAAAACAGTAAAAAAGATAATAAATGCAATTATAAGGAAAAACCAGGTGGGTGGGTTTTTTTGTAATAAGACTACCTGTATGCTGTAGAATTAATGGTGAAACCCTTGGACTGTGCTCAATTCTCATGCTGCTCCTAAAGGATGCTCTTTATTCTGATCATCTGTATAAAATTAATGGTTCACCATGAGGTGGCCTTCACATGTATGGGCATAGAATCATTGAATCATAGAAGGATTTGGTTGAAAGGGAATTTTAAAATCATGGTTTCTACTCGTAAGCATTGGCAGGGACACCCCTCACTAGACCAGGCTCCTGTCCGCCTGGCCTTGAACATTTCCAGGGATGGTGCATCCACAACTTCTCTGGGCAACCTGTGCCAGTGCCTCACAACCTCCACAGGAAAGAGTTTCTTCTTAATATCTAATCTAAATCTATCTTCTTTCAGTTGGGGGACATCTTCTCTTGTGCCCTTGGAAGAAGTTGGTCTCAAGCTCTTTTGTAGGTCTTTCTGGAAGGCTGCAGTAAGGTCACCTTGGAGTCTTCTCTGGGTTGAACAGCCCTAACTCTCTCAGCCTGCCTTCAACAGAGGACTGATGCCAAAGCACTTCAGTTTGCTGCACACTTGAAATAGTGCAACTCAAAGCTCTTTTTTATAGCTTTAAACATCTCTTTCTGCCACCTGGCAAAACCACCTTACTGTCTAATCTTGTTGGGAATAGGCACAGGTACAACAGGGTTATCATAGAATTTCTGCTGGAGTGGGATGTTTAAGTGACTCCCTGTCATTAAAGTCAAAAAGGTTAATTATAATTATCATGTGATGCAGCAGCACTAGGTTTAAACTAGTGTTTTTCTGTCCTCTAGGAATGGCTGTTAACTAAAACAAAGAGGAATTAACCTGAAAGAGGCAGGAGTTGGTGAATTATACCATATGCAGTTATATGTTGTCATACATAAGAGGAGGAAAATTACTAGAGAAGAAGACAGATCCAGGGCAAAAAAAAGTGAAGCATGATGGTTTAAATGCCATGAAACTTTATGAAATCATCATTATGAGTCACCAAGACTCATTGGTAGCACTGTTCATAATCAGACAATGCTCATCACTGTTAGGAGCCATTTGCCCTAACTGGATCCTTTTGGGGATCACTATTTTATAATAAATTCCTCACAAGTCTACCTCTGCCACAGTGAGGTGGTGTATTCTGCATTTTCTGCACCTTGCAAAACTCACCATAGCTTCTTCTGGAGCATTTTAAATGCTGTGGTACATTGAGGTGGAGTGTAAAACAGCAGAGTACAGCAAACCCCAAAATAATTCCACAAACACAACCACAACAAATCAGGGCACTATTTTTAATAAGGTACTTGACTAAAGTAATGGTGTTGCTCCTCTGGAATGATATCTCTTACTCATATAGTATAAATTATTTGCATTTAGATTTTGCTAAATATGTCTGCTTCTATTTTCAGTGGCACAAACTTACTAAATAAGCATCGTAGCGAGAAGACAGTATTTTGATTTTGTTTATTTTTAACTCTTTGATCTTCAACAGTGTTTTTATAGAATAGAAAGAATTCTGCTAGTTTTTTGTTTGTTTGCATTTTCCATACTGTAGTCATTAGGGCAAATATCTTGGCTCAAGTTAAATAAAACATTTAATTGTTATCTTTGGCAGATGGATATTCTTGATGGTAGATTTAATTTGAGGCCCTGTGCTCAGAGTTCAGAGGTCATGTGTGAATTTGTTATGCTTTCCAGTTAACTCAACAAAATGAATGAATCTGGTGAAATTCTCATCAAGTGTTTATTTTTTAATGTTTCTGTAATATACAACAAATTAGGCTTTATGAGGTGTAATTGAAGAAAAGTTTAGAGAAAGTTGTGTATAAGATTAGGGGATTATTAAATCAATTTTATTGTATTTTCAAAACTTAAAATATTTTACAGTTACAATAAATTGTTTGAGAGTGCTATCAACCCACACATTTTAATAATTTAATAAATGTTCTGCTGTAGAGTGGGGCATATGGCCAAATCCCAGAGTGGTTTGTGCACAGAGCATTATAATAGTAAGGTGTTATTTTGTCTTTACCTAGATAGTTGAAGAGTGATCTGCTTTTATCCATAACACATGGTGATTGGTCATTAGTTTTACTGAGCTGCATCGAAGAACTTGCAGGAGTTAGGAGGATAGCTGACATGCCCCTCCTTTTTCTCCATCTGTTGCAGGCTGTTAGATACTACTGTTGAATACAAGGAGGGAGCATCACTTATTACCTCTCTTGAAGCATGTTGACCTTTTAGACTCTTGGCAAAGTGACTGCAATGTCAGTATACATCTTATGGGAGACTCAAGGTAATAATTCATCTCTCAGTGCTTGCCTAGAAGGAAACAAATAGGAAAAATATGAATTTATTTCTCTTCTAGGAGGACAAGACAGAACAGAATGGGAAAGCAGCTGCTGCAGTTGGGGGTGTGTGTGTGTTTTTGTGTTTGCGTTCTTCACTTTTTAAAAAATTATTATTACTGTGTTTTGATCATAACTATGATTTGGAATCAGTACCATGAAAACTCTCTGGGGGAATTTTTTTGCACATAGCCTTGGCAAACTCTGTCCTTACAGTAGAATTTAACATAGTGAAAGATCTGAGATCTTCTCCAAGAGTATCTGTTCAGCACTGGATGGTGGGAGCAGTGGGGCAAAAGAGATTCTGTGCAGGACTCTTCCCAGATCTTAAGGAAGGTCCAACAACAAATGCTGTAATGAGATAACTCTTTTAATAGGAGAGGAATATAGATACCCAGCAAATCTTAAGTCCCTTCAGCTGCTGGACACCCTGCATTTGTGCAGCATCTGTTGGAGCCTGAATAGATTTTCCCTCATCATGATGTTCAGAGCTGATCCTGTCCATGAGGAGAAGCTCTCTCTTTTAGTCATATATGTTCCTCACAAGAGAAAGTTCTGTTCTAATGAGAACTTCTTTCTGCCCTTTAAGGTAAAGACAAGGCCACAAATATGGTCCAGTCAACAGTACCCAGTGGAAGCTGCCTACAAGCACCTCTCTTGCAATGTGGAGGCTTAGCTTATGCTGCAGCCAAGGGACTTTTGCTGCATGGCACAACCCTGAAGGCCTCACATTATGTGTAGCTCACCACAGTGGCACAGTTCAGCACAGTCCTGTGCTTCCTTAGGTTCACTGTCATGTTTATCACTAGTTCCTAAATGTGCAACACTCTCCCCATCAGGATCAGTAGAGTAGCTATCCAACAATGACACATCTGAGTGAAAAGTTGTATGTAGTGTGACATCTGCATTTGTTGACAATACAGCATCTAGAAATCACAATATATTTTTTTCTGTTAATACAGATTTCAATAATGCACTGGGGTTTTTTACTGGAAATGTAAGTAACATTTTAAAATAGAAAGAAATCTCTCAGTTTCTTCTACTTCTCCTATGCTAGAAAGACCCTACAGATGAGATGGATGAGATTTGATCCAATTCGCAGTGACTTAATACAGGGAAGAGTTGTATGACAGCTGATAATCTATAGAGATTATTTGCATTTTATACAAATACAGTTTCAAAATCTATTGAAAGGATATGCATGTGTGCATTAATACATCCGTTTATTGCAAAGGGAGAATCCGTTTTTTTTCAGATTATGCTTATCTCATGTGAAAGGAATCCTCATTTATTAGTGGATAAGACCATGTATCAAGTGACTGTTTCTACCTTTGTAGCAATTTCATTTTGTGACTATATATATATGCGCACACTTCAGCTACATTTTGACTTAATGAAGAGCTTAATAAAAATCAGCATTCATAGCTTCTGTGTAGTCAGATAAATTAGTTAATGCACAAACTGAGCTCTTACGTATTATGCAAAAGATTAGTTCTAAGATTTGCATAATGTGCTACAAATGACCTACTGTTTCAAACAGTAGCATCTCGGTTAAAAGTGGGTTGAAAGCTGAAGTGACGTCAATAAAGTAATTACTCCTAGCTTGGCACATCTCATTCATTGTCAAAAGTTCAAGTCCCTGTAGTGCTGAGAGAACAGCTGAAAGACATTGAAGGCAGGTTAAAGCAAAAATAATAGAACAATAGTCAGCAGGAAGGGCAGAGAATGGTCAGTGTGATTGGGATAGCAGGGATTCTTAGCTCTTTAGCATCTGATCCAAAATCCCATTAAAATGAAAAGCAGTCCTTGCTTTTTATTATTATTAGCATTATTATTCTGAACCACAGACTGAGCTATGATATTGTACCAATTCAGACCTGCCTACACTGTGAAATAAACCTTAAATCAGAGCAATGTCTGAGAAGAAGGGCAATACTGTTTCCTTGCAAATCTTGAAGTAATTACGTAGTAAATTCATTACATGAGAAACAGCAAGTGTCTGAATTTATGTAACAAGTTTGATCATATCAGGGAGCAGCACAGAGAGTGCAGTGGAAATGCATGAACTCCAGTCAGTCCTGGGTTTGGTTTCATATATGGTCAAAGCCCTTACTTGTTCTTTCCTCTGGTGTCATGTAGGAAAAGATTTTGTGAAAACAATCCCAAAAATTTTGTTCTGCTTCAGCAAACAGCTTACAAGCACAAGTCCATGGCACTAAAACTACTCAATATGGATTTTCTGAATCAGCATTAGTCATAAAATATTATTCTCCAGCTATCTACCATATAGGTAGTCTGTACTGAAGGCATTTCAGTCCCTCTGCACTCCAGGGGGCCAAAAAACCACTTGAATTGGTGCTATTAAAAGACACTCTTAACTTGGTCTCAAAGGATTAAATGGATATTAGAATTTTTAAATCCAGATTGACTGAGGCATGTGAACAGAGCAATTAAAAGAGATGCATGCTACCACTGATTGTGCAATGCGTTTCTCTCTGTCAGATGATGGAAGAAGCACAAAGGCATTTTGTGTTCTATGCTGGCCCAGCATACACATACCTAAATTCATTTACTGTAATTTTAATCTAATTTTAAGGGGATTCTGAATAAATTTTAAAATCAATCAATCAATACACAAAGTATTATTACTTTACTTACTTTGTTCTTATTGAAAGAAAAAAAGCCATAAACGTCTTTTTACATTAGGGGTAAGAACAGTTTGGAATTCAAATAATTTTTGACTGAGGCCATCTTAAATTATGGCCTTTTCTCAGAGTAGAAAAAGGTCTAATCCACTCTTTTAATATAAAAATGTGTGCTGCAGAAGTTAAATTTCAGTATTGCCAATTGTGCATTGTGTTAATATTGCTCTTGTAATGTCTGACTGTTCCAGCAAAGCCTCAGGCACCAATGCTGTGAGAAAATGTAAGCAAAAGAAATTAATACATCTTCAGATGACAGAAAAGAAGCTTTGAAAACCACACATATTTGAAGAACTCAAAAGAGAAGTAGTTTTTTCTGGCTGGGGGCAGAAAGGATGGTTGACCAGCAGCGGGGAGGGGGGCATTAGAGATTCCACATTCAAGGATCCCCTGCTTGAAGGTTTGGTTCAAACCTTTTGAGAAAAAGAAACAAGAAATTGAAATTGTAGACTTCATTCAAAAATTATATAATTTCAATGCTTTGGTCATCATGGGGAGTAGTAAGAAAGCAAGTAGGGTATCTGGTTATGGTAACTGTTTTCAGAGACTTGGTAACAGCCACAGGCACAGCAGATTGAAATCATGTCATTTCTATCAATAAGATAAAGTCTCATTGTTTCACTAGGAAGCACTGTTTGCAGTTATCTTTATGACAGCCAGTGTTCTGTCTTAATTAGTAGTATCATTTCTACTTCACCTAAAATAGCTGAAGGGTTCTCCTGGGATCTATTCTTGGATACAATTTTGTTTGATCTTATTATTAATGGTAATAATTTTTTTCTTGCTTGGATTATCTCTGTATGCCAATGATTCTATTATTTAAACAAATAATTATTACACATTACAATTCCATTTACTGCATGACAATAACAAATCACAGTTACAGCTCATTCAAAGTAAATTAGTTCTAAAAAACTAATAAAATTAATTGCAAGATGCTTGATTGAAAAATAGATACAGTTAAAACAGGAGCTCTTTATCATGGTCTTTGATAGTGTATTACTTACTGGAATAAAGCTACCAGCCTTAAATATCTTGGTGCCTGTAAGCAAACAAAGAGTAATTGAAACTTGGTTGCTAAGAAACATTATTTCTCATTGTTGACAATCATTATTTTCTTTGATTGCTGCTTCTATTGTTGTTCATTACACAATCTAAATGTTTTCTCATAACATTGTGAAAACATGCTTTGGATTCCAATTGTTCTATGGGATACCACTGGGTATGTTTAAAAAGCTTTCAGCAGGATGGTATGCTCCTGAAAGAGTGGTGGTGTGGGATTTTCTGTGGTAGATGTAAATTTTTGGAATGCCAAAGATACGTGAATGAAAGCTGTAATTACAGTCCAAGGTTAGCAATGCTAACCTTCTCTCATATACTGCAGGCGGGAAAATTTGTAGCAATACTTTTCTTGATGTCTAAATATCTTAGCAGCACTAGACATATTTTTCAGATGTGAACAGATGTTGGCTTTTGGGAAAGCAATTTTAGTAATCTGAAAAGGGGATTTATTTTTAAAGTTTTTTAAGTCCCAGAAAAGTGGCTTTGTTTCCCTTCCCCTCAAACCATTAATCAAAGTCCATAAAAATGCAGCCATATTTGTAGCTGGAAGAGTATTCTTGGCAAAATTCAGAGCTCTTTGATTAATGATACAGGCAGCCATCTACAATATTTTCCCCTAACAATTCTGTTTGATCAGATCATGTAGCTGGCAGATTCTATTCCAGATTTCTTTGTGCCTAATGCAAGGGATGAAAAATTAACAACAAAATACTCACCCACACTAGTTGACTAGTTTGACCCATTAAATAGTCAATTTCTCTTTTAGGTCAAAACTCTGCTCTGTGATAATTATTTTAAAATTCAAATGGAAAAAGATATAAAAAACAATTTGAAGATTTTAAATTTTTGAATTCTTTGGGTTTTTTTAATGTATACATTGTCTTTGAAATGAAATAAAATTTAATGCACACACACATTCTAATTCTGAGATAAAATAACAGGAAAAGAGGAAAGACTTGGAATAAGTCTTGCACTATGAACTAGAAGAGTCAGTGAGGATTTTTCACTCTCCAGAAGATGTATGATTTTCTTTGTAGAGAGCTATGTGATTCCTTTTCTCTTGTCGGCTGAGGTGCCTTTTAGCTATTAACTTCTTCAGAATGGCTGAGTGTTGCTTATATCTGTAAGAGCAAAGAGTCCACAAGTGCAGGAAGTGCACACTGCAACAATTTATATGACAGTATTGGTTTACAGAGCAATTTACAGCATAAATTTTCAGACTGGGATTGTGTGCTTTGGAGAGATGCCAGGTGCAGCTTAAGGAGGAAGGAGGTATTACCAATTTTGTCTTGACTACAGGTTTTTTTCAGATCAGGAGTTGTAACCTTGTGTCTGTGAAGCACCCTGAAGAATTAAGTCAGAATGCGTCCGGTGCTACAGAGCACAACTATTACATACATCACTCCTTGTGATGTAAAGAAAACATACATCATAAGTGAGAGACTTCTGCCAGAAAGAGAAATTAAATTTGTGTCTGTATGTGTGTGTGTGCATATGTGCCTGATTATTGGTTTCACATGGAAACTCATTGTGGCGAAGAGTGTTAGTTTTTGTCCTCTGAAAATTGAATTTCCGTGTTGAGACGTTTGAGGTTGAACTCTTTCAAATAATTTCCGTGGTTTGAGATATTTCTCATTCTTTGATCTGAGGAGCTGTTTTTTTTTCATTTAGAGAGGGATTGCTTCTACCTCTTGAAACAGCTGGGAAGTTAGGTTTGCATTTATTGTGTAAAAGGGGAATATGTGGAAGGGCATCAGACTTCTTAATTTTCCTCTGAAAGGCAAGTAACTTTTGCAATGCATCTCAGCAAGGATATCCTTTGTGTGTTTCCATGTGTAGCAAGTATATGCTGATGTTGATATAATCTGTTTCCTAATGAGTGTTTTGCTTTTGTATATCATTCATCTTAGTATTCTTTTGTTTCTTTGTAATAAGTTCCTATTAACTGGCTTACTATTTAGGTACTGTGACTAATTCTTGGCTTCTATTTTCTAATTTGATTACCTAATTAATGGTTTCCAGAGTTCCAGAATGATGGTACATTTATAAATGCAATGCAGCTAACACTGTTTTTGAGTATGGCAGGAAAGGACTGAACATCAGTCAAGTTCCTAGTGAAATATTTTAAGGAGAGGAGAGGAGAGAGGAGAGGAGAGGAGAGGAGAGGAGAGGAGAGAGGAGAGGAGAGGAGAGGAGAGGGAGAGGAGAGGAGAGGAGAGGGAGAGGAGAGGAGAGGGAGAGGAGAGGAGAGGAGAGGAGAGGAGGAGGAGAGGGAGAGAGGAGAGAGGAGAGGAGGGAGAGGAGGAGGAGGAGAGGAGGAGGGAGGGAGGGGGAGGGGAGGGAGGGGAGGGGAGGGAGGGAGGGAGGGAGGGAGGAGGGAGGGAGGGAGGGAGGAGGGAGGGAGGGGAGGAGGGAGGGGAGGGAGGGAGGGAGGAGGAGGGGAGGGAGGGGAGGGAGGAGGGAGGGGAGGGAGGGAGAGAGGAGGAGGAGGAGGGAGGGAGAGGGAGGGAGGGGGAGGGGGAGGGAGGAGGGAGGGAGGAGGAGGGGAGGGAGGGGAGGGGAGGAACCTATACCTGGGAAGCAGACTTCATTCAGCAGTCAAAGCAAAATTGTAATGAGTTTTAGGTGATCTGAATGAGTTTATTACATATTTAAAGGGAATTTCCCTATTAGAGTAAGCCAGATTGTATCTCTCTTGAGAAGCTCCCAAGTTTTCAGTCTATGTATTCTACATGCACTCCACGAATTTGCCCATACAGGAGCCAAGCTATAAATTCTGCTATGTGCTATCTGTGTGAAATTACAGTGTGAAGTTACCTAATCTATTGGGATTTTATTCATTCAAGAAGAGAAAGTGTACACATAAAATCCAGTCACCTAGTAACAATGAGGAAAGACTATCTGTGTACAGAAAGCAGATTAGGCTGGGGTCGGTTACTTTCTGACAGTTATTCCAGCATGTTTTATTTAAAAAGCAAAATGCTGGAGATTTAGTGCTTTAGAAAATAGTGCTATGTAAAGCCTATGTTATATGATGAACACAATAGAGGAACAGCAGTGACAGCAAAAAGTGATTTTAATTTCTTTAAATATTCCCTCTTTCCATAACAGTCCCTGTATCACATCATCCTTTTAAACGCTGCTGGAGTCTCACAGTAGGACATTTACTCTGGAGAGATGCTGTTGCATGTAGACTGCCTTCAAGCCAGGAATTCAGCTGCATATAAGCCAACATGCTGAAGGAAGGCAGTTAGGAAAAAAAGGGAGAAAGGCTTGAAATGGCCTCAATAAAACCATCTTCTTCTGTGCAGTTAAGCTTCACCTAGGCAGTAAGCATCACTGAGTGAAAGAGAAGACCACAGACATTAATATGCTGCATCCATGCTGTAAGAATTATTATGAAACAAGATGCTGAACAGATGTTATGTAATAGATAGGAGAAGTCAGTGTAAAGAGTAGAGTGAAGAGCACATTTTATCAAGCTGTACCATATGTTTTGTGGAAGCTGCTATCTACATCAAGACCCACCTGACATTTCATCTCTGTCCAGGTGATTGTTCTCCAGACATGATAGTGGTAGGTGGATGTATGGGTACAACTGCAATGTGGGTAATTTCTGTATTTGTGTTCATAGCCCTATTATGCTGTCTGTGAGACCAGTACTGATGCCTGCAATTCCCAGTTTACTTGAGAAATGATCCAATTAAAATCAATGAGCATATTAGTGCAATTCAAAGGAATCTTGTGTCATATCAGTTGAGAAGTGTGTATGATAATTCACTTGCCCATGAAAGAGGGGCCAAGGACACTCACAGCTGCTACTGATGCCTGAAACAAGAAAGTGAGAATTTTCTGTCTTTTACATGAACTAAAAGGAAGATTTTTGATATCTAGACCCTCATCTAATTATTAGGCTGTGCATAATGGTATCAGTGGCCACTGGATTACATTTACTGCACTTTCTGATTACTCATTACACATCCACTCCTGTAAATGTGGAGAAAAGAAAAAGAAAAAGAAAAAGAAAAAGAAAAAGAAAAAGAAAAAGAAAAAAAAGAAAAAGAAAAAGAAAAAAAAGAAAAAGAAAAAGAAAAAGAAAAAAAAAGAAAAAGAAAAAGAAAAAGAAAAAGAAAAAGAAAAAGAAAAAGAAAAAGAAAAAGAAAAAGAAAAAGAAAAAGAAAAAGAAAAAAAAGAAAAAGATAAAAAAGAAAAAGAAAAAGAAAAAGAAAAAGAAAGAAAAAAAAGAAAAAGAAGGGGAGGGAAGGGGAGGGGAGGGGAGGGAAGGGAAGGCAAGGGAAGGCAAGGGAAGGGAAGGGAAGGGAAGGCAAGGGAAGGGAAGGGAAGGGAAGGCAAGGGAAGGCAAGGGAAGGGAAGGCAAGGGAAGGCAAGGGAAGGCAAGGGAAGGGAAGGCAAGGGAAGGCAAGGCAAGGGAAGGCAAGGCAAGGGAAGGCAAGGGAAGGCAAGGCAAGGGAAGGCAAGGGAAGGCAAGGGAAGGCAAGGGAAGGCAAGGGGAGGGGAAAAAACCAACTGTCTGGGTCTTAAGTTTGGGGCGTGGTTTAGACTAGCCTGAAAATCTTGCAATATTTATGTGCATTTTATTCTATGTATGCACAAAGCACTTGTCATCCTGTGTCAAAAGAATGAGATGTTTGAGTGCTGTGAAAAATGGGACAATGTTCTGCTACCAGTGTTTGTGCCGTTGTGTTGTGAGTGCAAAGTAGATTTGGCATGTTACCAGCCCAGGTGGATGATGTTTTATTCCTGCATTATGATAATATAAGCACCTATGAAAAGAAGAAGGTAAAAAAGTTGTAGTGTTGTCAATCCTTGATATGTAAGTCTGAACTTCATGCTTTTTCATTTCTTATGATGCCAAAAGTGAGAAACTTGAGTTTTATTTATGAAAACTTTTAAACCTTATTTTTACAGAAATGTTCTTGAAAACATGCAGAAATATATATGATCTATATGTTCAGCTGTCTTTCAAGCTGCAGACAATGAAACATCATCTAACTATATAATTAATTTAAGATTAATAGTTTTTCAATGGATAAAATTCTTCTTTGGATTTATCTTTTTATGATGGTTGTTTTTAGTGCATAAATTATGAGGCTGAGGCAGTTAATTGTTTTATACATTTTTATTTTAATATGTCTCTCTTTTTATTACATTTCTGTATCTGGCATAGTTCCATACTCAGTGTTTGTTTCAGAACACTCAGTTGGGTATCAGTCAGTCCTGAAAACCCTCCTGCATATGTTTAATGTTAAGGCATATGTGCATGTATTCAGTTATCAGGTGTGGAGACACTATCTGGGGTGAGTAAAGAATACAGGAGCTGTGTATTACCTGCCACTTATATAACAAAATGCCTTATGCCTCCAATGTAAATTAGTAATTCAAATTGTGGAAGTCAGAACCTCACAGTCCCTCAAAGTCAAGTTTCGAGGGAGTCAGAATCTCCATATGGGATACACAATGCTCTATTTATGATGCTTTGCACTTCCACTATTTCTCCTTTCACATTAATCTTTTTTGGATACTGTTTGTGTTTTGGGTTTCAGATATTTTAATGTGGCTGTAACTTTTCATTTGCACCACATGTTTTTCCAGGCGAATATAATTGATCTATTCCCCTTTGCAATATTCTATATTTTATATTCACTTTAGCTGCCTGCCTTTCTTCCTCCACCCCAATAAATCCTTTATTGCAGATTTTCTTTTCTCAGAAGCTTCCAGATTTATTGTTTCTGTTTTAAAGAAATGCATAAAATGATAATTGGTGAAGGCATTACTGCTTTCACTTTACAATGTTACAAACTAGAATGACATTCATTTTGCTGATAAATGTGAGGTAAACTAGAAATTCAGAATAAAGGAATTATTACTTATTTTTGGTTTGAGAAAAAGATTTTTAAATTCCCTACACCATAACTTGTCAATGGAGATTTTTTTTCAGCAAGGGCTTTTATGCATAGTGAGTAAATGTTTCGGGGTAAGAGGTCAAGGACAAAGACCTCCCTCAGCTGTCAATATTCAGGCAATTGATCTTCTCCTTTTATTTAATCTCACCAGCCACTTCCCTTCCTTTCCTCTCCTTTCCCTCTGTCTTTTTTCCCTTCCCCCATTCTACTCAGGGAAACGAAATGTTCCTGCTGCCAGCAGAGCTTAGTGTAAGTGTAATATTACATGAATCAAAGGCCCTTTAGGCCATGATATAGACTGGTAATTTATTACTGAAGAACAGAGGCTTTTTTGAAATTTCCTTTAGTTCAGGCAGATCACTATGAATTAACTAGGCAAGAGGGCAGCAGGTGCTCTCATTAAATTTACAGTCACTGCCAGCAGACAGGGAAGCATTTAAAAAAAGAATATGCAGCTGTGCTGACACATGTAATTGCAACCATCCACGGGCTTGCAAGATGTGTGGGGGTAGCCACAGACTTTTGGTCACTGTGCTCGAGCTGTGCTGGCACACGAGGACCAGTGCACATTGTGCTTGTGATTAGGTCCCTAAAATGGCAAATTGCTTTTACTAGACCTCCAAATGTTGTGTGAGAAACAAATGAACTACTGGCAGGGCTGGGCTTAGTTGAACCTCCCAGCTGAAGTGACCTTGAACTTCAGAGAAGTTCATAGCCTGATTGCAGCTTTGTGGTTTTGGCATTTCTCCACTTAGCCTTTGTGAAATAACAGCTTCAACAGATCTCTCCTTGATCTGTGTTCTTGGCTCAGTTTCTTCAGCCATCAGATAGTGTTTTGTGTATAACTGGTATTTGAAACTAATGAAATTACTTTTTTTTTTCACAACCAAACCTATATTTTCCTTAAAGGAAAGGAAATTCCATGCAAAGCTGCTCACTAACAGTACGTTCTCAGTTTACTTCTGTAATTGCTTATTACAAAAAAACAGTATAGAAATGCTTATTTTACACCCCAAACATTCTTTGGGGAAATGCTAACAAAGTAAACTCTTGGCATTGATCCAGAGCTCCTTTGAGTTAAGACTTCTATTGACTTCAGTGAGGTTTCACATCTGGCCTTTAAAACCTAGTTTTAGCTCTAGACATATGTGTTTTGTTTTCATTATTACTTTTCATGGAAGTTTCACGCACATGTCGAAGGCTCTACACAGACCAGCATCTTATTCCTTGTTATCAAAGTTCAAAACAATCCTGAAGTGCTGCTCTGTATTCAAAATATGTTGTACTTTGTCCATGGCAATGCAGCGTATGTTGCTTGCATCCTGGATGCTGTTACAAAAATGTGCCTACTTTTTTTCCTTTAAGTTTCTTTTCAAAGTATTTTAGCTAATAAAAAAACTGGAAAAAGTTAGTTTGATTGATTAGAGAATTACATCTAAATTATGTAATTCTCCATGTGTAACTACAAAGAAATTTTATTTTTACATTTATAGACAATTTAACTTTTTATTATTTTTCTTTCTCTCTTTTTCTTTTTTTCTCTCTTTCTCTCTCTTTCTCTCTCTTTCTCTCTCTTTCTCTCTTTCTCTCTCTTTCTCTCTCTCTCTCTTTCTCTCTCTTTCTTTCTCTTTCTCTCTCTTTCTCTCTTTCTCTCTCTTTCTCTCTTTCTCTCTCTTTCTCTCTCTCTCTCTCTTTCTCTCTCTCTCTTTCCTTCTCCCTTTCTATTTTCAGAGTGTATAAATCAAAAAATAAAGTATATGTTCAAGTTTATCGTCCCCATTAATCTTAAAAAATAAAGATGCTTCATACTGTATTTTTAGTATGTCTGACCCTTAAAGTAAATAAAGGAAAATATTGTCACAATTCTTCAATATTTTTCTATGTATATACATCTTTTCAGGATTATAAATCACCAAATACCTCTATATACAGTCATCTATACAAGGATTGAGGAAGTTTCTTCTGTCTTGTCTTGTATTTACAGTTTCCCTGGGTTCATAAAACAGTCTGATGCTACAGAGCTATGAACAAACTATACCACTTTTAATAGAGCCATTTATCTGCTTTAGAGAAGATTAGCATGCAATCCCTAGAGACATTTCTCAGCTAATAAGAATAAAATGAATGCTTCTTGAGCACCTGTAATCAAATTACTTTTTATTCCCTAAACCCTTGACAGACTCTGTGAGTCTTGTCGTTTCCTAGGTGGGCCTTTTACAGACCCTAGTAGTGCAGTGCTGGGATTTTTCTTCTCTGTCCTCTTAAATTTTCCCCATTCACCAGCCATCATTTCTTGAGAGAAAAATGTAACCCACCAACCAACCAACTTGTATAGCTCTGATGAATTTTTCTGTCACTTCCACAGGATGAGGTTTGGGTTCGTCTCATCATATTAAATGACCTAGTTGTGATATGTAGATTCATTTTCCAGACTGGGAAACAGAACTTATGTTTTTGCACGAAGTTCATGGGTTCTTCAAGCTGGAACCCTATTTAGATTTATTCTTGTCCCTCTGAAAATGAATTAATTTAATTAATTTTCTATGTCTTTAATTAACATAATTGCCAATAAATTTGCTAAACTACCAGGAAGAAAGCCAATAGAACAGACTCCAAATACTGCTAGATAAAATAATGGCAAGTACTAACTGTTGGTGAAAAGTTACTGTATAAGTAGATGTTCATGTCAGGATGTCTTTTCATGGATTTCAGATCAGACATGATGCCAGCTTGATACTAAATCTTTTATTCTCATCTCACTCTCTGTATTCTCTCAGCATGGGATTCCCTAGCACTTGTGCTGACACTGTCTTCACAACGTCAATCACACTCCCATCTCAGGTGAAAGTGATCAGAAAGATTCGACTGAAAAGGATTTCTTCAGATGTCTATGTCTTTTTTAAGGATAACCTCTTATTTGCTGTTTAGAAGAAAGAGAAAAGGTTGTTTGCTAGGAGTGGGTCTTATTAATAGCTTTGTATTTAGTACCCATGAAATCTGAAAATCTACTCCTGCTCCCTACAAGGGAAGTTACATGGAAATGCCTCACCTGTCTGTGAAACGATAGTGTAAAGCAAGGATTAACAAATCCTGAACAAGATGCCTGAGTATCAGCTCAATGCCAAAAACTTTTAGCATTCTGTCTTATTTCCACATCTTAGGCATGCTTTATAACTACATTTTTACATGAACTCATTAGCTGAAATAACTGATGAAACAGTGGCTAATTTGCCATCTAATTTTTTTCCTTTTTTATAATTATTTTTGAATGTTTTTTATCTTTTTTTTAAATTTAAGATGTATCTTGTATGGTGAAGAGTCAGAGCATATTACCAGCAATGAGCTTATTTACAGAAAAATGAACACAATACCTTACTGTTGATAACAGATGAGTCCACACTCTTGCCAAAAGCCAAAAAGGTCCTACAGTGAGGGCCTTTTTGATGGGATGCTGCAGGAAATCTTTGCTTGGTGTTTTTGTCTTTTTTAAAAATGGCAATATTTTCCTTTTTATTTTCCTACTATTGTTAACTATCTTGAGTTCATTTTTTCATACTATGAGTATTGAAAATTCATAAAAAACAAAGGGAAAAAGCCTTCAAAAAACCTAGCATGGTCTTCATTAGGATTGAAATAATAATAGTTCTTGAAAGCACATGCTCAGTCCTAGAATGTCTTTTAATGATTTCATGATGTAGTAGAAGTCTATGAGCATCAAAATATATCAACTTGTTAATAACTCTTGAAAGCTTATTTTACAAAATTTAATTGGAGCTTAAATGTCCTTGATGAGTCACCTGTGGTACTGAAAACTTAGACCAAATCTTATTGTAAATTTATATAGGAAACTAAGCGTTATCAAAATCTGGCAATTTTTTTCACTGCTGCTAGGTGAAGTTCTGCAGTGGAAAAACCCAATATGTTTACAGTGCCCAGAAATTTCAGTTTGCTGATACTGAGATTTTCTTTATAAGAGAAACAAAAGCCATTGGCCATAAATCTTAACTAATTATTGTCAAATGCAAGAATCTGCACCCAAACGTACATTTTTAGATGCCTACACAAACAGAACATTTATCCTTACAAATTTTATGTAAGATGCATGGCATTTAAGGTACCTTAACTGAAGGAGAGCTTGTAATCTTGGCCTGTATGTATCCAAAGGAATATCTGGCTACCATCAATTAATTTAATTTGTTAACAGACATCGCTGTGACATTTGATTTCAGTAATTAGCTTTTCAGATGCTTAATGTAGAAGCAACAAGGGTTTTACTTACCAAAAGCACACATTATTTCCTGAAGGCCACACCCTTCCCATTGTATTTCTCATACAGACAGCTTAATTGAAAATTCTTTTTAAAGTATCTGTTTGTGTGTTCTGTGTCTTTTCCCCCTGTGCAAATGAATATTGTGCTTTCATGTCTTATTTTTAGGATTTTGCTGAGGACAGTAAAACAGAATACACCACCATTAATGAGGTGCAATGTAACTCAGCCAAGGGTATGAACCTCCAGGTGTTCTCACACCACTCCATATCTAGAATAAGTATAGTGCCATGCCTTCATGCTCCTTTGATATAGAGTTTCCAAATGCAGTACCGCCTGGTTGACCTCTATCCAAGTTCTGCTTCACTACCAAAACTCACAGTGGAATTTCTTCATTATTATTTTTATTTGCACACACCACTTTTATTTCTCACTCTCTGTGGTTTTTCACTTTTCACCTCACATTTGTCATTCAGAAAAGGTATATCAATTTGCTTATCCTATTTTGATTTTCAGAGTATTTTGCTTAAACCTTTCTTTTTTTTCTCCAACTCCCTGAGCAAGCATGTTAAAATTAGGGGACAAAGTAAAAAACATTGTTTATGGTTTAATGAGTTTTTAAAGTCAAATAATTGAACTTATATTTTAACATAATTCAAACATTTATATTTAAAAAGTAAATTAATTTTTACATTTTAAATTATAAGCATAATCTAAAGTTTTAAGGAGACCAAGTATTCTAATTATGTATTTTTGTCCTGGTTTATGCATCAGTTTAAATGCAGAAGAGTTCCAAAACATTTTTTTCTAGTTGTGTCAGGTCTCCTCCTAATCACCTTTATAATCTGTGAAATGCAACCAGACAAGAAAACAGAGGTTTAACTTCTCTAGTTGAAACTCAATGAAGGATTTCAAACTCTCATCTGGGAGCCCAATAACAGTCGTATTTCAGATCCAGGTGAGTAAGGCATAATGAAAACTAAGAGTGCAAGAATTTTAGGATTCAGTGGATTTCAGTAATCATATTTACCAGATGTTGAAGCAGGAGAGCACCAGGGAAAGACAGTGATGGTTTCTTACCTTGAAGCATACAGAAGCACTTTAAAAATATTCTGTATTATTGTGTGACCAATGTGAGACAACATGGTGATCATTCAGCAACTAAGATAGCTTTCTTTTCCCCAAAACTTGAGAAAATACAAATAATTTTTTTTAAAAACCAAATAATGCAGTGGCTGACACAGCCTTCACGATGTGGAGTATTGAATAGCTTAACTTGAGATGTACCAAATTCTGGTGTTCTTTTTTTTTTAGAACCTAATTTAAATAGATAATGTATGTCACTGTATCATTCTAATAAAAATACCTGTGTTAAAATGCACAATTCTCAGGTTTTTAAGTTAGAGTAGATGACTGAGATGTATCTAAAATCTGTAAATCATCTCTACTTTAGCAGACCTAATGTTGCATTCTTCTGATATGATTCTTTCTGTGAAAGAAAATGAAATTGAAAAAATCTTGTAATACCTTGTCTCAAGGGATTCTGACAAAAGTAAAAGCAGTTTCTTGTTTTTCAGTGGAGCTTCAGTTGAAACTACCTAACAAAGGAAAACAAGCAAGTTTGTATTCGCTCAGTGTTGGTCCATGATGACAAAAATTTGAATGACTGTTTATTGTGGTACAGTATCTCTGATACACAAAATTCTTGAAAACATGCTGAGTCTTACCTAATGGGTGTGATGGTTGGCAGGGTTTGAAAACTTCACCTCTACAGCGTGCTCGAACAGAGCACAGATTTGGTGTGAACAGTGAGAAGACTCCCCTCAGTGATGACCAGTGAGCAGGGGATGCCTGTGAGTCCTCACAGTTTGAGTGGAGGCCATCTGGGTGTCAGTTAAACATGTTGAATCTTATCCAACATATGCATGAGTGAGTGATGAAAGCTATCCAAATATATTCTAGCCCTCATTTGAAAAAAAGAAATATATTGCTAACGAATTATTTCTAAGAAGATATTTTCCTTGGAAATATGGGAGACTACTGTAATGTATATTGATATATCATGTAAAGTAAATTGGACATTGCAGGTGGAGCGAGAATAACTCCCCTTGTGGAAGGAGATTGCCTTGCCTCTAGTTCTAATGAAGTGATGACGTTTCAAGGGACTTTTCACACCTGTGTTTTTTCTTTCCCTAGGTTGTAAATAATTCTACACAAATTGAGAGGTCAGCATCTACCACAGCACCAGTTCCTGCCGTGTGTTTGTCCTGGATAAACACAGGTGTGGGTTTGCTCAAATACAAATGTTTTACCAGGAGGGATATGCTCAGCATGAGGCATTGTCTTCTAAGCCTATAGATGTGTCCAGAAAAAAATAGTTTTTGAAGTTCATTCAGATATCTGGATTGAAGTTCTAATCATCTCTCTTTCCTTCTCTCCTTCTCTCTCTCCCTCTCTCTCTCTCTCAATAACTCTCTTCCACTCCCTCTCTCCTTACCTTTTTTTTGGTCTTTTTAGTCCCTCCAGCTCAGCTATTTGCACAGTTTCTGGAGATTGATGTGTCACACATCTGACCATATATGCAAGATGTAGTAGCCTATCAAAGCCTCCTATGGCTTTAATAGGACCCCAGCAAGTTCAATTCCAACTTTGGCACAGAATTATTTCTCTTCAGTTGGTTGGTGCAGCACCGTGGCAGGGTGATGTGACTAAATTTCTGCTTTTTTTTGACATCCTCGTATATGAATTTTAATTGCTCCCTAGTTGGCTAGTGTCATTGATCACATGTGGCCCCTCTACAGAGCCTGTGGCATTCCAGCTACAGACTTTTACAACAGAATGGATTTGGAATCTCTTCTGAGAGTGTCACTGTTCTCACTGAAGTACCTCTCTCTCCCTCTGTTACTCACACACACATACATGGCACTCTTTTTTACGCACATTTCATCTTTATAGCATCAGTGCATGGAGGAAGCAGATGCAACTCTTCCTATGCTATCTGCCTGTTCTGACAGAATGATAGAAGTAAGGCCTTTATCATAAATGTCCTGTATTTTTCATAAAGCCAGGAAGTAAACCTTGATGTTTTATTTCCACTCAAATTATTTCTAGTCCCTACGTTGAAGCCAGCACACATTTGCTTTGATAAATGTTTTTTATCAGACTAAAGATCCTTTATTCTTGTTCAGTTGCCCTATTTCTGGGCTGCAAAACCATTCTTCAGTAAGCTATGTGTATAAAAGTACAGAAAATAGGACTTGAATACTAGTCCATTCTGTGCCTCATGTCAGGACGAACTACACCAATCTGTTTCAAAAACTCTCCAGTGATGAATATTTGACTATCTCCCCAGGCTATCTGTTCTAGTACTTCACCTTCCTTTTCCTTAGGAAATTTTTCCTAATCTAATTTTTTGCTCCCTCATGCAATATAAGTACATTGCCTCTTGTTCTTACTGCCATTGATGTGGAGAACAAGGTATTCTCATCTTCCTTTGTCTACATTTTTTAATATATTTGAACACTGCTACCATGTTCCCCTATCAATTTTATCTTTGAGCTAAGCAATGGCATTTCTTTTAATCTTTCCCCATGGGTCACGTTTTCTAGACATCTGATTATTTTCAGTTGCTCTTCTCTGGCCTTTTCAACCTTTTTTCCTTTAAGATCTTTTTTTGGATTTTCTTTCTTCCACATTCCACCACCCCACTACAGACTCCAACATACACACAGACTCCTATGAGGAGGCTGAGAGAACTGGATATATTTAACCTAGATAAGAAAAGACTGGAGGGAGCTTGTTCACAGAATCACAGAATGGTCAGGTTGGAAGGGATCTCAGTGGATCGTCTGGTCCAGCCTCCCTGCTCAAGAAAGGTCATCCTAGAGCACATGGTACAGGATTGTGTCCATATGGTTCTTGAGTATCTCTGGTGAGGAAGACTCCCAGCCTCTCTGGGCAATTTGTTGTAGTGCTCAGTCACCTGCACAGTAAAGAAATTGCTGATCACCTTCAGGTGGAACTTCCTGTATGTTAGTTTCTGCCTATTGCTTCTTGTCCTACTGCTTGGCACAGACAAGCACAGCCTGGCTCTGTCCTCTTGACACCTCCCTTCAGATACTCGTAGACATTGCTGAGGTCCCTTCTCAGTCGCCTCTTCTCGGGGTGGAACTGACCTTGCTCCCTCAGCCTTCCCTCATGAGAGAGGTGCTCCAGTCCCTCAATCACCTTCATAGCCCTCTGCTAGACCCACTCCAGGAACTCCATGTCTCTTGTACTGAGGAACCCAGAACTGCACACAGCACTACAGATGTGGCTGCTGTCTTCAATGACCTAGCACTGTATAGTGAAGACAGAGACAAATTCTTCTAAGGTGTGTAATGAAGGGATGACAGACAAAGGTCACAGGTTGAATAAATGGAAATTTTAATTGAATATCTAGAACAAGAATGGTCAAGCACTGAAACAGGAACTCTGAAAGACTGTGAATCCTCCATCCTTGAGAATTTCAAAACTCTGATCAGGGATTTAAGCAATCTGACCTAGCTTGGAAGCCAGTGCTGCTTTAATTGGAAAGCTTGACTAGATGACCTTCAGTGGTCCTTCCCAACCTAAATTGTTCTGTGAATCTGTGCTGCCTAAAACTGATCATGTTACACTGTACATCAGTAATGCCCGTAGAGGTAGAATCACAAAACTACAGAATAGTTATGGTTGTTTTGTTTATTTTAGTTGGGGGTTTTTTGTTGAGTTTTTTTTGGTTGATTGGTTGGTTGGTTGGTTTTGGTTCGGCTGGTTTTGGTTTTGTCTTTTTAATGGTAATTTCTGATGAGATGGGCAAAGCATCTGGCTGGTTCAACTTTTCTTTCCTCAGCACTGAAGCTACATGTCTGCAGTAAAATTTTCTGTGACTTCTTTTATTTTTAAATTACCCAGGTCAGCCTTTGCCAGTTTACTAGTGCCCTTTATGCCTTCCACAATTTCTTCATGATCCCAGATGATTCTGCTTCCCTGTGAATTGAGAATGGTAAAACACATTATAGCTATATATTAGAGATCTTTAATTTTTCTGATAATTTATGATATTTTATTTCATAATTACCTTGATTTCTCTGCCTTTTTTTGAAATCCTGCAGTTCATTCATGTGAATCTGTTGATTGTCCAGCTACCATGTTTTGCCTCAATCATTACCAGAACCATTAGAAAGTCTGTAATTTCCCAAAGCTGGGACCTACTTGCTTCTTGAGACACATATCAATATCTTCTGAAGCTTTCCTTCCAATCACATCCCTCTTCCTAACAAATGTCTGATAGGTCAGTTAAATCACAGCTTTTATCTTGAACTACTTCTTATACATCTTGATCATTTCCCAATCTGTTTCTGCTGATGCACAGGAATCATAAACATATAACAGTGGGTTCATTCGCTGAACTTACTTCTTTTATATGACGCTGCTACGAATAACATGTTCCTTCCTGCTTTTAAAGGACTTTACCCAGAGTGGTGTAGTTTCCCACTGCCACTTGGTCACAGCTGAAGAGATTCTTCTGTAAAGCTAGTGAATGTCATGCAATATGCGTAAACCCCTTTCATGACATAGAAACCACCCTCCAACAATGACTTATGGAGCATCTTCCCAAAGTCAAGGAAACCAAAGCCCTCCTGGTGAACCATCTGTGCAACCCTGCTTTCATCTGTAGGATGAATCTGTCCTGATTTGATCCTTTGACCCTTGATAGAAGGATTAATGAAAATACCATCTGAACCTCTGACTTCTTCACCCTTGCTCTGAGCCTCATTGTCACTTTTGATCCATTTAGAGGCATTCATAGCAGTATTGTTAGCATTCAAGTCTTTTGTTAAGTCTCATTCACTTCAATAGCATATGCTATTGAATAGCCATTTTGGAGAGTTTTTCTAAGAATTTGTCATTAGTCTTTGTGCAATAATTATCTCTCCTTGAGGACACTGCAAAATCTGTTTTACACACCAATACTATTGTGAGGTATTATTTTTTGGTTTGAATAAGTTCATGCTTTGTTGATGCAAGAGTCCTTCATTAAAAAGCCAAGACTGTTTCCTAGTAGCTGTTCCTCAGTAGTTCCTCACTGCCAACGTATGAGAGCTGGCTGGTTCACACCATGAAATGTCAAGATGTGACTGCTATGGCTGTGAATCGGGGAGATTGCAAGGCCTGAAAGTCTCTTGATTTACTTTTGTGGAGATGAGTTTCAGGAGTGAAGTCAAAACAAAAAATCATAAAGTGTCCCAGGGACAATATTTTACTTTTAGCATTTTTTTTCCTTATTTTTTTTATCAACTTACCTATGTTCTGTCTGTAGCAAGCAAATGTGGGAATGGTCATGCTGGTACCACATTCTCTTCACATCCACTATCCAAGTATATTTGGTTAAAATGTTGACATTTGCAAATCCTGTTCTTACGGCTTCCTGGCAATCAAGATTTGGCTGTTTCAGCAAAAGACATAACTGGTTGCAAGTACCTTCATGCTGTAGGGCACCTGTTGCTGTGGTTTTCTAGCTACTAATTTTTGCCAGTATTTTTCTTTGGTACTAAATATACAAAAATAGAATGTTTGTGAATTTTTATCCAGTGGGAATAATGATGATATCAGGGAGTATGGATGGAATACTAAATCAATTATTAAGGTTGAATCCTATTACGATTCCTGAATCAAAAGGAAGACTTTTCAATTTAAGGTTTAGTTTCTAGACACTTCATCAACATTTTCCAAATGAGTCAATTTATTTCAGAAGTGCCCTTAGTTTTATTTTAAATAATACAAAAAAACCCCCTAAAATAGTATGGCATTTTTCTGTTCAACGTAGCTTAAAATGTTAAAAAAAATTGCTAATTTAGTCTTGAGCCAGATAAAGTTTCATTCCCTCTTAATAAAATTAAGAATCAGACAATGCACTATCCCAAAGGATGCAGAAGAAAAAGAAAATCCAAGTTATTGTAGCTGAGATATTTCATGATCTTGTGTCAAAGGAAATGAACTAGAGACTGTTTATAAATGTGAATCAGGAAGGGAATACGGTTTTAGTTGTGAACGCATTGCTGTTAGGTTAAAGGTTGGACTCAATGATCTTAGAGGTCTTTTCCAACCTTAATATTCCCATGATTTGTTAGGCTATTGTGTTATATTAGGGAAGAAGAATTTTAGTTAGACTATATGATCATATGACTATTGAAAGAGTAACCAATTGTGCTAGGTCTAGATAACAAAAAATGAGGAAGAAATAAAACTGAAAATGACTTTGCTAGCCGAGTTCTGAATAACCTAAGTGTTCTCAAAATAGGTCCATCTATTGCTTCTGAAGAGAGGTCTGTAGGGCAGGAAGCAGGGATGATGGTCACTCTAACTGGATTTGCAAGAGAGGAAAGCCGACAGATACCTGATACAAACAGCATTGCTTTGTTGCAGGTGACACTGAATAACTGCGGAACAGAGTCTTGTCACAATGCTGTAGGACAGACACCAGGAGCTATGCTACAAGCCATCAAATTGCATTCAAGAACGAGATGATAGCAAGGGAAGAAATCAACTTGCATTACTGGGGTGAAAAATTCAGTCTGATTGATTTTAAATGAATGAGGGTAGTCAAATTAAATTAGATACTATGAACAAATTGTTTAATGTGAAAGTGGTGAAGCACTGGAATAGGTTTCCGGGAGAAGTTTTGGATTCTCCACCCCTGTAAGTGTCCAAGGCCAGGCTGGATGGGGTTTTGATTCTAGCCTAGTTTGGTTTTCCTGGTCTAGTGGAAAGTGTCCCTGCCCATGGTGGGAAGTGTGTGTGTGTGTAAATAGATGATCTCTAAGGTTCCTTCCCACCCAAGCCATTCTATGACTGACATTTAGATTCTAATGCTGTCAGAATATAAGTTTCCCCAAAAGGTTGAGAAGTTATTTCTGACAATTTGCTAATCTAAAAATGGCTACATTCAACACATGGAATCTTATTAGTCAGCTTCGCAGAGTTTTAAAAATAATACATGTTTAAATGTTGATGCGTTCCTGCTGGGCAAACAAAATGATGACTAAATGTCAGCATTCTTTTTAAATCTTTTTTAATTATTTTATCTTTTTCTTTTAAATAAAAAGTCTGTGTGTTTTAGAGAAGAAAAATATGAGTGGTAGCTTAATTCTGCTATGAAAGTAACAGAGTACCTACTCCTAAACAACATAGCTGGCTTTGGCACAAAAAGCAGGAGCATTTAAGCTATAAAATAATAGAAAGTAAGTCAAGTATCATTTAGACTTGATCATTAAATATTCAAGCAACATATAAAAAGTATTCAAAACAGAAAGTAAGAGACCAAATTGCAAAAGGATTGATTGAAACATTTTAAATTAAATAAAACTGTGTTTTAAGATTATAAGGTTCAAAATGAAGCCTAAAAACTGTATTGTTCCTTATCACAAGGAAATCACGGAACACCACAAAATATTCCAAGTTAGAAGGAACACACAAGGATCACCAAGTCCAGCTCCCAGTCCTGCACATGATTTTCTCAGGAGTCACAACATGTGACTGTCAGGGATTGAAATGTTATAGTTTATGACTTAAACATTTTCATGAAGGACTTTCGCCTGTTATAGCAAAACTGTGTAACAGAAGCAGCACCTGGAAGGGTGATATGTTTCCATCTAAACCCTGTCCCTCTCTTCCTGTCCTCCTGCCACCCAGTCACAACTCTTTTTCTATTTCTTTCTTTCTTTCCTTTTTCTTTCTCTTTGCCACTTGTACTATTAAATAAAATGTATCAATTTTTTATCACTAACATTTAACCTCATTTGGTTTTAAAAGTTTTTGGGGTATATTTTTGGGCTTGTTCCATTTTATTCACAGAGGCTTAGCTTTCTTTGTTCTTCTGTATTTAAACCAGATCGTAAGAGTGAGTGTCAGTAGTAAAGTAGAGGAAGTGTTCCATAAATGTTATGTCACAATCAGCTATTGTATAGCTGATAGTAGTGGACTTGCTAATATTTTTTCCCATTCTCTAAGTAATTCTGAAGGATGTTAAGCAGTTAAACTATCTGGTCTACAGCATTTGAAGAGTTTTAAAGTAGAATTTTATAGTAGAATTTTAAACAAGATTGATGAAAAGAAAACTAGTTGGTGACCTCTCTGATGCATTAACACTGGTTTTCCACATTTTTTGAAACACAGGATATTCCACAGAACTTGAATAAAGCTAATATTAAACCAATGTGAAAGGTCCATTTGATGCTGTGCATAATTAAAGCTTTATAAAATAAAATAATAGATTAGGACTTGAAGGAATACTAAGTAACTTTGCTCATGACACTACATTGGGAGGAGCTGTTGACTCCCTCAAAGACAAGGGCCTTGCAGAGAGACCGCAACAAATCAGAAGGCTACAAGGGCAAACACCAGCATAAGAAGTTAAATAGAGGTGAATGTCAGACTCTGCACCTGGGACTGGGCAACCCTGATTGTGTGTATAAACTAGGGAAAGAGATGGTGAAGAGCAGCGCTGCAGAAAGGAACCTGGAGGTCCTGGTTGATGACAAGATGAACATGAGCCAGCAGTGCCCTGGCAGCCAGGAGGGTCACTCGTGTCCTGGGGGGCATCAGGCACAGCATGGCCAGCTGGGCAAGGGAGGGGATTATCCTGCTCTGCTCTGCACTGGGGCAGCCTCCCCTCCAGTGCTGGGGGCAGTTTTGGGTGCCACAACACAGAAAAGACATTGAGCTGTTAGAGAGTGTCCAAAGGAGGGCATGGGGATGGTGAAGGGCCTTGAGGGGAAGCCTTGTGGGGAGTGGCTGAGGTCACTTTGTCTGTTCAGCCTGGAGGAGACTGAGGGGAGACCTCAATGTAGTCTACAACACCCTCATGATGGGAAGAGGAGGGGCAGGCATTGGTCTCTTCACTCTCACAGCCAGTGACAGGACTTGAGGAAATGGCATGACACTCAGTCAAGGGAGGTTTAGGCTAGATATCAGTAAAAGGTTTTTCACCCAGAGGGTGGTTGGGCACTGAACAGGCTCTCCAGAGAAGTGGGCACAGAACCAAACCTGACAGAGTTCAAGAAACTTTTGGACAATGCTCTCAGGCACATGGTGTGACTCTCGGGGTGTCCTGTGCAGGGCCAGGAGTTGGTCTGTAATTTTCAACAGGGGAAAATCCTAATTTCTGTAGACTTTCTCTCTGGCTCCCTTCTCACTGCCTTGGCAGTGAAGTCTGAAGCAAAGTTGTTCAGTGTCTTTGCCTTTGAATCAACCTCTGCTTCAAGGGTTCCCATTCTCTACTGAATCCACATGTTCCCTAATATTCCTTTTGTTATTGATGTGTTTGAACAAGGCCTGCTTGCTATGCCTGATAGATTTAAGTCCAAATGGGCTTTGGTCTTCCTTACTGAATTTCTGTGTACTCTGACAACATCCCAATATTCATCCCTGCTTCCCCCTTGTGTGTCTTCTGCTCACATCTGAGTTGTAACTGGAGTTCCTTGTTCATCATGCAGATCTCAGCCCTGGTTGCTCAATTTCCTTCCTGGGGCAGCACCATTCTTGAGCCTGGAGGAAGTGACCCTTGAGCATTAACCAGCTCTCTTGCTGGTTTTGTATACAGCTTTATTGCATTTTTAAATTTTTCCCATTGTTGTCTAAAAACTATCCAGTTGGCAAACACATTAACCTCTGTGTCCATCTGCTCTGTTTTCTTTCTTCCTTGCTTTTCGCTCTCCCTTTCCACACCCTTACTTTCTGATTTCATGAATCTGCAGGACCTTATTGGGCTCAATGTTGACCCCATATTCAGTGTTTCCAAGTAGAGAAAGAGAGGAAGAGCCAAGACAGTGGCTTATTTCAAGCTTCCTTTGTTTTTAATTGCACGTATTCACACTCTTTTTGTTAATACTTCCTGAAAACACATTTCTCCATATTTCTAGATATAAGACCATACTAAGCATATCTTTAGCTTTTTTGTTCCCATGTTGAGAACCTATCTCTTGCAATTGATATGACCAATGTATTGCACTAAATAACTTTCAAACAGACATGTTTATGTCAATATTTTGCCAAGAGGTGAATTTTATTTTTAAAAGAAAAAGGTTCAAGATCCTTGTAGTACAGAAATATTTCAAGTTTTTTTTTCCTGATGGTATGTGAGATAGTTTCTCGCTATGAACAATTATTGGTACTTAGAACTGTCTGGCTGAAAATTATACTTTTTTCCCTATTATTTTTGTGGAGTTCTATGTTGTTTTTTCCATTTGTGTGTGAATTTCTTTGCTTCAACATTATTTTAAAAAAGTATCTTCCTGCATATCATCCTGATGTAACATTTCAAATCAGTTTTAAAAGTGGCTTAAGTTTGCAGACATACTGTTTTGTTTTCTTTGGAACAGTTTGCAAAGATGTCAGCAGATTTGTGGGAAACAAAGCAGCATGAAGGAGTAAGGGGATAGTTTTTATCATTGCTAAGAACTAGAGCAGCTTTCGGAACCCCAGGAAAAATAATCCATCTGTTTATCTAATGCAGCATTTAAAATTAACATTACAAATGCTCTTCCTCTTGCTAGTGTTATTATTTCTCTTGCTGTTTTGTCAAAATCATTCAACTTGTAGGAAAGGAATGGAGACATTAATCCCACAAGTAACTAGAACAATTCTCAAGAATTCAATACTTGTCTTAAAGAATTAGAAATTATGTATATAGAGGAGCAGGGCAGGCAATCTTCTGCAGAACAACTCTGATATAAAATTCTACTTTCTTCAAATTTATAAATGTTGTAAGGGTCATACCAGTGTTAAATAAAGCACAGAAATTTATTGTTAAGTAAATAAAATATGAGTATCTTCAAATATCTTCTTCTGTTCAACACACCCAAACTCTATCCAGGCTCAGCCACTACACAGAGTTCATGCATTTGAATGCTGATGCTCCATAAATTGCTATTGTAGAGTGAAGGGTGCATACATAAATGTGCAAGGAAGAGTCTTTTGTAACTAAATACAGTTGAGGAAAATGACTGCCCATTTTCTTAGCCTGAAAAGATAGGCAATAATAAGGAGATGGTCAGGCAGACCTGACCAGGTAGGAGCAGACATTTTACAGTCATACCTGGTGTTTCAGAAGTTTGTAGGGGATGGAACAAAAATTGATACCCTGAAGGAGTAAAATATTTTTGTGAAAATAACTCAGTTTAATATTTTGTATCAAGCATTAAAAAAAAAAAAAATTACAAGGGTTGCATACACCTACATGTGTATTCCAGCAACTGGCTGATCCTTTCCCTTCGGTGTTTGCCAGCTTGCAGCTATGTATTTTACTTTCCATGTGTTGATATGGATTTAAGGAGGCAAGCCTTTCCTCAGACCCTTTCAATGAAGGTTAATCTCAGCTGGGTATTTCCTGAGCCCCAGGCCCTGGGAAATGAGGCTACTCAGACTGGGCAGCATGGGGAAGGAATATTGTTGCTGTGGGGCTGCCATGTTTGGCACCTCTGGGATTTAAGGGGAATGACAGAGAAATAGGTGGTGGGTCTGGAGATGATGGCTGTCAAGTATTGTCTCTGGAAAGCATGTTTTTGAGTTAATTGACACCCATGGCCAAACTGTTCCTTTTACAGGCACGGTCTAGCCCTTAATCACTGCACATTATAAGCCCAAATGGGGCTATTTCCAGTGCTACACACTAATATTATTTATTAGAAGGCCCCATAAAGCTTTCCTCTCTAGCCAGGCTCTTATTGTATGGTGTCATTACATAAACAAGCTTTGGAAGACTGCTTCCACTTACAGACATGTAGCAGAAGGCTCAATCTGAGAGGCCCAGTAGGATGTGATTTTAGGCTTTTTTTTTCCATCAACATTATAGCAGACTAAATATTGAGGATGATTTTGGGACTAGAGTGCTTCAGCCAAAAACATTTATTGCAATAAATTATTTCCCTGTTTTTCATTCCTTCACTTTAGAGACTTGGAAGGTTGGGAGTCTTTTATTTTCTTTCTCTCTCTCTTTTTTTTTTTTTTTTTTAAATTCTGTGGAGTCTGTACCATCATCAGCTTCCCATATGTTAGAGGCATCTCAGGGTTTATTAGTCAGCCTAGGTCAATTGAGATTTGTTGTATTTGCTTTCATAAAAGCTGTGTGTACTATATACTTCTTGAACTGGAAATCACACAATGCTCCTTATTTGCCTTCAATCACTCACAGATGCAGAATGGTCAGATCATTTCCCTTTAAATTGACCTGAGGGATTAAAGGAATTCAAAGGAATTTCCAGCTAACTAGTGCCTCTGCTGTCCCTGACTTTATTTCTTGAGCCTTCGAGGTCAGAGTCTGTGGTAACTTAATCTGTCTCTGCCTCCCCCTGATTTGTTCACTTCCTTCCTTTTGTTTGCCTCCAGAGCAGTAACTGAGTAGTCAGGCTCAATTCCAGTGTTTGTGTGCTTCCAGAATTTTAAACCAAACAGTTGTGTAAATCTGGGGGGAGGTGGGTGCTCTCTTAAGAGCACAGGTCTCTGAAATGCTCCTTCATAGCACTTTGCACTGTTTAATCCTCAGGCATCAATAAGCATACAATTACATCAAAAGTAGGTGTGAAAAACAAGCGTGTTGGCAGTAGCTTAAATCTGCCATGCAAGGATCCCAGCTTCCACCCAAAAAAACCTATAGGGAATGGAGAAAGACTGAAAACTGGTCCTAGTATAGCAGAATATGGGGAACAAGAGCAGCTCTTTCAGTGCTCATGAAAACTGTCCTGAAGAGGGCAATTCAAGAAGTTCTGGCTCACAGCAGAAGATGCAAAATCCAAGGAGGGGAAGGGGGAATTTGGGAAGAGGAGAGCAAGGCCACAATCTGCTTTCAATCAGTGATAGCTAATGGCAGTTCTGCGTCTTTTGTTGGTTTTTGTTTCAGAAACCGGTCAGGAGCCTTTGTGTGGATTGTCTCAACTATCAGGGGACAGGAGCTTACTTAGCAGGTGGCCATCTGAAAAGTGGCTGATGCTTTTAAAAATACCTCTAACTCTTTTGTTCTCTGCCTGCTGCCATAACTTTGTGGTTTCTAGTTTTGACATCTGCTCTTCATCCAATTACTCATTTTGACTACGTACTTGTAAGGCATGAAAGGGGCTTTCTTTCAGAGACGTTATGTGTCATTTCTTTGCTGACTGCCATCTTCTCTGTAAATCAGTTTCTATTTAAAAAAATAAATTAAAAACCAAACTGAACAAACTTCTCATCAGATTGGTGATTAAAAACCTCAAAAAAAAAAACCCTTTCTCTTTTGTTTTTCCTTGAATTTCTTAACATGAAGTATATTTATAAAGAGTATTGATTCTAAAAAACTGGATATTTAAAAATCTCACAATGTATCAATATGATCTTAATGGAGTGAATAAAAACCTTCAAAATACAAACAAGGTCTTTCCAAGGAACACAGTCATTTTTGGTTTGTATTTGTCAAGTAAATGAAAACTAAATATTTTATCATTACTAAAACTGCCACCTTCCTGTCCAATATATTTTGGTGATCTCCCAAAAATTAATTTTAATGTTTATTTTACCTGCTCATCCTCATTAAAATGATGAAAGCAAGTAAAATATGAGAAAAAAATATATAATGCACATTGTCCTGGAATAATGTTGAATTTTTAGATGGCAAGCAGTTGCCACTTAAAAGTTATCACTTACATTATTTCCTTATTGTGACCAGACAGGCAAATTCTTTGAGGATAGAACAAAGCCTGAGGTACCTCTGAATCCATCTAAAGTAGCCAGAAGTGTTTCCAGCAGTTTTGTCAATATTTCTTTGGAATTGAAAGAGCCAGAGGAAACTCAGAAAAATGTTAAGTTTTAGAAATCAATGGGATCTAAGAACAGATACAGAGAGAAAAAGTAGACGATGAACTCAAAGGAAAAAATATGTCCGTCTGGTTTTGAAGTTCAGTCTTATCTTTGCTTGTTCAAGTTTTAGAAAGGAGGAAGGAAATGTTAATGAAGCTGCTGTATCCACAAAGCTGCCTTTGAATCCTGTGTCTCCTTTTTTGCACTGCTCCAGCAAGTGCTCTGTCCTGTAATTTATTGCTTTCTGGTGACAAGAATGAAAGTGATTATACAAGGTAAATAAAACCTTAACTGTGTGAAGTGTTTTTCTTCATTTTCACACAGGCATCTTCCCATAAATTGTACAGCAAGTAAATTGTCTCAGATGGAATTCAAAAATCTAAATTAGCTTCTGAGTTATTGTGATTGTTTCTAGCAGCTTGTGGAAGTCTATATTCTTTCAGCTTATCCAGGATGCACATACTCCTGAGTTGAAAACGTGGTTCTTTTACATGAAATTTCTCCCATGTTATACTAGTGAATGGGGCACACTTATTAGTTCCCTCATCAGAGAGGGATTGTCTGTTTTCTCCCATTCATCCCTGTTTGGGAAGGAGGTTTTGGTGGTTCAATAGAAGTGACCTCTATTGATAAGACTGTTAGCAGAAGTGTGAAGTGGGTTTTGGAACAATGATTTTACTGAGGAAAAATATGGGAGAATTTACTTGGTCCCTGGAAGTCCAAGGCAGGTTTGTAGACTATTACAGCCAAAGTAGGAAGCTGCAGAGCCACTGCTTGTGCCACACAAATGCATCAGGTTGTGATCTAAACAACAGGTGTAGTAGGAGACATGTAGAGAGAGAATCATCATATAAACTGCAAAAATATGCATTTTGTACTGTGCTATACTCTTTTGTTTTAAATGGTATAACAGATGGTGGTACATTTTTCCAAGTCTTGAGGGAGGCTAGACTTAGATTTCAGAGCAGGGATATTTTTTCTGTTATTCAGTCTACATTTATTTTGGCTTCATTCCATCCTCTGACTCACAGTTACACCTTTATGGACCAAGAAGCCTGTGCAGCTCCATGCTGCAGACCACCATGTACTCTCTGAACTTGCTGCCTTCTGAGGATGATGAAGAGGAAGAGGGTCTGGAAGGGTCACTTATAGTCAGTCCTTGACTTGAATAATTGTGATGTCTCCCTGGTGTCTGCATCCTGCAGTTAATCACAGCTGTATTTCACTGGTCTTGCTTCATTTTAAGTCTGTGAAAATAATGAAATTGATTTCCACAGAAGAAAGCTCAGGACCTGTGTTTTTGATCATGCTGCTTAATCCTTCATTTATGCAAGTCCTCTGAACTTTCTCTGACATGTTAGCAACTTTCTGTTTTACCTGAGTTGCCAAGAAATTAGTATTGATGTTTGAGTTCAGTCACACCACTGCTATACAGAGGACTGTCACTTCTTGTATATGAGAAATGATGGCTTTTTCATATGGTTTCATAAAGTGTATTGATCTCTTTTGCCACCAATATTCTATTACAAGTTCTTTGCTAATTCTGACTTTCCTATTAGTCTTCTAGAGTTTTTTTACTTCACAGTTTTGCAAGTACCCCCCTCCTGCTGTGTATCTGTTTCAATTTATTTTCCCTCAGACACTTTAACTTGCCTTTTTCACAAGACCCTCATTTTGTGACTTCCTGCCTGTATTTCTGACCCCTCTAGGACACTTTGCTTTATGATTAAACAAACCTGTTCATAGGCTCCATGAAAGAAGAGACTGTGCATTTGTAGGTTTATTTTTATTGAATCATAGTGAAAATTGCACCTTGAGGGAGGGCTTTATTACATTTAACTACTTAGCCAGGATTTATTAAAAATAAACAGCATAGGAGTCAAGACCTTCCAGATGGGATCTCACTTTAAATTTTGCTTCAAAATATATACAGACTTATGGGTTATCTACTTATAATTCCTCTGATTAATGAATCTTAAATCAGCCTAGATTAGTTGCTCATTATTTTGGGTTCAGATACTCCAAAACTCTTTGTATACCATGGAATTGAACAGGTTGAGTGTGGTGTGTAAGGAGGAATTTCCCTTCTAAAGGCACTTTTATGTGGAAACAATAATTAAAAACACCACATAGGAAAGAACTGACCTGTGCCTTGTCCTCTGTCATGATTAAGGTCATTACAGCATTTCTAGGGACTCTGCTATTTTTAAGAAGTCTTTGTTATCCTGCTGTGCTAAATAAGGAAACTCTAGCCTAAGGGAAAACTGGATCTCTGCAGTGAAATTTTTATCAGATCCTAACTTGCTTATTTTGTCAGATCCTAACTTGATTATTTAAGAATGTTGTAAGAATAAAAGCTTTATCTTTCTCATGGTGTGTTGAAGAGTTCAAAACTTCCAGTTAAAAATTCAGCAGTTTGATTTTGTAGAATATTTTCAGGAAAAGAGAGAATTTGCCATATAAGTGGAAAGGTTGCTCTGAGCCAGGTTTTCATCTGTTGCATCAATGTAATGCTAAACAAATTCTACTGATCCTAGTGCAATGACATGGGATTTTTTGCTGGATTCACACTGGACTTACTGAGATCAGACTCTAAATTTCTATTTTTTAATGGACTTTAGGGCAAGTATTGATACTATATGAAGGATTTCTGCAACACACAGGGACTGTGTGTATATGACCTTTTTTTTCTTTAAATGTGCGTATGACAACCTTTTAGAGACAACAGCAGGGAAAAAGTCCTTGACAGAAGTGACTTACAAGCAAAATACTTTTTTTTAAATTTCTTTTTTTCTCCTAACATTACAGTGTTGGTAAAGTTTAAATAAGCATATTGCACAGCTATAGAAGAAATATTCACAACTGTATTACATCAAAAACTGGAGCTCAGGCAAGCTAAAATCAAAGCCTGTGTCAAGTACATCAAGATCACCATCAGGCTTTGTCTGCCTGCTAAAAAGAGCTTACTCTTGATAAAGGGGAAAAAGGCAGGGGGAAGCAAGGTTTTACACTCATAACTCACATTCCATATCACATAACAGCTGCTCCAGTCTTTGTCTCATCCTTTAAATCTATTCTTTACTGACGAATGAAAGGAAGGAATGAGAAATCCACAGAAGGAGGTGTGCAGTGCTTATGCAGAGATTCTCTCTATGCTGACAGCTTGCTGTAATGCCATTTAGACATCACCCCCACCCACCAAGGAAAAAGGAACACGGCTGTGTGCTGTGTGTGCCTTTCCTTACCTCCTGCACACTCGTGCTCATTACAGCTCTTTCTTTAAACTGCTGGCTAGACAGCTGGCCATGCCTCAGAGGAGCGTGGGGTAAGGGAGCATATAAATTACTGTTGCATTTTATGGCCAAGATAAACTCAAACTGCAGGGTTATAGCCTGCACTGACACACAAAAAAGAGAACCTCACAGGCCGCTGAAAAGCAAAGGGAAAGAGAAGGAAAGAAAATGTATTTCAGTTAATCTACCAATTGTGGTGGGGGTAAGGAAAGGACACATAAAAGGTAGGTCTAAAGAGAAGAGCAAGGTTAATACTTCTGTGTTTGTAACTGTAAATCTGTAATTTCAAATTAGTATTTTTTAAGAAGCTCTAGGCTTCCTTGTGTTATGTCATCACTGTAGATTTTCAAAGATGACAAAGGATATGTGGTGATAATTTTCATGTTGTGCATTTTATTAAACAAGGCTTAATATATACCCACTTTCAAGTAGGTCAGTGCTTGGATAACCTTTCCAGATGAACACTGAGCAGGTTGGTCTGCTTGTATCTGTCTATGCTGGCTCCATGCCTTCCACATGTGATAGGCTGTAGCCTGTTACTTTTTAAAAAGGATTCAAGATATACCCAGTGTGAAAGAGTTATTAAGAAATAAGATATAATTTTGTCCATATTCATTTGTGATTGACTTTATCCAGGAAAGAACAAATAATGCTTCCTAATTTCACAGAATCACAGAATGGGTCAAGTTGGACAGGACCACAGTGGGTCTCAAGCAAGGTCATCCTAGAGCACATGGCACAGGATTGCATCCAGACAAGTGTGGAACAACTCCAGTGAGGAAGAATCCATACCTTCTCTGGGCAGGCTGTTGGGCTGTAAAAAAGTAAAAAATGTCTTCTTCAGGTGGAACTTCCTGTGCCTCAGTTTTTGCCTATTGCCTCTTTCCCTATTGCTTGGCACCACCAAGCAAAGCCTGGCTCCATCCTCTTGACACCTCCCTTCAGATACTCATAGACATTGATGAGGTCCTCTCTCAGTTGTCTTTTCTCCAAGCTGAACAGGCACAGCTCCCTCAGCCTTTCCATTCATAAAAGAGATGCTCCAGTCCCTTAATCATCTTGTTGCCCTTAGCTGGACACACTCCAGGAGCTCCATGTCTCTCATGAACTGACAAGTCCAGAACTGCACACAGCATTCCAGGTGAGGCCTCACTGGGGCTGAGCAGAGGGGCAGGATCTCCTCTGACCTCTTGGCAATTCTCTTCCCAATGCACCCCAGGATACCATTGGCCCTGGCCACCAAGGCACTGCTGGCTCATGGAGAGCTTGTCGTCCACCAGGACTCCCAGGTCCATCTGTCCACAGAGCTGCTTTCCAGCAGGTCATCCCCAGCCTGTGCTGGTGCCTGGGGTTGTTCCTTCCCAGCTGCAGGACCTGCATTTGCCTCTGCTGAATTTCAGGAGGTTCCTCTCTGCCCATCTCTCCAGCCTGTTGAGGTCCTTCTGAAGGGCTGCTCAGCCCTCTGAGGTATTGGCCACTCCTCCCAGCTTTGTGTTGTCAGTGACATTGCTGAGGAGGCCTCTGCCCCTTCATCCAAGTCCTTGATGGATAAGTTAAACAAGACTGGGCCCACTGTTGAACCTTGGGAGGCACCACTAGGGACAGGTTAGACCTTGTGCCACTGATTATGACTTCTGGGATCTGCTGTTCAGCCAGTTCTCAATCCACCTCCCTGTCCACTCATCCAGTCCACTCTCCGAGTTCTCCTGTGAAGACAGTGTGAGAGACAGTGTCAAAAGCCTTGAAGTTGAGGTAGACAAGATCTGCTACTTTCCCCTCATCCCTCCAGGTAGCTGTTTTGTTGTGGAAGGCAATCAGATTGGTCAGGGACAATTTCCCTTTGATGAATCCATGCTGACTACCCTGATCACCTTCTTGTCCTCCTTGTGTATAGCAGTGGCCTCCAGAATGAGGTGTTCCATCACCTCTCCAGGGACTGAGGTGAGGCTTACTGGCTGTAGTTCCCTGGGTCCTCCTTCTTGTCCTATTTGAAGACTGGGATGACATTTGCTTTCTTCAGTCCTCAGGCTGAAGAAATGCTGATCTCCATGACCTTTCAAAGATGACTGTAAGGATCATAGCTATGATGTCCATCAGCTCTCTCAGCATTCATGTGTGCATCCTGTCAGGGCCCATGGACTTGTGAATGTCAGGTTTGCTTTGGTGTTCCTCAACTGGCTTAGGTGTCCTCCAACCAATCCTCCTTGACCAAGGGAAGGTCTCCCTTCCAGCATTCTTTTACCCTGGTCACCTGGGTCACAGATCCCTGAGGGCTGGTCTTGCCAGTGAAGACCAAAGAAAAGGTGTCATTCAGTAACTCTGACTTCTCTGTGTCCTCTGTTACCTTCATTTAGTAATGGGCCCACATTATCCTTAATTTTCCTTTGGTTATTTGTGTATTTGAAGATGCTCTTTTTGTTGTCCTTGACGTCTTTGGTCAGATTTAATACTAGATGGACTTTGGCTTTCCTTCTCTCATTTATACTTTGGCAACCTCTCTATACTCATTCCAAGTGGCCCGACACTGCTTCCAGCTCCTGTGTATTTTCTGTTCACACTTGAGCTATAACAGGAGTTCTTTACTCATCCATGCAGCTGTCTTGCCCTCTCTGCCCAATTTCTTGCTCACTGGGATGCAGTGTTCTTGAGTCTCGAGGAAGTTTTCCTTGAATACCGACCAACTCTCTTGGAACCCCTCTTCACTGCAGGGCCTGTTCACTTGTGATTCTTCCAAGAAGATCCCTGATGAGCCTAAAGGTAGCTCTTTAGCCTGAAACAATCCATAATCTCATGGTCACTGCAGCCAAGACTACCCCAAGCCATCACATCTATGACAAGGCTTTCCCTCTTTCTTAGTATAAGTTCCAGCAGCACACGATTCCTTGCAGGATTATCCTGTGTCAGGAAGTGGTAATGCTTTCCAGGAAACTCCTGGACTGTTTGTGATTTGCTGTGTTGTTTCTCCAGTGGATGCCAGGGTAGTTGAAGTCTTCCATGATAACCAGTGTTTAAGGGGCTTTATTTAATTCTGCACCCAGTGTTGGGTAGGTTATTCAGAGAACACAGGGTTTGTTTGAATGCCAGCATGGATTTATGCTGCAGCCTGTAATACCAGGTGCCAAATATTCTGAGATAGTTGTATATAAAAACTACAGTCCATTACCTCACACTACTGTAAGTATTCCCTGGGAGTGCCACATAGTTTGTGCTACAAAGAGAACCTGAAATGTATACAGCTTGGCTCCTTCCCTCAGGAAACAGTGCTCAAGTGCCAGAAGACCAACAAAATAAGTACTGGGCATACTTGTTTTCAAAAACCTATGGACTGGAGCACAGTGGGTGGTATGTAATACGGCTCTGCTGCGAGAAAACATAAAGCATGAAGCTTTATCTTTCAGCCAGAAACCCTGGGACCTGTGGGAGACCACAGTCTAAATCACGAATCAAAACACTTCCCCAGCCCAACTGCAAATTGAAAAGTCCTTGTATTGTGCTGGCAAATATACAGATGGAGGATGATTTCTAAATGCTTAAAAGGTTTTCAGAACAACTGTGACTTCTCTAGGTGAAAAGAAATATTAATGCCAGATACATATTTGTTGTGCTTTTGGGAAGGACTGCCAGGTCAGAAAGAAAGCTTTTAAGATATGCAATTATTTGTTTCCTGTATACTAACAGAATTATGGTGGTAATTTAAATGTTATTATATTGTGTAAATAAAATGTCAGAAGTGAGACAAAATATTCTACACAATTTATTATAATAAAAATTCTACAAAGGCAAGCCATAACAATCAACACAATACACTTCAATCAACATGGTACTCTCTATACTAAGAGGAGTGACTGACTTTAACAAAACCCTTCTGATTTCTGTTCAAATGTCATAATGCAATGTTATGGCTACAGGAGAAAGAGTGCCAAAGGTGTAACCAAACTCTGTGCTTGCACCCATCTACATTATTCCTGGTGTCCTGCTAACAGAGACAGGACAGTGTCCAGTGCACACCTCATCCCCTCAGGCTATGAACTGGGGGTTAAATGTGATAAGGAAAAGAGACAACCCTGTGAGGCAAGGTCATGTTTCTTTTCTCTCACACCAATGACTCAGCGCCAATAACTCCCTCCAGGGAAGAAGCAGCACAGTCCCACCCTTCCTGAGGGGTTGTCTCTGCTAAAGGGCCACAATGAACTGAGTGGCACCAGCAGAATGGAGGACTACAATGACTATCAAAGGACTCCAAAAATATCCCATGACTCATAGGACTACATCATCCCACTGTGAAGCTCCCCACCCTGGGGGAAGTGCTGAACATTCCTGCCTGGACTTTGAAGGTATATAGTCTGGGGGTTTGGGGACTAGGACCAGCACTGCCTATGGACATCCAGACAAAGACCCAAACGTCCACAGGACCACTGCTTTCAACAAGACTGCAAGAACACAGCAAGTACTGCTGAATCAGACTGCTGCCACTGCCTGACCAACAGGGGCCAGGTTGTACCCTGACTTTGTGGGCTTAAACCAGGTTTTCTTTATAATTCCATTTATTGTAATCTTTCTATTAAATTGTAACCCCGACTTGAGATCTATTTGTGTGGGGTTAATTTCTTCTGCTGGTTTACTTTCAAACCAGCACACACTAGCACTTCAAATAAGTTCAAATAAGGTTCAAAGGTGGAAACACACTTCCTACCAAAACCTACCCAACAAAACCCTTAAAAATGTTTAGCCTGAGCTGTGGATGCCATTTATATTGAGCCAGGTGTTGAAAACTTCTGGCCTTGTAATATGGTCTTCTGTAGGTGAGATGTAGATTGTGCCACCCTCCAGTTTTCTCTCCCCAGGCTCCAATGTGGGATGCACAAACTCCAGGAGCGAGCAAGAATATCACCTGTGGTATGGGGAAGAATCAGCAGAACTTTCACTTATATTTAGTTTGCATTAAAACAGAAAACCAAACAAACAAAACAAAAAGACCAATCAAGCTTTATTAACATTGAAGTTGACATCAGTGTCGCCATTTGCTCTGCACTTCAGAGCATCCCATACCATACACAGTACTGATGATGGAGGAAGAGCAGGTGTCCACCATGCAGAGGTGTTCACAGGGGTGCCCTCCCTCATCTTCTCTCTTTGCGTATATGGCCACTGGTGACCGACCTGCCAAGGAAAAAGGCTCAGAGGAGATGGGCCAGGGCAATGTGTCCATGAAGCTCAGGGAAAAAGGTAGCTTGGGACTGACCACAGCTGTTGACTTGATCTCAACACCAAAGGGATCTGAGAGTTGCAGCAGTGCAAAACCTGAGGGCAGCCCTCCCCTGCTGCGGGGGAGGGCTGCCCTAGAACCGGAACACGCAGGATGGTCATTCCATGGCCACGAGCTGTGGGGCTGGTCAGACGCGGTTCTTGTAGAAGCGTTGCAGGTTTAGAAAGGCAGCTGTTTGGTTCCTGGTCTCCATGGTGTTTTTATTGAGGAAAACAGGGGAGGAGTGGGAAGACTGGGGAGGGGGAAGGGAAGGCGAGGGAGGGTACAGGTTCCATATGAGTCCAGAACCAAAGAGGCCCGTTCTGGCTCTGGCTGGGGATTTTATCTCTAGGGATGGGGGGCGGTCCTGACTCACATCAGAAGGGGTCAGGGGGGCGGGGTCAGGGACAGGAAGGACACACGTTACCACAAATCCACTTTTTCTCTTATACAAAAGAAAAAAAATTTTCTAGTTCAGAGTCTTTTGGAGCTGGTAGAAATTTCTTCAGTAGGGCTGGAGTTGAAGCTGCTTGGCTAAGATCAGGTGTATCTTGCTGCTCTGCTGTGCGACGGGGCTGGGCTGTCTGCAGTGCCCCCCCCCAGCTTTGACGTGCAGGGAGAGGGGCAGAGCTTACACACAGCTGGAAAGACACAGGGATTTTGGGAGAAGCAAATTTTTAGAGAGCATGGTAGAGGGGCTATTTGGGGAAGAAGAGGGTAGGAAAAAAGGGAGTGAGGAGTGATTTTTTAAGGGTGATGGTACAAGGGGGGAACTGGCAAGGCGCCTGAGAGAATCAGTAGCAACTCAGCATCTTTTTTGACGGGATGCAGCCTTGTTAGTTACCTCCTTATCAGAATGGGAGGGAAGAAGGGACATGGGAAGGAGGAAAGGTATTAATAGGGGTAAACAAAACATACTGTAACTCGAAAAAGGGTTTTAACTAAAGAAAATACCTTTCTTTTTTGAGGATTGGGCAGAGAGGGCCTTTTCCGGAAGCCCTCTCTAGCCCAATTCTCAAAATGCAACACTTGTTAATCTGTCTAAGGTTAAAATAAAAAAGAATGAGCTGGGTTTTAAAACAGAGCCCTACACCCTGCCGTGTTCTATGACTCAACCATTCACACCTCTGCACCCCCTCCCCTGGGGGGTGCCTTCAGCCATTCACACGTTTCCCACCCCCTCCCCTGGGGGGTGCCTCCAAATCACATTCATACAAACATTCACTCTTCCTCTGCTGCAAACTACACCTTTAGCAGAGGTCCAGGGTCGGAAAATTTCCCTGAATAGGCACTGTAGGCGCTATCGGCTCACCCCCAGAGCCTCTCTTACTCTTGGGTAGACTTTTGCCGACTGACAAGACTGGTCACCGCTTTCCGGTCCCTTGCAGTCTTCTTCGTCACTGTTTTATCCTCAGCAACTCAATACAGACTTCATAAGCTTTCTACAAGTCCCTTCAGGGTCCTCTTCTTGGGACTCGCCTGTGTCTTTAGAGAGTCTCACAGCTCGCGGCCACCACGTGTGCTGCACAGCAGAGATGGTGTTTGGCTGTGCAGAGTTGGTCTCGCCGGGGAGGGGCGCCCACGACACAAAATGGCGGCTCACAAGATGGCGGCGCCCATGTGTGGGCCACGCGGCCAGGGTGGTCTCCGTCTGCAGCGCAGGCAGCGTCCCGCCGCGTCGGCGGCTCCCTGCCGTGCGTTCGCCGCTCCGCCGCAGCCCCGCGCGGGCCGGCGGGGAGGCGTGGGCCCCGCGGGCCGGCGGCCAGCTCGGCCCGGCCCGGCCTGGCCTTTCGGGCCGGCCCGGCGTGGCCGTGCCACCGGCCCCGCCGTTCCCCGAGCGCCGCTGGCTCCCGCCGCCCCCCAGCTCCCGCGGGCTCCGCTGCTCCCCGGCATGTCTAGGCAAGTTCTTACCGCTGCCCGCATTCTCCACCAATTGCAGCAGTGCAAAACCTGAAGGCAGCTCTCCCCTGCTGCGGGGGGGAGGGCTGCCCCAGAACCGGAACACGCAGGATGGTCATTCCATGGCCACGAGCTGTGGGGCTGGTCAGACGCGGTCCTTGTAGAAGCGTTGCAGGTTTAGAAAGGCAGCTGTTTGGTTCCTGGTCTCCATGGTGTTTTTATTGAGGAAAACAGGGGAGGAGTGGGGAGACTGGGGAGGGGGAAGGGAAGGCGAGGGAGGGTACAGGTTCCATATGAGTCCAGAACCAAAGAGGCCCGTTCTGGCTCTGGCTGGGGATTTTATCTCTAGGGATGGGGGGCGGTCCTGACTCACATCAGAAGGGGTCAGGGGGGCGGGGTCAGGGACAGGAAGGACACACGTTACCACAGAGAGTGACCTTTGTTATAGATCGACAGCTATCAACTGCCAAGTGGTAATCAGCCAGGGGTTAAAAGTTTTCTCCATCAGTTCATTCCAAGAGCATGAATGTCTCCCTGGTTTTGGCAGGCGAGCATGGGGGGAGAGAACAAGGGGCTCAGCCTGATATTGAGTATAAAAACTGAACAAGTAATAAAAGAATTTTGTACAGAGCAACAGGCTTGAGATGTCTTCAACTCACTGATGTTTTCCCAGAAACGAGATGCCCAGTGTCATGCTGAGTACATTAGAGAGACTGGTAGAAGGATTCCCACTCATGGTTAAACTGTTTGCTGCAGTTGCTACATAAATCTTGGTGAGTGTAATTTACGTTTGTATTGTGTTATGTAATATATTTTGTATCAGTCTGCTAAATCATAAACTTCATGTAATATCACATGTCTTCAAATAAGAAAATTTGCTATTAAACATTAGACATGCCATTCATGGAACATCCAAAATAACCCAGTCAGATAGTAGTAGACTCTGACAAGAAGGTTCCTCCTGAGCATCAGGAATGTGAGGCTGACTGGGCACTGGTTCAGGTTGTCTAGAGAAATTGTGGAGTCTTACCTTGGACACCTGCCAGAGCTATACTGACACAGTCTGAGGCAATTGGCTTTAGGTGGCCCTGCTTGAGCAGGGAGATGACCAGATGACATCCAGGGGTCCCTGCCAGCCTCAACCATTTTGTGACTCTCAGAGACCATGACTTGCCTTGCAGAGTGACATGTTACTTCTCTCCTCTTCAGACATTTCTAGCAAGCATCCTTTTTAAGCCAGGAATAAATACACAATGGCTTTGGTAATGGTAGTTACATTCAGGCCTTGCATCTATATTATGATGCTGAAAAATGCTGAATTTTAGTAATATGTAACAAAAATGTGAAAAGGATTGCTCTCAAAGGATGCTCAAAACAGCTGCGACTTGGAAGTTCACTGAAACCTTCCTGAAAGGCTCTGTGTCATCCCAGCTGTGTGCTCCTTCCTCCAGCTTCAGCAGCGTAGGGAAGGCTGGGGTGCACTGCCCCACTGCAGTCAGGAGGCTGCAACCCTGCACTAGTGTCCAGCACATGGGAGGTGTTAAACTTCTGTGAATACACTGGGGAAAAAATTCAGAGCTGCAAGACAGACCTTTTTTGCCATCCTGCTAAAGAGAGGAAGTTTGTATTTTGCAGAGATCTTGTCCATTCCTTTCTTAACAGAAATATAAAACTTATGGTACTAACCCTATATTTTTTGTAAAAGGTAGATTGAACCCAAGTGCAGATTACCTGTCACCTTCACAATTACCACACTTTATAGGAACAGCTTTCCATGTCCAGAGATTTCTCAGGCTGGCACAGGACTTCGACAGTGTCCTAAACCTGGCATTGGTATACAATAGTGTTACCATATGTGACTGGACATAAAAGCCATCTAAGTACTGTAATCTGTTCTCAGCCCACAATAATGCAGGATTCATGCACCCTTTTTGCTCTCTGTCATGAATCATGGTGTTTGACAAATACAGTTAAAGGGCTTTAAACATTGCATACAAGCAGATAGTTGCTTTGTGGGTGTTTTTTATCTGTAAGCCAACTGTGTAGTTAGAGTTCTGTGGCCATGAACTCCTCCAGTCATTAAGAGACCCCTATGAAAAATGTTTTGCATTAAAAAAAGAAAAATATAGAGGTTTTCCATAATTCCTGGTCCTCCTATTAGATTATCTTCATTACAAACAAGCAGTAATTCTTACCTGGAATTCACTGTAAGCTCTATATATGAAACAATTATTAAATAGATTAAAATTTAGTGGTTTGATAGTTAAGAAGTATTTCAAAATTAATGTTGATAAGGTTCTAATACTAACTCAGCTTCAAATGACTAAATTAAGCTTCTGCTAAACATTAGATTCATTCAAGGCAGCTTTCAACAGTTCAATTATCTCAATTTTTAAACCAATGCTGTAGCTTTTTGGAGGCAACGCTGCAATCTAAAAGATGTACTAACAGGTTGCCTTGTGATTAAAAGGGGTCAATTATTACCTTAAAAAAAAAACCTTCTTGAATTTATTTTATTTCTCTTGAAGCTAGGCAAGTGTCTGGCACATGATAATGTGTTTTCATGAGAGGTTGTCCTTATACAGACTCTGGTAAGTCATGGAGCTATTCTCTTGAAAAAAAACTTCCAATGACACTAAGTAATGCATCAAGTAATATCAGAGGACAGATATGCGTCCAACTTTGCTGCTAAATATAAATTCTCTCATCAGTGCTTCATATAGTATTCCTACATTTTGCTACATTCCTACAGTTGCTCTCTCTTCCACAAATGATCTCCATTGTTCCAGAATTGCATCCTATTGCTCTGTTTTTTTTTTCCCCATTTAAGCTCTTTAGGTTGTGTTGTGTCATGCATGTTTCCCAGTTGAATGTCATTCTCTTCACTCATTTGACTTTCCTAATTGCATAAGAAAGGCCAAAATTATGGTCTTTTGTCTAAATTTATTTGTATTTATGGAGTTTAATTTACTGAGATAAAGTCTAGACAATGACCAAAGAAATGCTGGTATTGTAAAAATTGACTGTTTGACAACCAAAGCATTGCTCTCAATTTTGCATTCCAATCTTCCCAGATATACTAAACTTATTTTGAGATTATTTCTTATGATTTTAAGTGTTCCATCATCTCGTCTTTCTTCCGTGCACATGGACATTATTTGATTGGTTTTGATAGTAACACTGTTTTGGTAACAACTTTCTATAACATTTGCCATTTATCCTTTTTACAAAGGAGAATAAGAGGACTTTAGTAAGAAGTGGGGATATCCTAAGGCCAGCATCATTAAAATAAATAGACACTGTTTCCCATTTTAATGTATTAGTTTTAGTGTATTTCATAGGATATGGATATGTAGCTCACCTGGGCTCACTGTGTAAAGCTCTGTTTTTCCTAGCTGTCACACCATGTAAATAAGTATTTCTTGTTATTTGTGTAAAGATACGCAAATTTTGCAGGTGCTCTAGAGTGCTCTCCCCCCATAAATGGTAATGACAGAGAAAAGAATGGTCTAAATTAAAAAAAGCACCTGTGCAGTAATGTATGTTATTTTTCAAACAGAAACACAGTCTTTCAAAATGACAAAGTGTGTGGTCTCTGAAATCCATCCTAGATGAAACTGTGCATAGCCATAGCCAATGTATGTCAATCAATTCCTTGCTGGCTTTCCTTTGAAAAAGAAATAAAATAGCAAGTACACAGAATGTGGATCAAATTGCTGGAAGCATGGAGATAGATCAATTACTCACCATTTATTACAAAAAAGAATAGCTCAATAATTCATAAATATAAGGTAAGTTAAATACTTAAACCAGGACTATTCCCACAGATTTATTTATCTCTTTATTACATTTTGCTTTTAACAGAGACTTTTAAAACAAAGAGAATATTTTAATGTGAAAAATTTACTGGGGAAAAATTTTCCATTCCCTTTTTGGTTATTTCATGTACCTGAGATTTCACTCTTCCATAAAATTCCTCTGGGATAATGGAAATTTTTCACATTGAATCACACAAATGTTTTCAAAGCCACTTTTCTGTGAAATGTCATGCTCTGTAGTTCTGATGAGACACTTAAGAGGAATTGTAGCCACATTTTAAATCTCTATCTTGAAGGAAGATAACAGTAAAAGTGAAGAAAGGATCATTATCTAGACCAACTGGCTAGTCTAGTCTGTCAAAATGCTGCTATGTATTTCTAATTTGCTGCAGGACTGAAAAAATAAAAATCACTGTTTCTTAAAGAAAGGAAATAGTGTTCCTGATACTCCAAGGGAAAATTGTGTATGCATGACTTACTGGTAAACACAGTCAGATGATTTCACAGAGCCTTCTGAGCTGCTGATAAATTCCTCAGGTTGGAGAAAAATAAGAACGTACTACGCTTTTTGTTGGGCAAGAGGAAATTGAGCCATGTTGCTGTTGAGCCGCTAGCAGAAGAAAGGACCCAAGTTCTCAGTGTGGCAAGAAAGAGAGAGTTTATTATTTTGATTTCAATATATATATACTTTTCAGAGGTCGCCCAGATTGGTCAGCCAGAAACCTCCTCCTGGGCCTGATTGGCCAGGCCTGAACTGTCCAAATCTCGAGACACTGTTTTAAAAAACATCCAAACTTTATCTTTGTTTATAAAACACAACGGAATGTTCTCATGAGAAAGACCTGTGCTAGCCACAGTGCCCAGCTTTCATTTCTAAGGATTTTGCTTTCTGGATATAAGTCTTGCAAAAACCGGTTGTTTCCTTAAGTTTCTTAGATAACAATTTTTGTTGTGGGTCATGTAGGGGAGGGACACTGCAACTCTTAAAGCAAAATCCTCATTCCATGTTGGTGTTCCTTTTCCTGAGGGATCAAAGGGTCAGAGTGCAAGGAAAGGATCCTTAAACCCCCTCTTTCTAGAGGACTGCAAAGAAGCTTGTGCCAGGTATGCTCAAGTGAAAAGGGCTTGCTCAGAGTCAGACAGCAAGCAGGAAGGGCCATGATGCCTCTGCGAGACATCAGAGCAGACTATGGCGCGTAGAGTCTGTTGGGAGGCAGGCATGCCCCTAGGGCTGCTGTAGACATGCTGAGGACACCTCCAGGTGCTGGACCAGCAAAAACGAGGCTGAAAGCCATCCTCCTGGCTGCCTCCTCCTGGCTGCCTCCTCCCTTGGCTGCAAGCTCTATGTTGCATCTCTACAGGACGTGGTTGCAGAGGTGATCTGGAGTAACAACAGCCAGCTCTAAGTGACCACACAGATTGAACAGGTTTGCACGTAAGTAGGTGCCTCTGTAGCTGAAGTGCAGGAGGTGGGATGCAGTCCATAAGGAGCACCAAAACAAACAACCTGCACAAATTCCTAATATGGGAATCCCCAAATGCTGTATGAAACACTCCATTAAACAGCTCTTCCTGAAATCTCATTTTCTTATGCTGTAGTTCATGTTTTAAATAACTTTGAATCATGCTGAAGTTGAGACTCAAAATTTGTATAGACTTGAGTACTTCTGGCTTTGTTGAATCACATTAATCTGTCCAGTTCCTCCATTTTGCCACTTAATCTGGGATTGAACCAATATGTACAAAAGTATAATGGCTCAAAGGTAAAGCAGAATTTTAAAGCAATCAATCTGGCTATTAAGGAATCCAAGTGACAGAAGAATAGGAAAAATCCTAAGTAATACAGATTAAAGATTTTCTGAAGACTTTTTGAATAGACTGGATTATTATCTACAAATGACAAATGTTTCAAGAGAATTGCAGACATATATTCTTCACACATTTCAATGCTTACTGAAACTGTAGCCTTTCTTGTTACCAGAACATCAAGAATACTACAATGACTGATGTCAGGATTGATTTTACAGTACTCATCTGAAATCTGTGGTAGAACATAAGTGAACACTAGGCAATGAAGTGCAAGTGGACAGCTCTTCAACTCCTAATGCAGCATGCTTTGCTGCTTGGAGGTTAGGGGAATTTTCCCCCATTTTGTTGCTAGGGAACCATTATAACCGAATACTTAAGAGACAAAAGACCTGGCTAGGGTGTGGTGAAGGAAGGGGAGCACCTGGCCTTTGGTAATGTCACTTGCTCACTGGGCACAAGACAGGGAAGAGTAAAGCTGCTGCCTTCCTTTCGCTGCAACCGCGGAAAAGCCCAGCTCTGCACTGCCCTATCTTCCTCACTGGGTGAGCTTCCATTTGGGAAAGGGCCCAGGATGCTGACCCTTTTCCCTGCCCAGAGAGCATGCCTCCTCAGCTGTGTTTGCAGCTGCTGCATAGGAGCCGGGCTGTAGCTGCTCCCACCTGTCAGAACACACTGAGGCTTCTGCCATAACTGCGGTGTTCCTGCCACTTTTGCTGGCCAGCCCGGGTGAGCCAGTCCTGCTGCTCCAGCTGGCTGCTCTGAGCTCCCTGTTGCGTGCTGTCCTGCCACCCAGCCCATCCGCCATTACCAACCCCTGAGACCAACCGGATCTCACGCTGCAGCGCTACCTGCAGCTGCTCGGCAGTCATCGCACCTGCCCTGCCCAGCCGGGAGCTCAACCGTGCTGCTTGTGACCTTGACTACACCAAATGGGAAAGTGCTTGGCAGCCCAGGGACATCTGCCACCGGGTTTCTGGTTTTTGTTTGTTACTGCTACGGTTGTTTGTTCACTTCATTATAGATACTTGTAAAAACCTTTTATTCCTTTTCCCATATCTTTGCCTGAGAGCCCTTGATTCCAAAGTTACAATAATTTGGAGGGAAGGGGGGACATATTTCCTATTCTAAGGGAGGTTTCCACCTTCGTTAATAGACACCTGTCTTTCAAACCAAGACATTTCTTTGCGCCCAATGTGGGGCCTGAGGGCATTGAGAGAAAAGGGTGCAAAAGGAATAACAATTCCTGGGTTACCTACTTTCGTGTCCTTAACATAGAAACCTCACTAAGTGGCACCACATTGTCCAGCATACCTTGGTTTGGCTGGCATATACTCGTGGCTGCATTTTTCTCATTCGCAGCTCCCTATCTCAACTTGGGTCCTATAACTAAGGCTATTGTTGTTGTTATCCAGTTCACACAATGGGTCAATAAGGTGAGGAATTTATGGATTTTCCACGTCCTTTGGACAGCAGGCACATGGTTACATAGCTTTAACACCATGAGTACATGTTTTTGGAGTCTGCTTCATAATGGTACCTATTGTGAGGTGATAACCCCGGTGGAAGGTTTTCCTGACCCTTCACCCATTTCTTTGGGCCTACCCTAACAGCGCTTGAAGGGCTCAGATATTCTCTAAATGCTAACCATTTTGTACAGTGGTTGGTGTTGCTGACAAGTCTATCCTACTTAGCATTCAGAGATAAGATGAAACTGCCCTGGGTAACCACTATGATAGCTGCCCCAAGGACTAGGAATGCTGCCCCAGAGCCTATGGATATTGCCCCAGAAACTAGAGATGCTGCCACAGAGACTAGGGATGCTGCCACAGAGATTAAAGATGCTGCCACAGAGACTAGGAATACTCCCACAAAGACTAGGGATGATGCCACAGAGCCTGAGGCTGTCCCAGAGCCCAAGGGTACCCCCGAACCTGAGCCTGACCCTGCACCACAGCCTGACCCTGCACCACAGCCTACCCCTGCCCCACGGCCTGCCTCGGAAACAAACTGCCTGGATTGGGTTGGGGTACTGGTGGAGGAGATGCACAAGATACACCAGGTGCTGAGGGAATATACTTCCCCAGCTGGTGGGAAATCCTCTCCTTGTTCCAAAGGGGAAGAGTCTGATGGTGCAGCAGCAGAATCCACGGTCGTTACAACCATCCAGGTTCCAGCTGAACCGCAAGGGCAGTGACACCCAGCAGCAGTCACCCCTGTGCAGCAGAAGAAGTATAAAACCACATCAGTACGTCCCTCCAGATGGGGAGCCAGGGCCCTCACAGTCAGCAGGGAGCCTGAGCTTATAATCATCACTGTGTCCCTGTCGTACGACAGTATCCGTAATCAGCAAAATGACATTGTGCAATGGGGGCGCAAGGCTTTCTCAACCTGGTTACTTTGGGTTTGGGACCTTATGGGCCCAGGCATGCAACTGGGTAGTAACGAGGAAAGGAATTTGGGATCCTTGACCCAGGACCCAGGTGTTGACAAGGTGTTCGTGAGGAAGTCAGGGCCCCTTTCTCTCTGGGAGAGGCTTTTAATGAGTGTAAGGGAGAGGTTCATTCACAGAGACAGAATGCAGGAGCACTACTGTAGACTGCCCTGGAAGACCGTTGAGGAAGGGATCCAATGGCTGAGAGAAGTGGCAGTATTGGAGGTATTTTTGGGAGGGACAGACAACACAAAAATGATCCTAACAGGGTCAAGTGCACAGGGCAAATGTTGTGGAACCTGGCAAATCTAGGGCCATCTCAATATGCCACCTTCATTGCAACAATTAACGCCAATGACAACCGAGAGACAGTGGGTTCAGTGGCTGACAAGCTCAGATATTATGCAAGTGTGATCAATTGCCCGATGCAGGCTCAGGTCTCTGCTGTAGTTCAAGACCTCAGAGAGGAGATTTGGGAAACGAAGGAAGAGATGAGGGAGATGAGGGAGGAGGTGAGGAAAATCAGTATGGCACCAAAGAGAGTCACAGGCCCTAACACCAGAGCCTGATGTCCCCCAGCTAGGGAGAGAGGGTACACCCCACGAGCTGAGTTGCAGTTCTTTCTGAATGAATATGGGGAAGACATGAGAAGGTGGGATGGGAAGCCCACTACTGCCCTGGCAGCACAGGGTGTTAGCTTAAGGAGGAAAACGCTGACCGAGGGGGTTCTGCCAAAGTGAAGGTAGCCTCAGCTTCCTGTGGCCGACATGCTAGGTACAACAGGAGGGAAGATGATGGGTCAGATACCCTTGAAGGAACCTCTGGAATGTATGCCCAGGGAGGGAATGATAACCAGGGCTAGAGGGGCCCTGCCTCTAGCCAGGTAGAGGTAAAACCATGGAGGTAAAACCAGGAAAACCATGTCTTTTGGACTGTGTGGATTCAATGGCCTGGTACATCAGAGCCACAGAAATATGAAGCATTAGTTGATACAGGTGCACAGTGTACCCTGATGCCATCAGGACATGTGGAGGCAGAACCCATTTCTATTGCTGGGGTGACGGGGGGAATCACAGCAGTTGACCCTGGTGGAAGCTGAGATGAGCCTGACTGGGAAGGAGTGGCAGAAACATCTTATTGTGACTGGCCCAGGGGCCCCATGTATTCTAGGCATAGATTACCGCTGTAATGGCTATTTCAAGACCAAAAAGGATTCAGGTGGACTTTTGGAATAACTGCTGTAGAGGCAGATGACATTAGGCAATTGAACGCCTTGCCTGGACTATCAGAGAACCTTTCTGCAGCTGGATTCCTAAAGGTGGAGGAACAACAAGTACCAATTGCCACCTTGACAGTACACCGCCGGCAACACAGGACTAATCGAGATGCTGTGGTTCCCATCCATAAGATGGTCCGTGAGCTGGAGAGCCAAGGGGTGACCACTTGAGACTTTCTTGACAGCAAGGTCCACTCATCCTTCAGCAGCCCCATCTGGCCTGTGTGCAAGTCTGAAGGGGAATGGAGATTGACAGTGGACTATCATGCCTTGAATGAGGTGACTCCACTGCTGAGTGCCACCGTGCCGGACATGCTGGACCTCCAGTATGAGCTGGAGACCAAGGCAGCAAAGTGGTATGCCACTACTGACATAGTGGTGGCATTTTTCTCCATTCCTCTGGCAGCAGAGTGCAGGCCTCAGTTTGCTTTTACCTGGAGGGGCATGCAGTACATGTGGAACCGACTGCCCCAGGGGTGGAAGCACAGTCCCACCATCTGCCATGGACTGATACAGGCTGCACTGGAAAAGGGTGAGGCTCCGGAACACCTGCAGTACATAGATGATGTCAATGTGTGGGGAAACATGGCAGAAGTGTTTGAGAAAAGAGAAACAATCATCCAGATTCTCCTGGAAGCCGGTTTTGCCATCAAGAAGAGCAAACTCAAGGGACCTGCCAAAGAGATCCAGTTCCTGGCTGTGAAATGGCAAGATGGACGGCACAAGATTCCTACCGAAGTCATCAATAAGATCACAGTGATGTCCCAACCAACCAACAAGAAGGAAACACAAGCTTTCCTAGGCACCATAGGTTTCTGGAGGATGCACATCTCTGAGTACAGCCAGATTGTGAACCCTCTTACCTGGTGACATGCAAGAAGAATGATTTCCTCTGGGGCCCTTAACAGCAGCAAGCATTCACCCAAATCAAACAGGAAATCACTAATGCGCTAGCCCTTGGCCCAGTCAGGACAGGACCAGAGGTGAAAAATGTTCTTTACTCTGCAGCTGGGGGCAATGGTCTGTCCTGGAGCCTTTGGCAGAAGGTGCCTGGCAGGACTCGAGGCCGACCACTGGGATTCTGGAGCCGAAGCTACAGAGGGTCTGAAGCCAACTACACTCCCACAGAGAAGGAAATCCTAGCAGCCTCTCAAGGTGTCCAAGCTGCCTCAGAAATTATTGGCCCAGAAACACAACTCCTCCTGGCACCCTGACTGCCAGTGCTGGGGTTGATGTTCAAGGGAAATGTTCCCTCTACCCACCATGCCACTGATGCCACGTGGAGCAAATGGATTGCCCTCATCACACAGTGCGCCTGTATTGGAAACCCGAATCGCCCTGGGACCTTGGAAATAATCACAAATGGGTCCAAAGGTGAAAACTTTGGCCTCACGGATGAAGAGGAGCAGGAACAAGTGACTCACGCAGAGGAAGCTCCACCCTACAACCAACTGCCACAAGACAAAACACACTACACTTTCACTGATGGCTCCTGTTGTATTGTAGGGAAAAATTGAAAATGAAAAGCAGCCGTATGGATCCCCACACAATAGGCTGCAGAAACTACAGAAGAAGAGGGAGGATTGAGCCAACTTGGTGAACTCAAAACAGTCCTGCTGGCCCTGGACATTGCTGAAAGAGAGAAGTGGTCAAGGCTCTACCTCTACACTGCTTCTTGGATGGTAGCCAATGCTCTATGGGGTTGGCTGGAAAGGTGGAAAAAGGCCAGCTGGCAGCATAGAGGAAGACCAGTCTGGGCTGCAGAGGAGTGGTGAGGAATTGCCACTCAGGTGGAGAAGCTACCTGTGAAGGTCTGTCATGTAGATGCCCATGTCCCCAAGAGCCGAGCTAATGAGGAACACAGAAACAACGAACAGGTGGATAAGGCTGCAAAAATGAAAGTGTCACAAATAAATTTGGATTGGCAACACAAGGGAGAGCTGTTCTTAGCCCAGTGGGCCCATGATGCCTCTGGCCATCAGGGCAGAGATGCCACCTATAGGTGGGCACGAGACCCAGGGGTGGATCTAACCATGGACTGTATCTCCCAGGTTGTCCATGACTGTGAGATGTGTGCTGAGATCAAACAGGCCAAGTGGGTGAAACCCCTGTGGTATGGTGGAAGGTGGTCAAAACACAAGTATGACGAAGCCTGGCAGATTGATTACATCACACTGCCTCAAACCCGCCATGGCAAGCGCTACGTGCTCACAATGGTAGAAGCCACCACGAGGTGGCTGGAAACCTACCCTGTGCCTCACGCCACTGCCCGTAACACCATCTTGGGACTTGAAAAGCAGGTCCTTTGGAGGCATGGTACCCCAGAGATGATCGAGTTGGACAACGGGACTCATTTCAAAAACAGCGTCATAAACACCTGGGTGGGGTTGAAGAAAAGACACCAAAACCACATAAGTGTATTGATGTTGTTTGCAACAACAGTTGGACACAAAAGCAAAAAAAAGTTTTGAAGAGAAGGAATGACCTTATTTCTCAAAGGAGATCCTCAATTTATAATCAATTTTGCAAATATTAAATAATAGACCTGTAAAGGGGGCAGGTAATTGTCAAATCCAGAAACTGTATTTGTAATCACATTTGCGCTGAGTTTTCCAGTGAGTGAGTCATTGCAGTTTTTCAGAAGCTGTAATGCCAGGCAGAGCTTCATGTGGAAATAAGACTTTTTAAAAAATACACTTGTTAAGCATTTCCTCTTTATATCTGTTGCATGCCTCAGTAGATGTCATAATATTTAAATGGTTGCTTACTGTTCAGTGTGTAAAATGCACAGCATGGGAATGTACTTAGTGACTTGTGCTGAACTATGAAGCCAAGGGCAAAAGGCAACAGTGAGTTTCCAGGCTGAAAACTAAACTCCTGGATGACAATAAAGATAGTGTTGGATACAGGCTCACAGCACCACTCTTACATCTTAAACAGATCTTTGTCAGGCACAAGATCACACAGTCCCCATAGCAATAATAAAGCAGCATGCCTTCTGTTTTTTACACACTTCTGTCTTTGAAGAACTGTTTGTAGGAGTCAAACCTTCTGACAGATTTGACAAATTTTTATTACTGTGTGTCCAGAACAAACAGCTCTCAAAGTACTCAGAGCAGAGTAAAAAAAAAAAAAAATCTATTAAAAAGCACAGAGGTGCTTTCAGATCCAGTCAAGTGAGATTAGTCAGTTTAGTGCGGCTGCATGGCTGCAGTCATTAATTGAGAGCCAAGGGAGATATATTCTACAGAGAGCAGAGCATTTTACAGCATATCTTGGATAAAACATCTCCTGGTCAGTATTAACTCCCAAGCCTTGTTAAACAGCATAATTGAAAGAAAAATGTCACATAATTTTGCTCCTAAATAATTGATGGCAGCTGAGCACTAGACAAAAGGCCTGGTTCTCCCTCCCCTCTTTAAGGCTCTCCAGGCCATGTCTGCAAAAACCTGCCTGTAGTCAATGGAATTTATGGGGATGTAAAAATATTGTAGCTGATCAGAGAAACAGGCTGCGTACATGCCTTCACAGCTTTTGTTTACTACACCATTTCTATTCTTTTGGGTTTTCATAGACCTGTTTTCTTTTGCTGAATACAGAGACATATTCAAGGAAGTTTAGGGAAATACCTTAAAATACAAAAACACTGCTTAAAGAAGCTTATGACCTAAAAAAATCTAGGATCAATTTTTCTGTTTGCTAACAACAGAAAGGAAAATCCACAAAATCAAATTACGAGATAAAACCACCAAATAAAAAAATTATTTTCTTGTATGAAAAACAGATGGGCTTTAGAAAGAAAGACTATAAATAGTTTTGGGGTTTTTTTACATAGGATTTTTGAAAGGAATTAATTTACCTACTTGGAAATAATTTTCTCTAGTGCCAAGAGGACCTTTCTAACATTTTGGGTTCACAAAGATCCTTATACACAGTATCCAATTCATACATAGTTATGAAAATTTTGCATAATGCAAGTGACACTTCATCCATTTTCGTCTTTTTCTTTCTTGTGAATTGCAGCTGTTACATCTGTAGCAGTTTCCATAGTAACACTCAATTTTGGACTTTACTAAAGGGTGGGAATGAGTAGCTTGAGAATGATTGACCGGGAAATAGGTTTAAAATGAACAATTATAAAACATTTAGGGTCTATTAGGGGGGAAAAAACCCAAAACCCACACAACTAAAAAAACCTTGAACCCTTTCCAGCCCCTTACAGTGTTAACCTAGTCTTCCAAAACTACTCCAAGCAGCAGTTCTGAACACATAAAACACTAACACTGTGACCTGGGATTTGGCAGTTTGATGAGACAGTGGTTTCTACTGTGAAGATTATGGCACTGTAACTTGGTACTAAATTCTCTCTCTAAAGAGTCCTGTAATTTTTGCAATCATTCCACTTTCTCTCAGGAAGCGATCTTGCCTCAGCAACGTGTGTGCTGCAGTTACATGTGATAGCAGTGAGGTGGTCTGGGCAGGCACTGGAGTATGATCTCAGTGCAGTAAGATTTAATAGTAATCACATGACAGTTGCGTGGGAAGAAGGTTTGTGATTTACAAGAACGTTTCCCCCCTACCTTCCCCAAAGTCAGTTTTGAGGATCAACATCTCTGTCTTAAAGTCTTACTTATGTGCCTTTAGCTAAAGCTCAAAAGAATAATGGGAGTAGGAACCAGTAGAAACCTAAAGAGCCTGGAAGACAGAGAGTCTTCAATGACTGCTGCACAAGCCTGCCCCATGGAGTAATACTCTCTAGAAATAACTGTTACTAATAACTTCAAAGGGAAGGAAAATAGAGGAGAGACCAGACATTTGGTGGTTTAGCAGCTAAAACTTTGAACCTTTCACCTCTGTATCCATGCTGAAAGCTCAGCTTGAAATCCTCAGAAGAAGTATTTTCTACTTCAAAATAGAAAGACCTTACCATACATAATTGGAAGTGATTTAGGATAAGGAGTTAAAATAGTAGTTTTATGGGGTCATGACCTTTTAACCTCCACATTTTGTCATGGTGCTTTTTTACAGCTGGTGACATTTAGTCCAGGGAATAATTTGTCTTGACGTGTTTTTGTTTTGCTGTGTGTTTGGTTTTGTAGCAGCATTTGGTTTTGCAGCAGTGGCACATAGATATTTGTTGTAAGTGTTTAGATGGCATAAATTCGATTATTAGAAGGTTGATTATTTAGCTAATCTTCTGATTTATTTTAGTGCCTGAATTACAATCCAAGTTCGTATCTAAAATCAGCATTACAAAGGCATTATTGGAATTCCATGGAAAGAAATTCTCAAACAGACTAAACAGAGAAGGCAGATTGTATGTTCTAAATAATGCCTGCCTGGTGGGGATGGACCATGTAGTTGTTCCAGGCCACCCATAAGTATTAATTTCACACAATCACTGTAAATACCTGCTACAAGAGTGAAGCAAATCACGAGACTGAGCCTAAAGAAGAGCCTTTATTTCCTGCTGTCATCCCCTCCATTACACAATTGTTGCTGTGTAAGATGACTTGGCCTTGTCTCAAGCTGTGCAACTCCCTCACAACTGGATTTCTGTGTATGCAGTAAAAACACTTGGAAGCTCACACCCTATTTGTCACCTTGCAAGTGTGAGCAGGAACTGCAGTTCAGTTAACAAAACCTTTACTTCAGTCCTCACCTGAACACACATTCTGTTACAAGTGAAAATTTACAAAAGTATTTATGCATACGTATATACACACATCTGTAAATAAAAGAGGTCTTAATGGTTTGAGATGTTCCAGCTTATCCTGATGTGACTTTGCTAACCTTTTTCAGAAAAGCTGTGATGAGAAAAGGAAAAGCACCTTTAAAAATAACTGAGCAGAAGTTTAGCCTTATGAATCACGATAACTGAGGGAAGGCAAGAGAAGGATAAAGAAAACGAACCCAAACTCAGAAGAAATGTGAAGTACAGCAAGATGACTAGTGAAAGAGTTAAGTGCTTTGCTTCATGCAGCTTGGCAAATGGAAGAACACAAATCATTGCAAAGGAAAAAACGCGCTTGGAAATCTCTGGAGACTGGCTTCACATGGCTAATTTACAACCACATGCAGCATCTGTCACTTTTACAAATCAATGAGAGTGCCTACCCTCTAATAGCACAGGTTCACTGGTAAAGGTTGCTGGTGTCGGCCATACAGATGAGACCTTTCAGGATGTCAGAAAATAATGTCGGTGACGCACATTAACACCCACACGCTCCTTTATGTCACTTCCAATTTACTTTATCTTAAATTGTCAGCTAGCAGAGCTCACTCTGATATTAATAACTGGAGGTTTGCATCCAAGCCAGGAAAAATAAACCCTGCTGATAGCTCCATGAGACATCTGGCTTGCTCTAAGGAAAGCCAAAAGTGAAAGATAAAGCTCTTAGTCCTTCTTAGTAGAGTCTGCAATATTCAGAAAAGAAAAAGATCGTATGACTTACAGATGGCCCATGTGTAGTGCATGGAGAACTTGCATTTTGTCATTTTCTGTAGATGCTGCTCAATAGGAGAGCGATTCAATTCTTGTACAGTACTGCAGTACAAAAGAACATGATAAGGCCACAGACTAATGTAAAATGTTCCCACATGCTAGAAGTTTGTCCAGCCCCTGAGTTTATATTTCTCCATGGTTTTACTAGGTATTTATCCTCTTTTTCACTCTTTTTCCAGTCTTATTGGAGAGACTTAATGATCTTGATTCACTTTTTGAATTGAGAGGGTGTAAGCTGAGCTGTGGGACTTGATGATGGAAACATTTTTTGGGTAAATGAGCAATGCCAAACTTGTCTGAGCCCGGCTAGCAGGCAACCCCCAAAGATAAAGCATTCTAGCAAGTTTTTTTCTTTTTCCGTTGGATCCTTTTCATGTTTCTGATATTGTCAGCAAGTTCTATCACCTACTTCATTGACTTCTTTTCCTGGTTATTTATAAATGTATAAAATGCATAGATCTCTGTAACAACCTCGTGGCATGCTCCCCCTCAATAAAACTCCCATTTATTTCTACATTTGATATTCCGATTTTAAAACATTTTTATTTCACGGGCTTGTTTCCTCTCCTGTCTTGCAACACCTTTGGAGCTCGCCTTTGACAAGGAGCAAAACTGAAAGCTTATCTGAAAGTTCAGCTATGTAGTATTAGCTGTCTCATGCTTACCCACAAGTTTTATTTATTCCAATAAATCTAGTGTCTACACTAGTGATTTCCAGCTACAAAAGTAACTTTTTTTTTCCATGTATGTCATATTGATTCCAGTAATCATTACGTCTTTTTTGTCATCTTCCAGGAAACAAATTTTAGTGGTCTGAAGTCTGACTTTCAAGTACTCCATTTTCAGGACTACCCTTGAAGCACCTTTAAGGTGCTTTAAGATTGGTGCCAAGCTTGTCATCCCTTTTTCCTCAAATAGGTAAGTTAAATATGTTTGACTCCTCTGTAGCCACCTTTTTAGATTGCAGAATAGACATAGCCTCAGTAGCAATAAATTTAGCAAATGGATGCATGTCAGGATGGTACTAAAGATTCATCTACCATCTTTGAAATGTTAAGAGACAAATAGGATAGGCACCAATGTCCTAGGGTGCACAAGGCACAGTATCTTCAGCTGGATAAGGGTGGGAATTGTCCCAGGTTGCTCTGTGCTTGGGCAGGCACTGATCTGCTATCTGGTGACCAGCGACAGGACCCAAGGGAATGGCCTGAAGTTGTGTCAGGGGAGGTTTATGGTGGATATTAGAAAAGGTTCTTCACCCAGATGGTGGCTGGGCACTGAACAGGCTCCCCAGGGAAATGGTCACAGCACCAGCCTGACACAGCTCAGTAGGTGTTTGGACAAAGTTCTCGGGCACATGGTGTGACTCTTGGGGATGGTACTGTAAGGAGCTGGACTCAATGGTCCCTTCCAACCCAGCTTATTCTTTTATTCTGTGATTCTGTGACTGTGACTAATTACATCTCTACAGAAAAAATTGTGACATTTACTCAGATTCTTAAGCTTTCTCTCAGAACTGTCTTTATTCTTACACTTCTGCTTAGGACACTGAGTTTTGCACAGGAAACAGTAATTGATCTACTTGTCAATCACCTAAACTACACACTGATCTGTGTCAGGTATTATATGGGGGGTGAAAGTGAGCAGTAAATACATAAGGCAGAGACACCCCAAAATAAGGATGTTGCAGAAGTGATTTATACATTGCAATGAAAATGTTGCCCCTGGATTTACTTCTCTTTGGCTGTTGGGCTGGAGTAGTCACACTTTTTGATGTGATAACAAAACAGAAAGAACCTTGTGGAATTGTTGCTATTGTTGGCAACAAACCACAATATAGCTCCCCCCAAGTGAAGCAAAACATTTTCTCTGAGTGATTTGCAAGGTATACAATGGGGTGTATGTCGCTGTTGAGCCGCTAGCAGAGAAAAGACCCAGGTTCTCAGTGTGGCAAGAAAAGAGAGAGACTTTATTATTTTGATTCCAGCCTATATAGGCTTTTCAGAGGTCACCCAGATTGGTCAGTCAGAAACCTCCCCCTAGGCCTGATTGGCCAGGCCTGAACTGTCCAAATCTCGAGACACTGTTTTAATAACATCCAAACTTTATCTTTGTTTATAAAACACAGGAGAAATTTCTCATGGGAAAGACCTGTGCTAGCCACAGGTGTTAATGAAAAAATGGAAAGCAGTGAAGGACATCTCTGGAATTTTACATTTTAAACTGAAGGCAGGAATTCAAGTAGTCATTTCTGCTCTCAAACTCCAATGAAATCCTTGTGTTCATAATGTGGCTTGACAGGCTACAAAAGAATGTAGAGCCTGCTGTTGTTTAGAATAAATTTCTGGGCTTCCTTATGACATACTACTATGTCATCCCAGCTTTAACATATTGGTCCTTTCCTCAGGGTTTGCAGCACTGACTGTTATTCTGTGGTAATAACTAAAGTGATTAGAATAATAATTAAGAATTATTATTTTACTAATAATGCTTTATCATGACTGTGTAGACTGCACAGTGGATGCTGGATATTTTGGCCATGTTTTCATTTAAACTCTCAGGAATTTTAAGCCTTACAGAAGTACATAGGATACTGACAGGAGTAAATAGCGCACAGAAAAGACATGGTTCCTCTTGTCCTGTATAGGTAGAAACTAGTGCTGTTTAATTAGTTGGGGTTGCTGTTTTCATTTATCACCAATGATTTCCAGAAGGACAAAATGGTACATAACCTATGCAAGATACACAGCTAGATACATCTGCTTAGCGGCTTTAGTGAGCTATGCTCAGCTTTCACTCACTGCCTCTCAGTGCACCACTGTCAATCTTTCAGGCCAAGCTGACAGTCTTAATCACGCCTTACTGGCTCTGATTCAAGTCTATGAAAAACATACTTCTTACTTATGGCTAAAATGCAGAAACTGTTCCTAATTTATTCTTCTCTTGCACCTACAGTAATTAAAATACATTTGGGATAAAGCATTGTTAAAAATATTTTATCTCACAGGAAATCAACGCATCTGGTGAAATCATACTGAACCACATTCTCACATAGGAAACAAGCACTGAATGTAATGTAAAGACATTCAGTGAAGTTCAGAGATAAGTGCAAAGTATCAATTTTAGCTATTTCCCTGTCTGCATCCAAGAGATGCTGTGCACAGGAGTGATGTTTATATACCATATTGAAACCCATGAATTTCCTGAACTGTCAATATGTGCAAAATTCTGAAACCACAGCAACAGCTGCTGAGGCATATAGAAATTTTGTTTAAAACCCATGGGTTTGCATTGCAAACTCTCCTTGTTTTTTTATTCAATAGGCACTTCAAGGACTAACAATGATCCAAATGCCTCATATGGGACAAGTTGTTTTCTCGTGTTGTATAACCCTCTTAGGCCAAAATAAGCTGCCCTTCAGGCTACACTGTCTATACTACTACTACTACTACTGCTACTACTACTACTCCTCATACTAATACTAATGCTAATACTAACACTAAATATTTTGACCAAAAAAAAGGTCTATTCAGACACAGATTGTTTGGGTCAACAGTAACATATTGATGTTTGGGTCAATAGCAATAAAATTACAAGTTCTGATTTATGTATTTTGATCAAAGAACTATACATTTTTTAATTTAAGTGCCCAAGAAGAATGGGCGTTGTCTGTATTTCTCAGATCTTTTGCCCAGAGAGAGCTTTACTTCATTGTTTTAGATCCAGTTCTTGCTATTGTATTTTTGTACTTAATTCAAAGCCCTCCAAAGGGTTTTTTTTGGCTCTATGGTTTTGGGTTTTTTTATTTATTATTTCTATTTCCTTTCTTTTATAGTCTTCTTATGCTCCTTGGAGAATATAGGCAGTTAAATTAGACCAATTTGATCTGTGCATCATTCCTGCTCAGCATGATGCCACAGAGGAAAATGGAAAGAATAAGCGACATTGGTCAAGGAGTAAAGGCTGAACTTGATCCATAATTAAACAATACTTTCACATGACTGAGGGAAGAGCAAGCAGCTATCACTGATCTCTTTTATAAGACTCATATCCATTTGAAAGCTTACTTTATTATTGGGGTTTTTCCTGCTATCATTTTCAGCAAAATTTGATTTTGCTCTAGATAAAGAAATTATTTTATTATTGATACATATAAACTATTTTTCATTTGTTGACACAAAATTCTATGTTGGAAAAGTAAGAATGCACTGAATTTCAAAGAAGTATTTGCATAGAAAATGCAATTATTGATCACCCTTTCAGTCCCAATTATTGATCTGTCCTAGGAGGCAGGAGTAGGAACTGAGCAGAAGGGATCTGCGCTCTTCAGTTGTTCAATCTTCAGTTGTTCAGGGGGCTGTGGAAAAGAAGAGGTACAGATTGGCAAGAATGAGCAGAAAAGGTATTGCCCAGAAACCATGTGCTCTTCAAGCATCCTCAGGACCCTGGCAAGGCTTCTGGAACAACATGTCAGAACAAAATAAATTCAAAGCCCAAAATTAAACCTGAGAAATATATGCAACTGTTCTTACTACTTGCGCTCCAGAAAATGGTCAAGATTTCCTTCTTGAACAGATCTCCTTGCATGTGAAATTACTTCTGAGCACTACTGTTGTCTTCCCAAACTTTCATTCTCTCATTTTGCATGCAAATCAGAAATCAAAATCCTAGCACAAGCCCCGAAGGCTCTCTCTGACTACAGGTATGCTCAACACCCACGTGGCGCTGAGGTTCCAGTGATATTCTCTCACTGTAGCATTTACTCAAGAAGTTATGATATTTCATGATTTTTACCTAAACACTGCAGTAGTCTACTACCTAACCAAACCCTAACAAGCTAGATGACATTCAACACAACCTAGAAAAAATGTGTGATCGCCATCTAGATTAAACAGATATTAAGCAATGTATTTTTCAGAACTAATCCACTGCCAAAAATACTGGAGCATTTAAAGGCTGATGTTCTTGAAATAGTTTTTCATGCCATTGACCAAGTAAACACAGTTGCTCGCTCACTCATCCTTGACCTCTAACCTGTTAGTGAAAAAATTCAGCTGCATACCGGGGTTCTGTATGGAGCATTGTAATTTATACATGGGTCTTGACCCTCCACTTGAGTCCTGAGTTCTCCATAAATGTCTCAGTCTGCAATATATTTACCTGTCCTGTATAAACTCTACTCCATATCTGCTCTCTATTTGGATCACACTTCCTTCAAACCCTGTGGGTGAGTGTGTGCAGCAGTGAGAGAAAGATTAAATCATGTAAGTAGTCTTGCTTACTCTGTTTTTATAAAGAAACATAAGGGAGTCATCTGCCTCCCAGTCCTGGTAGTTCAGACCGCTTTGTTGACAGATTTTGTTCAAGGCAACTTGTTCTGAGTGAGTAAGGATTTTTGCCTATATAAACCTGGGTAATACTTTTTATCTTGGCCATAAAACCCTGTAACATGCACTGACATAATAGGCCTATGATGCACACAGTCACAAACCCAATATTTTTTGCATATTAACTGCAGTTATGTTATTATATGCTATTTTGAGAAAAAAAGAGTTTACATGGAAATTGTTTAACCATTTTGGAGTTTTAAAAATTGCCCAGTATTTCTCAAAATTTTTAAGCATATCTGCGACTGTTCCTAAAGTATTTTTGGAAGCATGGGGACCCACTCTATATCAATGAGGGAAAAGTTAATCAAGGAAGCTCTAGGCTTGAACCCAAGACTCACTCCTTTATTTTTCATTTTTTTTTACTTCCACGATATTAAATTTTTCCAATGTATCAGAATGTTTACATTCCTACTTTTCCTTTTTACTTTAAAAAATATTTAAATGGGTATGTTTCCTTCAACCTCCATTTCAGGTGGTACTTGGATGTCACGTACATAGCAGTATGTATTACTAAAGAAGGTGAGTTACTGTATTCTTAATTTCCTGTACATGGAAATAATGGTACTAACTGGCAGTAGTGATTGTGCTATTACTGCAATGCTTATGAAAATCACCCTTTCGGTAAAATTATACTGAATATTTTAGTGATTCTGCACAAAATCTGATTTCTTTTTTTTCCAAACCCAAATTCTGTCATTTCTTCAACCCAGATCCGCAATGGAGATGTTCATACATACCAAAGCAATGGTCTTTTTGATTCTGTAATGTAGAAAACATGAAAAAGAATTTTGGCCTCTGGGATTATTTCTTTTTCTTTCTACAGAAGAAAAGGAGAGAAAAGAATATTATGAAAGCAACTACTCAGAATTGATCAGAACTTAAGCATGAAAGCAAAAGAATGAAGGGAAAACAAATAATTACAATGACAGAAATGAAAGGATTTATGGGAATCCTATGTCTGTGCACTGAGATAATATGCCTTTGAAGGTCCAGTGAGTATTTCCTGATAATCATTAATACATATGTATCTTTAGCTGTAATACAATATATCTGATACTGTTGTAAATACTTTACCTGCATTATCATAATAATTAGTTATTGTGTTATTCATAACACATTAAAGCATAAATAACCTATGAAGATTACTACCATTTTAAGACAAAGCTTTTAAGGGACAAAAGGTGCAAGACACAGGCACTGAATTTACTGTAATGGCTAAGACATAATGCCTGCACTGAAAACCTCCTGCATTTGCAGTATGAATACATAATAAGGTCTTAATAGTGTGGAATATAGGCTTGAGAACAAGGTTGTAAAATGTTGTGATTAGCAAAAGAAATAACAGTAGAAAACAGGATAATTGACCACAGAAAACAGAGGAAAGAAGAGAAAGCAAGATTAAATACCAACAAGAAGTCTGTATCTGGAAGACATGGCCAGAAATTATTGTCCCCCCCATTTCATTTAGAAGAAGCTTAGAAATGGCTAATAAGTGTAAAGTAGGTGTTGTGGAAGCATATGATGTGGATTTAAACCATGCTTTTGATCAAAATGTTTCAGTGAATTGATGGCGGGAGTCAGAAGGAAGTAAGGCAGACTCAGGTTGTTTTATTTGCTTAAAGGATGAAACTTCCCTAATTAAATAATCTCCCATGATTTGTGTTGAGTAGTAATGACATTTTCTTCCTCTGGCACTGAAGTGCGTTTTACAGTTTCAGCAGCACTCTGTATTTAAATCCTATTATTACCTACCAGAATAAAGAAGTTTAACATGATTATTTGGGATGTTCTACTTACTTAATGCTGAATTTGTTACTACATTTATCAATAAGTTCAGCATTTTCTTCGACCATAATATAGAGTGTGAGCATCTGTTAGCCTTTCTGTAATACTTAGAATGCTGCTTAATGAAAATTATGTTCATTTGGGGAGAAATCCTCTCAGAACAGTTTAAAAGGCCTATTTATAAATCTACTAATCTTGAGAGTTGTAACTTTTGGATGATTCAGGATAACCATTCAGTTGTAACTTCTGCACAATTCAGTGAGCGTAACACAACAAATAATCTTGTACAGATGCTTTAAAAGGAGGAATAAAATTTGTACTGTGGGAGGAGTTACTCTGAAGCAAAGAATGAAAATTCCTGAGTAATTTCAGGCATAGACTGCCTCTGCTATTTGTTTCAAACTGAATGCTTAAAAATAGCTATGTAAAACAGGGATGGCAAGTCCCATTGAACAAAATGCTGGTGTTTTTCAGAATAGAAGGATGATACTAAGTGAGGCTGCCTTATGCTGAGCACCAGCCTTCAAACCTCCTGTCCTCACTGCCTATGCTGAGCTGCAATTAAATGGACTCCTGGGAAAGCTAAAGTATTCCTATTTTGAGATGTTTGGAGAGGTGGGATGAATATTTCTTCTATTTTAAGTGGGTAATGATGTTATAGTCTATCATCAGATGACCTTTTTAATGTGACTACTTCTGCTAATTAGGTGCTGTAACAATGCCCTTTTCTCCTATGGACAGAGTGGCAAGTGTGTGACCACTTCAGGCCATGAGACCACCTCAGCTGTGTTGCAAGCTTCCTGGTTTAATTAGCCAAGCAGCCTAAGGAACAGAAAACCTGCACAGTGTTGCAGCAGGCTGGGTGAGGGTCAGGGGGAGGAACAGCCTTCTGCTAGCCATGCTCTGCAGAGTGAGAGTGGCCCTGATCCTGCACAGTCTCAGCTTATCCAGTGGCTCCTCTCCTCCTTTTCAGAGCCACTGCCCTTGGGGTTCCTCCCAGGGGAGCCCTGCAGGACCAGAAGATTCATAAAGCAGGTAGATGGCTAAAACAACTGCCTGCTCACTGTTTTAAAATTGTGATTTCCTCCTAGTGGGAACATATTTCTTGAAAGCAGTAGTCCAAAACACCGTAATGTCCCAGTTTCCACTGATTTTTCTGAATACCTCAAGTGAACTTTTTCACTCATTAATACTCATTAGGTAGTTTACAGCATATCATAATCATTAGAGAGATACTCATTGCTAATTCGACATTTAAGACTTCTGTAATTCATACAGGGTAAGTTTGTCCTAGGTATGAAAACTCTTGATAATTTTCCTTATTTGTTAATTTTATAGTACATACTGTAAATTAAGATTTTCCTCTGTTAATATACAAATGTTTTATTATTGATGTTTACTTTTGAAATAAGAGGTTTTGTGCAGTATGGAAAGAGGAGAGGGAATATTTGTGCAATATTATAGAGGAGAGGGTGGGTTTAATTTGGCTACTGAGAGTAATTTTCCAAAACTCTTTCAAGCCTGAAGTCATCAGTTGGCAAGTGGTAAAGTCAGCTGCTAATTTTGGTTTTCTTTTCTGGTTTGAACTTCTGGGACTGTGGCTCTTTTTTTCATTTCATTCTTACAAACCACGGCACAGAGGTAATATAATAATGCACACAAAAGTGTTCTTAGTTGGGAAAGATGCAGTTTAATGTGATCACATTAATCCCAGTACTGAATGCAACTGTGCTCAAAGATTGTCTTAGCTGCAATCACCAATATTAAACATTTTCTCATCCAAGATGCCAGGGTACAGACTCTAACAAGTTTTGCGACCTTGATAGGATTCCAAGATAGGTATTAAGATACCTTTTATATATAATTGTTAGGATACCTTATATATAGGTATTAGGGTACCTATATAAATATATCATAATCCTACATATGGGATTTTGATACCTTACTAGGACTGTAGTGCCTTCGTATTTAAAATTGTGTGATATTATCAGCATGGAGCGAGAAGTCCATGAGAGACAATGTGATTCCATGATGTGATCTCATACAAACACTTGCATCAGTTGGGTTATTGTATTAGAAAAATACAATCCTGTTGCTATTGCAACAAGTTTATGCTGTTTATGGTAGTTTACTTTTATGCTTACTTTTTTTACCCTGCATTTTTACTGCTTCTTGATCTTCCAAACTTAAATTTTGTTCAGGGAACTGGAGTTCTGTTTTGCTTTTCTATAACCACTGATCCAAGGGTTTCATTAATTTTTATCATGATTATTTGCAATTTTTATCAAATCATAAAATCATATAATGGTTTGTGTTGAAGGGTCCTTAAAGATAATCTAGTTCCAGCTCATCTGCCATAGGCAAGGACACCTTTTACATGAACAAGTTACTCAGAGCCCCATCCAACCTGGCCTTAGACACTGCCAGGGATGGGACAGCCACAACTCTGGGTAACAGGTTACAGTGCCTCCCCACCCTCACAGTAAAAACCTTTTTCTAATATCCAATCTTAGCCTGCCCTCTTTTAGTTTGAAGCCACTTCCCCTTGTCCTGTCACTAGACACTCTTACAAATAGTCCCTATCCATCTGTCTTGTAGGGTCTCTTCAGGCACAGGAAGGATGCAATTATGTCACTGTGAAGCCTTCTCTTTCTGTAATAGCACAATTTCTCTTTCTGCAATAGCACAGGAAACACAAAAAAAAAGAACCTTCTGCCTTTTTACAGAGGGTTTTTACTTTTGAAGTTGAGGTAGCTGGCACTCTAAATTGGCTATGGCAATTTACAAGTAAAAATGGCAAAAATGGGTGAGATATGAATTGTATTTCCTCAGTGAATAGCATCTATGATCTTCAATGTATCACAGAAATTCAGACATCTGTTCTGTTAAACTTCTGATTGTTTGAAAATTGGCATTACACATAAAACCCCCTCTGACTAGTGTATGTAGGTATCTTTAGTGCCCCAGTTGTCAGCTCCAGTTAGATGTAATAGGAACTAACTGCTCTGTGCTTCAGAGAAACTTAAATTAGGAAGTCAACGCTGTCTTGAAAAGTAGAAATTGTGTGTGTCTCTACTACCATGTTCCAGTGGATATAATTGAACCTCATCAGGTAATTCTATCATCTGTGATACTTCCTATTTTGCAAAACTACATGTGTAAAAAAATCTGAATATTTTTAGATATTATTTCAGTGTTTGAAATGTTTGCAGGCTATCACCTTAGAAAAACATTAATAATTTTGGACCAGGATTTTCAAAACTGGCTTTAACAGTCAGTTTTTTATCTCATCAAGTGGGGCCCAATTTTCCACCAATTGGCACTGAGATTTCCTGAACAGTGTTTTTTGAGAACAGACTTTACACTTCTGTGAGATTATATTTCCTTTCAGTCTTAAATCATGGCTTTACTCTGAAATCCATTCTTTTTAGACATCATATTCTGATTTTTTCTAAACATCATTCATCAGTCTTGGTCTAAGTCTGACCATGATACTCATCTGACCTGATTGCTGCTGATGCTTTGCCTGTAGTTTCTAGTCAGTAGAATGATACCACTTTTCCATTCTTGAAAAGAGAGTTTTTGCTGATATGCATTAACTTCATTCAATGATGAGGTGATCCTGTAGACATTTTTCCTAGTTTCTTATACTATTCTCATATTTTAAGAAGCAGATTTTTACTTAATCTCCTTAAATACTGTAACTACAACTCCTGCAATATTTCAGATAGTTTAGCAATGTGGATAGTTTAGCAAGCGGTTATTTGCTTGATATGTGGAATAAATGTACTGCATTAGCATCCTATACTCCATCTTCTATCCTCCAGCCCTTGACAAAGTGCTACGTGACATGTGCACATCCCAGGTCACTTGTTCTGACACCTTGGAAGATACCAGATATATTGATCCAGAATTTCACTTACTTTTCAACATAACTGATTTTGTTTGAATCACCAAAAGATTTGTTCTGTAGACCAAGAGCTAATACTTCTTACACTTTCATTTTTGGTACATCTACCATTCTGGTTTTGTTTTACTTGCTTTGCTTCCTTTGCTGTTCCCTATGTACAAAACTTGCATGAAATGCAGACTATAATAACCTTGCTCTTCCATTTCACCAAGAAATTTTAATCAGATGAAGTCTGTGAGGCATTTTAGGTATTGACAAGCAACACAAGGCTGACCTCAGTGAGTAAAAGAGTAGTGATGGATGGGGACCAGGAACTCACATTTCCCCAAGGCTGCAAACAAAGCTGCAAACAAAGCTGCAGAGCTGCCTGCTGAGAACGTTCTCTGCTTGGGCAGTGCCTTCCCTTGAGCACTTCACAGAATAACCACCCAGCTTGAAAATGCCATCAGCTGGGTTGCTGGCTAGCTTCCTGTATATGATACAGTTCTGTATATGAGACATACAATTACAGCCTATCTTCATTTCTGTTTTTAGCTTCAGTAGCATTTTTTTAGACACTCCCTTGGTAAGTAAATTAGTAAGTATTATGAAATTAAAGCTGAAGCTGCTGCAAATCTAGATAATGATAATAGGAATCTCCCCATATTTTGCACCTATAGGCGCATAGCTATGTGTGCATGATTATGTATATAAACATATACGAAATGAAATATGAAGTATTATATGCGATTGCATCCCATTGTAATCAGTAACAATTTTCAGTTTAATTTTAAATTGAGCTAATCATATGAATTGCCATATTTTTAGATCATTGCATAGAAAGATATTATTGTTTAATAACAGCATCCTAAGTCCCTCCACAAAATGTAGATATCAGAATGCATATGCATTACTTTTGCCTTGCTTGAAACATACAATGATCAACTCTTAGTGTTTGATTATTAAGGTTTCAGGTTAATCTCTAAAATTTAATACTGAAACCCATTTCCATGAAGTTTTATTGCTACCTTTTACCAAATAGGAATTTTCTCATGACAATAGTGGTTCTTGGTTATAAACAAGTTGGCTTTTAACTTGGTTATAAACAAGTGATTTGACCAAAATCAATGCTACCGTGAAAATCCTTAATCTCAGTTGAGCACTCTAGCCACACAGTTCTTAAACCTGAAGCAATGTTACTGACTTTATTATTGAAAAACAAGTGATGATGCCAAATGTATTATGTGAAAACAAACTAAACTTGCTATGACTCTTCAGTCCTTTTAAGGGTACAACTGCACTGGACCAGTTTAAGAACTCACATTTAACTTGCAGGAAGTAATATGCCAAAGAATAAGAAAGATTGTGCCATTGGCAAAGTGCTTTCTTTGTATTAATTGAATTCTAAGGAAACAGGCTTATAAAAGAAAGGTAGTCATGTTAAAAGAAAAAAAATCTGAATTGAAAGCAAATTTTGTTTGAAAAAGATGGAAAAGATTTGATCCTTTACATAGCCTGATGGAAAATTAAAGTAAACAATTATTTCTTTCTTGCTGTTTGGTGAGACAGTGATCATTATGAAGCAATCACTGTCAGTGATCATTATTTAAAATCCTGACAGTTAGCATTTGTCTACTTGCCATGTGTATTAACACTCTCCAGTGGAGGCTTTAGTCAAGTGGAAAGAGATTGTTAAGATCTTGTTCTGTTTCAATTTGATATTTGTAGATTGCCTTGTGGAATTTCACTGTTCCAGCACTGTCATATTTTTTAGAGTTCTCTTAAGATTGGTCTGTGGCTTGGAAATTATTTTTGTTTCAAAGTATATTATATATTTCATATTTAAATATTCCTACATGATCAGGTGAAAAAATCTATCAACATTTTACAGTTTCTGAAATCACTCTCCTATAAAAATTACTGCTTTGATTTAGTATTATGTATATTTTCAAAATTACCTGCAATAACCTGTCTTTTATTTGTTTTGTAGGAAAAGATACCTCTCCTTCACTGTAAATCCCACATCCAAGCCAACAAAATATTCATTGGTGTAGTCTAATCTGCTGAACATAGGCCTTTCTTGTCTCATGCACTACATTAATTTCTTTAATTGACTTCTGTGTCTAAATGAAGACACTTAGAAGCTATGTTAGAAACTACCACAGAGGACTAAGTCTGAAAGCTCTTTTTAGCTTAAATGATGCATCTTCATAGGTATGCATTTTCTTGACATGTCCTTTGCAAATTCTTTAAGATTCTGAATGGACGGTAATAAGCTTTTAACTGGGTCCCAAAGATTAAAGTTAAATAATTTCATGGTCTTCAATTTTCTGATTTAAATTTTAAAAAATTATAATTATCTTTCTTTTTCTTTATTCATCTAAAACCTTTGTATAGACTAGTGGTGTTCAGTACCCCTAATTGCATAAAGCTTTTAAATTTTTTTTGAAAACTAGATTAGAAATTAAAAAAAACCCAAACCTATACAACTATAATAAGATAAATGCTAACAACTGTTTTATAAAGGAGCAACTTCAAATGTTATAAAATAACATCTAAAATAATGAAGATTATTTTTAATGTTATCTTTTCAATTCAATATAAAGTAAAATTACAAAAATTCTCCCATCAGTAATTTACAAACTAACATTTTGTTCAAAGGAACTTGGATATGTCTTTCTTCTTCTCTGAAAGGATTAAGTTTTATGGAGCAAGGATGTCTACTTTTTCTAAGAGTCTGGCATGTTCACGATGTAGACTGCATTAATGTTAGAAATGGGCTGAAACAAAACCTTCACCTTGAGTAGTCCCAAAGGTATAGGAACAATATCTTTTGCTTTGAATCTAATGCCAGACCCACTATTTTCTAATGGAGATAAACTAAAACATTGACCTTTGTGGAACTTGAGTTCAGAGATGATTCTTTTTTATTCAGCACCATCAATAATCACATCACATTAATAAAGATTGTTCAGTGCAAAGGGAGTCTTGATTTTTAGACCTTTGCATTGTATTTGTTTCCACTTCTGTACAGAGAGTATCTTTACTTCAAAGACATGCGAAAGATACAAAAGCCATGTTAAAGTTGTTGCCCGTCTTGTTCAATAATAAACAAGAGGAGTTTTTTGGTTAAACGGCTGAACAAGAGCCATCCGTGCCCAGGTGGCCAAGAAGGGCAATGGCATCCTGGCCTGTATCAGCACCAGTAGGGCCAGCAGGACCAGGGCAGTTACTATCCCCCTGTACTGAGCACCAGTGAGGCTGTGCCTCAAGCCCTGTGTTCAGTTTTGGGCTCCTCAAAAAAAAGACACTGAGGTGCTGGAGTGAGTCCAGAGAAGGGCAATGGAGCTGAGCAAGGGTTTTGGAGCACAAGTCCCTGTGAGGGAGCTGGGAGTGTTTAGCCTGGAGAAAAGGAAGCTGAGGAGGGACGTTATTGGTCTCTACAACTACATGACAGGTGGGTGTAGCCAGGTTGGGATTGGACACTTCTTGCATGTAAGAGGGAAAAATAGCCTCAAGTTGCACCAGAAGAGGTTTAGATTAGATAGTGGGAAAAAGTTTATTCATGGAAAGGAAGGACATTGGAACAAAGAACCAACTGCACGGCAAGGTGGAGGAATGACAATCCCTAGAACTGTTTAAAAACGTGGATATGGCACTTGTGGACATGGTTTACTGGTGAGCATGGCTGTGGTGCTAGGCTGGTGGTTGGACTTAATGATTTTAAAGGTATTTTCTTTTGTCTTAATGTCTTCCTACTTTCAAGCTTAATTTGGTCCAGGATGAAGTGTTAGGAAAATTACCCTATACAAAGGTACTTTAATGATACCTCTGGCCTAGATGGAGTGAGAAAATTTTGAAAAAATATCTGAGAGTCAAGATCGGACTCCTAGACTGGTTGGATTAACAATAGAAACAACCTTTTAAGCCATGTGGATGTCACCTAACATAAAAGTATAAGAAATAGAATACTTTCATATTTTAAAAGTTTATATGAAGATTTTCTTTGGTTTTGTTCATTTCACCTGAAATTGCAGTAGCATCTCCAAGTTATTGGGGGCAGGAAAGGAAGTTTAAGCAAATCTGTGCCCACAGGAATTTTTCCAGGAATTTATTCTATGTACACACTTTCTTTTTTTTTTTTTCTTTAATTTAAGCAGAAAATAATTAAGGTACTTTCAAGGAAATACTACATCATAAAATGCAAATTAATAAATTTAAATGAGGAACTGCTTTGCTTTCAAAATAGTGGTTATGCAAAATATAATTTTAAGAATCCTATCCATCCAGTCAGGAAGTCGAAATCATCTGTGCAAATACTACATCCAAAACATCAAATATGTTGAAACACCTCTTATTTTACGTATCCACAGCATATTTTCTAAACCATTTACAAGATAATAATTCCATACAGAAATTTCTCCATAAATAACTTAGGAGAACAGATGCTCAATTTTTAATAAAAAATTTTTATAAAGGTTTTAACTGAAATGAGAAAAACTTACTGGTCCTTGTAAAAAAATATTTGTCAGTTTTCAATGGATGCAAGCAATAACATTGTTTGCCATGTTTTGCATTAAAATATTTGGATGAGTTTTAGTACGGGATCATAAATCATTCCTAACTCATCTGAAAAGATGTGTAGGCTTATGAACTTTCAAGATTCTTTTAATGAAATGGGCCAAATTCAAAATTTACAAGCCCACACAAATTTATGTGTATTTTGGTTCATGCTGTAATCACATCCATCCTTTAAGAGATCAAACTCTGTGTTAAATCATGTCCATGAAGCTGCACCATATAGAAACAGGAGAAAAATTCAGTGTCTCATCTGTAGATTACCTGATTCTTTTGAAGTCAAGGGAAATTTTTTCATGGCAAATATATTTGTGAAAACTGCTTATGCCTGTGATAGTATGTGAATATGTTGACACAGTTTAACTTTGTCATACTTTGAGTTTCATCTAAACAACACTCATAAAAAATAAAAGCTCACTAATTACAATTACCCACTTTGCATTCAGGAAAACTACAATTGATGTACAGAGTACCTTTTGTTTCTGTTGTTTTTAATGACAAATAAGCTATAAATGCTTAAAACATGTAAACATAAATAATTTCTGTAAGCATACCCTTTCTACTGAGCTGCAAGCATTTAGTATTAATGACATTTTTGTCAGGATTACAAATGACACTCAAGAGTTTTTCTTAGTGTTTTTCTGGGAGTTTATTTTGTTCAGTGTGATTTTTTGGGATGAGGATTTTTCAGTTTTTAGGTTTTTTTCCAGAGGGATATTATTCCTGTGAGAAATAGACCTCAGAAAAAGAAATAAGATCTGTGTTAAGTGGTTCCATTTAATTTAAACTTTCATGGAATTGCCTTTATTATTCCAGCTGTTTTTCTTGGTGAAGGGGAGTTCTTTTCATTAATTAGATCAGCACAACTCATCCCCTTATACCAGCTCAAACCTAATAAATCAAATATTTGCACATTTCCTCCTCAGGGCTTTTCCACATAGATTTTTTATCATGGTGATAAAATCAAGTGTGGAATAGGTGTCATACCCAGGTACTTTAAGAAGCAAAAATGAATGGGGAGGTCTGTCTGTAATTCCACACTTCAGGGAAGGCTAATTGAATGTGTCCTGAAGGCAGGGACCATGAGAGGTACCTTCTCCCATTGAGCACAGTTCTCAATATTTGCCGCGTTACCTTGTTATTAAAATGCTTCCTCCAATAAGTTTTATCAGGCTTCATTCAAGCATCTCTAAACCCTGGAAAATGGCAAGGATGCCAGTGTTGGTGGAAAGATAATGTCATGGGCCCAGCTTGGAAATTTTGAGAATACTAGTCCAATATTTTAGGAAATACAGAGCGGTGGTGTGATTTTGTGCAGGTGGTAGGACAAGCTAGACATTATCATCAAGTCATGAATTCTTGAACTTCAACATTTCGATCTTCACAGGCAGGAAAACTGCTTTGTCTAGTCAGAGCATGGTGATATAGAGACACATTTCCATGGTGAGACCTCTGCTTTAACAAACAACTTTATTTGCTGCATCTTCTCAATTTGTGCCTGCATCCCGCGACTTCGCTTTTGCTTCCTCACACAAATAAAGGAGAGCAAACACTTCAGGGATGCATTCTGCCTTTCAATAAGTCAGAAAACCCACTAAAGCTCTGTTACAGTCATATAAATTGCAATTATGAATCCAAAGGAAAACAGCAGAAACTCCAGAAGAGCACTGATGCTGGCAGAGAAGAGCATCAAACACAGAGTTGGCGTTGCTGCTCAGGATAGAGCTGAGCACCCTGAGAGGGTCAGGAAGCTCAACCTTGATGATGATGAGTAGAATCCCTGAGTGAAGGAGGACCATGGTGGGTCAAAATTTCTTCAGAGAACCCGTGTAAGGAAGAAATTTACAACGGGGTTTTGAAGGGTCACTTGGCTTGAATCGGCTTGGCCAGCCAGTCAGAAATCACACTGCTTTTGTGGCTATCTCTGCCATAAATCGCACAGCTGCAATCGGAGCATCTTTTACTGAGGAAAGCAGTATCTCCCCTGCTTCCCTAACTCACCGTGCTCACTCATGGTTTTGTGGAATGCATGACTGATATGATTTGCTGGAAGAAGAGACCAAAGTGATAGAGAGAGGTGAGCTATGAACTGCTGTGGGTGCATTTATTATTTCACTGAATATTTTTTCACAGTGCATGTAGGCAATCACCTGTGGTTTTCAGTGCATAGAAATGACTGTGAAGGCTTCTACTGTGACAATAATGTCATTTAATTAAAAGAGGCCTTATTCTGCACTCTCTCTTTGTTTAAACCCAGAGAGTCTGTTTTCTGGAGTTTCTTTGACTCGTCACTGTTGAATCCTGCTGCCATAAAGTGCCTGACAGCTTTACCTCTGACACATCTGAAGCAGGACTGCATCCTAACAAACAATTATCTTTACCTTCAAATAACTACCTCCTGCTTGAAAAATCTTTTAATAATACCAACCCAAATTAATACAGATGAATAAATACCTTTTTTTTAAAGAAAACAATTTCTATGGTCAGTAAAAAGGGAAATATTGATAACCATTTGTATGTGATGCTTTACAAGATACTGCAACATGGCTACATTAAACAGGTAGAGCTTTCATTATCATAATGAGTCAATGCTTTGTTAGAAAGTAAAGACCTATAGTGAACCTAAAAAAATATCCAATATGATGTGAATACTTCCAGAAGCCTGAACATCACCTATAAATGCCTCGTTTCTCTAAAGTAGGTGTGTTGTTTACATTTCACGAAGATTTATTGGCCAATATGTGCTGTATTATTTTAGTTGCCCTAAGTCAAATGTGCAAACTTTGGAATTGGTCACAAAGATAGATAAAAGTATAGTTCGTGGGAACACAGAGGAATTGTATTTCCTCTTTAGAGATCTCCTTGTTGAATCATGCAGAAACTATTGATTATATTTCAAAGGCAGGGGTTTTTTAAATACATGCCAGTGACTTCATCTGTCTAGAGCTGTCTGAACTTCAAACAGATTTGGGAAATACAGTAGATAAAAGGAATTTATGAGAAATAAATTATGTCACAAAAATGACAGAAGTCTTTACCCAAAAGAAGAGTCTTTTAATGGAAAGAATAACCTTTTCTCTCTTTATTGATAATGGGGAAGTTCAGAAGCAAACATCGGTATCTCAGTAAATCATTTAAATGAGAGGGTTATGATAATAATTTTCAAATTATGCATCAGAATCTGTCCATTTTTTTTCTTATTATTATGGAAAATATATTTCCTTTCTTATTTGATTGTGTGTTGTCAATGTTTGCTAATTCAGATTTTTCTATCCTGAAAATGGTTACACCTTCAAAAAGTCGATGTGCACCTCCCTTATTTCACTGATGACATTAGCAGAAAGATATGAAGAACCTTGAGGAAGCACTGGCACCTTGTGCAATAATTATTGTTCGTGATTAGAGAAAACTCCAGCAGCATGTCATGGCAAACCAAGAGCATGAAGGATATCCTGGGCAGCTGTGAACCCTGGTCTAGGTTAGGCAAAACAGGAAGCAGAAAACACTGTCCCAGGTCACAGCCTTCTCACTGATCCCCTGGGAAAGCAGAGAGATACAAAACAGCCTCAGATATCCATTCTGCAAGGTCTGATACTGTGCCTGAGCCTGGCTCGAGAGGGAGGTGGGGATGCCAGAGCCCAGGTATGGGAAACTAGATAAGCAGTGCCAGGAACAGCCTTTCCCATGGACCCATGTATTCTTCTGGGTGATGTGTTCTTCTGGCAGGAAAGCAGGTGCTTCTAGTACTCATCAAAGACTTGGCATAAAAAGAATTTTAAGTTCTTAGTAAAAATTGCTTAGTGGCAAAAAAATTGTTGAGGGTCTTTGCTTTCATTACTCACTAATAAGGTTAAAATTAAGAGGATTTCTGTTAGTCAATGAATGGAGAATATGGAGAAAAGACCACGGGATTTAAATTAAACATAATTTTGTTTCTTTTGGGGGGAGCAATGAATTTCTGTAAATATATGGTAATGCGGGGATGAAGACTTCATCTTTCAACTTACATATTTCACCTTCGTCTTACAACAGGAAAACAATGAATTTTGTTCTTACTGTTCTTACAATTTTGAGCTTACTGTAAGGGAGAATATCTATGAACTATGTCATTCCAAATCAATTTGGCTTTATATTACTAAAAGTCCATTTTTCAGGGCTATTCATTCCAGCGAATTATTTATTTACCATTATGGCAGGCTGCCTGTTTGAGTGGAGGAAGGGACTAAAAGCATAGCATGAAGGAAAAACACTGTTCCTCCATGCAGGTGGGATTCTCCAGCGATTTTCCACCTTTCAACCACTCCCTAGGTTTCCTGCTCTATCCTCTGAACATTCAGGCAGAGTGAGAGGCTGTAGGAGATTTCTAACAGTGAAATTCTACTGGATCCACATTGACTTGATGTGTCCATTCTGCTAACTCTCCTTTTGGTTTGGTATGCTTGACTTATGATTTCTTGGGCATGAGTTGTTTGTCCACTCAAGCTCTTTATTCTGGAAGATTTCTGTTAAAATGCCATCAATATTTATGAAGGTACCTTTAGATCTGCTTTTGGTAAAGTAGGTAGTGAGGGAAACTGACAGGCAAAATTGCCATGTTATTGAAAAAACTCAGATGCATGTATTTTTAGTGAGAGGCAGTACCTGAGATGCCTTTTTACTCACAGGATTAAAATGTCACATTCGTCCTTTGTCTTTTTCACACCGGTTCAGCTGGTTTTCAATGCTGTTAAAAAAAAAATAAAATTGAAAGGTGGTAGTCTTGTCTTCCACTTCCATTAACAGGTATCTCCTAAACTGCTAAAGTGGATACAAATGAGTAAATCTCATGCATATCTGTCCAACACCTTCACCAGATGTTATTAAACTGCTTCAGGGAAAACGTAAGAATAAAAAAGTGCCAAAACTTCCCTATGCTAGGAAGGCAGGAATTCTTCTCTGTAGCATCACTTGATTATAAAGTAATGAGTCCAGGACGCCTTCTGGCACCACAGAACTACAGAGGTGTGGGCTGCACTTCAGTGAAGCATGTGAGAATATTGCCACATGGCTCAGTCTTGCCCCACAAACCCAAAATCACTAACAGAGCCTTGGGATGCAAAAGTTATTTTCTGATAGTCGGCCTAGCCCTCTGGCCAAATAGCAAGATGAGAGGCCAGACTCTGAAAGGGGACCTTGTACGTCTTCCTTTGGTCCACCACGTCTGCAAGTAGTTCTGGGCAGCACAGACTTTAGAGGTTTACCTTTGATTTCCTACCTTGGGCATTTCAGGTTGTTTAATTTAACATTCTGCTGGAAACACATAAAAAGCAGAGAATCTCCAGCCTTTGCTCTGATCCAGGCAAAGTTTTTGATTTTTATTCTCTTTTTTCAACTGTTCTTGTCCTCAAGGTTGTAGTCAACTTTCTTTGTGAGGTGAGAGATCTGTTATTTCCTAGATGAGAACCTATCCCTCTGCATTAAATGGGTGTAACGTAGGATGTAAGAAGTTGTGACCCTTTATAACAGATTTTCTTCCATTTGCTTCACTGAAACTTCAAGGACAGCATTTTGATTTTTCCTTCATGTATTTACCTCAGAGGTTGGCATGTAGGATTATGAAAGTAGAAAAACTCTAGTTAGATTGAAAGAGATGGCAAATAAGTATATTAAGTGCATAAAATCCTCCCATTCAAATATATGTTTTATGTGAGCACAGCATCACTGAATTGTAGCACAAAATCAATGTAATTTACACTGCTTACATAAGTTTGTTTTTCCTTGCTTCTGCTTATTCCCTCCCTGCAGCAGTGCAGAACCTGAAAGCAGCTCTCCCCTGCTGCGGGGGAGGGCTGCCCTAGAACCAGAACACGCAGGATGGTCATTCCATGGCCACGAGCTGTGGGGCTGGTCAGACGCGGTCCTTGTAGAAGCGTTGCAGGTTTAGAAAGGCAGCTGTTTGGTTCCTGGTCTCCATGGTGTTTTTATTGAGGAAAACAGGGGAGGAATGGGGAGACTGAGGAGGGGGAAGGGAAGGCGAGGGAGGGTACAAGTTCCATACGAGCCCAGAACCAAAGAGGCTGTTCCGGATCTTGCTGGGGTTTTTATCTCTAGGGATGGGAGGCGGTCCTGACTCACATCCAGTCAGAAGGGGTCACGGGGGCGGGGTCAGGGACAGGAAGGACACACGTTACAACAAATCCACTTTTTCTCTTATACAAAAGGAAAAAAAAAATTTCTAGTTCAGAGTCTTTTGGAGCTGGTAGAAATTTCTTCAGTAGGGCTGAAGTTGAAGCTGGTTGGCTGAGATCAGGTGTATCTTGCTGCTCTGCTGCGTGACGGGGCTGGGCTGTCTGCAGTGCCCCCCCCAGCTTTGACGTGCAGGGAGAGGGGCAGAGCTTACACACAGCCGGAAAGAGACAGGGATTTTGGGAAAAGCAAATTTTTAGAGAGCATGGTGGAGGAGCTATTTGGGGAAGAAGAGGGTAGGAAAAAAGGGGGTGAGGAGTGATTTTTTAAGGGTAATGGTACAAGGGGGGAACTGGCAAGGTGCCTGAGAGAATCGGTAGCAACTCAGCGTCTTTTTTGACGGGATGCGGCCTTGTCAGTTACCTCCCTATAGGAATGGGAGGGAAGAAGGGACATGGGAAGGAGGAAAGGTATTAATAGGGGTAAACAAAACATACTGTAACTTAAAAAAGGGTTTTAACTAAAGAAAATACCTTTCTTTTTTGAGGATTAGGCAGAGAGGGCCTTTTCCGGAAGCCCTCTCTAGCCCAATTCTCAAAATGCAACACTTGTTAATCTGTTTAAGGTTAAAATAAAAAAGAATGAGCTGGGGTTTTAAAACAGAGCCCTGCAACCTGCCGTGTTCTATGACTCAACCATTCACACCTCTGCACCCCCTCCCCTGGGGGGTGCCTTCAGCCATTCACACGTTTCCCACCCCCTCCCCTGGGGGATGCCTCCAAATAACATTCATACAAACATTCACCTTTAGCAAACTACACCTTTAGCAGAGGTCCAGGGTCGGAAAATTTCCCTGAATAGGCAGTGCAGGTACTATCGGCTCACCACTAGAGTCTCTCTTACTCTTGATAGACTTTTGCCGACTGACAAGACTGGTCACCGCTTTCCGGTCCCTTGCAGTCCTCTTCGTCACTGTTTTATCCTCAGCAACTCAACACAGACTTCACAAGCTTTCTACAAGTCCCTTCAGGGTCCTCTTCTTGGGACACGCCTGTGTCTTTAAGCAGTCTCACAGCTCGCGGCCACCGCGTGTGCTGCACAGCAGAGATGGTGTTTGGCTGTGCAGAGTTGGTCTCGCCGGGGGAGGGGCGCCCGCGACACAAAATGGTGGCTCACAAGATGGCGGCGCCGATGTGCGGGCCACGCGGCCAGGGTGGTCTCCGTCTGCAGTGCAGGCAGCGTCCCGCCGCGTCGGCGGCTCCCCGCTGTGCGTTCGCCGCTCCGCCGCAGCACCGCACGGCCCGGCGGGGAGGCGCGGCCCGGCGGCCAGCTCGGCCCGGCCCGGCGCGGCCGCACCACTGGCCCTGCCGTTCCCCGAGCGCCGCCGGCTCCCGCCGCCTCCCAGCTCCTGCGGGCTCTGCTGCTCCCCGGCGTGTCTAGGCAAGTTCTTACCGCTGCCCGCATTCTCCACCATTTGCAGCAGTGCAGAACCTGAAAGCAGCTCTCCCCTGCTGCGGGGGGAGGGCTGCCCCAGAACCGGAACACGCAGGATGGTCATTCCATGGCCACGAGCTGTGGGGCTGGTCAGACGCGGTTCTTGTAGAAGCGTTGCAGGTTTAGAAAGGCAGCTGTTTGGTTCCTGGTCTCCATGGTGTTTTTATTGAGGAAAACAGGGGAGGAATGGGGAGACTGGGGAGGGGGAAGGGAAGGCAAGGGAGGGTACAGGTTCCATATGAGCCCAGAACCAAAGAGGCTGTTCCGGATCTGGCTGGGGATTTTATCTCTAGGGATGGGGGGCGGTCCTGACTCACATCCAGTCAGAAGGGGTCAGGGGGGCGGGGTCAGGGACAGGAAGGACACACGTTACAACACCTCCCAGCATGAAATAAAATAGAATATAAAATAATTCTTTATACATTTCTCAATAAATGTACTTTTGACATCTTTCTTATCAAATCAGTCTGACACTTTTCGCTTTTAAGCCTGACATGCCATTAAATAGATGTGTAAAGATTTTAAAAGCATCAAAACCCAACTTATTTTACACATTTCTTAATGGTATAATGTAAAAATGGCTTTTAAAAATTGAGACACTCTTATCACATGCTTTAATTCTGTATCTTTAAGGGGTGCAATGTTTCATCCTTTAATCAGTCATAGTGACTTCTTCACTCATTAGTTGCTATGTGTGTTGATAGAAATGTATAGCTACTGTAACCATGAAAATTCAACAGTCATCCTTCTGCCTGAGGATATGATTATTTTGAAACTAGAACTACACTGTGCTTCATTCATGCAATATTTATACTGTGCTAATTACGGATACAGTGAAATTTGCAGCTTCAATAATAATGCTGACTATTGCACCTACAATTTGATAATTTATTGGTTTCCTTCTTAAAACGTCTTCTTCTGCATCCAAAATGTTACACCTAATATGCCCTAAAGAAATCCAGTGTTAATGAGTGTAATGAATCAAATAAAAAATCCATAGATCTGGGGTTTTTTCATGGGAAAGGATTGGAAGTTATGGAAAGTAACCATTGACTACTTTTGTCACTCATCTGTTCAAGAAATTGTATGAGAAACAGAGACAACTTCCAAAGCCTTCGAGATTCTGTGCTGTTTGATAAGATGTTGGAAATGGCAGAAGTCAGAACTTCCAGCAGATGCAGAGAGGCTACACCATGTCATTGTAGCATTGCCTTAAGAATGAGTAAGGGTAATTAGGTGACAAATCTCGAGTGAAGAATCATGGGCACAAGGAACCCTTTTGGGCTGTGCAGTACCACTCCTGCTGGTGTAAGTGAAACCATCAAAGCCATTCACAAAAATGAAACTTGCTCTGTGTGCAGAGCTGCATGCAGAAACAAATGAGTTATTGAGACTGTTTTTTAAATCCTGGTGTAATACAGTAACTGTAGCTATTGAGGATTGTAATTTTGTTTAAATGATGGCTCCCAAATCTCTCCAGGGACATTTCCTCATGCAATGCATTGTAGAAAACATATCTAGAAGCCACAAAACTTTGATTGTCTAAGTAATTACAGTAGCCTCATCAAACTGGAGACATTTCTTTTACCATCATAGCAAGGAACACTCTAAAACACAAAGCTGCATTTTTATAGCATTAAGAAGTACAATGGGTATAAATCTCCCATATTTTGCTTTAGGATTTTTCATAGTATTTACCAGAGTGATTTTCACTCTACAGTCCTCTAGATACAGCTAAGTTACATTTACAGACTTACCCCAAGCGAGTAAAAACACACAATGGCCATAAATTATCTATTGTCTTGTGAAAGCGACTACAATACACAACATTTTCTCTTCAATCACAGTGACAAAATATATAGTCTTCTGATGATACTCAATATTACTATGATGACAACTGTTACAGAGTAATATTTTCTTCACCTCAATTTCTTTTTGAAGATGAGGCAGAAAAAGTTTGGTTAGTTTCTTGGTTTAATGCTTTCCTTTTTTTTTTATTTTATGCTTTTGTTCATTATTGAGTGGGGGTGTTCAGAATTCTCTGAGATAAAACTAATTTAGAGAAATTAATTTTGCTTTTAGCTGTCTAGTTTACTATTTATTTTTTACTTTTTCAGGGGTAAGCCCTCCAGTAAAGAGCCAGTCTGTGTGAAATTTCTGTATATACCAGTGAGGTTTCTCTTAAATTATATTTTTACCTAGTGCAACATAAACTGGGGAGGAGCAAGGAGCAAGACCATGAGTCATAAGACAGGTGGTCCGCTTTTGTGGAAAAGTTGATTATGCCCTGGCTTACTGCTCTCTAGGTCTCTTCAGAGAGTCATGAGATACACACCCCAAAGATAGAGCTGATCCTTCTCCAAAAACTCTTAATAGGTGCTATCAGCCTTGAAGAAAGGTTTCCTGAGGAAAACAGACCCTTCCCACTTCACACTGTTGGACTTAGAACTGTCATGCTGCAAGCAACCTATTTTCTTCTTCAACACTGCTTATCTGGATCTATGCCTTTCTACTGAGCTTTTTTTTTTCAGCTCCTCTGAATCACATAAACCAACACGAAATTAAGTTTAGTCTCATTTTTGGGGAATAAAAGGTTTTCATCACAACATTAGAAGCATAATTCAAAAAAGACACCCCAAAATATACATCCTGTTCTGTTTCTCATCTGAGGAAGGTTTTAGATAAGACACACCTTGCCTGCCACTCTTGTTCTAACTGTGAGTCAAGGATTCTGTTAGGCTCTTTCCTGATACAGTCTTCTTTCTCCTGGAACCAACAAATGCTGTGGTTTTGGTTAGCTTTGGAATGCATGTTAAACATTAATCTGGGTGCCAGATCTTCTGAAAGGGAAAATTCTAGGACATGTAAATTATCCACAAACTGGCGACTGAAATGCTCATAAGTCACATAAGTTCTTTCATTTGATTATTTTTCTCACAAGCTGATTTGCATTTTGACATTTTCATAAGCCATAGGAGTCATTACCTTTCCTATAGTCTTACAATGTATTTAATGTAGTTTTTTAATCACAAAGATGACAAATAGTATATTAGTAATAAAACTGTCTAAGCTGGCCTTTACAGGCTTTTGAGTCTCACTCTTTTTGGACAGGTTTGGATTTGTACTATGATGACCATGGAAGTCACGAGAAGAATCTGGAACTGGATTTGATTTCTTAGGGGAAGGCTGTCAGCAGACAGAGGACCTCAGGTATTCACAGTGATAGGATGATTACAGAGAGCTTGCTGTGGCTTGATAGACCTGCAATTTTACCAATCAGCCATCAGCCGTGAAGACTGTGAACGTGTAGATCTTTACGAGCAGTTGTGTGTGTAGACACAATTGGGTCTGAAAGAGTGGGAAACAGTCAGCTGACCAAATTGAGATAAAAGAGAATGGATTTTGTGTTAGAAGTTCAGTAACACTTCGCTACCTGAACAGAATTAGCAGTCTAATACCATGTGGACTTATAATAGTTGGGGGAACTACAGATTGGGAAACAGATACTCACTTACTTTTTCCCTCCAACATTTCTGTTTGTCCAGCGACAGCTGACTTTCTATAGACAGGCATGTTACTAATCCTGCTTGTTTGAAAGAGGCACAGAAAATAATGTAGTCCTCTGAGATTTGCCTCACCTTTTTGTTCTCTGGTTGGAGCATCACCAAAAGCACTAATAAAGTCTCTTGAATTTGGGACACTACTTAGATATAGCCTTTCACTGAAGAGGGAAGCAGAAAAGAGAAACTAAAAAATAGTCCACATCCAGTGCAGGATTTTCCTTCAGGGAAGTCTCATGCAATTGTGTGTTATATATGTCTCTCCAGCCAATTATAGCCATTCACTCAGCTGCTTGTGTCTGAATTTGTCAGGTTTCTAATGTAATATATAAATCTGTTCCTGCTTGACTCCAAAACCACAGCTGGTTTTGATCAGACTCCTATAAAAAGGAAATTTCAATTAGCAGTGATCCAAACATATTCTGGAGGTATATTTTTATGGCTGCTTGACGAATAGCGCTCTTTGTTCGTCAGGGTGCATGTGACTCCCAAATGCAAGGCAGCCAGAACTGTGAGTCATCACCACAAGCACAGTACTTTGTTGCAGAGGTCACATTCTGCCAAAACCAGAGGAATTAGCTAGCCAGATTGAATTAGCGGTTGAAACACATTAATTTATGCTACATAAATGTTATTGTGGCCCTGTGGGCAAGTACTTAGGTCATATGCTTTATGAACTATTTGCACCAAGAGGGCTTTCCAGCTGTAAATCAGCTTAGAAGAGCACTTTTGCAAAGCTCATGGCTCTGCACTGTGCTACCCCTGTCCGCACTGACTCCATCTCTTGGCGCACTGACTCCATCTCTTTGCACACTGACTGCTCGCCATTCTGCACGAGCTTTGCAGGATTTCCTGCAAAAGCAGAGGATCAGCAGCCAGAGCAGAGCCGAGGCTGGGTCTGGTGGAGGAGCTGAGCCCTGGCCATTCGCCGATGATGCTTGTGGGCAGCTGTGGGTCTGCGGCTCCAGGCGTCTGGCAGCCGGAAGGGCTGCTCAAGTTGGTGCAGCTGTGTGGTAAATGGAAACCTCGGTATCTCAAGCACACACAAAGCCCAGCCCTTGACAAGGTTGTTTCTCTTCTGGGGGAGGAGGGGAATTAGATACACTTTTGGCCACATTATTTCAGAGTGAGAAAAAGTAGAAGTGTTTTCTCGCTTCAAATTATGGTAACTGAGGACACATGCCAAGAAAGAATTATGCATAAAGATAGTGTTTTAACTTGTTTTTATGTGTTTGGATATGTCTCTGCCAAAAATCTGACAGAGCCTCATTGTTGCAGCTTTTTCATCATGAAGCCACTGACTGCACCCAGCAAACATTTCATAAATAATGAAGTAATTGGGGGCATTTAGTGTTGTCTGATCGTGTCAGCAGTTGCATGTAACACACTCTACTTTCCAGCAAGCCAGATAAATGCTACAGCAGTGTGAGAAGGGAGGCAGTGTTGGTCTCCAGAGGGAAATGGTCTTTTAAAACAAACATATTTCACTCAGACCACTAATTCCATCTTTTTTTCTTTTTTTCTTTTTTTTTTTTTTTTTGGGTTACGCCTGCCTTTGCACAAAGGATTGTTTGTTTTACTATTCATTTTTGTTCAGCTCAGCAAGCAGATCCACTCCCTTGCACCAGAGCTACTGTGATGCTGAATCACACTGCGCATACATCTTCCCCCACAGAGTGCCACAACACATCTCCTCTTGTTTTTAAATGTAATACAGCCAGCACCTTTATTGGGTATCTCCAGTGCTGCTGCTCTCAAGGACACAACAACCCCGTTTCAGATTCCAGACTGCAACCGCTTTTACTCAGGCTCCCTGGTTTCTGGGCTTGTTGATTTAGGAATCTCGGACATTAATCATCTGGTGTAAATGACATTTTTCTTTATGCTGAATATTTCAGTGGGATCACAAAAAGAATGTTTTCATAACATTAAATATTCATAAAATCATGCTAAAATAGTTAAGGGGATGTGAAATAGATGAAGATTTGAGAGCATAAATATTTAATATTTTAATAGCTTTTCATACGTTTTCTTTTTTCCTGAACCTAGTGCTGTTACCATACATCTGTTATTTGAATAGGGAAACTATTATTCTTTTAAGTGTTTTCTATTATAAATGAAAACGTTTACTCTACTTAATAGCTATTTTGTTTTGCTTAGCTTATGAAAAAGAAAAAATATTGAGGTCTGATAACTGCCAGTCCTGCTTATGTGAGTGATCCTCTGTTGCGGTTTAGAGGATGTTACAGCAGACTTTACCCTAGAGCTTCTCTACCCAGCCCGGTTCAGCGCCTCAGTGCTCCAAACCCTCTGTCCCAGGGCTGGACACTGCGCTCTCACCGGCCGGGGAGCCATAAGGCTATCTCTGGTTCGTCTGCTTCCACAACCGGCGGTGATAAAGGAGGCGAGGAGGGTTTATGCGTTGTGTCCATGGAAGATGTTTATTCGCATGGTGCAGCAGAGGCCAACAACCTCCCCGAGGCAGAGATGCCTCGAGGGCGAAGGCCTCACATGCACAGCCACATGTGGAGCATAGACACACGTGGAGCATAGACAGCAAGATGGCGGAGGGTAAGGGGTTTTATAGGGAAACAGAGAGGGGCAGGGACAGCACACAGGCCCAGTGACCTCTGGGTACAGGGGAGGTACAGGGGTGGAGTTAGGAGTACAGGAACTAATAGGGGAAACCCGAGGGAGTGGCCAGGGCCACGTGGGGTTAGGGTACAGGAACCAATAGGGAAAACTGGGGGCATGGCTAGGGCTATGTGGAGTAGGGAAGGCAGGACATTAGGTGACAAGTACAGTCGTTAAGAAAGGGGTGTGGGGAACTTGCAGCCATTATCACAATAATCCTCCTTTATCTTGCTGCTGAAACACTCCTGTGTTGACTGCTTTTAGTGCAGGATCCAGTTTACCATTACAGGATTGCAAAATGGCAATTAAAACTCCCAGAGTGTAATTTTTTTGCATAAATACCTTTTTCTAGAATGTAAATAAATGATCATCTGAAGCAAGGTTGATTTTCAGCAATGATGAATCCATATGTTTCCCATTAAACTTGTCTTCTGAAAAGTCATGATAGGAAGAAAAATCTTTATCAGTGACTAAAGAAATTCTTGTGTGACTTATGAGCATTTCTCCTTTATTTTTTTTTTTTATTTCAAATGTATCTCCCTTCTCTGTGTGAAACCAGAACATCTGCATGCAGCGTGGAGTGGCAACGGTTATGTGATTCCTAAGAAATTGTTTCATCAATAGAAGTGACAGACTATATGCTCGCTATGTTTCATTAATTGGGTTAAGGAAGTAGGGATATTTATGACAATTACTTGGGAAGCTATGTAAAAAGATAGCCAGGCAAACCTCTATAATCCACTTATACCTCACAGAAGCCAAAGGGTTGAACAAGCCTATTAAACAAGCTATATGCCTGTCTGTTTGGAGGAGCTGTTAAATCATGAATCTCTGCACAGTACCTGAGGCAAGTCTGTTAAGAAAGATGTTTTGTAGCAGATTTCTGTTCCATTAAGGATGGACATAAAGTAGAATAATTTAAAATGTGTCAATAACTCAAGGCAAAAATGCTTAATGCAAGAAGCAATGGCTTCTTAACTTGTAGCCAAGCATACACAGTGGTAACTAGTAGCTAGAATGCTACTCATGAGATCAGAAATAATTTTTTGATCAATTATGTGGAACTTTTTTACCAAAAATATCCCACCATGATTTATTATTCTGGTATCTGTCTGTAATCCATATTTCAGCTTTAAAAATGCAAATTATAATTATTTTCTTCCAGCTTTTCTGAGGAGAGAGGCTGAAAACTCAGCTCCATTTTCAGCTGGAGGAATATACAGAGTGGAGACCTTTTCACATTATTATTGGAAGGGAATGCACTGCTCTTCACCTCTTGTGGGTATATGTGCTTCTGAAGGTGCTCTGTGCAAAGGAGGGTGCTGACCAGATCAGTTGTGACAGAGGTTTAAAGCGGAGTTTCGTGGATTCTGACGCCTTGCTCCATGCTGCCTCTCGCTGGCGGTGTCACCAGTGTCACCGTGCCATCAGCCACATCCTCAGCCCCAGAGAGTGTGCGCCTGCCTCGTGAGCAGACTCAAAGTGTGCTACAGCCCTTTTCTGGTGGAACATTTCCAGGGATTGGTGAACTAACAGCGTTAATTCAGCCCAAATTCTCCTCTTTCAGCTACATTGCATCCACAGCAGAGGTTTCTCCAAAGCTGTGCTGTTGAGCTGGACTAAGCACTGCTCCTTCTTGGGACTGGCAGGTGTGCACCAGGGAGTGCATGCAACGTGGGCCAGGTTTGGAGAGTGCCTTTGGAACTGTCAATATAGAGAGGAGGAAAAACTTATATAAATATATATAATTCAACACATAGGTTTTACTGACTATCTCCAGGGGATGAAATCAGCTAGCATGACTTCTGTTCCCTTTTTCAGAATCGATGTTTTCCACCTTCTGGCTGTAACATCTCCCATGGCACACTCTTCAGTTGTATTAGCTCTGTGTTCTTCCTGACTCTTTTCATGGATATTGCTTGAATGAGGAGAGAAAAACAGGCCAAGATACGGCTTAAGAAAGAGTGGAAAAGAAGGGTAGGAGGCCCATGCTAATGGGTTATAACTTGAATTGTCTAGAGACACTGAAGAAGCTTTAATTAAATGCTCTATATTTAGTAATTTCTTGGCAGTTATGATTGATTTATTATGTGTTACATCTGGTCTTGATTTACTGCACTGAATTTATACTACTGTTTTGTTTATGTGCTGCATATTAGTCATGAGTTCTTGTGGTTTACAGTTTTTTGAGCTACATTGTGCAAAACATTCACTCTACAACTTGAAACCAGGTGTTTCAATATGAAAGCAAATCACTCCAAGATTTACGCAAACCACTGGTTTAGCAACCCATAGTTTTTGTCAAAATGTATTTGTATGAGAATTTTTTAATAAAAATTATGGTGTCAGCAATGAATTTTCAGATCGGCATGTTTATAATTTGTAATATAATTAGTCTTTTAATTAGGTATCATATAAATTAATTATGTTCATGTTTTTTAATATACTTGCCCTGAATCCTATGCCAATATTTTCAATGCAAAACCAAATCAAAAGTCCTAACAATCCTAACTGTGTGATCTATTCACTTTGATCCTGTATTTTAGCCTAGTAGAAGGGGGTTTAAGGTGAATGCCAATTCACAGGGAAAAAGAGTTCCTAGGATGACCATTGAGTTAAAAAAGACATTTCCTATGAAGCACAGCCTGGTTATGATGTAAAATATCTAAAATGTGAAGTGCCAGGACTTGTGCATCTGCTTGAGAAATCAATGTACTTGTTTAGCTCAAAATGCTAGTAAATTATTACGGAGACCACTCAATAGAAAAATCATCTCAGCCACGGAAGCATTGAAGTGAGTATTCTGAACCATAATAAAGTTCAGTACATTCCTTGTGTCAAGCACACTGACGAGGTCACCAAGTGCAAAGGAGGTGTGGCAAATATTTCTAGCATGTTCATCACATCAAAGTGATGAGAATGTTCGTGATATCTCAGGAAGGGAATAGGTGATAGCAGGAAATTCAGAAGAGCATTTAAACGCCTTAATTATTGTGCATCTTTTTGGTGTTGATAGCTAATATGGAATTTCTCCTTTTGCAGATGTATGTTTATATGGTTTTTTTTTTTCTGGAGATCGTTGGTGGATTTCAATCACGACTGACATTCTTATCATCACAAACTACCCTGGATTTTCTGAGCTTCTGTGAAAGTGAATGGAATCCGATCTTGTTTGCATGAAATTAATAATATCAGTATTAAGCTGACTTCAGTGAAGTTTCCACCGATTTCTTTTGGGTTCAAAATTCAGTTCCTGTTGATAAAAGAGGACTTTTTATCAGCCCATCTTCTAAAATGAATATTTTCATTATCTTCTGGCTGGTTTTGGGGGGGGGGGGGGCGAGGGTTTGTCTTTGGACTTTAGTATCGTTGTTTCTGAATCTTGTTTTTATTGCTTTCTCTTTCCTTTAAAAGAAGCCCTCCTCTTTATCTTGCCAACCACAAGAAAACAAAATGCATCCTGGGCTGCATCTAAAGCAATGTGGGCAGCAGGGAAGGGGAGAGAGGGGATTCTGCCCCTCTGCTCTGTTCTGGTGAGAATCCACCTGGAACACCTCGTCCAGCTCTGGGATCCCAGCGCAGGAAGGACATGGACCTGCTGGAGAGAGTCCAGAGGAGGGACACCAAGATGATCCGAGGGATGCAGCACTTCTCCCATGAGGAAAGGCTGAGAGGGTTGGGGCTGTTCTGCCTGGAGAAGACAAGGCTCTGGGGATACCTTATTACATCCATCAGTACCTAGAGGGAGCCTACAAGAAAGCTGGAGAGGGTCTTTTTACAAGGGTGTGTAGTGAATAGAATGAGGGGGAAAGGCTTTAAGGCAGAAGAGGGTAGATTTAGATAAGATATTAGGAAGAAGTTATTTGCTGTAAGGGTGAAGAGGCACTGGAACAGTACTCTCAAAGAAGCTGTGACAGTCACATGCCTGAAAGTGTTCAAGGATGGACGAGACATTGAACAACCTGGTCAATCAGACGGTGTAGCTCCCTGCTGCAGGGGGATGGAATGATGTGATCTTTAGGATCCCTTCCAGCTCAAACCATCCTATGACTGTTATTCTGTGGTCTTTGGTCCTGCACTTTTGCAAGACGCAATCTTCATTGGCAGGACAGGCTTGAGGACCTCCTACACGCTGACTCTCCTTCTTGCTCCTGCCACGTGCCACAAGTGTGCACCCTTGCTGCCTCACCAGTTGTTCTGGATGGCCATTCCTGTGACTTTGAATGGATGGCTGATACAAACACTGTTAAATTCATATTTCACTCATTCATTTTTCAGATAATTTCTTCAGTACAGCTCTGTCTGGCACAGCAAGTCGGAGCATGCTGTAGCAAGAGGGTGGTATGCAGAGCTAGTACTGCTAACAGGGGTTATTTTGTGAAAATTGCCCTACTTTCTACGAAAATTTTCTGAGAAACCATGTATGAATGGCTAATAGATAAAGTTGGTTTGTTTTTTTTAAATAAAAAATAAAAACTGAATACATATGGAACTTGGTGTCAGGTAAATCTTGGGTGCAGGTAATCAAACAGTAATGTAATTTTAGCCTGAGCTGTTAGGAACCCAGGATATCAGATAGGTCTAAAATACGGGTCATTCTTTAGCTACGCGTAGAACCTTGGTGGTTAAGAAAAGGGTGGTAGAGATAATGAGCCTCTGCTCCTGGGGCTCAGGTGTTGACACTGCTATAGAGAAGATGGTTAGCCTCTGACTGTTTCTCTATGGATTTCTGACTAGTTTGGACGCTTTGAGTGAGAGAAAAGGAAGTGAAAAAATGTTTCAAGTCTCAGGTTTCTTCGATCCCCAGAATCCCAGCTGGTGGATCTGAAACCTACATTTTTGTGGTGGGGTAACTGTTTGGCTGCCAGATGTCCAGCAAGTCCTCAGTAGGACAGAGGGAGAAAACACAATGAGAGTTTGTGGGTCCAGATAAGGACAGGAAGACATCACTCACTAATTAGCTCCATGGGAAAAACAGACTCAGCTTGGGGAAAATAACATAAATGTTTATGAATTAATGACTGGGCAAGATAGCGAGAAATAAAAAACCCTAAAACCACTCTACCCCTATCCACCCTTCTTCCCAGGCTCAACTTCAGTCCTGACTATTCTACGTATTATACCTATTCTACCTATTCTGCCTACTCCTGATTATTCCCCAGCAGCACAGGGGAACAGAGAATGGGGGGTTCAGCAGCTTTTTCCACATTCTAAATATATTCTCACAGAAGCACTACAAAAATCATTGAGAGACTCAGCTTTGACTAGCAGCAGGTCTTTTCTTGGTTCTTGGACATCAGGGAGGCTTTTGGTGTCTCGCCACAGAAGACACCTCTGCAGCCTCACCTCCCTCTGGCACCAAAACCTTGATACATAAGCCCAAATTAATGAGATAAAGGAGTAAACACATATTCTGTTATTTATTGTGTCCACTGCTTCAAGTAGAAGGGGTCAGGGCCTGTCCTTAAACACTAACAAGAAACAAAGTAGGCAGCAATATAACAAAAAGAGAGAAAAATACTGTGGCGGTAAGGAAGACTGGAGCTTTGAATTCTTACCTCCATTTTGTGCAGTCTGGAGCTTTTGGGTTGGGTTGGGTTTGGTTCTTTCAATTGGTGTAAACAAACTGAGACCTACCAGAGAAATGGGAACAAATGGCATCAGTTTGAAAGACTTAGGAACTGTGATGTGTGGATTTGAATCTGTGAATCCTAATTTATGGAAAGCCATTTGGACAAAACAATGTTGAGTATTATAGGTTATTCTTCTTTTCTAGTTAGAGTACATCTTTATAATTCTGTTATCAAAAACATCAGTAAATATAGCAACCATCTTTTGTATTGTCAGTGAAAGTATTTTGAGATTTTTGGTTTTTATAAGTGAACGAGTCACTTGGAAAATGCAGGATTACAAAGGTAAGCATTGGGAAATGTGCTTAGCTGGAAGGAAATATCAAGAGCTGGGAAGAAAGAAAAGCACTGGGAAGAAATCTGTTGGCACTGAGGTATTTGACTTTGTTACTTCTTCCAAAAACAGCAGTAAATCAAGCATTGAATACTAGGTTGAAATCCAATTTATAGCTGTGAGAATAAAGGACGGTATAACACACTTAGCTTTTTTTTTTTTATCCCTTCCTCTCAAAGGCTCTCTGGTTTTGAAAATATGCCAATCCAGATGTGCAGCCTCTTGACCTAAATGATTGCTTTTATGAATCATTAGATAAAGAGAAAAGAGAATTAAAGTAAGTTGCAGCTAAATCCCAGTAATGTAGACTGGAAATGGTTAGTATTTTTTAACTATGTGAAGTTTGACTAATGTAGATAGTTTCATTCTACAATGAAATCTGCAACTTCTTACAGTCCCTTCTTTTATCAGAGGTTCTAGGTTCTCATTGAGTTTGGCTATTGTCAGGAGAATAGCTGCTTGAGATGTTTTGCAAACAGTCTTAACTGCAAATGCAATGAATAAAATAAAAGAAAGCAAGCTCTCCCTGCTTTTAACTCAACCGCTCTCCAACTATTTCCTACTTTTACCTTAAATTGTTGCACTGTCTTGATTTACTGTTAAGCATCTCTGAATTCATTATGAAGATTTAAGAAGATTGCAGGAAACTTATGTTCGTCGCTCTTTTTGGTAAAATGTTGTGCAGTTACTTTGCTGAGATAGAGCTCCCTATATATTGACAATGACTTCTTTTTCTCCCTCCCATGCACAAATGGCAAGAGTTATATTTAGGTGTGCCAAATAAAAAGTAAAAAGTCATGGGAAATAGGCAGCTTTCATTTTTGCATAATTGCAGGCTTATTCCAATGGTGTTGACTCAAGTTAAATCATTGGAGGATCTCCTTTTTTATTTCATTTCATATGTTATTTGTTGACATATCAAGTTTATCTCAATTAGGGAAAATGGGTTTTTCTGTTCGTGTTTAAACCATTTCAGCATTAGCTTTAAAACTGACAAATTGCTTCTATATTGATATAGAGCCAAGGGTAGTATGTAGTAGGGCACGTGATTTATGTTGATCTGATGTACTCTGGTATTTAATTTGCAAAATGTTTGTCTGGCCTTTTCAATGCAAACATTTTTTAGGTGTGATCTGATTTTGCATATAAGTAGGGTGATTCTGCAGTACCACCATCCAATTTATATATTTTCCAAATAACTCCTTTAAAATGTTCTAAAACTGTGAAACAAGTTTGAGTTCCCTTTTTTTAATCATCATATGTCATCCCTTCTATGAAATTACAGATCTATTATCTAGAATAGATAAAATACGTATAGTGAAGACCTTACACGAGCTTAAAAAGATCTTCAAATAAGCAAGAATTGTAGACACAAATTCCAGGCTCTTTCTGGGGCATTTATCTGCATGAGGTAAGATCAGTAAGATCTTCTGAGGTAAGATCAGTATCTTCTATTTTCAACATAATTTTTAAGATAGAATGCATTGTGGTTTTATTTTAGATCACCACTAACACATGCAGGATTGTTTCAGCATTGCAATTCATTTTTATCATGCTGGAATGATTCAGTGTTAATCACTTTGTTTAAAGAATAGCAAAAACAGTGTTTCCTGAGGATAGGTGAAGATTAAATCACTGGACACAAACTCAGGGTTTCCTTGGTAGGTAACAAGCAGTTTATTTTCACCTGACACTTTCAAGCAATGTAATTTGATACTGTAAACCTGACCAGTTTTAAATTGGTTTACATTTTTCAAAGACTTGGAGCAGATGTAGAGGTGAACTAAGCGTATTTATTCTACTATACTTCATATCAGATGTATTCAGTTTGTATCTGTACTCTACATCTTATATATATGCATATTTAAGGACAGATAAGTCAGCAAATTGATTAGCTTGTTAATCTAATCTAAAGCCCTGTGGAGTAGACTTCTTTACTCCTAGGCACAGTGTGAAGTGTACTTTCACACTTCTGGAGAATTATATTTTCTGTTCAGTCTTGTATTTTGGCAGGCTTTGTTTGTCTCAGATGAGAAGAAGCTTGCGTGCATTACGCATGTTTATGTATATGTAGTGTTAAGTGAACAATTATGAATACATCTGCAGATGTCATAGTGCATACAAAAAAAAGCAGGGCTGCACATAAGCCGTGACCCTGCTGTTGACATGCTTTATCCTCACTGTCTCTTCTTTCCTCCTTTGCTTTTGTAAAGGAAGGGGGTTTGGATCTGTGCAATTAGATGACAGCACTTGTTCCTTGCTGCCACTTTCAGGGGCATGAAGTCACTCTGCTCCTCTACTTCCACTCTCAGGTACTCAGGGTCTCTCTGCAGTTCCTTCTACAGCCGTGCTTTGAGCTGCTGACTCTGCATGATGTGCTCACTCCTGCTCTTTATGTGCTTTTCGATATGGAAGGCTTGTCTCTCCACAGGTGTTCTCCCAGTGAGTGATGAAACACGTTATTACAATGATGCAATTTGTGATTATGATGTAGCAAACAGTTGCTATTAGATGGGTTTCAAAGGGCCGTTCACAAAAAAAAAATCACCAAGCCAAAAAACACCATCTTAGGGGGAAAAAAAAAAGAAGAAGAAAAAAGAAAACACTAAAAAAATGCTAATGCTTGACTTTAAGCTTCTGCAAAATGCTAGAATTGCCCCCCAAAGCCTCTTTGTGCTTCTGCAGCACGGGTGTAACTATGGTGACACTTTCTTTCTTAGTAATATTAGTCTAGTGCTCCCTAAACTCTGAGCAGAATATTAAATCAGATCTGATTAAATTGGGTTCCCTTGATAGAGCAGAAGATTGCTTAAACCTTTCTGATTTGTGACCTATGATTGTGCTCAGTTAAATGTGATATTAAGGTCAAGGTCTAACATAAAGTCACAGAGTACACCACAAATTCATTACTACATTTTAATTCATGTAGTGACACATCTAAGAACATGCTTCTTTACCTTTGACCCTCAGTTGTAAAGGAAATCCATCTGTTCTTACTAGGTTATGCAAACCCCTGGAGACTAGATTGCCAGGACTGTTAAGGATAAAGAAGGTCACGATAAGGAGACATCTGTATAAATACTCTGTCATTAATATTCTCCTTCATAATGAATGTCGGCAAAAAAAGTAAGGACCACAATCAACAAAGTCTCATGACGACTTTCATAGCAGAGGACACATTGAGGTGTATTTATAAAGTCCATTCCACTTTGGTATCTTGCTTAGGTACAATTAAGTGGACCAAATAAGGCACCTAAATTTCCTCTGCAGTTAATAGCGACAGGTACCATCAAAGCAGTGATTCACCACTGGCTAGATGCTGAGGAGGCAATACAAAAACTGTCTTTGTTCTGAAAAACAATGTATGTCAGCAAGATGGAATGGACACTGAGCAGCAAGAGAAAAACTGAAGGAGAGAAGAAAGTACTAAATTGTTCTGATAATTAGAAAGTAGTTTATGATAAGAAGACTTGTCCACATTCTTTTTATGTACACTACATTTATTTACTTTCTCTGTATGAGTATTTTCAAAGGTTAAAAAAAGGAGAGTTTATGCTTTCTTTGCAGTAGCTATTCATCCGGTACAAATGTTATGTATTTGGTCGTATCTTGTTCTTTAGCACTGTCAACCGCCTGTCAATCTTCATATTTGCAAAAAAGAAAACACACCAGCCACCCCACTGTGCTGAATGTGACAGCATTGTAATGTCAGAGGACCAAGAGACAGGCGATGGTTTATGATAGAAATAAATCTTTTATGAGAGCAAACTTGGGAGAATTGCATGCTTTTGTAGGGTATATATCGCTGCACAGCTATCACTGACAATCTTCTCAAATGCATCAGTTTCATAAGGCAAGGTTTTTATTGTGTCTAATCATGTATTGAGTCACTGGGGGGAAAAAGGAGAGGGTATATGCTCTTTGTATCTATATAACATGTAATATATATGTGTATATAGATACATTCATGCCTAGATATTTGAAAAGAATTAGACTCATTTAATGATCCTTAAACTGACTTGCACCCTTATGGTACAATTCTGATCACTACACAGCATGCAAGAGTGCTTCTGTGTATTGCATCCTGAAACAGGACAAAATATTTTCTGGAAAAAGTCTTTAACTTGAATGGGAGCTCTTGAAGTTAAACTGTATTTCTTGATATACAGGGGGATGTTGCATTTTTGGGGTCCTTTTAATATGTTGCCTGTAACTAGGTCACAGAATCATTTCAAGTGCTTTTTTCTGAATATGTATGAAAGAGTCCTATCCTCCCAGAAAGCCTGAAATCCTACAGCCAGGTGAAATAATTTGAAGGATGTTATTATGAGATTTCATTTTCAAAGTTACATTATTCCACAATAAAAATAATTGTTAAGAATCAGACAAAGCTCACAAACATCTGATTTTTATTTGTGGAAAAAGCCAGGATGTGTGTGAAAATTTCTTTTCCAGAAAGCCACAATGTCATAACAAACCTAGCAAACAGAGTTGCAATTCTAGTCTCCCCATAGCTGTTTATATAAATATTGTATAGCATTTTTGTCATTCATTTGCTATCTCGACTGCACATGAAATTATGATTACAAACTCCGCACAGTTTTTTTCTCTTTAAAATAGGAATGATATAAGTTAAAATGATTGCTCAAGACAGTCAGCTCCACAAATGTACAGCCTTGATAAGAAAAAACAATATTTCTTTTTCATCTCCTCTGAGGTTTTATGCAATTCTATACTACCCTTTTCCCTTCTTCTCATACTGATCATATTTTTTCTGTTTCATATTGTAGTTGCCTATCTGAGCAGCACAACTGATCTGTGCCATATCTAGTTATGCCTTTACCATGGATCCATGGCAAGGATGGATCAGCACACAATCATGCAGCCCAAAGGGCAAACCAAGGGTGACAATGTCTTTTAGCAAGGTAAGCTTATGACAGGCAAATTGTTTTGCTGCAGGATACAGCACTGGGTTTTGAGCTCCATGCACTGAAGCCTGGACAAAGAGCTATGAAGTGAAGAGAAGATACATGAGTGTTTAGTGTTACACTGGGAATAAAAAAAGCCCACTCTACCTCTTGTGTGGAGAATTGTGCCAAACATCCTGCAGAAATGCCTCACAGCTCTGTCTAGCTGCACGAGGGCAGTGATTAGGGTGTTTCAATGGACCAAAAGACATGACTGCCTTTCACGTAGCATCTATTTTAATCTCATGGCACTAAGCTGGAATGCAGGTAAAAAAAGAATACATTGAAAGGCAGATGGATGGGAAGGATCCCAGTCTAGCCTAGTTGCAGTTGTTCTTAGTGTCCTGTTCATCCCATCTACCAGTCCTAGAAAGTGAAACATGTTATTTCATACACTCTTTTGCCAAATAATCCCCACTAGTAAAACTGTTAAGTTCTATAGGCTTTGGTTTAGGGGTGTCTCTTTTGTGAAGTGGCCGAGTTGTGTTTCCTGTCTATGGTGTTTGATCTAAAATCTCAAATTTTGTCTTTTTGCACAAGCAAATGTTTTCAGAGACATCTTCCTGCCTCATTTTTAAATAAAAGGTATGATTATTAATTTAAAAATTCAAAGGAAAGAGCAGGAAGAAGGGGATTTCTCAACCCAAACAAATTCCGTCATTCACATTTTTTTACCAGTCTGTTTATTTGCATGTGGTTTTTCACGCTTTTTTTTAAACCCTCTGAGTCCCATCTGGCAAGCAGCACAAAGTGTCTCTTCCCAAAACTCCCACTCTAGGAATGCTGTGTGATGCCAAAGCACAGGATGTGTTAATGTGAAGGCCAGAGCTAGCCTGCTCTGCTGTCAGTTCATCCCCTGCCAAGCCTTGCTCTCCACAGCACTGGCACAGGCAGTGGACAAAAGTCAACAGACATATCTCAGATCAGTAGTCAGAGTTTTGAGAGCTGTCCAAATGGTCCAAATGCTCATCCAAGTGACCAGGCACTTGAACAGATCCACAGCAGTGCTCATGAACCTGCTCCAACAGCTCGCTGTAGGTTTTGTATCCTTCAGAGCTTTCCCTTTCTACAATTTTCCTTCCTTCTTCCCTTTTGCTATAGCTGCTGCCTACTCTAGCTTGTTCCCCTGTGCAGCCTGGGGTGTCCTCTGTCCCCACCAAGGAGAGGGTGACCTCTCCCTGTGTGGCTTGGCTGTGCCATGGCAGAAGCAGGGAGCTGGGCTTTCCAGTCTGTTGGCATTGGAGCTTCTTCCTACATTGTTTTTTGCAGGCTGTGTGAACTCAAACAACTAGCATATTCCTCTGGCATCAAACAGAATTGAAGCTTGTCGGTGGTTTGTTTTATATAAGCCTGAGAATTCGCTGTGAGATCCCATAAAGGGGAGGACTGAAGACCAGGTCTCTTTTTCTCTAGATTAATGGCTTGGTGTTTTTTTTTCTTTTTCCCACATGCAATCCCTGTGGATAAGGACACACACAGTCCCTTTTGGACAGGCAGAAGATCTGCCATTAGTGGGGTTTTAAATAGAATACTCTGAGTCATATCAGTGGCTGTAAGATAAAGTCTGGATATCACTACATCTAAGTCTGTGTAGCAATTTTTTTTCCACATTAAAACTGAAGTATCTAAATGGCCACCCCTCATTTGAGTTGCTTCAGACTGAGTGACAGAAGAGGTTAAATTAGGGAAACTGAATTAAATTGCTATTTACTCACAGACTTATTAGTAAAAATAATTTATACTTCTTTCAGTATTTTAATAAGTGGAGAAAATTACTATAAATTTTACCACAGTTAAGAATAGGTTTTAAATATTTTTGTACTTGTAATTAATTTTATAAATATTTGTGGGTTTGTATATATGTATGTAGATATCAATTTTACCAAAAACTGACATATGCAGATTATTCTTCTATTTTATCCTTTTTTCCCTAGAAATTAAACCAAAAAAGAGACTTAGAACTAGAATCCAAGACCCTAAATGTAGCTAGCTAAATACAATTTCACAAGGAAAATGAGAGCCAAAACTATTTTGCTGAAAAGTAATGGCCTTAATTTTTTTTTTTAATTTGATAATATGGAAATAAATTGTGCAGAAATCTTTCAGCTGTACATTCTAGAGGGTTTACACATTTAGAAACTATGATAATAGGACAGAAGCATTTCTCTTGGTAGTAATCCCGTAGCAAATATGTTATTCAAAGGCTGGGGAATGGAATAATCCTTTCTGGAGAATAATATATAGTACAATCTCTAAAAAATTTATACAGACTGAAAAATTACTTAAAAACACAGTCATACTAAGAAATACAGGTTTCTTGGATATAGGTGTGTATAAAACTCTGTAAAAACTTGTAGAAAGTAATATTAACCTATTTTTCCTCGTTTTGCTTAAAATTCAACCTTTGAAAAAACCATTTTGCTCTCAAAGATGGTGGGGGAGATCTGTTTTTGGTCTTTCCTTTGCCCTTTAGTTGTTCTCCAGTCCATGCTCTGTCACTCAGATTGCCCTACTGGCTTGTTTCCCTGCTGAAAGGCTTCATCCCATCTCCAGAGGCTGTTTTCAGAAGTCCAGGAACACTGGAGAACAAGGGCAATCTCCCCAAATAATCTAGCCTTTAATTGTCCCCCCTGCTCATACAAATTAGCACAGATGTAGCATCCCCAAAAATGAGTCAATTGTAACCATATTAGAACACTCTCCTTTAAATCTGCAGAATATATTAGTGTGCAAATTATTATAAGCTTAGGGCAGCTGAGATCTACTTACTAGAAAAATCTGCCAAAGTTTATTCACTTTTTCTTTCCTAAAATAAGCAACATGATTAGAAATCAATATAGTCAACTATAGACTAGATGGAAAACCCTACCATTTCATTTAACTGTGCTTTATACGTGAAGAATAAAATTTTTAGGAGGAAGGGACAATATGCAGAGTATGTAAGTAGATACATTGGAAAAGTGAATAAATATTACATTAGTTAGAAACATATGTGAAAACAGGAGGGAGAAGGGTGCCATGAAAAGGAAAACAGTTAAGTGATTAAGTCATCCTTGTGGTTTGCTGTACCTCTTTTTTAAATTCATCTGTCTTTACATTATTAGAAAAACCTATTGAAAATAAAATATTTCAGAGCAGAAAATTTTGTTGAATGATTTGAAAAGTAAGAAAACTGCGGTATGAAACAGGCCTGAATGAATGAGAAATATGATGCTGAACAGGCTGGAAAGAGTACAAGGATATGACAGAGGGAGACAAAGCACAGAAAAGCTGTGCAAATTGAGGGATTTCCATTTTGAAGCCAAAATGGAATATGTGAATTGAAAGTAAGGAGTGAAAAAGTTGGTAAGAAGGCTTGTAGGCAGGATGGGTATAGTCAGTAAGATAACGAGACCCTTACTGTCTATTTTTGGGGTATCCTAGATCCACCCTTGGGCTATAAAAATCGTCAGACAGAGAAAAAGACTACTTTTTTTTATATATATATTGTAAGAGATTAAGGAGTAGATATAGGAGTATTCATGAGGTCAATGAAATAAAAATGAAAAGTGTGAACTGAGAGCACAGGACAAAAATAAAACACAGAACGAGAAATGCTGTTTATCCTTAGATGTTTTTGAGTTTGAGATGAGGAATGAGCACTCAAATGGGGGTTACAGGTGAAGACAGAAAGACAGGAATCGTTAGGACAAAAGAGATTGCATGAGCCTTTGGCAACTTCTACAACTATTAATTAACTCCTAAACCACTACTGATTTTCCCAAGCTTTGCTGAGCTTTGGTTCAGTGTTCTGTGAAAAGAGCAGAGAGAGTCAGACAAGAGTCCAAGGAATGGTCATGAAAACAACTGCTCTCATTTTTCAGGAAAGACAAGGAGAATGAAGACAATGCTGGTTGATGGCTTGTTACCATGGGGGTTGAAATCAGCACCAATGGGATGGATGTGAGATGAAAATTAGGAGCTGTGAGTGGATTGGACGAGCTAGACATCCTCCATGTAGACCACTGAAGGAGACAACACCATTATCTGCTCAGTAAAAAGAAGACAAAGTTGAATATGAAAGGTTTTGCATTCAATAACAAACATCAACCATTCTAAAAGCCAAAATTATGAGAAAGAAATTACTTCTGCGGGGTTTGATCTTCTCTTCCTACTTTCTACAAGTGTCTCTGTGCTGTAGCGTGCTTATGCTGCTCTAGAGACTTCTCCCTAGCAGAAACCTGTACCATCCCATGCTGTAATCTTATTGGTTTGCCCCTTTCTCCTCCCTGGCTCCTCCCCTCTGGCTTCCCCTAGTTGGTTGTTCTGAGTAACCACGCCTCTGTTCCCTCTCCTGATAACCCGCTGAGAGAGCGGAGCTCAGGGTTCACCATCTTGGCTTTCCAGCACCCCGAGCCCTCCCTCGCCTCTCCATCCTTCTCCACCCTCCTCTGACCCTCGACTGTGGACCTTAATAAATCCCTGGAAACTTCAGATGGTGATCCTGCATTTCTTCCATCGCCACACCTTCACGGAGTCTCGCGTCCCCCGCAGCTCCACTGCCTGCTACAGCCACGTGTCTGCCTGGCGTGTTCTGGCCACGGGCAGCTCCCTGCACATTGCAGCGTGGGGTGGCTGTTTGTGAATCGTGACACCGCGCTGCCGCATCTCTGAAACAGAAAAATGGACTGTGCTGGTTATGCAGGTTGGACTGCCCACTTTTTCCATTTTTTTCCCTAAACTTTCAAGTTTGAACTTCCCTGAATGTTTTTCCCCCTTTATACAGATTGCCTTTAGCAGATTTCAAATGCTTTAACTTAAATATTTAAGTTAAAAAGCACTTGCAGTAGTTCTCACTTGTCACAATGGGGTTTATATATTTTCACACAATCCAAACTGCCTATGTAGATGAAAGCCAAGAGTGGATATAGAGCACTGGAATAGAACTTCACACCTCATCTACTTTTAAAATGTTATTTCCTTCACAGGAGTAGAAAGAAAAGTACTTTGCCATTTCTGTCTCTAAAATCCACATGCTAAAGAACTAGGCTATCTACAACACAAAGAAGAAAATACTTACTGAAATTCATTATAAGGTGCAGTAGCTACCAAATTAGCTTTAATGGCCAAAAATCATTGGTCTCCCAGATGCCTGGCAGTTATTGGCACCTATATCTTCCGAGATGTCAGGTTAAAAATTTGATTCACACCTTCAGGAAAAAGACATTGAATTTGTTAAAGTACTTTTACAGATGTAATAACAATGAATGTCTGATCAAGCATAAGAACAAAGTGAAAATCCTTGTTTATAATTTTTTAAAATATTCAGGAAAATTAGAAAGGCCATGATTCTTTCTGGTGAGGACCAAACAAGCTCTACCATAAGACATGAGAGATGGTCTCAAGGGTTCTATGAGCAGTCTGTGTGGCCAGTGACTGGGAAAACTTCATCTGTAGCTGCTGTCATGGTCAAATTAAAGGGGAAAATATTCATGCTAGCCAACCTAATACCATATATTGAGAAAAGTATGAAAAATATTTTTCAACTAACTAAAAAAGTGTTAAACAAAAGCTCCATATATATATTTGAATAATTTTTTTCAAAATAATATAAATTAATTTCTCTTTAGAAATCATGTATCAAAGATTTAGAGATAGCCATACATGTCTGTAATGTGGGATACCATTGTAAAAAGTTGGAAGTAAGAGCTTTTTATTATCTTTTGTAAAATTAACACATAAAGAATAAATTAAATACTGCTTTTAGAGAACAATTTCATTCTCACTACTGAGGATAAAGTGGGAAGTCTTTAGGGGTTAATTTTTCATTTACAGATTATCTGCTTTTGTAGCTATGAAATTTTTCTACGTGCACTTCAAGCTGATGTTTCCTTCTTAGAGAATATCACCGAAATTGGATCTATTTGAATATTGACAAGCAGAAGGAAGTAATTGAAACTGAGCAGGAGAAACAATGTATTGTGGCATATGCAGTTCCAGGATCCGTAAAGTTATCACCAAAACTCAAGAATATCTAGCAACATTAACATTATTAACATTAATGTTAAATTTTGAATATGTCCTGGCTACAGAATTTTGCTCTCTGCATCATTATGTTTTCCTTCTAGTATTCCTTAGGATGTTTTTGTCAAGTGTGCAAATGGTATCTTGTGCAAAACATTCAACTAGAATATCTTTTTCTTCCACACTGAATTGTGACTGTTTCTTCTTGGTTCACTTTTAAAGCATACATTTATTTTTAATAATTTTATTTAAAAGTCATGAGTGTCCTCTCTCTTGCTAGCTGTTAATTTCATTTGCTTTGCTCTGCCATGAGGCTTCAGAGATTATTCTTTGTCCTTGCATTCCTGAGACAGTGGAACTTGCCAGGGTCTGATAAACATGCATCTCATGAAAACACTGGGAAGGGAGAGCTGGGTCAGCAGGGTAATCCCAGCTGCCAGCACATTTAACATAGAACGGAGAAGTAAGAGTCGACAGAAGTGGGATGGGAAGAGCAAAACAGACCTTCAGCTGAGATTTCCCATCTCTCATCTGTACCTTTAATATTATATCAGGGAGTAGCTTGCACTTAGATATATTTCATACAACTGTCTACACCTGACCTTGTGTCACTGATGATGTGATCTCAGCATTATTGCATGTCCTCTGAGAACTGTGGTATACTTTTGAGTGACTAAAGTGCTTTAGGATCTAATGCTACCTGAAGCTGGATAAGACTGGGTTCAAACAGGGCTGTGTACACACCCCCTGTGAGGGAAGAATTGGAGGTTTTCTATTAAAGTGTGTCTGGATATCTACATTGTTACACAGCTCCTGAAAATTTCATATGCAGAAAACACATTGCACTTTGTCCATTTAAAAATTCAACTGAGAGACAAACTGTTTCCAACTAGTGAAGAGTAATAAAAATGAATGGCACCTGACTGGGAGGAGGGGCTGATATACCACAGAGCTCTGCTGCCATCCAAGAAGCCTTGACATGCTGAGAGGAGAGGCCAACAGGAACCTTGTAAAGTTCAAAGACTAAGTGCAAAGTCCTGCACCTGGAGAGGAGAATCCCTAGGAACCACTATATATAGGGGGACACCCAGCTGAAAAGCAGCTTTTCAGAAAATGGCCCAGGGAGTCCTGGTGGACTGCAAGTTGAACATGGGCCAGCAGAGTGGACCTGTTGTAAAACTGAAAGTCGTGCTGGGGTGCATTCAGAAAAGCAATGCCAGCAGGTTGAGGGAGGTGATCCTGTTCCTCTTCTCAACCCTGGTGAGGCACATCTGGAGTGTTGTGTCCAGTTCTGGGCTCTTCAGTACTGGAGACACATGGAGCTCCTGGAGAGAGCCAAGGGAAGGACCACCAAGATGACAAAAGGGCAGAAGCATCGCTCCTAGGAGGAATGGCTAGGAGTGCTGTGAATGTCAAACCTGAGAAAAGAAGATTCAGGGGAATCTAATTTACATGCTCTAAGGGACACAGCCAAGAGAACAGAGCCAAGCTCTTTCCAATGGTGTCCAGTGACACCAGCAGGGACAATGGGCACAAACTGAAACACAGGAGACTTCACCTGAACATCAGCCCTTAATCACTGTGAACATGAGTGAGCACTAGCACAGCTTGCCCAGGGAAGTGGTGAAGTTTTCATCCTTGGAGATGAAAACTTCCTTGGAGTTTTCATTTAATAACTGTCAGGAAATAATCCTGATCAACCAGCTCTAGGTGACCCATTTGAGCATGAGAATTAGACTTCCAAAGGTCCCTTCCAAACTCAGCATTTCTGCAACATTGTGATTCTGTGAGTCTGAATTTTCTGCCTTTATTCCAAAATCAATAAATCAGAGAGACCTTAGTATAGTCATTGAACTGTTATGAGCAGAATTAGTTTCCTGTGTTCTCTGGGAGAAATCATATTCCTATAACTTTAGCATTAATCTTCACACAATATGTTAGAGTGCCCTGGTTCTGTAGTATCACCTGTGAGAGGTTTAGTTATGCTTACAAGTATGAGTTTTATTACCCTCATATTGCACCAGTTCCATAAGATTCTTTCAGAGTATATCATAGTACATTTTTCTTGATATCTGCTACCTTTATTTCCTGCCATTCCTAAAATCTTTTCTCTCACTCCCTCCTCATTTGTTTTCACTTCAATTAAATTAGATTCACAAGGGTAGAGATATTTTTTGCTGCATTTACATTAGCAGAAATAATATATTGTATTTATTTTCTTGTTGTTTTGAATATCTACTCACATACCACTTCATCTTAAAGTTAATGTTAGTGGTGTTGGGAAACAGCAAGATTTTGTGCAGACTATTCTTCAGGTACTTCAAACTTAAGTGCAGACTTAAGATGTCTTTTTTTTGACAGTTAATAGAACTAAAGAGAGGTGTCCTAGGTCATTAACTGTTCAGAGTCAGATTCTTTGAACTCTTCATCCACACTGGACGATGACTATAGATTACAATGCCATCTGTAAAATTAAAAGTATAATCTGGTATTGTTCTTCATTGAAACTTTCTAAAGCTTTCAGGATTTTGTAGGAAGGGAGAAGAACTCAGCAGGTATCCTTACTGGGCTCCTTCTTGGGAAGGGGGACTTGTTTGTGATCCTCAAATTTGTAACTTATCAGATATCCAGTATAGTTCAGATTAGTGCTCCAGCACAGGATGTAGGAATCACAGATAATGCATTAATGTAGGCCCTAATGATGTCTTGTACAGAAAGGACAAGGATGCAAGAAATTACAAACTTTGCACACAACTACCATTACTTCATCAGTAAAAACACAACCAACTGTGTTCCCCCAGGAGAATCACCTCCTTCTCCTTTCCTCCCTTCCTTCCTTCCTTCCTTCCTTCCTTCCTTCCTTCCTTCCTTCCTTCCTTCCTTCCTTCCTTCCTTCCTTCCTTCCTTCCTTCCTTCCTCATTCCTTCCTTCCTTCCTTCCTTCCTTCCTTCCTTCCTTCCTTCCTTCCTTCCTTCCTTCCTTCCTTCCTTCCTTCATTACTTCCTTACTTCCTTCCTTCCTTCCTTCCTTCCTTCCTTCCTTCCTTCCTTCCTTCCTTCCTTCCTTCCTTCCTTCCTTCCTTCCTTCCTTCCTTCCTTTTTTTGTTAGAGAAAAAAGAGTTTTCTCTTCCTTGACTCATCCAAATATTATTCATACATCAGGGTAGGAAGAACATTCATATGCTATTTTCCAGGCGCATATTTTACATTGTTCTATGTGATGGTGTAACTGAAGACTATTATAACACATACACACAGGACAACAGTTTTATAGTTGTGAATTTTTCCTTAGCTTTGGTATTTCTTGACATTTGAGTGTTTTGTGATGTAAGTATAATATGCTGTGAACACAGGGTTGTTGGCATTTAATTTCTTGAAGCTTGTTTTTTCTTTCAGGAAAAAACACGTACAAGAGAGGGAGAAAATCATAAGATAGACATAGACTTCGCAGCTTTTCATTTTGCAAATAATGTCATCCGTTTCTTAATTTAATTTTCTAGGTAGGTGTCAGGGAGTCCATGAACTCATTTGCTTTTGTTCAACACTGCCAGAACAAAACAATCTAGAACTTTTTAAACAAAAACAACAAGAAACCTCTTTCATCTCCACTTTGTAACTTATTTGTTAAAATATCAGCTGTGTTAAAAGCACCACCTCAACCAGCATTAGCCTATTTATTGCTAGATAGATTTGTGGTAATGGTGTTTCAGTTAAACAATGGTCATTACTGTTCACTGTCGTTAGATCCAACTGGTATGTTGAGAGAGAGCATCTCACATACAAAGGGTTCAAAGACAATATTTAATGCCTTTCTTTGCAAACAAACCTAACACACAAAGAATCACAGAACTGCCACTACTTCAGTGTGGAGGGTTACAATCAACTGCCTGAAAATTTGACAGAAAGGACAAATGTTTACCAGATGCAGGTAGATTGCTTCTCTAGTAGCATCTGTTCCATAAACTGCATGTGATATTAGGGGATAGGTATAAAGTTCTGTTGTGGAATATGTTGTGGAAAGACTCACAATAAATAGTCTAAAATTGTGCTCAGGGCACAGAGAGAATAAAACTGAGTGTTAATTCACGTTTCCATGGGAAGTGAACTCCCAACCGAGAGTAAAGGTTTCAAGGATTTCAAGTGTGATGTCAGTGAGCCTTTCTCCTGCATAACTGCAATGTTTATGAAGAAGGGACAGGGTGTAGACAGTGTCTTTCAGACCACCCATTACTCCTGCTTTCCCTCTGCTTCCTCAGCCTCAGCCAATGCTGTGCACACTGGGCTCAGAGGAAGGAAGCAAAACCTGGGCCAGGAGGAAAACAGCTCTCCCCATACAGCTTGCTTTGTTCTTCCAAGCACAAGGCAACAAATACCCATTTAATCCTTTACATGTTTGCAAAGCATTACATTCAGGGAAGCTTTCATAAATAATACCTCCCCAATGAGTAATTATAAATGCTATTACACAAATGTGAGGAGCTAAATCTGTTTTCCAAGGTTACAGAGACAGCATGTTTCTCTAACGTGAGTGCTTTGCTCCAAATCTGATGGATACTTTATGTCCTATAGAGAAAACAATAATGATATGTGATTTTGTGCAACAGACAGTAAAAAATCAGGACCTAGTTGCCGTGTTCTCTGCTCGTGTAACTTCAGAATACCTGCAGGAAAGAGCTGGTGAAGGAAAGACTTGTACATCACATGCATTTTTGACTGAAGAAAAATTCACATATGGTCTTCAAACATTTCCACATTTGCAACTCCATAACAATGGCTTTGGTTCCTCTTTTATTTTCTTGGGCAAAGACACCTCATTAAAGTCTGCAATGTATTTCCTTGGGAAAATTTTGGCACTTTTTTATTTTGTTTTGTTTCGTTTTGTTTTGTTTTTTTATTTGGTTGGTTAGTTGCTTGCTTGGCTGGGTTTTCTATTTAGTTTTTTTTTCCTTTTTCTTTTTTTTTTGTGGTGGGTTTGGTTTGGATTTTTATTTGACCAAGCTAATACATTTCTTTGTCATAAATCTCAAATAACTGAACAGAATTTTTTTTTAACTGTTCCAAGTGCTCACTTTTGGGATGAGACCAAACATGGAAAGTTGCCACCCTAGAAATGAGTGATCTGTTTTGAGTGAGTTTTACAGCCATGCAAGTGCTCTGCTGTGTATACATGCCTATATTTCAAAGCACCGTATGTTTTATATAATGATTCACAGCAATATCATCATGCCAACAAAGTGCATATTTTGTGTATTTGTGCTCATTAAGTGGCAAGTCCAAGAGTGACTGAACTGTTGCTGCTAGCCTTGACAGTGCAGCACACACTGGGGAGGCAGAGTGACTCAGTGCTCCGGTTGTCTCTGCATGCAAACACCACTCAGCTCGGCTGCCTTGTGCTCACAGCACTTTTCAATAAGTGCTAAAGAATTGCTTTAGGAGCTGGGGAAAGCTGACAGATCCCCTGTGAGATTAAGTGAACACACTTGCCAGAACAGAAAGGGAAAAGAAAATTTGCTTGTTCAAGGCATGCATGCTTTGGCTTGCTGCTGTCAGAGGAGAGGTTCTGTAGGTGTTAGCAGTAGAAATGGGCTGTGGTTTAAATAACTGCTTTTATATACTTAGTAAATTGTAACTACAGAGTAACCAGATTAAGTTCTGATCCATTTCTTTTCCAGGGCACACCATTTAAACACACCAATACAAAACTCCCCTTAGCTCCAAGAACTCCAAGATCAAAATGAAATATGTTGATATTTTTGTAGTGAGTTGTGAAAGGTAGGTGACAATTTAAATCCTTATGCCCCATATGTGAGAATTTAGACCTGTCATTTTCTTCCTTTAGAGTCTGGCTATGTCTTAAAGATGTATTCAGAAATGTTCATTCCATTCTGGTGGTGTTTCTCAGTCCTGCTGTTGGCTTGCTTGTCAAGGACAGGGATGCATAAAACAATAATAATACTAACAAAAACACTGATTGTCATGCGGTTTGAAATGACAATCTTTCTCACAGGTACAGTTAGATAATCTTTTAAAATCTGTCTGTAGGTTCATTGGACCTGTAAATGCATTGAAACAAACTTCAGCTGAATAAGGATTTTTCTTGTGCATAAATCTTAGTTTTCTGCTCAGACAATGGAAACGATTCTGTCTGAATTAACATCTATATGGAGTCACTGTTTGAATTAGAATAATTTTAATCAATTAACTTATAAAGAAACTTGAAACGAAAAAACAAGTACTTTCTTTGCAGAAATTCTTCATTAACCACTATTGCTAGGAAGTTGTTATCCAGGATGCAATAAGAATGGGGAACACTTAAAAGCCTGTAAAGAATGCTTATGATATTGATGCAATGTTTACTGTAATTCTTTGTCTCTTGCTCCTTGCTTTTCAAACACATACTTGCTGAAGAGTACCTGGAGGAGATTGTCTGCTCTTGGCATTTGCAGCTACTAATTGGATATCCCTTCTTCCTAGAGTATAACTTATTAATTAAAACAGTACTGAAATTTCCAGCAACTTTTTCCAGGGTTCTAGGATGACAAGAGTTCATTGAGGCTTTATTTCAATTCATTATTTTATAATTTATTTTAATTATTTAATCGGATTTTATTATTATTTCTCAAACTTCAACAAAAGTGAGATCTGCATCTTTTTCTGAACTGGAAGCAGGCATCCAAAAGTGTTTAAATCTGGGACTTGTCCATGGCCCCCAAGCAGACTAAGGTAAATCCATTAAATACAAAACAGACCCCTTTCTTAAAAAGTAATTTTGTGTAAGCTAAACAACAGGAGTTCTTCAACGGCCGAGAATGATTTGATGTGCTGCAGCTGCTTGTTGATTCACTGAGATTAGGCATATCACAAGCAGGTTGTTGGTGAGGCTGTTCATTATGTTTATGATGTCTTTTGGGGGCATCATGGATGATTAGAGGTATGATGTAGATGGGCAAAGGTTATGTGCAAGCAGTGACAAATCTGATCTGTTCTGCATGGCCATGGAACGCAAAACAAATACATTTAAATTCCTCCATTTGCCTTTGTAGAGTAGAGACCAAATGTAGCTCTATACAGGGAGGCAGAGAGAGCAAATCACTGTGCAAGGAGGCAGCTAATTGCTGAACTTGATTGCAACTGCTAATCAGAGTCACAGGGAAAAAAAAAGTGTTGGGAATTAATTAGGCAAGGACCTTCAGAACAGCAGCAGGAAGCCTCCAAGTGACCTTTATTTACAGTCAGTTAAACAGAAGTGTGACTAAAAATGCCAAGGAGCAAATCAGATTATTAATATTGATTGCTTAAAGAAAATGAATAATTTAGGAGCAGTTAGAATAAATATGCAGTGACAGAGATGAAAGAGCACAATGTACTGCCTTTCCAACATTCATCTATCATGCAGCAGTGCCCCTTCACACAGAAATGGAGAATTTCCACCATCACAATACATAATTAGTTTCATGACCCAGCATGATTGCTGTATTGCTGCTAAGAGAAGTGTTTCTTTATTATTATTTTCCCTGGGCAGCAAGATGTGGAGGGAGATACAGGTCTGCTCAACAGTAGCTTTGCTCTTGGAACTTTTCACAGAGATCAAATTCAGGTACCATTGGATTAACTTTTAGTTCTTTGTCAAAAAAAAGCAGAAACGTGGTATGTAATTTTTTTTCAGACATGCTGCCAGAGTGACCATTTTGAACAAAGCCTAAAAGCATCTATAAAATCTCTTAGTCCCAAATTCCCTCTCTTGCTTGTCTTCACTCTGGATTTTTTTCCTAGTGATTTTTAGACTGGTTATTTTTAATCTATCCTCCATTTCCCTAGTTTTAGTCCTATACCCTAATAAATTGACATCATAGGTTGCGGGCACATAGGAATAGATAATTTTTTTTATTTTTGGTGGAGATCTGTACAGTGATTTTTTTTTTAAAATTACAGATTATAATAATAATAATGTCATACAATATAATCATAAAGTAAAAATATTATTATAATATAGAAAGTACAAGACAACAACAAAATAACTGCATGTATATTCACCTAATCAGTTCCATTTTTCACAACCTTACCAGAAAAGGAAACTGGGACTGGATAGCACTACTCCTGTATCTGCTTTTTTAATTTTTTATGTCATCTATTTCTCTCATATTATTTTCTCCTTTTTTTTTTTTTTTTTTTTTAAGGAAAGGAGACCAAGCTGTATTTAACCAGGAGAAGCAGACCACAAAAATCTGAGCCAAAACTGTTTCCTATCGTTTTGCTGCTACTCCATCCAGTGATTTTTAGAACTGAAGCTGTGCAGAAAGAGACTGAGAAAATTTTCTTTTTCCTTTGAGAAAACAAGAGTGCTACAGAAAAAGTTTTCAAAAGATGGTGCTTAGATTAATTGGGCAATATGATAGCTGTATTTCCACCTTTGCTGTTCATGGTCCCAAAGGTGGGGACACACTGACTTTCATGGTGCCTTTGACTACACAGGAGACTTCCCTGTTGGCTGTATTTTGCTGTATTATATTCAGGTAAATTAACACAATGGTCTGATTACAGCATCCCTCTGAAGACTACGACTCAAACTTTTGTGATAGTATGTCCTCATGCTGAGGCAATACATCAATGGCACAGAAAAAAAAGGTCAGCACACTCTGAATGTCTGTAATGTATCCATGGAACACAGATGCATAGGGCAAAATCATACTTCAGGCAACAATTTGGAAAAATCATGTGGAAAAGTGAGCATTTAGAGCACAATCCAGATCCTTCTCCCTGACAATTGGCTGTCAAAGGCTTCCAAATGTGAATGAACAATGCAATCTGTCCATAAAGGGAACCTGTGCTGGTTACTCACATACCTGCAGTCCTGTGTAAACACTGCTGTTCTTGTGCAGGTTTGGTTTGCTGAATGTAGGAAGGTATACCATGAGGTAAAAAAAATAGGAGTACACTGAAATGTGTGGTATTAGGAGACATAAGTATTTTAATACTCATTTTCCCTACTGCCACAAAAATAATTACTTATAGATGAAACAATGAGTTTGCATCCCAGATAATGTTTTTTATTTCAGATTACTTTTACTATTTGCGTTCAGGTGACTGCTGTGAGTCCCCAGAAATTACAGAAAGTGATTAATTTTCTTGCTTTGGATATTCCTTAGCGAAACTGAGCAATGATACCAGCAGATTAATAATGCAAGTTAAGAAGCAATGAACAAGAAAGTCATGGTTCCAGTATGAATATAAATATATTCCAGCTTTGTAAGACCTTACTTGTGTGAGTTAGGCCCATTGATTTCAATGAGACTATTCAGATGAACAACTACTCACATTTTGAACATTAATATGATGACAGACTATATCATGCTACATTCACAGCATAGTGAGAGAATGAAGTGTTGAAATTAATCTCATCTATATAGCTTTAATTAAGCCCCTTAGCATGGAAGATACTCTTCATTAACAAACCAGTATTCTTCTTTATTTTCCTATGGACCATAGAAACATTCACAACATACGATGAACATTCAAGGATAACACTAATACATGGATAACATTAAATCTGGCATCAAGAGCTTGTCTTTGCCTATGAAATAGGACTCATTTAAATGTAAATTCATTTATGAATGTTAGTGTAGAATTTTAGCTCATATGACAAAGTGAATTTTACTTCATATGTGAACTTTAGCTTATAAAGTGAATTACATCCTCATCTTAAGAAGAGACTATATCTGGCAAATGGATGTTATTGTGAAATGAGTTGCTTTAAGATATACGTAGCCTGACTTATATCCACCAGATTCCTGCCATCTTTGTGAGCCTCCTAGTTTCTTGATGTACATCAACCACAGAAAAATGTGAACAGAACGAGAGCAGATTAGATGAGTTTCCCTTTTATGTTAAGCACGCAAAGGTGCTTGGTGACCTCTCATTCTTTCAAAACCATCTCATTATAAAACCCACTGTGAAGTTTGAAAAAAAAAAATGACAGCTCGAGCTCGGGAGCAGTGCAGGACGGGGATAGCAGGCACCCTGCTGCTCTGGACCGAGTGGCATTGGCAGCATGGTGTGGGAAGCCAGGCATGGCCCTCGCCCACGCCATGTGATACCTGGCTCCCTTTCAGCCAGCACTGTTCATCTCTCGCTCTCATGAATGCTGTAATTATACTGGTTGCCACTTAAAAGTCAGCATTTGCCAAGACCTGTCACCAAGCAGCTTCTGAAGCACTGGAGCTTTGCAGGAAACAACTGCAGTAACTGTGTGGTACCTGTTGACAAATGCTGGCTTTTAAATGGCACCCACTGTAAAGGGAACCCTCACAACCTTGTCTAACTACACCTGTGGGAAGTGAATTATTTGTATTTTCACATACCTTTCTGTACAGCCTTCACTTGGTGTGTGAAATGTCTGTAACTTGAGAGAAGTACAGAACCTCCTTTGGAACCACAGCCTCTGAAACGTCCTTGTTCCTGAGTAAAACATCACTATTCAGGGAATATCCCCTATTTCTTCTCTGCTAACTCATTCCAGTATATTTTAAATCAATCTGTTACAATTTACTTTTTTTTTTTAAATATATAACTGCTATTCAAAGAAAATGACAGGGAAGAAGACATAGAGATTTAATAAGTACAAGCTGAGAAGCTTAATCACATTAGATATCAAATAATATATTTTTCTTATGAAGGTGTGTTAAAATTATTACAGTAGTTGACAAATGGGTTACTGATGGTTTATAGATGATGTGAGCACTGAATGAGCTGCTATTTGCTCTCACGTCAGGCCAGGACTTTTCACCCTCCTTCCTGAAAGAGGTTGTTCTGCTTTTCATTATACCACACAGTTATATCGTTATTAAGCATCGCTTGATACAATGAAATGCATATTTTTGAAAAAGAAGGCTCAACAATGCAAATACACTTTTCTTTGGTAAAAAAAATGAGACAAGCTCTTTTAACAGAAAAAAGCTCTGTTTAATAGGCCAGTGTGCTGCACTTGGTAATTGAGGGGGCATAAACAGATACTGGCTGAAGCAAGTGGTGCAGAGAGACTTCTGCCTACTCCTTCTGTTCCTGTGCCTGCCATATCACCCAAATGCTGTCACAGCACTCAGACTACTGCAACTGGAGGGGTGGAATGTAGAAAAAAGGAGGGAGTGAGATGGGTGGGATAAAAATTAAGAATATACACATAGAGGGGTTGTTAGTTTCAAAAATATTCTTTCTCTCCATGGATGTCCCTCCCTCACTGTTTAGCTAATCAAATTTGGAAAGTACTTAAGCAAATGCCAAAATCCCTTGATATTTGAAACATGTGTCTTGAAATTAGGCATGTGTTAAAGTGTTTTCTGAAACTGGAATAACAATAATGGAGCTTGGGGAATGCCAGCACGATTCATAAAGGAATCTTTAACATGGTAGAAAGCTGTCATCACTGCAGCCCAGACAGCTCTCTGCAAAGTTACCTTTCCTTTAAATTGACCTTGGAAGAAGCGCTTACCGCTGTGTGCTAAAAAGGCACTCGCAAATGTGGAAACTGGTTCCAGACAACCTGATCTGTGAGCATGCTAACACTTGAGCAAAAGCGTTGATTATTTCAGTGGAATTACTCCCCAGAATTATTTCTGATATCCGAATAGTATTTGAAAAATCCTATCATGTTTAGAATAATGGTCTAATCCTGAATAATTCTGGGAATCCTTCGTCTCATGAAATTTGTGCTATCACACAACATGTAGTGGATCAGAGTCTTTGTGAGCCAGATAAATGACAGAGAAGCAGAGCAGTACAGTCTGTACATAACAGGCAGCCATAGCCCAGCAGACAATTTAATCTCATCCATTTTCCAAACCCAGCCTGTATTATTGCAGCGCTGACTGATGTCTCACTGTAATAAAGTATCATCCTTGGAATGGCACATGTTTCTGTTTTATCCCTTTGTTTGTACACAGATTAAAGCGTGTTCCCCATTGACTGTAACCTATAATTGAATCAAGGATTCTGTCACTGTCACGGAGAGCAGGATTGGCGCTTGAGTGGTTTATGAGCATAAGCAGCACAATCTGAAGATTAAACTTCATCTTTGATCTTCAGGCTCTGGCCATGAATTTTCTGTTGGTAACACATAGAAAGGAAAATAATAGAAAAAAAATCATAAACGAAAGAGCTGGAGAGGGAAAGAGGTTAGCTGGGGATCAAAGATACTTTCATTTGGTGTGAAACTTTGATGCAAACCAGTAAGTTAAAATAGCAGAAGATTTTTATTGGCCAATATTTTTTCACATATATGTAAAGAATCTATTAAAATTCTTGGAGGGGAGATCATTGGATCCAAGTGGGTGAAGTAAGCTGCTTTCTTAGTCCTTTAAGCTTCTGAAGTCTCAGCACAATTTTGAATGAGGAAAAAATAATTTTCCTGCTCTTTACATGCAAGTCACAGTTTTCTTATGGGTTCCAAAGTACCCGTGGCCTCAAAGCACTACTGCACAGCTGCTGCTACATATGTTGCTGCTGAAAGCTAAAACTTGCTGAAATAATCATTCCCAATGTTTGAAGAGAACGTGTTTTAGGCACTGCTTGATGCATCTTGTTTCTTCAGGGAGCATGAAGTCACAGCACAAAACAGCAGCGACATGAAAAATTCAGGGTTGATGTGGCTTTTGTTGTCCTCCCTCCCGTCCCCACTCTGGTCTCTGGCAATGTGAAGGACTACAAAAAACTGCTTGCATCATAAACCTTTATTTCAGGCTAAGTGATAGGATTGATGTTCGTACATAATTGTCCATGTTGGATATAAGAGCTGTAAATTTTTAATTTGTACATGAAAAAAGGACAATACAGTGAGCACAGTGTAAAATGTTAAAAGAGAAAACAAAGGAAGAAGCAGTTTTACACTATTCCAAGTGTCATAGGATGAGAAATGCATTAAATATAAGCTAATGGGATCAATCATACATGCAAGTAAGATCAAACAAACCACATAGTAACCCTGAGAGACAGATGTCCTTCCCAATTCTTTCACTCCATCAAGATAAATAGCTGCAGTTTGGTTAGTCGACTGATGCAAATCAATAAAACTCTATTGAAATCTGCAGCAGTGTTGGGAGATTTTTTCTCCATGAATCTGTTTCTCACAGAAAGTTTGGCCCACAATAAAGTATTCAGTGAAAGAGTAGCTCAATATGTTTTAAATTTGTTTCTACGCTCCTTTTTCTCCCTTGAACTTCAATACTGGCAGTTATGACAGACAGTGAAAAATGTTCGGAGAAAGAAATGGAGCAGGGAAAATATTGATGTTCCAAACAGAAAAAAAGAGACAAAAGAGACAAAAAAATTGGAGGAGGTGGGGCGAAAATTTTGTTTCTGACGCATCTGAGGCCTTAATTGCCACAAAGCTAGGAATGATACAAAAATGTTGAAGGTCGTGTGTCTGGACCTCACCAGAAGCTGGCAATTCTTGTCTATTTTTCAAATTAAACTCTTCTGACTCGATAGCTGACCATGGCATTCAGACACTAGCTTTATTCAGGGAGGTTGGAAAATTCCCAGCAGTGCATGGCAGATCTAAGTCTGTGGTATTTTTACAGCCACTTGTCTTTGGAACTAAAGCTGGAAGGTGCAATCCACAGCACCACGAAGCCCCTGCAAGGGCTGTGCAGCATGCAGGGGCTGAAAGCATGGGGTTTGTGTGCTGCTCAGGCTGCGTGATGCTCCAGTGCACAGGGATGAATTTAATCCAAGGAGAAAAGGGCTATACACAGTAGGGCGAGTCTAGTCACAACATGCTATTGAGGAGGACAACAATAAGGACGCAGCATCTGGTGGAAGGAGGGACACAATTACTCTTCTTTTTTTCTCTTTCAAAGACAGCCGCTCTAATTCTTTTCTGACACCATTTTTAATTTCTGATGATGCAATTTTAAGTTCTCAGTGAGGCAAACCCAAGGTGTGGCAATGTAAATGGAGCCAGCTGTAATTCAGCTCAGTGTGAACCCTTGATTGTTTTTGAATATGTAATTGCAGCCACAGGGATGGTGAAATCAAGCTGGAGTAGAAAGCCACCATCCAAAGACAGTGCCTCTTTACACCAACAGAATCTGTACAGAAGAAAGGCTTTTCCATGCAGGCTCATGCAGAGCCTGCTCTGTGCATTTGAACCAGGGCTGGGAAAATGAGCTAACAAATGTTGCTCATGAATATTCATACACATTTTCAAAGAAAGGAATTTATCCATGTTGACATCTCATTTATGTTTGCATTCTGCCAAAGTATAATCGTGAACAATCCAGTATGCACACAATTTAAAGTAAATTTTAAATTGGAACACTGGCAGCTATTAAAAACTCAATTCTTTCATTGAAACTATGTTCATGTCACCCTTCCTGACATATTTAAACAAAAAGAGCACACAGTGAAGATTCTGCCCGGATATCTTATTGGGACTTCTGACACCTACAAAATGATCTCATGAGAACAGTGATTCCTCTACTAGTCACTTGGAAAGAGCAAGGATTTTGGCTTATTTGTGGATATATTTTCACATTTGTCTATAATTGTGCCATGCAGACCAGATATCAGAGAGGTTTAGATCCCCAAATCTCAGAAATAGTCCAGTTAAATTCCAGGTTATAGATCAGAATAAATGGTTTGATTTTATGTGGATTAATAAGTGTTTCCCTGCTGAAGGCTGTGAATTACTGTTTTGTGTGCAGTTGGCTTGTTCTTCTTCATACAAACTTCCTCTGAAGACTTGCAGAATTTGGAAAAACCTTGGCCTGTGCAAGTAATTCAAACCTGACATTGTACCTAAACACAGTGGAACCATCTTTGTGTCCCTTTGTCCTCAAACAAGTCCCAGAGTTCTGAGGATTTTCAGTAACGTCACAAATGCAGCTTTATTCAGGAGTGTAAAATCAGCCCAATCAGCAGCAGACTGACAAAGACTATTGGTGTGTATGTAGCTATTTACAGGTTGGACATAATCTCTGCAAAGTTTTATTTGCCTAAAACTTTACGCAAAATCCATACTCTTAGGACTGTATAATGTGGCTACTATTTAAAAACACTTCTGTGGTCTGCAACTGGAATATGTACTGCAGTTCATGCTTGCTGTCAGTCAAAGAAATGCTTTCAATTTTACATTACAAGCTGTAAGTGTTTGCAAGTTTAAAATAAAATAATAATAATAAATTTTTAAAAAGAGACTGAGAAAGAAGTTATCTGAAGAAGCAAACTCCAATATATTCCAAGGTTAGTGCTGTATAATTAATGGCATTACCAAATGAAGCTGAAAGCGTAGAGTCTGCAAAAGGCTAATAACAAGGATTAGATATGCACTCTCTTTTTCATTCATGTTCCTACAGTTTCTTGTGAGCCTAATTGAAGTCAGAAGGGTTTTTCCACATGACATTTTCAAATTCAGCTCTGATCAGTGGCAAACAGTGCATGTGCCCTATGGAAAAACCTCTTGCCATGAATTGCTAGGGAAAAAAATAAAAAAGAAATCTTGCTCTACTTTTTTTTTTATTAAAATTGTGATCAGATATGTTACATTAGAAAACTGGGAGAAAACATTTTCAGCTGGGACTGGCGCAGTGGCTAAATGCATTCTTTCTCTCTAGGATTACATTCAGTAAGGTTTTATTAATGGAAACAAACACATGGTGCCAAAAAAACTGTTAAAGATATCAAGTTTGCTTCAAAGTCTCTGAAACAATGGAACATAAACAAATGCTAGAAAACATTTCTAAATGAATCCTTCTGACATGAGATTGTTCTGTGATAAAAAAATTCACTTTAGCAGGTAGGTCAGAGTACAGCTGCTAAAAGTAAGCAACCTGATGCAATGGAAGTTATGGCTTTAAAAATCAAAATCAAAATTATTTTGGATTAATCACATCCTGCTAGTGGTAAAGGTTATTATTTCTAGAACATACTTTTAAAAAAGAAGAAACCTGAATATCTTTAATCTCCTACTAACCTTCTACAGCAAACAGCAAAGCATTAGCTCTGAGTGCATTTCTGAATCCAGTTTTTAATTATAACTTTCTCATGTTTACATGAACTTTGGTTTGCTTTTCAAAAACCTCACAAACAACTCCTGCAGCTGACCTGTGTGTAGTGGAGAATTTCTCCATAAAGTGAGTATTGATGAGCTGAAAAGTTCAGTGAACAGGAAAATTCTGCTGCTTTTATTGCCAGTGTGACAGGTTACTTTATTACCATGCCTTTCACAGCAATTTAACAGTTACCCTGGTAACAGATTCAGTGAGGTAATGGGATCAGAGGCATTAGAGGAGAGGAAAGGCTAGCGACAAGAGAAAACCATCTGCTGGCTTATGTTCTCGGGGCTGTTTGCTCACTGCGAGCTCCTGACAATCATTGTACTTGGATGTAAATGAGGCAGGTTAAACCACAGGCCTGCCCTATTTAGCTGTACTCTGGTGATTTGTCTTTCTAATTCTATTGAAATAATAATCAGGATTTGTTTCTGATTAATTAACTAACCTTTTGGTAAAAAGATTAGATAACGAAATTGCTGCCTATTCAGAGATAATGAGATTTTTATTACTCTGTCAAAGGGAAAGAAAAAAAAAAGAACATTTATGTGTCACCAGCCACCATGTCAAGGGAGAAAAATAAAGATTTAAATCTTTATGTCAGACATTTATTTCCTCCCCAGATTAAGTGTATACTGTATTCTATGAGTGCACACAATCATGTTTGAAACTTCAGAAGAGCTTTTTAAACGCCGAATAAAACACCAAATATATTTAAATCATTATGCATTTGTCATTAATTTCTTTCAAAAGATTTCTCCTTATGGAAAAGAAACACTTGATGATTCAGAAATCCACCCGTGCTATGTGGGTGTATTTATGTAAGCGCAAAAATGTGAAGAAAGCAGTAAAATTTCAGTGTGAGCACTATAAGTGGCATATGTAAGTAGGCTACTATTATACCTTACCTGATATTTACAGTAGAAAATGCATTTACTGATAGAAGATCTTCCCGGGTGTTTTGAATGCCAAGAAGAATACTGGAAGCTTTTATAATTAAATAAGAAATATATATTAACAAATTGTGGCTCTTAGAATCTCCTCGTGAAAGGCTGCTTGAGCAGACGCAGCTGCCTCCCCTGGCGAGTGACCCAGAGCTGCAGAAGGCGCCAGACCCCTTGGCTGGGCTGCAGCCCAGGCCACTCCTGCCCACCAGCACCTCGTGCCTCCCCATGGCTACCCTGGCCAGGGACAGAAAACACCTAAAAACTTGCTCCTGCCACCACTAAATCAGTACAGCTGTGAAATATGTTAGCCATGCCTTCGGCCATGCCTTGCCCCCGTGGGGTAAAGGCAAACTGCTGGGGATAGAAATGCAATGAATGGACAGCATGTGCTGTGCCAGGTAGGGTGCTGTGGCTCTCTCACTGCAAGGAGAGCTTTGTGCTCTGCTGACTGTCAAGGCAGCAATCATGATTTGTTAATTAATAGATCTCTACAAACAATTGTGATGAGAGCGTTTTCTGTCATGCGTACAAAGCAAGAGGAAATATGGGACACAGCAGAGCATTTTGTTGCGGTGGAGTTAATGAATGCACTCTCAGATTTGAGGTGACACTTACATTGGTGGCTTTTGGTGTGCTTCATTACTTTTACTTTTACACGTTAACATGAAAACCTCGCATTGCTGAAAGTCCCTGCTTTTCCCCAGCGGTGTATATAGCTGAAAGCCAGCCAGAAGAGCGACCCAGTTAGAGGAAATATCTTTGGTAAAGAGATCTGATGCTGAGCATGTTCCTCCCCTGTTCCCCTGGGGGAACCTCGTAGTTTCCAGTTGCTGATTACTGAGTATGGCCAGCATTTCTCCCTTTCTGCCCAGCCTTTACAATGTTGCAGCCCTGACAAAGGATGCTTTCTTCTGTCAACAGAGAATTGTATCCCCTCTCCCTGTCCTCCAAAAATTCTTACTGCGGGTTTTTGATCCCTGATAACCAAAATCACTCGAAAGGCAAGCAAGCCTTTTGGCTCAGTGCCAGTTTTAAAGCTTTTGCTCTCTGTTTCTCCCCTCCACTCATGTAAAATTTAGCCTTAATATTAGTAATTATTATTAAAATTAGCAAAATATTATCAGAGTATCTCAGCTAAGGAGAATAACTATAGTTTTCCATTTTCCAGACAATGACATCTGCAGCTCTACATTTTCATGAAATGTCTATACTTAACAAAAACATTACTTCATTTTCATGGTATTTCTTTTGTGCCTAGGAGCAACCCTGTAATTGTTCACTTCAATTACAACATTACTATTTTATACTGAAACCCATTTTATCTGCATGCCAGCTTTTTATTTGTTTTACCAACTATATCTATTTCCATTACTGCAAGGCTGATGGTTTGTCTCAAGAGGAAATCAAATCCATTAATTCAGAAATTTCAAGCACGGCTGCCTCTGCCATAAGCAGCATTTCTTATGCTAATAGCAAATGTGCTGAGACTGAAAAGAACTGACACAGCTCTGTTTTTTATCATAACTTAAGCATTTATGTAAAAAGGCAAATCCAATAGTACTAGGAAACTATAAGTGTTATTATATATAATTCACTTTACTGAGAACGGCATACAGCCTGGTTTGTGAAACTGTGTCTTAAATCATGCTGTTTGTGGTTTTAACTCACTTGACATTTGGGGTCTGCTTTTGATCTTGGGTACCTCAATGAAAATCTGCCGTTGTTCATCTGGCAACAATACAATTATTTCAGATTTACCACAGGCAAAAGGAGATCAGGATATGTTCAGCTTGCTTATTGCATTTAATCTCACAACCACAATATACTAAGCTAGCTTTGGACTGTCTGTATTTACAGAAAATGTATTATAGAAGTAGGACATCTCTTTTCCCAGCCACAAAAAATAGCCATTTCAAAGTTAATTTAGGTATTTCCAGGAAGCTGCGTCCTTCCAGCACCATACAGAAATAAATGCATCCCCCACATCCCACTGCCTCCTCATTTAATGCACTTAGTCCTGTTGTATCACATGGGCTGTGTTCAATTAGATAGCTTAACAAGATAAACTCTGACTTTGACCCAGAAAAAGCAAACCAGATTGCTGCTGAATTCTACGTGAGCTTTTCCAGGCTTTGTGACCTGTTTATGTCAATGAAAAATGCAAGAGATCCTTATCGTGAGGGCCAAATTGGTTTCTGAGGGTCTGGGTTTTTCTTAATATATGTGTGCACAGACAGAATGTACAAGAAAACTGTGCCATTCTTGCCCTTCATTTTTGAAGCAAAACCCTTTAGTGCTGTAAATCAGATCTCATTGGGAGATCTTACACACTGGCCGCCGATAAGCTGTTGAGAAGTAGACAGGGCTTTTAGGAATTGCTGAACCATGAAGCTGACCTGCTTAGTGTTTTGTTGTAGGCTATTAAATACAGGATTGGTGTTTTAAGATGATTCTGCTTTCTTCTTTCCTTGGCCTGGTTAAGCAACTCTACCCCCACCTCATTATTGAGCTGATTAAAATAAAAAACTAAAATGAGAAACCTGCTGTTTGAAAATCTTTCCTTCACCCATCAAATTAATGAGAGTGACTTATGCTGACGTAGTTTATGGCCTTAGCAATTTGACACTAATTTTGCAACTGAGAAAAGATTTACTAACTGTACACACTGCTCGGCTTTGGTGGCAGTGGAATGACATTCTTTTCTCCAAAAACAAGCTCTACGTCTTTTGTAAACATGTGTTATTTGGTTGCCTCATTGTAAATAGATCCCAATTGAGTAATATGACTTCTTCCCACTAGCATATTGACAATTATGCACCAAAAGACCAAGCAAAATGTTGTATTTCAGCTGGAGTGCTTTCATTTTCAGATTTTTTCAAGTGGTGTAAATATGTTTTGCACTGTACCTGTTACTGCCTAGTTAGAAGCATGCTGGTTTTTTGCACATCTCTTTCATACTGAGAGAGAAATTAAATGCACCCTTTTATTTTTTTTTTTCTCTGTTTGACAAGTGTTAACAAGTGCAGCATTTGAGAAAACCCAACCAAATACAGCTCTGTAGCTGTTGCTACTAAATAAAGCAAAAGCCACCTGGTGACAAAGTTCACTGGGGCATCATTTCTTTGTGTGGCTGAAAGAAAGAGAAAAAGAGAGAAAAAAGGACTCACATACTGATAGAAGTAAATCTCATTGAATCACATTCAGGAGACAAAACCACAATGTTTATGTTGTATATATATGTTTGTGTGTATGTATGTATATATGTATGAGTATATATATATATATATATATATATATATTTATATATATATATGCAAGTAGAGTTGTCTTCCAGATTCTGTTCAGCGTGAATTATGGCATTCAGATTCCAAGGAAAGGGAACAAAACTACTGAGAACTATATTTCACTCTGCTACAAAATGCAATTTTTTTGAAGTGAGACATGTTTGTATCACAAGTATGTTTTCATCCCCATTTTATTTTGACCTCTGGTGTAAGTCCAATTGCTATTGGGGCTGTTTTCGTAGGATCATTCTGTTTATTTTGGGATTTTTACGATTAATTAGGGAATTTGAGCTCTCATTATAATGGTCTGATTTAATGAAGCTGTCTGGTTTTAGTTTCCTTATAGTCAAAAAGGAAAGGTGTGAGAAGCAAAAGAATCACAAAACAATAAGGGCCATCACATTAGGATGAAAAAGAAATTAATTTGTATATCATATATGCAAGTACTTATGCTTTTCAGGAGTGAAATTTAATTATGGTACAACCTCTCTCCCTGTCTGTTCATCTATTGGTCTTTTTGTAATTGCTGATTTATTACTTTTAACACAGACAAAGAATCAAATTGAAAATTCAGCTTCAGTATCCTGGCCACATCCTTAAAACTGGTTCTCTTTATAATTTCAACAGCTGTGCATGAGTATTTCCCACATTCTAGGTCAGCAAAGTTTGTTTTCCTCCATGTATTTTATAGGCTCACATTTCACTAGAAGCCTTGTGTGTGTATTCAAGCTTGAGATGATGAACAGGCTTTTAGGGCAGTCAGATCACAAGGTTAAAGGTTTGTTGTTTGGGATTTTTAAACAGCATTCCCACAATTGCTGCTCAATTTGCTGCTCTGTCCTATCTGCAAAATAGTGAAATAATAACTCTATTAGAAAATAGCATTATGTCCTGCTGTGGGACTACTTCCACTCTGCCTGGTAAAAGGAACATAGTAGTTTATTACTGAAAAATCATGTGAGGCTACTGCAGGGAAAAATAGATTATTTCCACAGTAATTACTGATTTCTAGTACCATAGCTATAAATATTTGTGCTAATACGACATAAACTACATGCCTTTAGGATAGCAACAGTTTCTTCAAATTATTCTTTCCATTTTAGATACTGTATTCCTCAATTAATCACCTGTATTCTGATCAACACTTGCTGATTCAGAAATGACCTATTTAATTAGAAATGCATTTTTAATATAATTCACATCAGAAAAAGAATAATGAGATTTCTTCAAACTTTTTCAGACATATTCTGCAAAAGTGAGAGCTTATTTGCACTCAAGCATTCCCCTAAAATGTGCCATATTTCCCCTAAAGTGTGCCACACTCTGATTGTAATTCAGCTCATGATTTTCAACATTAAAAGCTTGACATCCTGCACTGGTCATCCAGTTATTGGAAAAAGACACAAATATTTCTAAGTGGAGGGTTACTCCCTGTGCTTTTCCTCCTTGGTTAGAGAAGGAGCAGGATTAGCTGGCATACAGGAGACAGATAAATTCAGTTTGGGAGTGAATCTCATTCTGTGTTACCTGGGGTGTGTGAAGCATGAAGCTCAAACATCTTTTGGGGAGCTATGTGTGATCATTAGCTTAGGATGACCTGAACTAATGCCTTTGTGGTGCTGCATTCCTAATTTAAATTGTCCATTTCCCCCTACCCTAGCTGTCAGAACTCTTAAAATACCTTTTTCTAGTCTAACTACAACTTCTGACAAGTCGTGCATGAGAATATCCGTTTGCTCAGATGGCCAGCAATGGCCAGTCATCTGTAAAGCTATTTACATGATATCTGAGAGGTCTGTTCTCAAATCAGTGCACAAATAGAATTCCCATTAACAGTAATACAAGTTATGAACAGGTATGAAAGCAAAGAAACTCCCTAATTAGAGATAATGAAACACCAGACTGTAACAGTTCTGAAAGGTAGTGGCACTATATTACTTTGGTATAAAATGAACACAAAACCAAAAATGAAACATTAAGCTGATAAAAATAAAGTTTAAGTAATTTAGAACTTGAAGCTCTGTGCAGCCCTACATGCAGTCTCATCATGAAGACATGTGCAGATTTTATTATCCTGCTGCAAATGTCTGCTTTGCAGACATTCACTTCTCAAGATGAATTGGAAAAGAAATATATGTAGACTTGAATATATCTTCTTTGTTTAACACAAAAGCACACAAAAGAAGAAAATCTGGGGAATTTATGTCAGCACACTGAGAGTTCTTGATGGTTGACTGGTATCCAGATACTGCTGGAAACCATGCTCATTCATGCCTTTCATAAACACATCAAGGATTGCTCTAATTGTTTTTATTTATTGTTTTTTGATAATTGTTTTTATTCCAGCTATTTCTTTGGGAGTGCTCCTTTGGTGATAAATTTCTGTAAGGTTACCAAGAACTCCTCGTGGTCCACTTATGCCAACTTATTTCTATTCTGGCTTAAAGAAGAATTTTTCTTCAGTGATGTTTGATATACATTATAATTAGTGTATTTACAGAATACAGTCTTCATTCCTTAGGCTGAGGAAGCCAATTATTTTTTAATAGTCTCATGTTAGATAGACTGTCTTTTGTATATTGTCCACCAAGAAAACATTATTTTCAAGGCCATCCTAGAAGACCATATTAATTTTGTCTAAACTTATCTTATGGGAACGTGGGTTCCGAATTGTTTTCCAGATAAGGTTTCACCATTGATTTGTAGATTAATATTACCTTTAAAGCATCATGTTTTGAAATACACTAGGTTTTAATTTGTTTTGTTCTGCAAACAATTTATATTAGTAGCTTGTGGTCATTCTCCTTCAAATAAATACTTACATCTCTTTGTTTCTTCATATGCTTGAACCTGATGAGCCCACTGCATGCCACAGAAATTCTTGTTACCTTCAACTGCATGACCTTGACATTTATATCCTTTTTCTTTGGCTAATCAGTCCTCAGAGTAAGCCAGTTTGTTAATGAGCCTACAGTGCAATGATAAATGTTTCCTCTTTAATCCTCTTTGAGAAATGTGCTTCAATTTGGAATATAGTTGCTTGGAACATTATATTAATATTTAACATAACTTTCAAATGAAACCAGTGTAAGGCCCAGGTTACCTTCTTCTGACCAAAGAGGCATGTTCAAGCAACAGCAACAAGTGTACATTTCCATATATTCAGTACCTCAATATTCTTACAATTCTTGCCTCTCTTGGGACTTTATTGAATATGTTTACAAATGTTGAAGAAATACCTGTATATTTGAAATTAACAGATGTTCAGCAAAATCCTGGTTTTGGAAATAGGTGGCTCACTAAGTCTTAATTGGAAATGTTAATCTTTGTATTGATTATTTCCGTTTTTAAAACCAGAATAATTGCTTAAATTGTTATGTTCTCTCATGTTGTTAAATTCTTAGCAACATGTTTTGTTAAAAACTTATCACTACTCATTTGAAAATTCTCTTTGTAAATATTCAACAATAGCTGCTTAGGCTATTCTGTTTCAGCACATGTGACTGAAGGACATTTGTTCTATGTTGCTAAAATGTCTGTGAAAAGCACAAAATCAATCACTTAGAAACAATCAAGGGAGATTTTCACTGCAGATTTTCTATCAATAGTTGGAATTATTTTGACAGTATTAATCTCACTGCTTTAAATTGACAGGAATAAAGTAAGAACAAGTTTACATCTACAGGAAGCTTTGGCTTTGTTTCACCTTGGAAAGGCTGAGAAAACAGCAGTTTTTCTGCTAAATTAAAATGCCTTATCTTGGCAAATATAAATCCCAGAGCCTGACAGGAAAAGAAGGTGTGATAGGCTGATGGCTGGACACTTTTTACAGAGGTCATGTGAGGGGACATGATTTTGTTTAAATCAGAGTCCACCCCTTTACTAACCTTGGGCTAGTGAGATTTTCTGGGAAAGGTTTCTAAGGTAGGATGGTGCTTGTTATCTAACTTTGTTCACATACTTTATTTCTTTATTTCTACTTCATGTGGGCAGTTTTAACTGGAAATAAAGAGTATTGTGTGGTGGCTCTTGTGTTTGGGAAATGCTGGAAAGAACCTAAATGCTGAGTTCAGAAGAAGCTGTGTAATAAATAATGCAGTTGGTCTTCAGGACCCAGTTGGAAAAAGAAGACATGATTGCTTTTTCAGATTTCCACCATAGATTGTTTACCACTGGGAAAACTGTATAACCTTAGTGTTATTAGGCTTCATGGTAGTCTTCTAAAGAAAATACATCTAATTTAGCTCTCTCTTGAAAATATGCTAAGAATTTCTGTTCAAAACACTTTCTTTATCTGCTGTATATTCTATTGGTGAGCACACAGAACTTGGTATGTCCATCAGTAATGTAATTTCTGTATCTAGAGTGGACAGTGCTTTCTAACTCTGTCAGTCTTTTTTCTCTATCATTGAATATAAAATGCTTTTTACAATTTTTTTTTTTTTTTAAGACTTGAGAACACTCTGCTTTCCAGGAAAAACATTTCTCAAACTATTAAATAATTAAATTCCTTGGACCATCAGGTAGTGTTTGCTTGGTTGCTCTGTAATGAGGAGATGAACAAAATTTTCATAGCCAAATCTAGAAGCCATTCCTATCTTGGGAGCCTTAACATATTCTTGACATATGCCCAATTTCCTTACCAGTGTAGAAAGAGTGTTTAAAGAAGGATAGACCACCTGAAAGATGAGAAGATATTTAAGCATCTCAGGGGAAGAAATAAACAGTAAATTAATGTGTATTTCACTAGTTTTGGTTGTATCACATATCTTCTTTACTTTTTTAGAAGGTGAAACTATGTTAATTTATGCATTGTTTATTAATTTGGAAAATTTGTCAATTTTGTTCCCATAGGTTCCAAGGACTCCAGTGACGTTAGAGATGGCTAAATCTCCATCAAGTACAATTTCTGATGTAGTTGCAGTCAACATTTGGTAACTAAACATTTAAAGAGTTTGAACTTACTGAGAAGATGATTTACCCACCTTTTCCCCCTTATTCCACCGAAGCAAGACCTACAATATAATTTCTAGTTCTTTCAATTTTACAAGCTAATGTATTTCTGAGATTTCACCAGTCTTGGTTCTATTAATTGCTCTGAGCAAACACTGCTTGTTCATAATGTTCATGACACTTTTAATGCTATGTGAGATTAACACTTCTTAGCCTTTGCAAGGTTTGTTTTTGTTCTTCTCTACTTTACTGAAGTGTGACATTGTTGAAGGAAGAGCCCTGACAAAGACTTTTTACAGCTGCTATGCTCTTTAGCCAGGTCTTGTGGGAAACCTTCTCCTTTTTTTTTTTTTTTCTAATTTTTGCTTTCTTCCATGATTGGTTTATACTCTAGCTGTCTCCTGGATTTTAGAAATTATGTTTAAAAAACCCAAGTTGTGTATTGGCATTTATAGCTTTCATTGCAACAGATATGTCTAGTCTGTAAATGTATAAGGAATGTGTAATAAATTAAAAATCTGATTTCCTTAAAAAATGAACTGAAGGACATAGTTCTTAATCTTGGATGTTTTCTAGCAAGTTATGCTTTATGCTTCTCACAGTGCATTGTGTGAGGTCCAGTCCAGCAAAGTTAGGGGAGCCTTGTAGCAGTGCTTGTCCTTTCTTAAAACCCTGCACAACCATACATTGGTCATAAACTACTTCAGTAGTGCCATGACACAGCAACACACCTCAATTCACCTTTTGCCTGGGAGTATAAAAAGATAAGCAAAAGCCAGAGTATCAGCGTACAGCAATTGATGTTGGCTGAAGATTTCTCCAGGCTGTGGTAATTGCTTGCTCTTTTCTTGGCTGCAGACCAGCAGATGCTCCTTCCAGGCCCCTGTCCCGAGGGCAAGCACCAATGTACAAACTTTTATCATTGTTTCTTATGCTGTTCAGGCCAACAGAATTATCCCAGAAGAAATTCCCCCTTATGAACTTTTTCTTTCTGGCTTCTGTATCACCTCATCTCAGTAATATTTTTTTTTTTCTACAAAACACTTTTCTGAAAGACTATTTGAAAGCAAAACAAGCAACTGCAATGAGGACATGTTCTCAACACTTTTTTTTTTTTTTTTTGGTGGGTGTTCAAAGGGCCTAAAATTTGTGAGACTCCACTGACCAGGGATCAAATCAGCCTATATCCAGGTTAGAGCCTGTGAGCAGGTGTGAGCAGGATTAGGCAGTGCAGTGCTGTAAAATCTTGCAGCTCTGTGATGTTTAGCCTCACATGCCCACTTGAGCCATGTCTCAGCTTCTGTAAGCCAATAACTTGCTTCTTCCTCTTCCGAAGGGGGACATTGGCCTCTCTGCTCTAAGACACAAAAGCCAGCAATACTGGCTTGAGTGTTCCTGCCATTGGGTATTGGAAATTCAGTCTTTTCAGGAGCTCTCCAAGAAATGATCAGAAACCTGCCTGAGCTTTTATTGCAGCCATAAAATTTTGGGTTCTTGATACTTCCAAACACTTCTAAATGCAGTTTCCAGTAAACAGATGGCAGTAAACACAAGCAAATTTAATTTGTTTGTAATTAAGAAATACCCACTCTCTTACGGGGACATAGGTAAATGAGCATATGCAGGTGCTCATCATCAATGGGAGTGCAGGGAAAAGCATGCCTTAGTGCCTCTTTTGGTAATGACAGTATCACTGGTACTCACAGGAACCAGATATCTATGCAGGTCACTAACTCCCATCTCAGCCATGGCCACTGTAGGGGTGATAATTCCGATATACCTTGCCCTGCAATCCTATCCTGTCACTGGTTTTTTATGTGTATAATACTTCTGTAAACTTTTTTATTTTTTCTTTTCCTTTTGGTTTTACCCCAATTTGCATAGCAGAGATTTAATAAGACTAAAGTGTTCAGCTCCCAGTCTTTCAACCTGAAACATATTTTAAGCTTTTTCTCTGTTTTCTGATCACACCAGTGCTGCCAGGATGCTCTCTAAGAATAATCCACCATTTGCTCTTTGCATCACACCCCTGGGCTCTCCCTGTTGGACTTCTTGATCAACAAGGAGCAGTAATATTTATTTCTCTTCAATGGGCAATCCCTGGTCCACAACTGCAGGAAGTACAGCCTGATGATGCTTTTTGGCATACTCAGAAATAGAGGCTCTCATAATTTTTGTCCTGCTGTTTTAGCCATGTTGGAGGTCTGTGCTCTCTCACCAGCTGTGAGGCAAGTGAACATGCATAACCTTTCTTTAGCACAGGTCAGCAATGACTGAGCCATTCTCAGTCCTCTTCATTCATTCAAGAAAGGTGAGGGTAAATTAGGAAGAAAGGACTGAAACTTTGATTTAAAAAATAATTATTGCAGAGTTTGTAAGCAAGTGAAAATAACCCTGTATATGGGGAAATGCTAAGAACGTGTCTCACTGTTTTGACATTCATCTACCATGTTTATGATTCCTTAGGAGCTTGTAAATATGATGATGGCATTTGAAGATTCATGGAAGAAAATAGCTCTATAGAAATAATTTGTAAGTTGGCTAAAAGTGATGGGGGAAAGATCTTACATAAAAGTTTGTTTTAGATGAGTTTCCAGATATTTATGTTCCTAAAACACTGCATTTTGTGACTATGTTTGGAAAGATCAAAAAATATGTTATTTTTACTTCCTGAATGTTGCATGTTACACATAGATTATGCTTCTTATCAAGTGCAATTATTTCTTGTTACAGACACAGATTAGAAACAATTTAGAAAATAAAGGTATATAATGCACTTAAGACATCCAAAATACACACTTAAACACACATTTAAAACATTTTTATTGGGAGTAGATCTTTCATTTGAAAGATCTGTCAATTCACATTTTATCTGCATATATCCTTTCTGCTAGACTAAAAACTGAGGGATTTTTAGCTTCATTATAGATAATGCATTAAAAGGTACTTATCAAAAATATGTGTATGCTCTCTTTTCACATTATCTACTGACTCTCTACTGATTCTCCGTGGTGAATTAGTCTGATACATATAACTTCTTATAATTATGTTATGGTGCAGCTGTGGAGTATCACAACCCTCTAGTACAACTCGCCCATGCTTTCACGTTGTGTCTATGAGGTAAGCAGCAGGTCAAAAAGTGGCATACCACAGATGTTTAAAAGAGGTTGTTGTAGACAGAAAATCTGTAACTGCTAAATGCATAACCAGAGCTGTAAAGTTAGCTATTGCTGCTCATAAGTTTGTGAGACTCACTGACGATTCAATCTTGCAAAAGCTTGGCTTTGATTTTTGTGAAAATCTAGCAGATAAATTTTGCCAGATTCCATCTTATTTCTGGCAATTCACTATGGATAAAAGAAAATCCTATATCTCTGTATGCTTGTCACTAAACAAACCACACTTTCAATTGGTGAATAATGGATTTTGTAGCAGAAATGAGCACAGAAAATGGGAATGAGTGTTTTGCAACATGTAACACACAGGCTCAACTTACACTTCATGGTGAAGAAGCTTGGGGAGGGGCTGGAGGTGGGGAGAGAAGTTGCTGTAAGATATTGGAAGCATTAGAAAAAGTTGTGAAAGTACAATTTTACCATACAAAGAAATTCAATATAGTGGTAAAAGCTAGAATAGGGAAATGTCAGAATAATACCTGTGTTTTAACCAAGAGAGTGAAGCTGGTATGTGGAAGAAACAGAGTGCTCTTTCTAATGCAGAAGATTTTATTCAGTACTGTGTAAAACCTTAAAAAGATTTTTGTAGAAAAGCAGAGCCAAGGGCATGAAAGCAAATGAAAATAATAAAATATAGTGCAGTTTTACCAGAGGTAGATTGTGTGAGACTAATTTAATTTTTGTTTTCATATAAGAGAACTGATTTCTTTGACAAGGTTAATACAGTGGACCTAATCTATCTTATGCAAAGTGTTTCCCACAGTGTCCTATAGTAAATCAGCACATAAGATGGAGATGATGGCTATTAAGATGGGAATGATGAGAGGGGAAGAAACTAAAAAGGAAACTGCAACAGCATATACTTAGGGGTGAATTATCTCCCTAGTGGCTTGGCATTTGCTTTAAAATATTCTGCATATTCTGTTTTGTAAGGTTATTTCAGACTAAATATATTTCAAATACATGTAGGTTAAATAGATAGGCAATGCATCCTGACTGTCACATTAATGGCGGCAAAATGAAGGAGTGTAGCATCTATAAAAGGGACAGGACTGTGAGTGCAAGAGCTGGGGGCAGGGAATAAGAAACCTTGTTTGCATGATGGCCAACCCCTCCAGACACTGTGGTCCTGTCCAGAGGATGTCTAATGACCACAGGTCTGTCCAGTGGGTATTCCAGAGAAGGGCAACATGGCTGGTCAAGGGTCTGGAGCACAAGCCTTATGAGGAGCAGCTGAAGGAACTGGAATTGTTTGGCCTGGAGAAAAGGAGGCTCAGGGGATTCCTTATCACTCTCTACAGCTGCCTGAAAGGAGGCTGTAGCCAGGTGGGGGTTGGTCTATTCTCCAGGCAATGGGAGACAGAACGAGAGAAAATGGCCCTCAAGTTGCACTGGAGAAGGTTTTGATTGGATATGAACAAAATTTTCTCATTAAAAGGGTTGTAAAGCACTGGTACAGACAGCCCAGCAAAGTGATGATGTCGCCTGAAATTGTTAAAAAAACATGTACCTATGGCACTTGAAGACCTGGTTTAAAGGTGAGCATGTTGGTTGACAGTTGGACTTGATGATCCTAAAGGTCTTTTCCAACATTAATGATTCTATGATTCCATCATTCCTGTTGCCTTGCTCACTTGTCTCCCTTCAACTGTCGAGCACCTCACAACACATTTTTGTCCCCTTCCTAAACCCAGAAAGACAAGTTAAGTTAAAAGTGTTTCTGCCTACTTGCCCTTGACTGAACTCAAAACAAAAAAAAAACCGAAAAACAAACCCCTAAGTTTAGACTTACTCATATATCTATATATGAAAGCAATATTTCTTCATACATGAAACGTAATATTTTACAGATGTTTCTCACACCCAGATTGACAGGAGTCATGGCCATGCCTGTACTCTTGGCCCCAGTGGTAGGGTGGACCTAGCACTAGGTTACAATTTCCTTGCTCAGGCAGCAAGGAAGGAGCACATTTACCAGGCTCTCTGCTCTCTCTCTCATGCAGAAATCCTCAAATAATGTTCAACTCGAAAAGAAAAAACTTCTTTGAATCTCTGGGTGAAAAGTGCAGGCATGTGGTAACTAAGTGCTACTATCACTTAGGAAAATATAATTTGAGAAGTACGGGATGACCTTGTAGACAGAGAATAGAAAAAGGATCAAAAGTTCAGAGCATAAAATGCAAACTCATGTACTTGAGCACTAATAACAGGATTTTTCAATGAAGTCCTGATCAATTGCAGTGATGATGAATTATAAGCATACTGGTCATGGGATGATTGAGAGTTGTTGTGTTCACTCAGTTGGGAAAAAAATTAATGCAGGTGGTACAGTTGGTAAAATGTTATAAATAGACACAGCTACATACCACTATTAGTCCTCAAAATAAAACTGTATTATTGTTTATGTTTCTGGTCACTTACATGCAAAGGATTTAAACAGAAACACAAAGGTCTAAAATATTAGGAGAGATCTGAATCTGCTGAGGATGGGAAAATAAAAACATGTTGTTATACCTAACCTAAAAAACTAGAATCAGAGGTGGACAAACATACTCATTCCGTATTTTGGAAAGGTACAACTGTTCAAAAGATAGTTCAAGGTTAAAGTAAACAGTTATGCATTTGCCATAACTCTGTTTTAGCTAGATATCAAAATATTGCTAACCATCGGGTGGTTACTTGCCTTTCCTACAGGAAACTGGAACAATAATAGTTTCAAGACACACTTTGAAAGTTGCATGGAAATAAGTCTATGCCACAAAACCAGTGATCTTTCAGTTGTCTTGTGGTACAGTTTAAAAATCACATTCTTTACCTAAGTGCCAAAACCCACTTTAGCTGATCTGTGTTGTTGATATTATAGGCATACGACTGATATATGTAACACAGAAGATACTCACCCTTTCCATGCTGTAACTGGAAATCCCAAGGGTACTAGAGGTCAGTTAAATCCCTCTGAGGACATTTGAGAACTTATTTTCCACTAGATGGACTGGTTTGCTGGTATTCCTAAAGCATTTTGGAATAGAACTTCATCACAGATTATTGTCTTTCAGATGTATTTGTAGATTTTTTTTTTTGTTCTCTGTGGCAGTACAAAAGAGAAAAAAGTAATTTTCTCCTTATAATTTCATCTTTTTCTAATTCTCTCCTCCCTACCTAGCTGATATTTGCCAATAAAAAGCTTTTATTCCAAAAAGATGGGTTTTTGCTCTTTTGCATCACAGATTGGTCTTGGTCAGAGGCAGTGTATTGGTATTCCCAAGAGTGTTAGCAATCTCTCAGGCTTCAAGCAAGACTTCAAGACAAGAAGGACTTTTTTCTCATTAAAATTGTCTTGCACTTTTGGGATTTCTCCAGCTTTCTTTGAAACACAATGCTTCACCTACTTTCTGCCTTACATGGGTATTTTTTCTGATGGTCTCATGGACCTAGGAATATGCTATTTTCTCATTTCCTTCACCAGACACTCGGGCCATTCTTGGTGTTGAACTCTTGAAGGGGTTTTTTGTTTGTTTTTGTTGATCTAAATGGCATGTTAAGCAAGCAAGATGTTTCATTACAGGAAGGTGGTTGCAGACCACTGGGCTCAATGCCTATGTGATTCCAGCTGCCCAAAGCATTTCACAAGGACATCCAGCACTATATTTCCATGACCTGCACCTGGTCACAACTTAGCAAATTGAAGTCAATGCAAAACTTGACAAAATTTCTTGACAAACGGCAGTTCCCCAAATGAAATATGGACTGAATTTAAATCAGATTAATTTGTGATCTTTGTGATCCAAATCCAAATTCCTCATGGCTTTTATTACTTGGTAGTAGTATCCATTGTGATTTTTTATTTTTTACTTCTGATGCTGAGAGTTTTTTAGTGTGAAAAACAACTGCAGAGCATTCAGATCAGTCCCTATTCATGAATGCATCCTATTGATAAGCATATCTTGACATTTACAGGGTCTGGATGTCCATCTTTCTGGATGATGCTCTCAGCATTGACATCGAAGTATTCTCCTCTTTGACCTCACTGGCAGATGTCTGTATCTGTGTGTTATGATCACATACACTTTGCTACCCCCTGTCAGTGCCAGTCTCTTGGTTTCACAAAATGTTTCATTCATTGGAGCCTGCCCGATGTCAATATGTGAGGGAAATTTGTCAGGAGCATGTATAATGCATTCAAAGCCTGAGCCTAGAAAGGTTTAGGCCTGGGAAATTTGTGGAGGAAATGATATGGCACTGTACTGCCCAGAGACTGAAACTTCTGAGACCTTGATTTATTAAAGTGTCTTCTGCCCCTTTACATTATTAATGCCCAGTTTTCCACATCCAGGGGCTGTGAAGTGCAAATGCAATGGACATGACTTTGCAACTTGTTCTTTCCTGTCCCTCTGCTCCTGTCGTAGTGCCTGGCTTGGAAGCAGAAAGGGTTGCTTCCCACATTTGAGGCAGCCGTTTCCCACAGAACTGTTCCATGATAAAAGCACCCTTTCTGGTAGCTACACAAATAGTCTGGTCATAGCCAAGATGCACTAGCCTAAAATACAGCATCATGTCTCACTGATAAAATGCTTCACTTGGACATGAATGTGGTTTCTGAATGAAAACTAAGAGTCACAATATCTTTAATGAAAGTTGTAGTTACACATTTCGTCATAAGTGTACATCTGTATTTAGAGCCCTATGTTCCGTCATGTTATATTTTGGGTTAATTTTCATAGTAATAAAAAATGAAAGATATCACTATGACCACCTCCAAGCTGAGCCTGAGACTGACACAATTTAGTTTTGCTAGTAGAGTTTTAGCTCTCACTCTAGTGTTGAAAGAACTAAGATGGGATGATTTGTAATTGTGAAAAATAGCGTCACCCAATATGATAGATTAAAAGCTGGGTTTACAAAAGGTCAGTTGGGAAAAAAAAATTGAAGGAAAGATTTTATTATACTGGGGTTTATTTCTTTGATACAAATTATTGGTTTTCAATAATTCTAAATTTGTCAAAGCACCAAAGACAGGAAATTTATAAATTCAGATACTTTATTTATGCAACACTTATCTGGAGTTTTTACACTGAAAAGCATACTTGGAGATTTTTTTTATTTCTGTCTATTTAGACATCTTATGATTTTATGATTCTAGTTTGTCCACAGTGCCAGAATTTATACTAAAGTATTTTTATTCACCTTTCTATACCTCTGCTAAAAGAGAATTGAAAAGACTCATAAAACAATAGAATATGCCAAAACATCTTTTTTTTTTATGTCCATTTCTCATTCAATCAGAAATTGAACAGGCTCTGTTTGTCAGTAGTATTCATTCCATTCCTTTTCATACCATCATGTACATGATGTGCTTTTGAAACATTTCTGATATCAGGTGGAATAAAAATTAGGTGCTCCTAATTAGGAACACCTCCCAGGAAGCTGCACTCTCCTGAACCCACTGAAGACAATTATGGCTAACAGTAAGTATTGTGCTAAAAATTTGCCTATTGATCCCAAGATGATGCAATAGATGCCATATTATGACTTCTGAAAGTTTTGATAGAAGTGGGACACAACACATTCTAAACAGTGTAATAACTTAGTTTGCCATTTTCACTGTCTTTTCAGATGCCACCAAGGAATTCACTGAAAGAGTCTTTCCCATGAGGATCATGGTATTATTTATTCTATCACTTAGTATATAGTCCACATTTTTAAGGTTGCTCTGTGCCACAAGTAAAAATAATTTTTGTATAATAAAATGTCTACTCCTTATTTTTCTTAAAAATCCCCTTAATAATGTGCAGAGAAGATTACTGGCATGGAGGCTAGAAGTATGATGTCAAGTAAAGAAAGCATTTTATTTGTATTTCATCTATTATACAGATTTCTTCTGAATTACAGAAAAAAAAAAAACTGTGCAAGAAATTATGCATGATGATTAGTTATGAAGCACAAAGGAAAGAGTTCAGTTTTGACTAGTAACAATGCCACTAGAAAACAAGCAAAACATTAATGAACAATGGCTTTTCCAAACATGCCAGGCTGGGAAAAGAGTGTGGTTTTGACTCTCTGTGCAAATACAAAAGTCACAGTAAAAACTGTAGCTTTCAGTATGAACATTTCCAATGCTTCTGATTTATAACACTATTGTTGAAGCCTTAAACTCATTCTGTTATATAATAAACACATTTGGGCCATTTGCAAATGCCTGCTATTGTCACAGAAACTGATCACAGAAAGCTACTATAAGCCCATTCCAATATGAGTTTCCTAGACTTATTAATTTACTGAGTAGGATTGGAAGATTTCCTAATTACTACTTAGTGTTTTGCAATAGTCATTAAAACCTCCTACTGCATCTGTAGAGCACATGATTGGACAAAGATACAAGGTGAATGTGTAAATATATATATATATTTTTTCAACCTATGTTTCTGTATGACAGTTGATGTCTGTCAACCTTTTTTTTGGCTTTACAACAATTTTAGCTTCCTTTGGTGTCTTGTACTAAGCATGCACTTATATCTATCATTGATCTTTTTATGTTGTTTTATTGAGATCACAGAATATTATTAATTTGTATTATTTAGATACATTTGCCAGCTTGTAGAGATCCAGAGCTGTTTTTTTAAAGCATTTGTGTTAGCATACATATGCATGAGCCAAAGTCTCACTTGGCCAACTGGGAAATGCCAGAGAAGCAAAAATAAAACAGAATTAGAGGAACTACAACTAAAAAAAATCCATCTGCAACAAAATTCATCTCAGATTCAGACACAGACTAATTTTTGTCAACATGTCTGTCTTGTTTCAGGCATGTTAAAGACTTACGGTGGATTTTTTTTTTTAACTGTTAAGATTTGGAAGATTTCATGGTTGTTAGAAAAGGAATGTAGGATTTAGAGCTGACAATTAATTAAGAAGATAAAGAAGTGGAAAACTCCTGTTACGTCATAGTAAAGTTTTCAATACACTTCGTATCAAGGTCTGTGGTATTAATTCAGCAGGGGAAGAGGTGCAATACAGGAGAAGGGGAATGTTGCCCAGGAAGGTTATTTGGCTGGGTTTATTTAAACTCAAATCTGCCGGTTTTACAACACTCCTTTCCCCATTTAGCAAATAGTGCTGCAAGCAGGGTTGAGGGTTAAAATGAAGTAGCAATTATACAGCCTGTGTATGGGTGCACATCAATCCCAGCATACACTGGAGCACTACAAGCCTGAAAATTTCACCAAGGATCAAAGACACATCGTGGATATCAAAGCAGTTGCACTCTCATGAACAGCTGCATTCCCTTACACAGTTCCATCTCAGTGGATCCCAGTACATCACTGTTTAATCCCAATGAAGCTCTCATGCTTTCCAGCTTTTCTGGATACTACCCTTTCCATGGACATCAGGAAAGAGACATTTATGGGCATTTGTATGACAGTACTCCATCAAATTAATGAAGCAGAGTTTTGCTGCTTTAAATTTTAGTATAATGAGTGAAAAGTATTATGCTAATCTACACAAGTTGTGCTTCTAGACTTAGACCTTGAATAAATATTCCAGCAAGCATAAGAAAGAGATGACTATTTTTCCTAAGGTATACACACACACTTCCCTTTAAATTCATCAGGAGTACCATGGGTGCTACACAATACAGGATTTCACCTTTAAACACTCTACACATGTATGAACAGATATAACCAAGTTTATTTGTCCTCAGCTTTAAAATTTCCACAGTTTTGTAAACATGGTAATAGTTACAGTTCAAGAGAGAGAAAAGCAGTAAAAAAATCCTTCTTTGTGAACTTCCTTCTAAGGTCTAATCCTGAGATTTACAAGTGTGTTTCCTAGTAAAAGGTGAAGCTTAGGGCTTGTACTATGATATTTTTGCGGAAACATAAGAAAGTAGCTCTAGTAAGAGTTGTGGCAGTGGTTCTGAGATGAAAAAATTTGATCAAGTTTTGCTTGTTTTTTAACACAAGTTGCTTTTGCACACTAAAATACAAAGATTGTTTAAGAATATTAACCAGGAAGAAATTCTTCAGCTTTTCACAAAATACAGAAAAAAGGAAAATGAAGGAGAAGGAGAAGGAGAAGGAGAAGGAGAAGGAGAAGGAGAAGGAGAAGACATTGAACTGAAAGAGGGTAGATTTAGAATTCTTCCCTGTGAAGGTGGTGAGGCACTGGAACAATGTCCAGAGAGGTTGGGAATGCTCCATCCCTGGAAGTGTTCAAAGCCAGGTTGGATGGGGCTTTGGGCAACCTGGTCTAGTAAGTGTCCCTGCATGTGGTGGGAGGGTTGGAGGTCTATTCCAACCCTAATCTTTAAGGTCTATTCCAACCCAAACCATTCTTTGATCCTATGATTCTCTGAAAATAGAAGAAACCCTATACATATGGAGAAAAATACTAGTACTTGATCTAAACAAATAGTTCAGTTATACTCCAGAATACCTATCTTTTGAAGAAGACTACTTGACCACGTTCTTGTAAATCCCGGTGATAGAAGGGCATGTGAAATGAATAAAGCATTCTGATTTTAAATAGTCTTAATCAGTTCTGTATTTCGGTTTTGTATACTTGGATTAAGGCAATCTCATTTCTTGGACATGTTTTACTTACTATCTAGCTAGTGCAGCAGTAAACCTGCAGTCCCTACTATTCTAAATAATTTGAGAGTGATATACTTACATAGATGATAAATGTTTTTCAAAAGGTTTTGCAGTAGATTCAAACCAAGTATTATGAATTTCCAGGTGTGCCTAGAATGGTATGAATTGTAAATTTTTAAGGAAGAAAAATATTTTAAAATTTGTTCTTTGTGTTGACAATGGTCCTCAGTGAAGGAATTCACCCTTTCTTGTTAAAGTGATTATACTCAGTCCCCCAAAGCATATTTATACACTTCATAAATGTGTAGATTAATTTTATACCTCTTAGTTGTGGAGGTAAAGAATTGTTAAGAGTGTACCTTGAAAAATTTGATATGCTTGTACTTAACTATCCTCAGGCAAATATCTGCAACACTGTTAAATGAATCTATGCTAGCCTCAACAATATGGAGAAAAGTGCCATCAAATAAATATTTCAAATATTGAAGTGGAGTATCCTGCGCTTTCAAGTGCAGAACAGTACTTTTTTCTAGGATACCAGATGGAAATACTATAATTCAAGCCATATTTTATGGGAATTTCTTGCAATGCTTCCATTTCCAGAAAGCAAGCAGAGCCTATCTGTAATCATAGTTCTTCAAAAGTGCAACGTCAGTAAAATCCACAGAAACAAGAGCAATGGATCTTGTACCACAGGAAGCAGCACAAAAAAGCAAGATCAAAGTCAATTGAAATAACAAGACTTAATTGTAAAAATCAGCTGTGAATCACTTTGTATATCTCACTTTCTGTCAGAGATTTTCAAAACAAATACCTGAATCCACACCTTGGCCACTCAAGGCCAAGTCTTTTCACTAAGCGTGGATCTAATCCTCTTTTTACAGAGGTACAAGGCATTGTCCTCTGACAGACATGTCTGTACCTTAGTTTACATGTTATTCAACACCTACCGAACCAGTGTAAATAATATGATCATAGCTAAGACAACTTTATCTGCTTAAATTCATGTGAGCAAATAACTAATGATGTGTTCTGTTTTACTGAAAATAGGAGGTTTTTTATTTTTAAGGGGCAGCATTGCTTGATGAATCTTTATTTTTTTCTTTTAACAATTTCTCCTCCATTAAAGACTGTTAAGCCACAGAAGCTGGATCAGTAGCGTAGCAGTCTCAGTAACAGTAAATGAACTGCTGTAAGCTTACATCAGACTAATTAGTCTGAGGGATAATATACGGGGAAAAACTTTTCAGGTTGCTTTGTGAAAGGCAGTTTGCTTAATTAAGCCAACCACTAATTGTTAAATATTTTTCAGGCATTAACAGAGCTGTGCTGATGGTAATTAAATTTTGATTTTACTGGTATTTGCAGGGATTAAGTCACAATCTGCTGAGGCGCTGAGGTTAGTTAATATTCACTTCACTGCCACAGCTGTCCTCCATTACATTACAAAGGACAGGAAAAGAGACAGCAGAATAGGGTGAAGTAATGAGAAAGTTATTCATTCATTTGAACTGGCTCCACACTGTACAGTCTTGTACAAATGGATCTGATCTGCATGACACACAACTAGGCATTAAATCCGATTTAATTTGATACAATAAAGGACAGCCTAAGCTCTAAATGTATTTTTATTTTTATACGTAAGCACTGTGCAGTGTATCAAAAAATATAATCATGTGATTATCATATGTTTCCTTTCAAGTGGTATTTCTTGACTTATTAGCTCTACAGGAGTCCAGAAGGAGTGTAAACCAGTTCCTGCTAAACCCTTATTTCTTCTATGTGCATGTGAATGAATCCTTCAAATTTCTGGATTGTGAATTTTTGTTCCTGGTAGGATATTTACTGGAAAAATCAATGTTTTGCTTTCTTTTTCATGCGAGTGCCACACATTTGTAGCAGATAAACAGGGTTTGAGCCTTACAGCGAAAACAGGGAGAAGTTGGTCTTGGTTTTTTTACTCCAAGAGTGTTTCACTCACCATGATGTCCTTTCGTAAAGGCAATGTTGTCCTGGGTTTGGATTCAAGTTACTTCAGGTTTCCAAAAAATGCCAAAGCCAGCAATTGTACAAACCCATACAAAATTGCTCCTCTCCCTCTCATTGAGTGTCTTGTCTGCTCTTCATTGCATTTGATTCTTCCTCCTTGCGCAGCCTCAAAACCTTCAGTCACTGCTGGTGCTCTCAACCTGGCCTTAAAATTGCCAGGATGAGTTAATAGCAATAAGATCTAATCTCTCTCCTCCTAAGAATGTGCCAGACAGGCCCTAATTCTCTGACTGGGCACTCACTAATCTCCCTTCTTTCTTTATGGATGTGGAGAGGTGTCTTGCAGAGAGGCTGCACCACTGGGATATGGAACAGTTACAAGTATGACCTGGTTTCCTTCTGGAAGGCAGAAGCTTCACCAGTTGCCATAAGGCCCTTATACTGTCTATAAAGCCAGAGTCTGGCCATGCTTCAGTCACTCCATGAGAGCAAAAGAACCCTCTGGATATCAAAGTATTTGTCTCCTTTAGCTTTTTCCCCCCTCATTTTCTCCTGGCTGTTGTTCCAGTAGAATTTTATGTCACTTGATTTTATTTTCTAACACTGTCTTATGTGTTGCACCTTGCCTACTTTTTGACATTTACTTGTCAATCTGTTTCACACCAAGTAAATGGTTAAACTCTTAAAACTTAAATATGAAGAAGTATGTTCCTCTTCACTACAAGGTCTACCATAAACTTCTTTATTTCAATTCAAGGTTTCCAAGGGAGGATTTTATTTTTATTTTAGGGAGAACATTATTCCAGGAAAATGTAAACTGAGTCATTCCAAAAAATTCCTACAAGCTCTTTCAGTAGTCTTTTTCCAAATGTAGTTTCTAAATCACAACACACTGAGGGATGGGGTTTCTTTGCTATTTCCTGTAGTCCTAATGAGACTTATTTTCTCCATCAGCTAAGCTGGTTTATGCCTGACTTTAGGAGAAAGTACTGTATTTATATCATTTGAACACATTGTATTAGGACTAGATGTCACCAGCAATCCTTTTTGTGTGCATAATCACACATCTCATGTTTCAGTTAAGTAGCTGAGACATTACTGGTGTGAATAAATTTATGGATGCAGATAATTTTTGCAGAATCAAGACATGAGGCTGGATAGTGGAAGTCACAAAATTAGTAATATTGCCATGCCTTCAAAAGAAATGGAAAGCTAAAGAGTGCCTTGTTCAAACAAATATTTCTGCTAACTATGGTGGGAAACACAGGAAGATTTCCAAAAAAGCTTGAGACACGAATGGATTTATGTTTAGTTACATTGTATTTCAAAGTTTTCTCAAGTACAAAGGTCTGTCTTTAAAGAGGATCTTTTCCATAGCTATCAAACAAGTCATATTGAAGAAAAATGAATATTAGAGAATATAATTCATACCACAACTATATAACATAGGTAAATGAACAATAAAAATGATAAATTGGGCAATAGAAAAGATTACAGAAATAATGCTTTCACATATTGGGCATTCATTAAATTGACTTTCCAGGGTAATTACTTTAACATTTCTACCTCTGATTCAGCACTGGCTTTTGGATCATTAAGACAGATAGTAAATATTACAGGGTTTCAGAACCTACTCTTGCATATCTCTTTCCTGGAAACTCAAGAACCATGCCAAAGCCTTTGCTGAAGGCTGAGTCTCTTCTGTAAGTCCAGACTTTCTGGACTGAAAAAAAGCAAAGTTCACCAATAACATTGTTCTTTTTCAAACCCTGCTCTTTCTTTGAAGACTAAAAAATCCAGTCTTTTGTGTAGACTGAAATAACTTTAAATAGTATACTAAAATTAGGAGTGAATTAACATAGCATGATTCGTACTTATACTGTTATTTGTGTGTATTGTGATGAGACCTAAAGGAAGGTCTCATTCCTGTTTTAATGCATCCAAGGATTTTTAGCAATTCTGCTGTTTATAGAGTTGGCACTTAATATTAAATATGTCTGGTTAATAATTTTTGTTATGAATTTTCTCTGGAGGATGTTGAAGTTCTTAGCAGCTCCCCTATTGTTATGGTTCCATCTTTGTTAATGCATCTGCAATCTTTCATTGACTAGTACGACTTAAACTCAGTTGTGTGCTTTAAGGACTTTAGAGATTTACATATGCAAATTACATTTGGGAAAGCATTCTTTCAATTTTTAGTATCTGGCAGTCTGAAACAAGAATTCATGCAGTCTTAAAATTGCATTTTTTATTTATTTCTCACTTAGGTTTATATAAACATATACATATACATATATATATATATACATATATATATACATATAAATATAAACTATACCCCTCCTGAGCTAAGGTAGCTTTTCCTTTGACCAAACCTAAGGAATAACACATACCACACCAAGGCATGCCTTATGGGGAGCTTTCAGTTGGATTTACCTGTCTAGCATGCAGGATATTCAGGAAAAATTTGGCTAAGGACCTGAAATTTAGAATTGTTCTCTATACACCAGTAAAACAATGCACTTTGCACTTCCCCTTCTAGTAAAGTTTTTTAAAACTTCTTAAACTAAGGATACTGACACTGATCTGGCAGTCAAATGTTTCCTCCTGAAAAGATATTTTAACGCAGTGCTTCTTATTATAGGGTGCCATTGCTTTGTAAAGTGACAAATATAGGCCAAGACAGCAGAGCCCAAAGTGCCAAGTCAGGTTGCAACAGCTCTGTTCTGGAGAATGGAATGGATGTCTTGTTGTTCAAACTACTATTCTGACCCGTAAAATTTAACAGGGATACACTGTCAGAAAAATTGCTGCTTCTTACTAAGGCTCTGATCCATGGATGTGTTAAACCCATGCGTATTTTGAAATAAGATAGACCTCATGAAGTCCAAAGGATGGTTGGGCAGCCTAAAGCTGAGCAAATACCCAGATTTTCTCCAGATAAGACTTCAAGAACTGGTTATACCACCAAAGACCTTATTTATATGGACATATAGAGGAAGTGGATAATGGAACTACAGCTTTTCAATACCATGAAATGAATATTTTTCTTCTCATAACTGTGTTACACTCTTCCATAATTCATCACCCAGATCCTTAGATTAGTAGAGTAGTAGAATCTAAGCATATTCCTACTCAGATCTCTGATCATAACTAAGAATTTGAGGATATTAATATATGTCTGTAGGGTCAGGTAACCCCTTTTCCATCATTTTACTTAGCAAATTATTCTCTTATTGATTTACTTTTAGAATTACTTTCTTTTTTTCTCATTCCAATTTCATTAAATCAAATATATACCTTATTGAGACTAAAAATTTCCAGTATAGCATGAAATTTCCTACATTTTTATCAGTAGCCCAATCTTTTCCTCTTTTCCTTTATAAGCTATTTAATTCTGAGTACCTATATGGATACTATCTTCGACATTTTCTTGCATCTGAAAGGATGTTTTCAGATCAACTCACAAGATTAATGTGGGATAAAATGGTGGTTTACTACAACTTTATATAAAGCTTTCAGGCTAGGATATTTTAACAAGTTATTATTCCTCAGTAAAAGCTATCTGTGAAAACTATCACAGATCACATAAATATAGTAAGTGAACAAATATAAGAGTGTTTTCAGCAACAAAGAAAAGGAAAGACAGTGTGCTGATATCACTTTGCATGTGAAGTGTTGTCTGAAAGTAAAACATAAGTTGCCTCCCTGCTATTCTGTGTTAAATTGTTTTTCCAGGGATATTTCTCTCATTGGCAGTGCCAGGATCAGCACTTGCCTAGAGTGTTTTTACTACCTAAAAAGGCTCTTGCTCATCACATGCCCTACACAAAAGCACAGCTGAGAAAGTACTGTGCTGAAAATTATGTGACAAGAGGATGTGGAAGACATGGAAAGGGTAGTCCTGCTTTCATTGGTAACAGCTATGGGGAAATGCTGATAAGATTACAGACCTAGTGTAGGTAAAAAAATGAAAAAAAAAAAAAAAAAAAGCTTATAAATGAGCAATGAATTTTCATTATGTCTCTTCTATTATTAACACTTCAGCTGATATTCTTTTCATGGCATATCTCTATGTATATATTAAAGAATAGCATTTATAATATAGTCTGCAAAGGAATATTCCATTTCATAGTGCAATAGTCGTGGCGGAAAAATAGATTAATTCCAAAGTCTGCATAGACAAAGTAATGGCAGATATATATATTCAGATCATGGATATTTGCTAGACTTCAGTATAGGGTAAGCAGCCCTATGTCAGAAGTCCTGTGTTTTTCAATGCAGAATGACCTCTGCTCACTCAGCTCATGTACAACAGCAGTCACCAAACTCTCCACTCTGAACATAATATATGTGAAGCCAGGTTTTACACAACGCTTTCACTACCTTAGTCCCATCATTTCAGCTTGCTCTAAGTCAAAGGGAACTACAGAGAGAGTAACATATTGCTGTATCCCTTTTTCCTGATGTGGGGGTCTATTTCACTTTCAACTATTTCACCTTTCCTCACACACTTTTGTTAGGTGTCTACTCAGAAAAATATATCAACCTGCCTGCAACTTCAGTGGCTGCTAAAATACAGTTGGGGCTTGTAAAATTAGGCTGAAAAAACATTTTGTTCTAAATCAAGACCTATCCTCCAAGTCATCACAAGGAAGTTGGCTGTAATTATGCTGTATTTTATAACAGATTTCCATGTAAAGGAAAGAAAAAAGAAAATTATCTAGAGTATTTACTTACATCTATGAAATTCATGAAGGTATATAGTGGTTCAAGTCTCATAACAAAGATATTACCTCTGGCTGTTTCTCCATGCAATGTAAATGTCTTATTTGGCCAAAACCAACATGAGTTATGCAGAGAATATCACAACAGAGTTTCATCTCCTCTCATGCCTGTACTGATGATTAATTAAATAGTCAACAAATTAAACTATTTTCTTTATTTTGATCAAAAGTATGAAATTCAATATTCTGATCTCATACATCCAAGCACTGTGTAGGTCCCTACTGAGGCTGCTTTCCTAACAAGAATTCTATAAAAATCAGAGAGACAGGTTTCTAGAGTGTCAGAACGAGATCTGCTGTGACCCGCTTAAGCTCCCAAGTTCCTCAATTGAAGAGGACAGATTCTCTATTAGGGAGTTTCCAAGACATTCAGCATTTTTTCTCAGAGTAAAAAGGGAATTTGGGACTTTCTTTAAGGGCACAGAATGGGTTCCTTAAGTCTTACATGGCATTAGACCCTCTGCATGGTTTTCTAGCACAACTGAGGTAGGCAGATAGGGTTTAATTTTTGTGCTCTTCTCCTGGAAAAAGGAAAATTTGAAAAAGCTGAGATATTGCTACAGAGAAACTTGTTTACTTCTCACCCCTTCTTGCTCTCTCACACCTATGCTACCACCCCATTTTTGCTCATTTTTTGTGACTCATTTATTGTGCTGAGAAGTTGAACCAACTCCTGATTTTAGGACACAAAAGTAGTGTTCTCTGATAGAGCTTTAGATGAGCAAAGTGACAAGTGTGTGAATCGCTGAAGAGTAGAGGGACACACCCTTTGAGTCTGGAATGATTGTAACAGTGACATTGGAATGTAATTAGACTTTTCCATAATTAAACCTTAGAAGCTGCTATTAATTTTGTTGCTCCAGCAACAACAATCTAATGAAAGAGAAAATTGCCAAGCACAGTCACGGTTTGCACAAAGAAAAGAAAAGTGGAAGAATAGTCAAATTTACATCTGCAGAAATTATTCTCAACTAGTGTAGTGCACAACACTACCGTGTGGCTCTGAAGCCCATTGCCACCAAGATATGGCCACTTGCCCTATTTTAACTATCAATTAGGAATCTCAGAAAATTATATACTAGGGTATAAAACAGATTTTCTTCTCTAAAATCCTGTGAGGGGAGAAAAATGTAATGACAGGCTACTGAATGTGCTTGGTGCAGCATGCTCTGTCTCTCTAAAGTGTAGCATGAGTAATGCAAGGTTACTGCAGTAAGTACACATTTCTTATTGCATATCAGAGAAAATAGGTGTGTAAAATCCATGTAATTTGATAGCATATACATCACCACTGCCCTAGAGAGTGCTAAATCATAAGGATCATAAGGCTACATATTTAGCACAGTAGAAGAATATTTCTCATCTTTTCTCTCAGAAAATTCTATGGAAATGAGTGGGGATGGGAGAAAAAGCTTATAAATCAAGTATTAAAACAACAGGCTAACCACAGTGTTGCTGCAGAGACACAAGGTATGTACTTTTATTTCACAACATTTTATTTTAAGTGCCCCTCTACCCCCAATATTTTTAGTATCAGTGTTAAATTACAGTAGCACTCTTAGGGAAATACATGTGAGATTCACATGAATAGCAAGTACATTCATTATGATCAGTGCTGAATTCCAAATGAGAATAGCTCCACTTTTTTTTTTTCCCTCTCTGTGTTAACCTTCAAGGCAAGTCAACACATTTCAAACATCCCAGGCTGATTTTAATTTGGAAAACAGTCTTAAATATACCACTGCCAAGTCAGATAGAATCAAAGCCATGAGGAATGAAGGCAGGGAGGAGGAGGGGAGGCAGGACTGCCACAGCAAGGAGACACTGTGTGAGAAAGAGAGGTGAAAATGAGAGCTAACATCAGCTCCCCTGGGGTCTGCTGTAATCAGCAGACAAATGGTCTATACTCATGGCATGTATTCATTCTGCAGCAACGGGCTGCCAACAAGAGCCTTCCTGTGTCTATTTGGAAATAAAGTACTAGTCTTCCTCTATTCAGATGCTTTGAAACTAAAAAGAACTGCTGACAAACACTGCTTTGGGCATTTGACACTGCTTTTTGATCTAGTTAGACAGTGTAAAATGAACAAATTAGGAATCTACTACAAAAGAGTCTCAGTCTTAGCTTGCTAAAATGTCAGGGTTTATAAACTGGTTTTTTGTCTTTTGCTCCCCCTCCTACTCTCAATTGTTTAAAATCAAGAACGTACCTTGCCATTCTTTCATACTGGCAAATGGATGCTTTCTTCTGTTTCTGAATCATAATTTTTCAGCTCATGTTTGTGCATGAAAAGGGCATTGATATCACACATGCCAAATATATTTACATATTCACCAGCTAGATATATTTTTAATTTGTGTAGCTACTGTCTTTAGATATGTGGTTTGCATTTTGAAATGTGAAAATTTTCTTTCAATATCTTTTAAAGGAATTTTCACTTTCCCAGGAGAATTCTAATGTTAATTAAAATAACTTCCTCTTTTAGTACAACAAAATACCTTTGTGTCAATGAAATGCCCATAAACATGGGCTTAACAATGAGTCTGGAGCAGCACAAACTTTCTTTTTATAAAGTACATTATTTTTCAAATGTACTTTTATCCTGACATATTGTGTATTGGACACTAATGAGTTAGTTCCTCTGTGGAGTGAAGGTACCCAACATGCTTTGAAATATCCTATGTGTGCTTATGTAAAAGTCAAAAAACCTTTGAAAACAGATCTCATTTGAGAGTGAGAAAAATTAGGTAGGTTGTTAACATAGAGCTAAAAGCAGACATTATACCATGGTCCCCAAGACTAATAAGGAAATTATACTTTTTTTTTCTTATTCAACGATCCAGATGGATTCATTGATGCAATAGCAAACCATTTCTGAGATCACTAATACTCTAATATATAATTGCAGGATAACAGCTACTTATCCATTACATTCAGCTGTTCTGCCAGTGCTCCCAAGTTTAATTATCAGTCTGCCTTAGAAATATATTTTTCCCTCTCTTTCTGCAATGGCAAAATCAAATTTCAGTCACAGTTTGCATTATAATGCCTTATCATAAATCCACAGTTTAGGATGAATGATCATAGTCATAGGTACCTACTGATGGAAAACATTTACAATGTGCAACTGTTCCCTAATGATTCCAGCCCTGGCGGAAGAGAATGTGCAAGTGTGGAAGTTCATCACAATTTCCTGATCTGGCTGTGATAAAGAGACAGACAGAAACGAGGCTGCTTTTCACCTGTGAGTATCCCACTTCTAAGCAGCCTTAAAATCTCATAACAATGTAGTCACAAAGGCACAAGGACTTTGCAAAAATGTTCCAAGCAAAGGGTCAATGGAGCCAGTGAATAAAAACTGTGTGAATTTAATGAATGAGATCCCGGCTGTGTCCCACCTGCTCGTTCTTTTGGATGATCAAGCCTATGCTCACACATATGAACAACAGAAAGGAACTTGTTCTAGATGTGGGTTTTTTTAATGTGGTGCATATGTATGAACAGTGCATAGGAAGGGCAGAGCATGGATTATAGATCAAAGGAAAACATTTTTGCTTTCCTATTTCTTAGTGAATGCTGTTCTGTCAGTAGGTACTGGATAGGCAGTTTCAGAGGCTGTGTTTCTGCTTAGCAAGAGGAGAGGCACAAAGGACACAGAGGAAACAGAAGCTTCCTTTGCCAAAGTTTTCTGTCCCAGATGGGAAGGATTGTGTTTACAGCTGCCATGGTAGGCAGCCCCTGCAACTCCATATTTATTTGCCTTGTCCAGCTGTGGAGTAGGGTACTTATTGTTGAGGTAGAGTACAGCTTCTAATGTCTTTCTGTTTCCTGTGTTCATTAGCAAATTGAGAGAGAGATGTGTGACACAGAGAGAGAGAGAGATATAAATAGATAGACAGATACATAGAGTGGCTCTGTTGATATTAGTACCTGCAGACAGACCCTAGAAGACACTACACCAGGCATGCAAAAGCTACTGTTAATGTCAGGAGTAATTAATAGTTAAAATTTTTCAATTCTTACTATTGTTTGCCTCTATTTTTTGCTCTCTCTGGGAGACCCAAAACACCCTGACATAGAAAATAGGCTACAGAGCAGACATGGCATATTGGTATCCTTCAAATATTAACTCTTTCCTTGAAACTCAAAAGGAAAGGATTTTTGCATGGATATCCTGTGAAAGTCATTGCTGTTTGCACTTCTGGGTTTCTATGATGTGTTTTACTCTTCAACTTATTTTGCAAACCTGAGATACAATATTTGTTCTACGAGTTATGTCACAAAAGTAAGCAAATATTTAAATTATTTTCTAGGAATACTACAAATCAAATATAATAACAGTTATCAGAGAATGATGATTACAATGATTTCCAAATCATCAGTAAGTAGTTAATGCACTGATGTTAAGGATTGTGATGATTATCTGCTGCACCCTTCCATGATCATCCTTCCATGATCAGGTTGCAAGCATTGTGGCAATGACCAGAAACAGATCAAGTTGCAATTTGTTTGGTAGCACATTCAAAATGCTAGATATTCATATGCAGAAGTGTGCAATACAATCTGAGGGCAAGACATCAGAAGGTCATGTTGGCTTTATTTGAAGGAGACTCTTTCAGTGACATTTGGCGAAGGAAATTGATTGTCTCAAGCTCACCTGGGAATTTCCTGCAGGTCATGGAGCTCCATGCCCTAGCCAGTCCTTCCTTGCACCTTTGCTTCCTTGAGATGTCAGTCAGGCCTCTTGAATGCCTTTGCTGATGCTTACAAAGATTTCTCATTTGCAACTTGCATTGTGCATAGTACTGTCTGAATACAGCTGTTACTGTGGGAGAGAGCTTGAATGGCGATGGCCACGTCACTTTTGATCTCCTATCTTTTTTGCAGTCACCTAAATGAAGAAATTCTGACACCTTTAAATCTCAGCAGAGAAGGTCTGTTATTAAAATTATACCAATCTCCATGACCAAAAGTCTAAATGGTAATTCACCGTAAAGGGCTGTCACTGCAAGAAGGTGATTTCTCTCTCTCTGAGAGAAATGGCCGATGAGCTGAAACCTGCAGATGACTTTGGCTACAGCTTCTTCCTTGTAAGTTGTCCTACTTGCTTCGTTTATTCTGAACACATCTCCAGGGCAGAGGAGAACAAACTGATAAACACACCTGTGAATGCTAGGAGTGCAGAAGGATTGACATTTTAAAGGTAAACATTGAGACTTTTCATCCAGGAAATTCAAGAGGTATTATATAGATACTGATATAACTTCTGACAGTTAGTGATGAGTGATATGTAATGTCATTCAAGATGAGAGGCAACAACTTAGTTAAAAGCACTGAATGTGAACCATGAGGCTGGACCCAGCTGCCTTCATACTCTTGTTCAGGAAAAATTGTCTACTTAAATGCCAGGGATGTATTGAGTAACCTTCAAATTTCAGGACAATGAATCTGTGATCAGGTCCTTATGAGGGGTGTTTTAAATGCAGAATTGCTGCTGAAACATTTGCTCAGGCAATTGTCAACCAAAGCTGGTTAGCTGGCAAACATTATACTGTGGTCAAGGCCCTGAGTTCCTCCAATCTCCTGTGAAGCAGATCCTGCAAAGGCACCGTGTACATGACACAGCCTCTCTGCTTAGTGAAGACAGAGCACGTTTGTAAGTGTCTGCCCAGGTCACATTGGTAAATGTGTGTGTCCAGGGTCACCACTAGACAGTGCTGAGCTTCACAGTGGTTAAAGGACCATATCCCCACACGGTGTAACTTTTACTGATAGCTTTAATAACTTTCTTTTGTGGTTTGGCATTCAGCTTGAGGTATGCATGAACATCTGCTGAACTATGTTTCTGTTACTACCAGAAGCAGTTAACTTGCAAGGAGATTTGGGTTTAAATCAGCCTGCAAATTAAGAAAAATATAATGCTTAATTAATTTCCATGACAAAAGAGTCACATTGAAGGAAGGTGAGAATAAAGTCAATTCCTTGGTACTTCCATTTCAGCCAAATCCTATGGTGCAGAGGGAAAGAAAGTTGAAACAATATAGAAAGTGAATTTAAGTAACGCAAGAAAGAAATATTGCATGTTAGTTCAACTGTATATTACAAAGGATATTCCAGTTATTTTTTATTTTATACCACACCTTTTTTCCCGAGTCCCAGTGAGTGTATGATAATATACCTTTTCTCCAGCTTTATATGAAGTAGACACAACTCTGTACAAAAAAGAAGTCCAAGTAAATTACAAGCAGTTGAGGTTGTAAATCTCAGGTTTTTGTGAAGCATCTGGGAGGTTGCTTCATCTTTTGAGTCCAATAATTCTTGGATTTTTTGCCCTTTATGGGTATTTTAATTCTTTGCTTTCTTTTATTCTCCATTAAACTTCATTTGACTCTGCATAAAACTGTTAGTCTGCAGTACCTTTACCAAAGTGTGAACCAAAGATCTGGAAAGATCTAGGTGTTATTGTAAATTAGCAATTTAAAGAAGAATACATGAACACATAGTTTACTCAGCTAATGGAGTGTTTTCTTAACCTTTGACACCAATGTTTAACATGGAGAATTTAATGAGAGCTTCCAAAAGGAGAACTGTCCACCTGTAAATGTCTTTGGTTTCAATATATATGAATATAGGGATACCAGCATTTAAATAATAAATAGTATTTTAAATCATTAACCGCAGCGTGTTTAAGTTAGAAATTTCTTTTTTATGTTAATATTGGCTATTGCACAATATTTTCCATGCTTCTGTGGCTGCTTCCCAAATGTTTGTGTTGAGAATGGTAAATCTCTCTGATTCACAAGCATTAAATACTTATACTGTTCTTTTGTAGAAATTCTACAATTTATTATTTTTTCCATTTCTGTAAAATCTTCTATGAATGAACCACAGTCCCAAAAGCTTGTAGGAAGAAACAGATTTTGTATACATTCTTTTAATATTCTTTTTTCTTTTGAAACCATACTACTACTACTACTACTACTACTGATAATAATAATTAAAAGGGAATATTGTTATTTATTCAAGACATTAAAAAGATTTCCCTTTGGGGAACTCGTGTCTGGTGTCCACAAGGCTGCTCTGATATTTTGATTTATTACTAGAGACTAAATAAGACCTAAGTAACTGAAAGAACAAAGCTGTTTTTTAGATAGAACACTATTTTCAGGTGTTCTGATTTGTTGCTTTAATTATTTTTTGCTTACTTGCTTGATTTTCTTTTGTTTTCTCTATTTATTGCTGTTGGGTTTTTGGGGTTTTTTTGTTTTGACTTTTTGGGGTTTTGTTGGGGTTTTTTTCTATTTGGTTTGGTTTGTTTGTTTGTTTCGGGTTTTTTTGTTTTTGTTTTTGTAGTTGTTTTTGCTTTGATACACCACTGAGTCAACCTTAGAGAGCAACTGGCATCATGAAGGCTTCTCAGCCTCATTTTGTGACTCTTCCCTACCTCCATTCTTGAGACTGATCAGTGCATCAAATGTTTTGTTATCAAACGGCCACAATGGGTTGAACTGTGTGAAGTCATGGAGTTTTCTAGGAGGCAAAATAAATTATATATGAGTCACCTTCTCAGTCCCTTTCTCCCTGCCTTTTAGCTGCATCAGATTGATTCACTGTAAGAATAATTTTAAAATACGTTTGATAAAATAACATGTTTTTGCCACATTTCCTGTTAGTCATCCAATTCGACCATATCATACAAATTCTATAACACAGAGAATTATCTCTTTTTTAAGCAAACACACACTTCAGCAAGTAGCATAGGCCCTTTAAATGGGCTGCTCTTCAGAGGCTCCAGTTTTAGAAGCAGATATTTCTGTGCAAATATAAATAGTAGCATGGAACACGTGCTTCTCCTATCAAATCCAAGTTAGTAAAATTCACAGCTAAGTGACCAGAGCTAAAACATTAACATTCTTTTTAGCAAAGTTAAATGATCATTTAAATATCAGTCTCAGACTTGGTGATGGGAAGATATTCTGCACATTATAATTATCCACACATGTAAAAGAGTTACATGTGTGAGTGTTTTGCAGAATAAGAGGCTTCAGATTGATCCTGTGCTACAACAGTGAACAATTTTGTATTTCAGCCAGTGAGCTGGAACCCTGGAACACCTGTCAGTCAGCTTAAGCAGAAAGTAGTCTCAAGTCAAGACTGGCAACTGATGAACAGCAGTAGCTGATTTTTGCACTATACAAAATCCTACATGTGAAAAAATATACTTATATACTTTGTATGCATGGTTTTTTTGCATGGGTACCGACCAAAAAAAAAAAAAAGTAGAATAGGAATTTGGAGAAACAAATTAGTAATCCACCAGTGATGTTGTTTTAAAGTATGAATAAATTCCACCCAGGTCAGGTGAAGAGGACTAATTCATAGGAATGTGGCTTTCTTATTTCATTAATCTGAGATTTCCTTATTTAGTAAATTAGAAGGCTTTGCCAGTTAAAGCCTGCTGAAATGGGATTAAACTGAGGTGGACAACAATTTTAGATATATAGGTGTTGTGGGTAAAGGACAAGTAGTGTTGATTAGGAGAAAAGGGGAACAGGACTAGAAAACACCCAGATCATCTGACACCATGGAGATGGGAATTATATAAATATAGAGAAAACCTCATTTGAGTGGGACCACCAATAGAAAGGCACCCCCATCACTTAATGAATGTAGTTTTGTATACAGATCGAGTGCCATTATCAGCTGAAAAGAAATTTAAACAAATCACAAATTGCCCATCATTTCACAGAGGTTACTGTCAACATGAGCACAGACTTTTTAAAGCTGCTTGTAAATAATGCAGGAATTGAACTACTACACTTGGAGTGAGGAAGATTATTGGAAAAGGTCATTCAATTTAAAAAATACAGATTTCATATTCAGAGAAGAGACAGCCCTACAGGCGATAGCAAAGCCAATGTCTCCTTCACAGTCACACCAATTTCTAGTGAGTTAATTTTTTATTTTCAAAATCAGGATGAATTAATTTCCAGACAATCAGAACAAGAAGGCAAGACAACCTTCCTCCTTTCTCAGAAACTTTTCTTAATGACAGCTGGACTACGCAGTCACAGAAATCTTTTATTCCCTTTTTCATGCATAGTGTCCATGAATACAGTAGAGATGAACAACTCGGGAAAATAAATTCTTCATTTTTTCTACACAAGTGAAATAGTTGGTTGGCACTTTTAATGGAGCTTGAATACTGCTGCTCTCTGACTTGGAGGAATTGGTCCATGGGTCAGATATTCAGTCTTTTCAGCTAAGACTGAACCAAAAGATTGTCAGCTGAGATCTGATGGTCAGCTGAGATGGTGCTTGTCACTCTTGCCTCAAAGGAAACAGGCTCAAACTACCAACTCATTTTAGAGGAGCACAAAATCATCCTCAGATGGTAGTGATTCTTGGTCCACTGATTTCAACTTGAATCACATCAGTGACCCAGAGTGAAAGGCTCCACAAGCTCACCGAGTCATTCAGGACTTCAGGGAGAGTGCAGGGGTAAAATGAGCTTGAAAAAGTGCCTAACATTTTTGAAGGACTTGTATAAGGGGTATAGAAAGCTATATTCTCCCACACACCTGTAAACACGCTACTCCAGGTTTGATAAGTGAGATCTATACGTACAAAAGAGTAGGATGCAGTTAAAAGTATGAATATTAAAAATATATATCGATTGCAGGAAAATATTTAATTCCACATTTCATGAGGCAAAGTATTTTTTAATAAAAGAAGTGTCACACTGTTGAAGTATTTTAAATATTGAAATCCTAAATTTTCACCTAAAGAAAATATGTATCTTCCAAACATAACTGCATAGTTAGCTCACCATACTGTGTGTCCTTCTTTCATTTTAGGATTGATATTTGTCATTCATATACATACTTCATGCACTTGTGTGTGTGTGTGTGTGTGTGTGTGTGTGTGTGTATACATGCACATATGCACACATATGGATATAACTGCTGTGCCACTGGAAATGTAATCAATGAACTTACCTACCTTAGGAATAATAACAGTTATTATCACTCAGCTATACTTAGTGTATGTTTTTACCATTATGATAAACCATTTACTCCTTCTTTTATTGACTCACTATAATTATTATCTATTCCCTCATAGATGCTCATTTTTGTCTCTCTTTTATATAAATTAATTATTTTGTTTGTTTCTTACTTTTCTAGATTATCCATCATCGTAAGCATTTGTCTAAAGTGACAGCAAAGGGATTTTTACCTCACTATATCTAATGCTAGCATTTTCTATTCTCTTCAAAGAACTTTCCTGAGTTTTATTTAGGGAGCAAAGACTAATTAAGACATTCACACTATGAAGTCTGATGTTACTTTTAATTCCTGCATTGTTTTTTGGGGGTTGGGGGAGTGGGGTTTTTGAGGTTTTCTTTTTGGTTTTTAATTTATGGCGCTGTACTCACTTATGTGGAGGTGATTTGACTACCAATAAGTGTCTTTCTAAGATTTTTAGACTTTTCCTCTCTATTGAAAATCCTTCATATTTTTGGATTAAAAATCCTTGGGCTAGACTGCTGAGATAATTGCTATATTAATCAAACTTGCCAGGCGCTGTGAAAATACAGATATATTTCAGTTTTTGAGGAAGAAAATTAGTAAGTTAATCCAAAAGATATATAGAGAAGGATGTCTTTCACTGGCCATAAAGGTCTAAAGGGTTTAATTTCCAAGTTTTTAATGTAATCTTCCGTAGCAACCTCTAAAACATGCAAGTCTTGTTCTATGTCTGAGGTAACAAAGAAAATAAAAAAAATCTCTTGGTATTTATACTAGTTAAAGTTAACTACTGACCACTCTACCAATTCTATAGACTGCTATTAACCTTGTCTGCAGGAGGGTGGTGATTTTAAGAGTTATGACTGTTAATGACCTTTGAATGCAGCAGCAGTCTCAGATCACTTACTCCCCTGTGTACCACATGACTCAGACTTTTTCAGATGGGAAAATGATAAGAAGACAAGGAAGATAGCAGGTCAATCTTGAAGCAGCCTCAAGAAAATTGCTGCAAAATGAATTGTGCAAGTCTGCAGTGCTTTACCCAGCATTTTTCTGTTGAAATTTATCAAGCCAAAGCTTGTTGACATGAAAGTGAATGAAATGATTGTGCAGTGTGCTCTAAGAAGCCAGTTTAAAGGCTTTGTCCATCATCTCTGCTATAAATAAATGAGAGGACCTAGGAAATATTCTGCATACTGGTGTTATCCACAGTATTTTATACAGATCTGTCACGTGCCTAAATTTCATCATTTGTTTCATCTGTAAAATAAATAAAAAATCAGGTCCTTGAATTTTGGCATCAATTTATTTTATGCTTATTATCAATTAAATCAAACTATTATTAGTGATATTTATTCACCTGGCTAGGCAAACCCGTATTTACTTGTCCATATAATGAACTAATCAGTTTTATACAGATGGTATACTTATAATGAGGGAGGATACATTCAAATGAGTACTGTATTGCTGTTAGGAAATTTGATATCTTAGTCCAAATCTCTTAATGAATAGGTGAAGAAAAGAAAGGTCCTTTGGCCCACAGTCATGCAGTGCCAGAAATCTTGCCTAAGTACTGGCAGCCCAAGTTGCACCCTGTCTTTGCACAGGTAAGATGTGTTTGGGAATCATGAGATTAAATGACACACATTTCAAAGTGCTCTGGTTTTTTCTGTATTTGCATTTTTTGGAGTTCAATGTCCACATTTTGTGTCTCTGACAGCTAGAAACTTACTCTTTATTTCAATGAATCTCACGTTTATTGTAATACTGCTTCATGGCTCCCAGTGCTGTAATTATGAGAACCACTGAATGACTCAGAACAGAACCACTGGAGAAGAGCAATTACATCCTGCTCTGGATATTTTCCTTGGGATTGCAGGAACAGATATGTTTCACTTGCTTTTCCTGCCTCCTCACTGTCTTTGCAGGAACCAAGGGAACCTCTGACCAGAGGGAGAGATGCAGAGTGCCCCCCACACAAGCTGTGCAGGTTGTGCTGCTCACAGTGGTGATGTCAGAGGCAGGGGAGTCACAGCAGTGGGTTTAGGGAGCTCTGCACTGTGCAGGACAAAGGCTGCTGAATAACTCATGCTTCACTTCATCTCATCTACAACGTGAATAAGCTGGCCTTGAACAACATGGGCATGAGCTAGACTGCACTGCTCACATGAGGATTCACACTGCTCCTGGTCAACCAAGGCAGGACAGAAGAAGTCCCTTAGAACCTAATTCAGTGGATTCACAGTAGAGAGAAATTGCTTGGGAGGTAGCCATTAATAATTTTAACATTATTTCTGATTAGTGTGACTTGCTAAAAAAGAGAACTACACAGTAGTTTATAAGCCTTTGTTTGAATTGTTACATAAATGCTTTGACAAATTGTAATCCATATATTTCATATGAGGAAAAGGGCTGGAATTTCAGTAGTGTAGGCAAGACAATTATAGAAAAACCACTCCTGAAAATTTGTTCTAAATGTTTCATCACACCCTAGGTACTAATATATGACAGAATCCTTCTGCTCTTAGTGCTGTCACATTTGTGTGAGATGAAGGTTGCTGTCTCACCCACACAGACGATAGGATGACACTTTAATTGGAAAGTGACATTGTTGGGAACATTTATGAATAATTTAGTATGTCCTCCCCACTCATCTTTTTATATGTTCTTCAAGTCATTATTTTATTTATTATTTATTAAGAACTGACACTATGCTGATAGCTGTAAAGAATAAAGGAGAACACAAAGTCCCTGCCCTTGTGGATCTTATGCAGCAAGAAACACAGAAAGCCCTTTTCAATTCTGCTCATAAGATAGTAAACACATGCTGGCTGTGTTCCAGAATTCTTCCTCTCTTGGAGTTTTCCTTTGCTGACAAATGCAACAATAAAATTAATACGAAAAATAACTCAGTATGAATGTACTGTTAAGCTTGACTGGTTTTAAGGTTCTTACCCTCTGAGATCTTCATCTCCTTCTCTAGTTTTCCTAAAAGATATATACAAAATGTTCTTGTTGGATTGAAGTTAATACAATTTGTCTTTATTGCTATCAGAGCAGGTCAACAGAAAAAATTCTGTCTTTCTTTACAGGTAGCTGAAACTTGTTAACATTTTACAATACAGCATTATGGTTTGTTTACTTTTCTCTCTCTCTTCTTTCTTTTTCTTTCCCTCTCCTTTTACACCTGCATATCAATTTGCTTGTGACAGTTTGGATTTAAAGGCTTTCCCTTTAGCTTTGGCTGCAGAATTCTGGCACTGCAGACCTGTGTGCTCCATTCAGGTCTTCAAGGCAAGCATACAAAGAAACTACATTGATTTGTTGGGTGATTTGTCCATACAATTCCTGATGCAGGACTGACTTCTTGATATTTATTAATCTAGAAACAACCTGTTACCTGTAGTGATTTGTTGGACATGAAACATATGACCAACTTTTGTTGTCAAAAGACTAAAAAAATTCTGATGAGAATAATGTGTTTAGGATTAAGTCACTGCCTTTTATCCAACATAAGGTTTTTAATTACTTTATAATTTTCTGCTGAAAAAAATAATAACATTTACCTTCTAGTATGTCTGCTTTTTAAGTATGTGATTCTTAGCAGTTCACATTCAGAAAGTTTCTAATCACCCACAGAATATATTGAAGATGCACTTGAGTATATCATGGTGTAACAGGTGACCTGCCCTAAAAAACATTTATTTTTAGAGAAGCTGGTGTCTAAGGAAAAACATTCCATTATAGACAGCTGCATTTATGTGTTGTGTCTCCGTGCTGTGTTTCTCTCTGGGGAGGCTTTTTCCCTTCTGGAAATCAGCCTTTTCTAGGATATCACAGTATTTCCTACAGTAATTATGATGTAGTGTATATGGAGTTTGTGGAGGACTAAATGATGATATAAGATGAATCACCAAACCATCTATGTAAGACTTAATTTAGAGGAGGAAGTATAACTGAGAGAGGCAGAGCAATGAGTAGAAGACTATCTGAGAAACTGTTTTTTGAATTTTCCTTTATGAATAGAGAAAAAAACTATTGTCACCCTTTTCACACCAAATATAACAATAGCACAAGTGTTAACATTATGGTCTCAGGCTGTGTCAGGACAGGTTCCAGCTAGACATCAGGAGAAATTTTGGCACTGAAGCATTGGAACAGGCTGCCCAGGAAAGTGGGGGAACCACCATCCCTGGAATGTTCCAGAAAAACTGGACATGACAGTCAGTGCTGTGGTTTAGTTGACATGGTGGTGTTTGATCAAAGGTTGGACTCCACGATCTTGGAGTTTTTTCCACACCTAATGATTCTATGATTCTATGAAATAAGGGCAAGCTACATTGAAAATGCAATTTTTACAGAAAAAAATTCTCCAACAACAACAAAGCAGTGATGAAGAATGAGAGACAACTTGCTGGAGGGGGAAATTTAGAGTCCAGTGCAGTAAGCAGTCTCAGTGCAATGTGAACAAGATGAATGTGCATGAAGCCTAATTATCTGAGAGTGAAAGGTCATCAAAATCAATTTGCAGCATGATGTACAAAGGTCATTATCAGACTGAAATTTTCTACACCCATTGAAAATGCAATAAAATATGAAGTGGATGCCTCCATAAATATGATTAGTAAAGAAAGAAATCATTGAACCACCTGCTTAAAGTTTTGTGCTACCTTAGTTTATTCAAAATATTGCAAGTAATGAGAGGTGGTTTTTTGGAAGACAATATTGCTGAAAGAATCCATTCATTTTCAGGATCTATAATGCTGACAGAATTGAAAGCAACTCTCTAAAATTACAGTCTTTTGAATCAATAGTGTAATATTTGTAATTTGTCTGTTTTTTATTACAGACCACTTCATTATTATTTTTATTTTCAGTTTATGGAATGAAATATACTGGAATCCATCTTTGTCTTATCTGTGGATAAATTGCTTACTCAGGGGTGCAGATGGTCTGTTTTGTTTTGTCTGTTTTGTTATAACATTTCAGTGGCAAAACAGCCCTTGCACAAGCAAACACTGATCTGTATAGCCAACAGAAAAGACATTACAATACCAACAGCTAAACCTAAATACATATTCATAAATCTACGTATGCTGGCCCTGAAGGTAAACATAATCTATACAATATCAGTAAAAATGAGCTGATCTATCAGAACAGGATGGCTTCCAGAAAATTTTCCTTACGAAATTTTCTGTCAGGGCATGAGAGGTAAGCAGTCTATACAGGGAACTGTCATTCAATAGGAACAAGATGTTAGTCTGAGCAGGATCACTAAGTTCTGAAAACTGTGCATTAATTCCCTTTTGTGCTTGCTTCCCCCATTTTCTGGCACAAGGACTCCCCTTCCTTAATCCCCTATGAAAAAAGACACTTGTAGATGAAGGACCCTGCTGGCTATGGGGTGGAGAGTGGCTGGTGACTACTAATTAGATACACTTACACAGAGAAAAATTTCTTCAGCTTTCCAACTCTATCTGCATTGTGTTTTCCACTAGAACTTCACATCAAAGGGAAGAAAATTAATTTCCTGCACACACAGGTAGGTACCAAGCCTGCAAGCATTGCTTTAGCACAGTCCCTCCTCATAAAGGCTGTGCAGCAGCTGCTTGCAGGGCCCACTGCAAGATCAAGGTCATGACGTGCTCACAGCCCCTCCTCTCTTCAGGAGCTTTGGAGATATAACCCCTGATGTACTGAATATGTGTATTCTGTATCACCTAGAAATGGGGTAAAAATAGATACTGAGAAGCCTGTTTCTTTCCCACAGAATATGCAGCCTCTGAGAGCATAATGTTATTCAATATTAATACCTTAATAACTGTTGTCATCACGCTTCAAACCATAAACAAAAGAAGCTCTTACTGCCTGTATTTTCTTCCTCCTTTTTTTGCTCCTCTGGTGTTTCACTAAATGGTTTGTTGCATCTTTTCAACACTCAGCTCAAAACTTAATACCCTAATATAGATGCTGCTGCCATTTCATTAACACCTTTCTTATTTTTCTAAAAATTAGAAGGATTAAATTGCACCTTATGTCCTTTCAAAGACATGTTTTTGAACGAGGTGGCCACCACAGGATACTTCCCTTTGCTCAGTCATGGAAATCTTCTGGACAAGGAAATGAGATTCAGCATTGCTAATGGGAAGATAAAAATACTCAGTATTTATTTTACAATTTGCTAATAATGAAGCAGACTGAGGGAATGATTGGTTGAATGCACTTGGAATAATAATAAAGGGCAGGGCAGATGCTGAAAGATATTTTCATGTTTCTTGTTCTAATTGATGTTTGTTTCTCATGTCCTTTGTGTGCATTTCCTGAATTAGTGTAGCATTCTCCAAGGGTAAATCAACCTAATTTTCCCCTCCTGACAGCTGCATCCTTGATGGTACTCAACAAATAGTTCCAGACTTGAAACTTGGCACCCGTGAAGAGGCTGCCCTGGACTCAGCTGGTTCCAGATAGCAGGCAGAGGTCACTGCTCTGCCTCCACACCCAGGGCCATCTGCGGTGGGCTGTGGCTCTGGGCCACCCAAAATCTTCATCTGCTGTGCCACATCTAACTGTGTGTTAGGCTGTTGAGACCCTGCTTCTCACTAAAAACCTGTGTTTTACAGCAGAGCTCACACACCTGTGGGTGGCTGGGTGGCACTGGGAGCCTGGCAGCAAACTCTGCTTACCTTCAGGGTCTGCTTTGAGCAGGATGGGTGAAACCACTGTGAAGGATTGACTTGGGGTCTCTGTGACAAACAGCCAGCCAGATGGGGGAAAACAGCTGGCTTGGTGAAATCAGTTGGAGTGAATGGGACATGATCCCACCCCCCACTGATGCCTTGAAAAGTATGTCTTCGTGTTGAGCAAATAACATTAGAAAACAACTTTAAAGTTTATTTCACTTCAGTTATTAGCAAAACAAGGTTGCAGCTCCTAAGTGTTGAGTGCCTCGGTTGCAGGTGCAGAAGTAAACAATGGCCTAATTTGGCCTAACTCTACCACTGGATTAAGTCTCCTCTCTACAACTAATCGCTGCAGAAGCTCCTGGTGCACACATCTATGGCCTGGTCATTGATCAATACCCACCACCTGCAGAGACACGTTTTGCAAGGGACCTTGGAAAAAGCTGATCTGTAAGGTGGTTGACTAGAGATTTTCCTGCCAAGGCAGGCCAGAGTGGTGCAGTTTGGGTGCAAAAAAACGCTGATTGCTTGCTTGTCTGAGGGAGGATTCCCCATGTGAGAATTTCCACATTGACAGTGTGCTTGGGCTTTACTTGATCCCAAAGGACAGTTCCAAAAAGCACCCAGGAGAGGGGAAGGACAGGGAGGGGTGAAGGCATATGTGCAATTCTGTGTTCTTTCCTCCTCCTGTGTCCTGACATCTATTGAGGACTTTGGCTCCAGGGAAATAATGTTCTACATTCAAGCATTATATTATGTGATTTATGAATAAAACATGAATTTGGTTAGCCCAGAAGAAACATACTGTTTAGGAGAATTTATTTTTTCTTACCCACCTCAAATCCATAGTATATTCTCCAGGATTTACAGTCCTGATAGCAGTCAACTTGCAGAGGAATTTGGCCTTAAACACATTTCACAGCCCTATTTCTCTTCATGCTCTAATCATGCAAATATGGTCTAAGTAAATAAATATTGCTTAAGGCAAAATTATGATTCAAGAGGTTGTGCTTAACTCTTAAAGTGGAGTTGAAAAGTAATCCCAGGTATTTCATAAAGCCAAAATCAAATCAAGACTATCTCCATGACAGCAGGTCTGCAGAGAAGCCACAAGATCAATAGGTATTTTTGACAGGCAGATGTAGCCTTCAATGCTATATAAAACTGAAGGCTTTAAATTACATTAATGAGACTACCTGAGTATGTAACTCACTATACAGGAATTCATTCATTGTAGATTCTGGCCATTTCACCAGCATCTTCCTTCCCTTTTTTAAGCAAAATCAGTGGGGTGCTAAGGCATTTTTGGGAGACATTAATAACTAATCTCTGTACCTATGCAGAGTTTACATTGCCATGATGGACAGGCATCACAGGGCAAAAATTACAGACCAAAAGATATCACTAATGTGCAATTCTGCTTATGTGAACTGCTAACAGTCCCTTAAAAATACATGCCTGGAGCACTTGCGCAGTGAAACATTTAACAGCAGGAAATGCAGATGGTCAGCTTTATGGAAATGACAGTGGTCAGTGCTTGGTCAACTTTAATTTGCCGCCACTGGGCATGGACATAACCACTCAGTGATTAATGACAAAATTAAGTGCAATTTCTCATGAATATTATGCAGTATCCTAATATTTAACACCCATGAGACAGTCAGGACATTATAACATTCCTTTTTCCCTTTTGTTGCCAATATTAAGAATTTCCCTCACTCCATAGAAAATAAATACTGAGTCTAATGAAACTGGTTTTTTACCAGTATTTGCAAATATTGTGTCTCTTCTCTCTTCTTAACTGGTGACTAGAAGCTCTATGGTTTTTCTGCCTCTGATACAAAATTTGCATTCTGCATAGATTTAGTAAGGTTTCCAACCAGTTCTGGCAAAAACAAAGCATTCTGTAAATGTTATCTCAACATTTTAAATTTATCTTCCTATTTGAAAAGACGTGAGGATTGCTGATGTCCTTGCAGTAGAAGGACTTATGTGAAGGCTAATTTAACTGGCTCATTGCCTTTCAACTGAGGTCACCATGTTGCTTCCTGTATCCTGTTTTCTGGTCCATTTCAAGCTTCACATAAATTGTTGACATGGAGTTTGTTGATGAACATGCCCTAAGAGGACCATAAACCAATTTGTGGAGCAAATTAGAAGGTTATGAAAGCGATGACCTACCCAGTGATTTCCAACTCTCTATCTTGTGTATGCATCTTAATTTCCAGATAGCTGCATCACAAAATGAAAAGAGTTAATAGCTTTCTTGTTCTTTGTGTTCCCCTTCCCCCTTCTGCTAGGTTTCAGTGGACTATTTCAATAAAAGGAAAAAGGAACACTATTCACTAGAAAACAGTTATTCAGGTACAATAATTTGTACTTTATGTCATATTATAATGGTGAGTGTAAATTTTCCTTTGAACCATGTTTTATTAACATTTTTTTCCACAGAGTTACATCAAAAGACTCTATAAATAAGTGATGTGCTCAGTCTGCCAGCTCTTACATGCATACCAATTACCTCTATTGGTTTCAGGACACGTAGTCAGTACTTTAAACAACCCAGATAATATTGCAAACTGAAATATTCAACATCTCCATCTTGGTATGCTGTCACCATGCAGAGAATGATTATAATTGGTAATCAGTTTCACTGCTGGTAAGTTGAGTGGCATGATGCATTTTATATCCATGCCTATGTCAAACTCAATTAACATTCCAACACAGTATATTTCAGACAGAGAGCTAATCTGAGGGAACAACAAAATTATTTTTTTGATATTCAAAATTCTCAGTTTCATGAAGAGAAGAATTTGAAGCGCAAATACATTTATTAATACTGTAGCATTTTCTATTTCTCCTTCCTAAAGGAAGAGGGTACAAAATAGGTCTTGTATCCCAAATTCCTGTTGTTAGTGGGGCATACCAATGACATGAGAAATTGCAGTGAAATCAGAAATAAAAAATTATCAGGCTTTTTCTTTTTCATTATACACAGCTGTATCAAGTTAGGACATTCATTATGATACAGTGAACTGAAAAATATTTAATTCTTAAGGAAAATGTACTGATCAAGGCCAGTTTTTATTGTTTGACTTTTTTAATAGTCATGAGCATGTTTTGTCTAATGACCATGTGTTTTGTCTAATTTCACATAAACAAATATGTAAATAAAATCATAAAGAGAAAGCTAATATATGTAACTTCTTTAGGAGAAATTAGGAAGCTGAAGAGGGCAGATAAAAGCTGCAACATTATGGAGCTCACCATCACTGAAAAATCTTGTCCCCATTCCCACACCTCTCTTACAGGTTATGTATTTTTCCTATCACCCGTAACATCAGTTTGTAATAACATAGCAGGCTTTGTAGCACCGAATGGAACAGATAAAATACACAAAATATATTTTAATAACAGGCTAACAAAAAGCCCCATCTCTGGCCGCTAGATATTACACAACTTGCCTAGAGTAGTCTTGGTCCACCCCTGTTTAGTTTGTTATTCCACCAGACAGGTGGTCACAACTTGCTGATCCTGGCTGTCACTGTCCTGACAAAAGAGACATAATTTTGCTGAGATATTGTCTCCACATGGGCTCTTTTATATGCAGTAGTTCCGAAGTCTGTCATGTGGGTTTTCCATTGATGGATCCACACTCTGGAGTTACAGAGTCACATAATAGCTGAAGTTGGAAGGGACCCCTCAAGGTTATTTGGTCCAACCCCCCTGCTCAGACAGAGCCTGTTGCCCAGGACCAAGCTCAGGCAAATTTTAAATATCTCCAACGAAGTGGTAGGATGGAGAAACACACACACACACACACCCCCAAAAAAAGGGCAAAAAAGAAAAAGCAGGGTTTTTAAAGGGGCAGGAGAGGAAATATTGGAAAACATGAAAACAGCCTCTCTGCTAAAGCAGAGATGGATAATTCTGCAGTTCAAAAAAACCCAAAAATATGATAACATCTACTTTGATTTGTTTGAGAGAGAATTGGAACTCACTTGGTGGCAGGTGAGATTGGCTGAAGTTAAAATAAATGTAACCATGTTTTTCTTAAAGCATTTGAGTCAAGCCTTGAGTCTGAAAAACTGGCTTGGAAATCCTGAAGGAGCAAAGTTGTCTGACAGTTCTAGCATAGTGAAACCTTTCTCAGGAATAATATATGTTTCGTTTTTTGTACATCTATACGTTACTGATAATTCACCACAAAATTCTCAAGAGAAAAAGTCTTCACCAGCTTGTAGAACAATCAAAAAGTTCGTAGCAGTTTTTGCTAGCAGGCTCAGACTAAGTTATCCCAATTGACTTTTCAGATCTTTAGAACATGAAGAAATTGTCGATGAAGTAACTGACCTCAGCTTAGAGTTGTGTGAGCAGGACCATACAAAATAGACTGTAGGAGAATCCTTCCTGAGCAGAATCCTCAAAATTTGACTATTGCTGTCTTTTGATCCTCCAGAATGGAGAAATGCAACAGAGCATGTTCTAATGAAACCTGACCAGAGACTGATATGACTGCTTTATGTGTTACAAAGTCTGGTGCACTGTGAATTTTTGTGAACCATGAGTGGAAATATAGAAAGAATATACATTTTCTTTCTGGAAGAATTAGAGGCATGCTTTGCTATTCCACATTTTCACAAATGATGGATCAGGATGTCAAAAACTCATATCTTTACATCTCAAGAGAAGGACATTATTCTTATTTTCTGGTAAGACAAGTGTTCTTTTCACTGCTCTCTCTCCCTTCCTCTGCAATCACAACTTTGAGGTCATGATCTTCTATTTAGTTCTGCTAATACCTGTAGGCTGGTGCAGACCTTTTCTGAGCAGGGTATAGACTATAATCTTTATGATGACAGAATGTTGACTCGCCTGTTCTTAACCATTGAAGCCTAGATAAAGTCTTCATATTACCTGATGAATTCATCAGAATAATTCTGTACTTATTGGAAGCTGTTCTGAGAAGTTATTGATATAAAGATAATTCCTCATTTTCTGGGTACCAACCATGTCTCTGGTTTGGACATATTGATTTTCCTTACACCATTTGCTATGATTCCTTTGAGAGTATGAGCATTTGGTAACAGGACAGAAAACAGGAATATGAGTCAATCACTATATTTACATCAATAGAAAATTTCAACATGTTATTAATTATTTTTGACATTTAAATGGAATGTTCCATTAATATTAACACTTTAATATTCTTAGGAATAAGCTTTCTACCCTTTTCTTTATTCAAAACATAGTTTACATGAGCAGTCTGGCTGCAAGCCGTGGGACATAATGTTTGCTCTACATCATTGCAAAGAGTTTTTCTCAATGTTAACCTAGCTGTTCCTGAGAGGGGCAAACAAACCTGATGTCACATCTGACCACTCTATTTCCCTGAAAAGCAATTTATTCAATATGGCAAGAGCCCTTCTTTAGGCAGTGCCATTTACACAGACCATGTTTCTTTTTATCCCAAGACTAACTTGCAACAGCACTGCGTGGTATTTTGGCTACAGGGCTGATTAATGTAACACATTCATAGCAGGACTCCAGGCAATGCAGTTTCACTCTTTGACACTGGTTCAGTATGTAGTTTATTTGCTCAGTGGCAGAATTCTCTGTGCTTTGAATATTGTCACAGATTAAATTCACTTTAACTATTTGGTGACTTTTTTATAATTTGTCAACTCCAGAGAATGTCTGAACACTTTTACCCTCTCTTGATAATGGCCTTCATCTCAGTAGTAGCAGAAAGGCTATAATGCAGGTTTTTCTGCAATAGATTTCTATGGTTGTTGTGCACTAAGAGTATTAGGGTAGCACATTTGCTTTAGTACAGGAAGCTGAATCCAACATACTGTGTGAATACTACCTGATTCTGTCAGCAGCCTTATTAGAAGTCATGGTAGGAGAATAAATATATGAAATAAGATCCTGGAATCTGACAACATATATTATTGCCATAATGTTAAGTAGGAAAATACTAAAATCATAGCAATGTATATCATATCTGCTGCACTAATGGCTGGACAATTTTTTTTTTTATTTAAAAGATCCAATGCTGCATTTTAAGTTGCAGATATGTTTACTACAATGATGACTAGGAATGATAATATGGAAGATTTTGCCATTACTAGGAATCTCTTTCTTGAAGCCTTTTCCCCTCTCCCTTATTTCTCTTCAGCCATGAAAATGGGATAGTTTATATTTCATTCTCATTTATTTCATAGTTTCTTTCATAGATTATATATCATATGTATTATCAGATAATGATTTACCAAAAGAGATTAAAAGAAAATTTAGGAATGCAGCACTGATTATAAAATAGATATGGTGCCAAAACATTTCTGTCCATAAATTAAACTTCCTTCTTTCTTAAAAACCAACATTTGAGATCAGTGGCCTCATCTATCACACTCATCTTTCATTTCATTTTTGCTTTTATCATAGTCCAGGCTCATAGAAAATATAGGAAATAATAGTTCACATTAAAACAATGGTGGGAAAGGCATCCATGAGACTTTTATGCTAAACTGATTTTTTTTTCCTGTGGCAATTTCAGATTTTCAAAATTACAAGGACTGACCTATTTAAGTATCCTCATATCTGCATTTCAAAATGGCATGACACTGACCTGACCTCCTTTGCAGGTAGACTTTTATGTAGTAGACTTTTCTGGTAAAATATTTGTAGAAAGCTAATTTCAGTCTGGAAAGTTTTGTGAGAATGATTACATTATGCATACATTTGACAAGATATTTTCTCACAAATATCCAACAAAAAATAGAAATACTATCAGAGTATTCCTGAGATCAATCTTAATTACAACATTCTCACACATTTAGAAATTGAGATCATACACTCATAAATAAGTGACTTGTGATTAATTCAGGTGGTACATGACTTTTAAAAAATTTTGTGACATTTAGCTGACAATATATTTGGCATGTAATGGTTTCTTCACAGAAATTTTCTAAGTGGTGCCAGATGCTCTTCCACACTAATTGTCCTAACTTCTTGGACCTGCACTCTTCAATTCTATGATTTCCTCTCAGGTACTTCTCCTCCACTCTTTACCACCACCTCTGTTTCATTGCACCACCTCCTTACAAACCTTCATTCTGCATCACTTGCCACAACCAGATTCATGCTTTCTTCAGCTTCATCTCTGTGTCACACAAGTGCTCTGAACTTTTGCTTTTTAATTGACTTCACAACACCCACTCCTTAAATGACATCTACATGCAATTATCAGGCCAGCTGTGGGGAATTAGCATCTGGTGATGGACATTTTAACTATGTTTTTAAATTATCATGTACAGAAATATTTGTCGACCACACTAAACTACTATTTTCTTGTGCTTTATTTAATGATTTCATTTCTTCATACACATGATATAATTATTACTTTTTTGTTTTTCTTTGGTTGATGATAGTCTTATAATCTATTTCTACCTCTTTGGAACCTAGTTGTATCTGCAGTTTTTGAGATTACAAACTCAATAAATATTAAAACAACGTTCAAACCTCCAGCTAATGTTAGCAACTTTATACACATCATGTCAAAATAAGGATGTAAAGAGAGATACACTGACAAAAGAGAGCTTGGGGCTATGGCAGCCTTTCCAGTGCACTTTCCTCAAGACTTCCAAGAAACAGTGAGAGACGTGACTAATGGCAGATAGAAACTTGATAGGATTTGTTGGGGCTGGTTTCATTTTGAAAATGAGGGGCATCCCTGCCTTCTCCCATGGAGATGGACAGCCATTCTCCCTGTACTGACCTGTGCTTATGTCAGGGTTCCCCCTGGGTGTACTCATTTCAAAATATCCGTGTGAGATCAGGAAACACTAGGTTCTGTTTATTTTCCTGGAAAGTTGTGTTGCATGTAGGGACCCCAGCTGGGGAGGCCCTCAGGCACTGTTACAAGATCACCCAGAAAGCAGGAGACACTTGGCAAACAGAGAGCAGGGCTCTGCTGAGGGAACCAGTTTGCATCAGAATGGGCTTCCTCAAGGCATGCACTTCTTGGAGAGATAAGGTTTAGGTGGCAGGGAATACAGCAGTGCTACAGTGGTGTACAGATGGCTACAGTGGTGTGGGAGAAGGCTGGGGTCCCATGGCAAACATGTGGAGCCTCCCCTGATGCTGAGAGAAACAGCACAGGAAAGAACACCCATCCTGACCCATGACTGCCAGCTGCAGAAACACAGACGGATCCTGGAAAGCTGTGTTTAAGAAAGGCCCCAGATGTGAGGGCTGGAGATGCTCTCTGGGGAGGACAGTGTGCCAAAGGAGCCAGAAGCCCCTGAGGGACAGCAGCTGTGGGACACACACCAGGACAGAGACACCCTCAAGGGACCATGGCCATGGGCAACCTGTACCAGGCCAGGAACGCTCGGAAGGGTGGTGGCCAGGGAGGTCCTTGTGACCTGTGAAAGCAGGGGACCTGAGAGTGGGGATGGGGGAGCACAGGTGCATAACTGAATGTGTTTGTGTTTGGGTGTGTGTTTTTGTCAATACTTATACCTGGTTTTCCCTCAGTTTGACCTGAACATGGTCAAAAGTTAGACAATAGGCTAGAAGAAATTGCCTGATTAAAGACACAGCTTGCACCAGAGCTGAGAGTGGTGGCAGTGGAGGCATCTGCTGATGCAGAGAGCTCCCACCAGCAGCCAGGCAGCACCACACATCACCCAGCACAGCCTTCACCTTCTCTCCCAAAACTCCTGTGCCCTCTGCACTGTGCTGGTGCCATGGCTCAGATATCACAGGAATAAGTGTCTGAGGCAGCAGCATGCAAGATTGACGTTTACTTTAATGTTTTCCTCTTCCATAACCTTCAGGCCTTTCAGCTTCTTCAAGCTTCAAATACCCTTTTTTCCAGTGGAAATTTTAAAAGTGGGGGCTGGGTGGAGGAAAAAAAAAAGCCTAAAGACACACATTGTACTGTAATATGACAACATAGAGGAGATGGTCCAGAGCCACAGGATGCATTATATCTAGCCTCACATGAAAACTGGATGTATTAATTTTGTCTGTTTAAAAACACAAAGTTATGAAAACATATTTATTGACAAACAGCACAATCTTGGACAAAGATTGTCTGAGGGTGTTCAAGGCTTGCTCTCTAATAGGCTGTCATGTATTGAGCAGATAAATAAGCACTGCAGAAGCACTGGGTGGAAATTTCACTGAAGTTAGGCTGCCAAGAGTGCAAAGGGAGCACAGCTGTCACTACAGGCCGGCTGTGGCATCTCTCAGACTGCAAAGCCTTGCTGAACTCTGTGCAAGCAATGAAATCAACCCCCTAAGTGGTTAATGTCCTGTCACATACCTCTGCTTACCCCTGTCAGATGCTCCCAGACATTTATATTGCCCATGCATGACGGTCATCCAGGGACCCCAGTGGTGTAGACAAGCACACTGTCAGAAGGCAGATCAAATAATTCCTCACTGAAGACAGATCCAGTAATGTCTTTTAGACAACAACAGCATGGGATGTGCAGGACTGCAGTCTAACTATAAAGACAATTTAATTTGTTATTCTCAAACAGTTCTCTTTAGCCCTTCTTCCTCTCTCTTCATAAACACAATGTATTTTTCAAACACCAAGCTTAGGGCTGTTGTAAGGGGAAGACTGATTACACTGTCTGTAGCTAAGCAGAAAGTCTGGAATTGCTGAAGGCTGCAAGAGCTAAACTTGCACTTAATAAATTGAGTCCAACCTACCCTTGCCACAAACACACTATCAGCCACACTAAATGGAAACACATCTCTATAAGGCCGGGAAATTAACTAAAATTACATGCTATGTTTATAAGTATCCTGATGTCCTTCCAGCTTTGTGCTAAATTACTCCCAAACAACAGAGCTGGTCTCTTCCCTACTCTCTGAAGCTAAAAAGCCTCTGGCCTATTTATGTTCAAATGGTTTTTTTGAAAATAATGGGAAAACTGCAGTGATAAACATACTATATAGCACAATTAAAACCTGTATTTAGTTTTTTTAAGTTGCAAATATTCGGGGTGAAATGTCTGCCTTTTTAATCAGTCAGGAGAAGATTCCTCTAAAGGGATTTCAGAGGAAATTTTTTTTCAAAATAACAGAATAAGAAACTTCCTATTATTAGGACTGCACATAAACATTAAAGAGCAATCCTTGGATAATATAATAAGGGCTAATCAGGTTCCTCTTACTGTGTTTTAGGATATTCCACTGCAGTTTCTCATCTTTGCTTCCCTTAAAAGAGTTAAAGCCCTCTCATAGCTCTGGAAAATACCCATTTACTCATATGTTATTCAAAATGACCATAGACTTGTCAAGTTGACAGGTTTTTGTCCCCCAAAGGAAAAGCACAGTTGCAGTTTCTCTCACAGTATATAGCTGGGGTGTAATAAATGCAGAGGAAAGTGATTCATTCTGGATGCCAGACACACACAAGTACCAGCTTTCCTGTCCTTGTCTCCCTTCAGACAAAAGACCTCAGCACAGAGAACACAATGTCACCCAGAACCTGTCCAGATTAACCAATTATACACAAGTTGATAGCATCCCTGAAATCTTTTCTGTTGGACTTTAGATCTGTTTTGGAAATGCTCTGATTCCCAGAAGACCTAAAATAAAGATAAACAAGCACGCTGCTTGGGTCAGAAAGCAAATGATATTGAGCACAAATGAGATGAATGAGATCTGTGTTAATATGGAATATCCGTCTATCAGCTCACCTGAATACACAAAGGTAATTTGTAAAACCACAGTATTTATTAAACCAACTACATACAGGTGCACTTGAAAATAATATGGCTTCCATGATCTGCAGGCTTTATGAAAGAGATGAAACTCATTAACTTTTTTTATCTCACTCCTCCTTTTTTTCTTTTTCTTTTCATTTTTCTTTCTTTTTCTTTTCTCCTATGAGGTAGGGGAAAGCAACTGTTATGGAAAGATGATGCAATGTCTCCTGGGTCATACCACTGTATTATAAATTCTGAGCAAACACTGTTGCCATCAAATGAGCAAAATAACTTTTTGTTAGTCAGTGTTTAATTTCTAGGTACAATGTGCTCTGTACAATATATGCACTCGGTTTCGACAGCCTCTATCCAATTGTCTCCTCAAATGAGTGCCTGGGAAGCTCAGTTATACATCTGTTATAAAGCTTGTTTATTTCTTATCTGATAAAGTATAAATAAAGTATTATTATTGAAATTGTTGAAATTAACGGAATAAATAGAATATTAATTTTAAACTAGATTATTCATACATGTGAAAACTAATTCAATAAGGGAAAGTTTGGAGGTTTGTGCTCTCCTTCCTCTTTTGCCTCTCAAGTCAAAGCAGTATGATTAGTTTAGTCTTTTGTGAGCCATGTTTTTAGGCTTCTTTTACAGACCAGTTCGAGACAGATTAGAAAAATGTCTCTCCTTGGAGTGAGGTACACAGCGCTAAGACTGTGGCAGCACTAAGCAGTGGTGTTTTGCCTCGATTCTGTCCATATAGTTTGAGCATCCTAATAATTTAAGTGTTTTCCTTGCAGTGATAGACCACTGTGGATTCGTGTTCAGATTATGATTAAGCAGAACCTGTATATCAGTGCAATACTACCACTGATCAGTTGTTCCTTGTCCCACATTTTAGTGACTGCTCCTACCAAGAATAATAGTCTGTAATCATTCTCTTTTTTCCTTTTTGCCTTTTTTTTTTCCCCTGGCTATTTATCCAGTTTGTCAGAATCATTTTGTATTCTAAAGTTGCCCTCCAGCACTTGCCACTGCTTTTAGCCTGGTGTCATCTTCAAATGTACTAATTATACTCTACTCCATTATCTAGGTCATTAGTGACTGAATAGTATGAGATTGGGAGCAGAGCTTCGGGGAATCCCCACTTGATTCTTCTTTTCTGTTTTTGCAGTCCTCTGTTAGTAACTCTTTGGTAGGTTCATGCAAATGTGGGAGACTTTCACTAAGCCCTTTTTCCCCCTACCTTATTTGTTGAAATTAAGTGGTAGTGTGGCTCTCAAAGGAGATCTTGATGTTTCAGTTGCCCAAGTGGTTTGAAAGTTGTATACATTGCCTCTCAGAAAAAAATCCTCATGCTTCTGAATTCTTGCTGCCAAGGAGTTTTATTCCTCTGGTTTCTGTAATTAAGTACTGCTGGTATGACTTCCAGGTAGGCCCTTAATATGCTGATGGAGAATAAGGAAAGTGCATCAAAAATTATCTTAGCGTTTAAAAGATTCCTCTTAAAAGACACGCATAATCTGTTGTTGCTATCAAAAATACTTCCTAAAACTTGGTAGTTTTAGGAAACTACCTATTTATGGAAAACCTCTGCACATCTACTTCAATGATTTTGGTTTAAAATTGTGTTTGTGAACACTGTTACTTTATTAAGAAATAAACCTTTTCCCAGCAATGTAGTGATGATGCGGTTTGTTCACTGACTTTGTTAACATTTAGCGAGTAGAATAGCAGAATCTCATTTCAGAGAATAGCTCCATAATTTCTTGCACCTACCATAAAAACAAGCAAATTGACACCCTGCCAGGAGTAGCCAGAGGAGATCTTAGGAGAGAGTTCATAATGATACTGTTGCCATATTGCATGCCTGTAAATAATTCATTAAGTCAACCACCCTTTTGTTTTAAGCAAACATGAGCAGATGCCTTCCTAAATTGGATGCAGACAACAGTTTTCAGCAAAACATTGTTGTAATATGACACTTTAAAAGAGTAACATTTTTCCTTTACTGATTTTTGAAGCGTTATCCACTCCGATAATTCACAGTGATTACTTCTGCTACACATCAAGTCCTTCATTGTTTTTCATCTACGTTTTCCATATTTTTGCTGTGTGATGGATTTCGCAGTTAACTGTAGCATGGTGGAAAATGAAACAAATTTGCATGCAGTTAAGAGAGCTGAGTTTTGCAGAAGTAAAAAATATTAGTATTAATTATATAATACAAGACCTGCAGCTTAGATGTTATATCTGCTTTGTATTTAGAAAACCTAAAATGTCTTGCAGGCATTTAAGTTTTCTCCATGCTTTTAATTAAAAGACAAGAAATTTGAGGGTCCAAGCAAGAGGTTAAAGCTAGTGTTTGTATGGCTGAGGACTCCTCAGTACTCAGCTTGTAAAGACAGGTCACACCACTAAAAATTCCATATTTATACCATGTAAAATTCACTCTTATCTGTAATTGTTTTGGTGTTTTACCTATGCAGTGGTGTGAAACTCACATGAAATTAAGAAATGGGTTTTTTTTTTTGCTGTTTATACTTTGGAGTTTGGTAACGACCCTTCTTGTTAACAATTTTCTGCCTTTAAATTCACTGAATATGAGCTCTCCTTAAATGCATTTCTCTATACTGATTTCATTTCAAGTTTTTCTTCTTTGAAAAAACTTTGAAATAGGAAATAAGGATCTGCATGTATCAAAAAGTAAGTTCTGAAGAGCAAAATAAACTGTAATGAGTTTCAACCACATTATTAATGTATGTTTTGCTTTGTTACTCTGAAACACTTGAGGCATTTCTTGCACCATCTCAGTCAATCATTAAATTACATTTCAAGTTTCCACTAAATCAGCTTTGCATTAAAAGTTTAGAAATTACCATAAAGGCAGCTCCAAGAGACATCCCACCTATTATTTGCTAGTAAATAAAATGGAATGTGTAAGCATCTTGATTTTATTAGTCCAATTGATGTTTCAGTACCACTACAGTTTTCTTTTGATTGTTTCATAAGTTTTTGAGTCATAAACCTAAAATTCTTCTTCATGTGAATTACATAGTTTTTGTGGTACAAAAAAGGGCTTGAAAATTACTTTTTTGGGGTTTAAAGTATAGTTAGACACTATGTGTTTCAGGTGATCTAGTTAAGTCTGAAACAACAGAGGTAGGGAGCCTGCAATGAATTAGACCTTTAATCTTCTACCAGTATCTCTTATGCTCATTGTAACATGTTCAGATGTCTCTATTTTTTCTCTCCAACTCTTTCCAGGGGAGACCTGCAAAATGCCATGGGTGAATATCTCAAACATCATACAAATTATGTCAAATGTAAATGGGAGAGTCTTAGGATCTCCTGTCTGGAGTAATTATTATACCCTTCTACATTTAAAGGCTCCAGGACATCATCTAGTTATTTTTGCATTAAAGTAATAGCGCTTATTGTGACCTCGACTCAAGAGAAATTATTTAGATTTGAAGTTGTTGGCCTTCCTTCAACTGTATATAATTTTTATACTCAACATTTTGGCATTCATTAAAACATTTGTGTTTAATTCACACCTCTAACCATGAGTCTTCTGAGCATCTTAATTCTCATACAAGAGTAACAATGTACATTACAAATAATGTAGATGAATTTTTATTCATCCATAAAATTCTCCACACCAAAACTATTCACTCTTACAAATTGATTAAAAATGTTCAATTAACTTTAAAATATTCCAAGAGAAAAATCAGATTGTCAGACTGGGGGACTAGAGGGACTTGATCAAATGGTTGGATATTTTCTTATGATGGGCAGGGAGGGGAACTTACGGGTTGTAAAATCAGATTTATCTGTTGGAATATAATAAATTATTTATTTATTCAAACGTAGCCTGAAAGTCTGTAATTTATGTCAGGTCCATGATATGCTGATTTTTCTGAATGCAACTGAAATCTCTTTCAGAAAGATTTACAGGGTTAATAACCTCCAGCTACTTTAAGTCACAGTCAATCTCCATGGAAGCAGCACAGAGATTATACAGAGGGTTTGCTTTCCCTGTGGTTACTGCCTTATATTTCAAATATAAGGTGTTTGATGAAAATATTTTTCTCACACTTTGAGAAAGCTCAGAAGGTTGTGACTTCGTACTTCTGCCTTTCTTGCCCCCACCCTCTTTGCTCACTGCTACACGAGGAAGAAAGGCTGTTACCCTGTGTCAGCCAGAACTGAACAAATGGCTTGGGGTTAAACAGATTCAATTGCCAGTCATTTGGCTTCAACAGGATTTCACTGACTGTGAGCCCGGCAGAGTCCTAAGCAGTCATCCGAGAACGACTGCATTTAAACAGCCAAGCAGACAAGAAGCGTGTATAGATGTCCGTAAAACAAACTGTTTCTTTGAAAATGAGTAGTCACATACCCCAGGTGATGAACAGTAAGGAACAGGTTCCTAACCTTGGGAAGTATTAGAAGTCTAGATGAAATCCTAACTTTGGAACATTCTGTAGGAAATATGATTTGATGGCAATGAGATCAGCATGTTGTCAATGCTGTTTAAAACAGCTCTGAAAAAGTCACACTGTTTCTTCTCCATTTAGTTATTAACTAAACCAAACATTGTCATCAATTACTTTCTAGCTTACTTTTCAAATTAAAATAGAAATTTCCTAAGCTATAAATAGTGTCATGTCAAAATATATGCTGCAGACTTGCTTTTTGTGTTTCATTTCGCAGAGTAAGAAGGAAGAGTATGTAAAACTAAGGCAATTCAAGTAGTGAGGAGATGAACAACACAGTCCCTTGAAAAAAAACTCATTTTGCTTTGCACTTTCTTGTCAAATACTTCACTTTTTCTTTACCTATGACACTTAAGTGGTTTTAATCTTCAGAAATCTGGTTCACCCAGAACACCGATCATAAGGAGAAAGCTTAAATTTAGAAAATCCATGCTGTTTTAGCTGAACACACCATGATAAAAGTGTGGCACCATGAGATGCTGCAGGAACTTCATCATGTAAGCTGTTTTGAGAATTTTGGTCAATATCTTCTCCAGCACAAGTCATCTTTTCCCAGTAAACTCTTCCATCACAAGGAGCCACTTTTAGTTCAAAATAGTGGTGGATATGTTATTGGAACCCATGAAATCTCCACTTAAGCACTAGTTAAAAATATAGCAAAACAGAGTTTTTTGGTGATCACTTTTCTTAACATGACTGTACAATGGACATGTCAATGCTCTGTATTTTTTGTCAAACAATTTTTGTCTTTATTATTACTTTAATGCTAAGTTGCCGAGTGACTCTAGAAGGAACTACAAGGGAAGGGAAAAACCTTACATCCTAGTCTAGCCTATGAGAGAGGAGAAAAAAATTTACAGTTCTGGAGTGAGAGAATTTGCTGACATAGTAAATCTTCAAGGCCCTTCCTTTTTTAGTTTAGATAAAATATTTTGTAATTTTCTTGGATGCATACACAAGATGAAGTGGATGCATGCTATGGTAGAATTCTGAAACCCCAGCTATGTCATAAATATATTTTTGTCAATCTTGTTGATAACCATGACTGAGATTATTTCCTCCCTACTTTGGAAAGAATGTAACTTCTTGTTGTTTCTTGTTGACAATAAACAACAACCATCTTTCACTGCCCTTGTGTCTCCTGTATCTCCATTACGTCTCACATAGGGCTAAAGAAGAAGAAGAATTTTCCTTTCTCTGTACTTTACATATCAGACAAAGCCTATGATGTGATGTGATGTGATATGTGCTTTTTTCCTATTTTCTTTTTTATTTCTTTTTTTCTTTTTTCCTTTTTTTTTTTTTTTGGTGGAAAGACAAAGTTATTTTTCATTCTACAAAGACCATGTGCTCAATTCTTGTATTAATCCCATTCTTTCTTCCCAAACCAACTAGCCCTCTGAGGCTCTGTAACTTCACACATCTGGCTGCCAGGTTCCCACAGTGTCCAGGGGAACTGGTGCTGGCTTATCTAAAGTGTTTCTTCTCAACATGACCTCCTCCAACACTTCATTACAGGAAAACTGTTATTTATTTTCCTGAAGACTATTGCCATCTGTGTGTTTCATAGCTTATAGAAGTAGAAAGATGGTCTTGCAGGCTTTAGTATAATAGTTAGGCCATATTTTTTTCAAAATTAGTAACTGCAAATGGAACATTTTAGGTCCAATTTGTGAGTGCACACTGAATTTAGTTACTGGGCTAACTGCTAGTGTTTTGTACAAAGACAGCAGTAGTTTCCCAGTTGTGTTTGCTGAGTATACAGTTTCCCTGAAAATACCTGAAATCTGCAGTGGGCTAGCTACAGTCCGTCCAGTTCCAAAGACTATTTTACATCAGTAAAAGGATCACTAGAAAACATGTGCCAAAAGGAGTTTTTTTAACATTTAGAAGAAAAGTCTTCCTCTTATTACTCCTGTAAACATCACATGAATTCTGTCATATTGGTAGTTGAGTTATTCTCTGCTTTGCATCTCCCAATTAGCACTACTGAGTGTTTTCTTCTGCCTTGTCTTAACTGATGAAGGAGAATGGTGATGTTTATATTTTCAGCTTCTTCACAACAATAGAGTATTATGGCTTGCTTTCCAGGAGAGAAGAAGCTCTGCCAAACATGAGAAGGGGAAAGTGAATGCAATGTAAAAGAGTTGCCAATTTCTTTTCAGATTTACTGGCCATGTGGTATGTATTAAGACATCGAAGCAGCTGTGGTAAAAACGGTAGGTGTTTTTAACCTGTACTTGATTTTAAATTCCAATATCTGCAAATAAAATTTGTAGAAAAGTTTTGGGGTTTCCTTTTGGCAGCCAGAGTACATAAATTGTCCTAAAGTAATATTGGGGTTTTGTGAACACCTTGGAACTTGTATCTAGCCTGAAAGTTGCCAAAATGCATCCTTTTTTTTTTTCTGGTTTAATCTCCCATGAAATTAAATGTTTGACTATTGTTCCTAAACTGTTGCGGTTTAAAGGATGTTGCAGCAGACTTTACCCTAGAGCTTCTCTACCCAGCCCGGTTCAGCGCCTCAGTGCTCCAAACCCTCTGTCCCAGGGCTGAACACTGCGCTCTCACCATCCGGAGAACCATAAAACTAACTCTAGTTCGTCTGCTTCCACAACCGGCGGTGATAAAGGAGGCGAGGAGGGTCTATGCGTTGTGTCCATGGAAGATGTTTATTCGCATGGTGCAGCAGAGGCCAACGACCTCCCCGAGGCAGAGATGCCTCGAGGGCGAAGGCCTCACATGCACAGCCACATGTGGAACATAGACACACGTGGAGCAGAGACAGCAAGATGGCAGAGGGTAAGGGGTTTTATAGGGAAACAGAGAGGGGCAGGGACAGCACACAGGCCCAGTGACCTCTGGGTACAGGGGAGGTACAGGGGCGGAGTTAGGAGTACAGGAACCAATAGGGGAAACTGGGGGCGTGGCTAGGACTATGTGGAGTAGGGAAGGCAGGACAATAGGTGACAAGTACGGTCGTTAAGAAAGGGGTGTGGGGAACTTGCAGCCATTATCCCAATATTTCCCTATTTTTTACTAAATTAAAGAGGGAAAGGCTTTTCCTAAAAACATTCATAGCAAATTTTTAAACAACAGGAAAATGGTAAAATAACATAATGTAAAGCAATAACAAAATTAGTTTGGCTGTGAGTATGGAGAAAACGATGATGCAGCTGGCTGATTTTGATGTTGGAGTTCAGTACAGGCTGAATTTTCAGACTGCAGTTATGTTTGTAGTTTGTTTTTTTTTTTTTTCTGGGGCTGCTAAGATGAAGGCAGGGTTTGCAGCAGCAACGGGGTTGTCACCGAAGTCTTTTTTAGCTTAGGAGAGGGAGAAAACTTTGGACGCAGCGCAGCTCCACTGGGTGACACACAGCTCTTCTCTGCTGTGGCTCTGCCGGGTCTGGAACAGTTTCACTAGGCTCTAGTACGGCCAGACGGCAGCACAGCTTCAGGGACTTCTCTGGCGCAGCTCCACTAGGCTCTGGGGGCAGTGTCTGCTGCGGGGAGCTAGAGGTTTGGCCCCACCGGCTTCTCCGAGCCTGCCGCGGGCAACTGGAGGTGCGGCTCTGCTCCCAGCAAGGTCATAGCTGCTTCTGGCTGAGAGGGAACACCTGAGAGGATGGGAGGAGGGGCCCGCACCGAAGAGAAACTCAGATGGGGAAGGATCTGTAACCGAAGGGAGCGCCCACCGACGCGGGGGGAGGGGCTACAACGGAACACGAGGGATGCAGGGGGTGGGGCTTCGGCAAGCCCGGGAAAATTTCAAGGGGAAGAAGACAACATGGCGTGCCTGACCATGCGGCCGGCGCCATATTGGAAAACACGTGGAGTCAGCTCGGCTGAGGTTTGGGGCACAGGAAAGGAGGTTAGCAGGGATCTGAAGTTAGAGTGATCAGTTTTAACCCGGGAAAGGGACAGGAGAGGCTGAAAAACGTATGATCAGCTGTCTCCTGAGGGACAGAGGGGGAGCACGAGCTGGTGGAGGAGGGGGTGCCACCAACACATGGCTGGCACCATGTTGGGGGATACATGCAGGGGAAGGTGGTTATTAGGGAGAGAACAAGGGTTTTTTACTGCCAGATAACTAAATAAAACAAAACACAGTTTAGTTTACTTTATCTCTCGTGCGCAAAAACTTCCCACACAACAGCTGATTCCCCATTCCTTATAAAATATGTCTAATTTTATAAGAAAAACGTCTCCCAAAATGGGGGCACAAAACTTAGGTCTCCCCTTGTTAGAAGTGGGTTTTTTCTTGTCAAGATTTTGCATGGAGCGCGACTCCCTTCACCTCGACAAGACACCACCTCTAACCCTCCAACCACCCCGAGGCAAAAAGAACAAACCAAAAAGAAAAAAGGGACCCCTGTACCAAGCTGACCAGGCCTTCACCGGCTCCTCTCTCAAGGGGCTTTCCAGAGGGCTTACCACGCACGGAGAATCAAAAAAAAAGCACTCGGGATGGTCCACCGCCGTTCGGCCGACCTCTTTGAAAAGCGCGACTTTTTTCCAGAGGCTACCGGCCGCCCCTTCGGTCTTCTCGCTGAATGCAAGCTTTTCGTCAGGGAAATGGCTTCCCAAATGCGACTACTCCCCTGCCGCAGTTGCGGCTGCAGGGGGACGCTTTCCAGGGTGGCTTCTGCCCCACGTTGGGCGCCATTTGTTGCGGTTTAAAGGATGTTGCAGCAGACTTTACCTTAGAGCTTCTCTACCCAGCCCGGTTCAGCGCCTCAGTGCTCCAAACCCTCTGTCCCAGGGCTGAACACTGCGCTCTCACCGTCCGGAGAACCATAAAACTAACTCTAGTTCGTCTGCTTCCACAACCAGCGGTGATAAAGGAAGCGAGGAGGGTCTATGCGTTGTGTCCATAGAAGATGTTTATTCGCATGGTGCAGCAGAAGCTAACGACCTCCCCGAGGCAGAGATGCCTCGAGGGCGAAAGCCTCACATGCACAGCCACATGTGGAACATAGACACACGTGGAGCATAAACAGCAAGATGGCGGAGGGTAAGGGGTTTTATAAAAAAACAGAGAGGGGCAGAGACAGCACACAGGCCCAGTGACCTCTGGGTACAGGGGAGGCACAGGGGCGGAGTTAGGAGTACAAGAACCAATAGGGAAAACTGGGGGCGTGGCTAGGACTATGTAGAGTAGAGAAGGCAAGACAATAAGTAACAAGTACGGTCGTTAAGAAAGGAGTGTGGGGAACTTGCAGCCATTATCCCAATACTAAACTGTTTCTCTGTCTAGGTGGTGAAGGAGCTTATTTTGACATGCTGCATTTATTTAGCATGAAGAAGACTGAACAACAGCTGACTCCTTTACACACTGACTTAATGGATCTGACTCTTTAGCACACTAGAGTTATCTAGTACCAGCACTGACAGTATTTATCACAGTCCTGCTCAAGCTGATGAAACTTTTTCAGTATCAGCATGATCCCTTGGAGCCACAAAAACTTTGTTGTGCCTACTGCTAAGGCAACGAAAAATGATTAAGGTGGGAAAAAAGGTGTCAGTCACCTGTGGCTGGATCAATTCTCTGTCCTTGGGTAGCTACCTATTGTGGACACAAGTTCAATTTTATCCTGAACTAGCATCTAGTTTGATGTAATGACGTGCCAAGCCTTTTGAGCTCCTGAAGTTCTCTACACACAAATTTTCCTCGTGGAAATTTTAGCATTCTTAGAGCACACAGCAGAGCTTTAAAGCATTTCTATTGGTTAGCAATGTTTACTGAACTTTCCATTCTTTATATTATAAGACATTCCATGCATCTGGAGTGATATTTTGCTGGGAGTTTTTGTTGTTTCATGTTCTCTTTCTTTTGAAACCCTTTCATCTGTATCATTTGATCTAAATTTTCATTTCTTGTAGCAGTTTCTGCTTAAGCTCTGGAGACCAAGATCTTCTTTGCAGTTGCTTCAGATGAACTTTACAGCATGGTTCTGGTTGTTGCTCTTTGTGTATTTGCTATCTTCAAAGCCGAAAGAGAAAACAACAAACTCAGGCACTAAAGACTAACTCATTTGTAAACAAAGAGGTCATGCAGGCCTAAGAGCAGCAAAATACTGCAAGCTTTAGTTGCAAGCCTTGTTAGCAAGGCTTAAGAATTTGCAAAACCATCATAAAAAGCTGCATAATAACATACAGGACGTTGAAACACTTCCTTTTGGTTGTTGCGAGGGGTGGGGTTTGCTGCATGTTTTCTTGCCCTTCTGCTCCTATTTGCACCTACCTATTCCAGCAGAAAAAATAGACTTCTGTTTACATTTTGCCAGTCCTGACAATAGTGAGAAAAAATAAATAAAAGTCAACATTGGAGAGGAGGCTGCTGCATGTCAAAAAAGAAACAAAAATCTACCAGGCTCTGTTGTACTGCTACTAATGAGTTGTAGGGGATGCACAATAAGGAGGAAAACATAACTCACACTCGATGTAATGGGAGAGTGAGCGGCAGAGCTGCTTTCCTCCACTGCAGAGTCTTCCAGGGTATTTACAATATTTTGTGCTCTTCCTGGTGATAAATCTTTCTAGCCACTCATGTTGTCGCCTTATGGCCTCTGCTAACTTTTCTCTCTTTATGGCCTTTTGGGCATACATTCTCACCTTCTCAAATGACTTGAAACTGAAGAAGAAACAATACCAAAATATATAACAGATGCACAAGTGTACCTTGGAGATGTATGTCTTATGGACACAGAACTGTCATCACACTTCCATAAGCACATATTTACTGTCTCATTCATCATGCATGTGTGGTTCGCTGGCAGTACACTTGCTCCCAGTGGTGTAAACTTCTATTCTGAATCCAAACTACCTGGATACAGCTTTTTATCCTGTATGTCAGGCTTCTTTTCTCCAGTCTGAGGCTTCAGGTCTCTGTTTCTTTTAAGCTATGTAAAAAGAATTTTTATTTTCTTCTTGGTGTGCTGCTGAAAACTTCAGTGTTATTATCACAGTTTTCACTGCCTGTAGCCTTAGAAAATAATCAAGGGCATTTTGACAGTGTCAAGGAACTACTAAAAATTGACAAGTTGGTAAGGTCTGTGTGAAATTTAAAGGAAAGATTTTTAATTATTTTTATTTCCAATAGCTATGGACAATGAACTTAGATATAATTAAGTGGCCCTGGTTTTATGTGAAGCTTCTCCTAATGGAAATCTGCTCTAATTCAAGATAACTGAGCAGACAGCCTGAGTAATTTAAGAGAGGATGGAAGTATCCCTGTCTGGACTGGCATACACCAACATAGCTACCAGAGGAAGTCTCCATGTGTCTGCCCTAACAGTGATTAAACATTGCTTCTCTCAAACCATTTTCAGGGCTGTTCAGAAAGCTGAACTCCTTATGGAATAGGAAACTCCTTTAAACAATTCTCAAATGTCATAACTAACTCATGTTGAGGTTTTGATGTGTAAAACATATCTTGACTTTTTATTTCCTGGGATAATTTTTTCCAATCTTCTCTTTTTTAACTACTTTCAGGGTTTCACTGTCAAAAGCTGGCATGTGGGGGAGGGAAATAAGAATCTGATCTCTTTGATTAGCTCTATTGCTAACGTCCTATAAAAACATGATTAAAGCACAAATATCTTTATTTTGTCATGTACCAAAGGACTTTCTTGACCACAGAGGCATATTATTTCTTTCAAGTAACCCAAGAACTTTATGTAAACACTCCTCTATAAGGCATTCTGGAAAGGTATTTTCTCTGAGTTGCTTTCATTACCAGAATTTTCAGGACTATTGTTTAGGTTTTGATCTTAGTAATTCTATTAGTTCCAATAAAGCTAGATTTCCACTTGGGAAAATATGACTACAAGTTCTCCTAGGGTTTTTTGCATCTTCTGAAGATTTGGTGTGTGTTTGGAGCTTAGCAGGAAGAAGAAGGTGGCCTTTTGGGCTGCCCTGAACCAACCACAGAAACCATTTATTTCCAGGTCCACATGAATAAGTTCATGGAGCTAAGGGTAATGCATACCCAGCAGATAAGATGCTGGATGACATCCTGCTTTAATTTTCACTGTTGTAAAACCCGTTGTAGGACACTTTTTCCCAGATGTCTAGCTGTACCAATAGAAAAGTTCCTATCAGAGTGTTTCTGTGTGAGTTTATGATATGCTCCTTTTTAAGGAATAGCTTTGAGGTGTTTCGCATGATGCAGGGGAATACTCGTGCTGTGATGCCTTAGTTATTGCTGGCATTGAAACAGTTTCTGGAGATGAATTGGTGGAAAAAGCTTTCTGTTGAGAGACACTTGGACTTGTAAGAGTAGTCCTCTCCTGTGCCTGCCAACAAAGAGTACTGCTAGCAAAACTGACTTTTCCTGGCTTAAAGCTTAAAGATCTGCCAAGGAAACAAAGCCCTAAAGTAGGGATGTGTAAATTCTGCAGTGCTTCACAAATGTCCCTGTAGCATGAAAAAGGAAACACAGTTTGAAACAGGAACAAAGCAATATTTCAGCTAAAAGTGGAGACTTATCCAAGGACATATCCTGAAAACAAAGGAGACATGTCTGAGATGCAAACATGATTACCAGCATAGAAAGTGCTTCCCAGACATGCAAATGCAGAGAAAGGTGGGAAAACTTAAAATTTCACATCATTATCTGGAAGCAAGAGAAATAATCTATATCTAAAGGCTTTTGGGTATTTTTAATCAATATTTTAGAAAAAAAAAACCAAGCTGGTTGAAATGTTAAGAATGCTCCTATTTAAATGAGTTATATTGTCATACAAAATAATTAAACAACCAAAGCATGTACTAAAAAATTGGAATCTCATCTTTCTTGCAATCATAGTTACATGAGTCCTACCCAAACAAAATGACCAGAAGCTAGTATGGACAGAAATGTAATTTAAATTACCAATTTTTATCACTTTATATTACAGTCAAAACAATCTATTGCACATCCTTTTTTATTGTATTACACCTCTGCAACATGAATGCTGGTGCTTAGTGAAACAGCTTATCAATCACAGCAGAAATACAAGAATTTAAATAGAAAACTAATTTAAGTACAGACCAGGATGTTATCTCCAACACCATAGTCCCTACAAAGGGGAGATCAAGCTATAATAGAAACTGTCAACCCCACATGAACCACTTAATCATGTTTATATATAACTTGCATATTAAAAAGCAATATCCAATGTCAATGGCTCAGATATAAAAATATCTTAATAGTCAGTAACTGACTAATGAATACTACAGTAATAACAGTTTAATTTGAAGAATTCTGACAGCTGGTTGCCTTGATGAGAGCTGTTACCAGGGAGCCCTAGTCCCATGCTGAGAACATCCACAGCATGCTGATTTATAGCAGCAGTGCAGAACTGTTTAATGTCAGCACCTCTCAGCTAAAGTAATAATAAACAGGAACGTTATGGTTTATTTTTCTGTATGAATTGTTCAGACTCTGTATGGTAAGCACCAACTCAATGGGGGATAATAGCTGCTATTCCCCAGGGAGTTGTAACTGAGGTTTAAACATTTTTATTGGCAAGGTTAGTATATCAAAATGAATCCAGCAGAAGTTGTTTTTTCTATTCTCTTTTTTCTTTCCTTTTTTTTATCCCATTCTGAAAAGTAAATATCATTCTTGTAATTATGAAAGCTTCTTTTAGGTTCCAACTGCACTTCTTTTTTTGTACTGGTTAAACTGCTTTCACTTTTTATGTTTAGTGTTGGGTGTGAATTTAGTACAGATATCACTGAATAGCTTTTTTTCTATTCCTTCCTTCATTCCCTTCTCGAATTTTAAAATTTGTAAATGTGAAGTCATTTTGCAAACTTCAAAGAGAGCAAGATGCTGTTTAATTAAACATTTCATATGAATAAATGTTACATATTGAAAGGTTTAAAGAAAAACTTTTTCTCCTTTTTTAAAAGGTTTTCACTTGTATAACTTCTTCAGTTCTGAACTAAAGCAACTCAGAGGCAGAACTTTAGAATATGTCTTGGTCTAACCTGCCATCTTCAATGCACAGGCTTCCAAAGACTAGAGAATATTCACTATGAACTAGGTAATGGGAGAAGTCTTTCCTCTAATATTTTCTCAAATAACTTCTATACTACTGACTTTTACCTCTTAAGGAGGAATTTATTCTTATTTCAAAACAAATCAAATAGAGAAATGAGTGATTGCATGGCTCTTTTTGTTTACTACTAGCTGATGTTTTCAGCAGAGACACTTAGTTTACCTACCTGACAATTGCTACTGTTGTTGTTGATGGATATTTGAGCATTCATGTTTTATAATCATGGCACACAAAATATACAGCAAACATGTCAAGGTGCATCTAGAGCCACATCTATCCTCACACTAATGTGCCTTGGCAAAGGTAAGCATGCAGTAAGCAAACATATACACACCCCACATACATCTCCTTATGCCTCCCTCCAGGAGGCTCTACCCTGGAGACCCCAGCAGGAAAAAGCTGCATTAGAAGTGAATAATGGGGAAGGCAGTAGAAATTAATTCAAAACTTAATGTGAAAGGCTGCATAGGAAAAAAACCCCATGCTTTTTAAAGTTTATTAAAGATATGATATATCAGCAAAAACCCACTTTTCCACCTTTTTAAAGGTGGATGCAACACCAATGCAGCTGTGAGCCAAGTAAGAACTCTACCTGGAAAAATCAATAAGGGGTGTCTTAAGTTAGGGACATGCTTAGATAATTTCTCAGAACATTTCTTTAGGGAGGGGATTCTCTTTGGAATATTTTTGGAAAGGCAAAACAGTATTGCATAAAGGTCTATCAGAAGCTCTTAATGCTGTTTTGGAGATAAGATTGGCCAATTATGCTTCAAGGAGGCAGGACTGAAACTAATGGAAAGCATCTGTATTTGGAGATTTGATCTTTCTCTTGAAATACATAGCAATTGTCCCAATTATATTTCTCTATTTTGAGTGCTGAAATCTTAGAAGACTTTTTGTTGTTATTGTTTTGAGTAGCTGAAGGGATACTGCTTTTCATTTATATGTTGTCACATCACTGCTCTGGGGGAATGACTTGGAGGGTCCACCCTGTGGCAAAAAAAACCCTGAGAAATATTGTGTTCCTTGTCTGAGGCAATATGCTGATGAAATTGTCCATGGAAGCCTTCAGCAGACGATCTGTAAATTCAAACTTCTCTTCAATTTTTTGTGGGTACAGGTAGTGGATCTGATGAGATCATCTATTTGATTTAACAGCTGAAGGGTTCAGAGACTTTCTGGTTCATTTGTTTTGCATCCAAATCAGACCAAAATTACACAAGAGGAAACAAGTAATTTCTAACAATCAAAAAAATTCTTTTTGTAGAGGATTGTCTTGGCTGAATTTCCAGAAGAAAATTTGCATGCTCTGCATACAATTTAGTGTATATAAAAGCTGGCTGATGAATATTGATACCATGGTTCAATGTGTTGTCATTTTCACTTTTGGTAACAACAAATTATTTGGCTCATAATTTGCATTTAATCTGTGATACATTATTTCATTTTGGAATTTTAGTCGATTTTTTTTCCTGTTTTCTTCAGAGTTTCTTTGTAATCTTCAAGTTCAAACAATTAGAGTAAAGACTTTAAATCTTTCTGAACATAAACCTTCAATATCGCTATTCCAGGTATGAATCACTGCTGGTATCATGCTATTGGGATATTATGCTTGTCGCATGTATATATAAGCCACCTGCTTATATGACTTGATTAGGCATTTATTAACTCCTTATCTGAATCATATACATAAACTTTATAGAAACTGTAACATTTTGAAGGCCAGTCCTTGACTTGCAGACTGCTATAAAAGCCTCATTTTAAGGTGAGTGGATTATAATGTCAGAGAACTAAGCAAAAAACTGAGTCATACAACTGCCTTTAACTCACACTACATTGCAGTCCTGTTGGCTGGAACTGGTGTAAAATCTGTATATAACTCTCTGAAGGCACAAAGTCTATGAATGCAATATGGCATTCTATCTCTAGCTGGTATAGCAGGAAAAAAGAACATTAAAAAAACCATAGCTATAATTAATCTGATGGATGTGCTGAAAATATGAGAAGCAATCCAAGTCAATTTGAAGTATTTTTCTTCAGTAGTGGCACAATAAAAAGCTAATGAATGATTTGAGCTATTTGTGAAATCACTGTCTCTGCAGCCAAAAAAAGTGCTTTGAAATTGTCCTGATATCAAGCTAATGGTGGAAAAAAAAAAGGAACTTAATCTATTCTTGTTGATTACATTTTTGTGGCACCATCTTCATGCTCTTTTCTTGTTTTGGAGCTTCTAAGGTCAGCTACAGAAGTAGTGTAAAACTTCTCTTTCTCTAAAGACTCCTGGTTTTGACTCCTGGAGATGTTTACACTTTTCCCTGAAGCACCTGAGATACAGCAAAGTTTTCATTGCGCAGCAGCTTTCACTCAACAGAAGAAAGCCCAAAACCAACCAACAAATCTGGCTTCCTTCTATACTCAGGTTTAGAAAAATTGATAGATTCAAAGCTGCCTGAAATTTCTAGGGCCTACTGGGTATTCATGGATGGCTGGTTTGTCAGGCATATACTACCTTTCCTAGAACAGCATGGGTACAGCAAGGCTTAGGGTGGTGGTGTCCTTCCCCTTTCCTGCAAAGCTTTAATTTGCTGGTTTGGATACCATGTCTGCTGTTGAAGAGAATTCCTGGACTGCTGGAAACTGTCTTGTGATATTGCACTCTAAATATTGAGTTCCCCTAGGTTGTATACTGGAGGCTTTGAGTTAGCAGGGAAGAAAATCATTTAATTCAGTGATCCAGGCTATCCACCTTCTGTCGATGAGTTCCTAAATATACACAAGTGCATTTATTTCTCACCATCCTATGGACTTCTTGCCTTTGCACTAGGGTCTTCAAAGGTATGTTGCTAGTGAGTTTTCAATGTTTCTGTAGTTAATACTCCTTTCCAATTATTTCTCACTTTGGTTTTTTTTTCTCTTGGGATGTAAACAAAAATATTTGGAGCTATCTGGCTCTACTATGAATTTTAGGCTCTGTTTATAATAAGACATAGTATTAAGTAGAAATTATCATTCTTATGAAAGCAGGTGGTAGTCTGCCTACACAGGAATTGTCTTCAAAGCATTAAAAATGTGTTAAAGCTGTGCAAAAATATTTATCTCTTCCAAAGATGTGACACAATACAGGCCACTTGCATGTATCCCTGCATAAATTCGTATGTCAATTAAATTAATAACATTTTTAAAAATCTCAATTGCATTCATTTTTTTCTCATTTCTTGCCAGCAAAAGGCACCTGTGGTGGAGGGAGGGAACAGAGGTAGGAAGACAAAAGCAGTTTGTTGTAGTAAATTGAATGCAATGGCAGTACAGAAATGGAGACATTTTTTTTCACCCTGTTCTTCAAAGCATTGTTTTGGTTAAAATGTCAAAAATGCCCAAGGGCTTACCCTGTGCTGAATGGACTATGCCATCTGTTTGTGTAATGAGTGACTTGGTATGCATAAACTGTTACCTAGGTGGTAGGATTCTCAGTCTGTCAGCTCTCCTGTCAACTGCTGTCCTTGTTGCAACTGTGACCCCTGAAGGAATTAGTTGCATGATTGACTGACTGATGATGATTGACATCCACACACAATTAACTCTTTAGCTGCAGCCACCATTGAAGGTGATCTCTGAGCTGTTAATCTGCAGAGCAGGTATGCTGCTATTTCCATGCCAGTGAGCTTGCACAAAGTAAATATGATTAAGCTGGTAAGTAGAAGTTGGACTGAGCTGTGAAATACAGGGTTTGCTCTTTAAGTTTAGCTACTTTCTGTCACTTGCAACAACACTGTTTCTTGGTGTAATTTGAGGTAAAGAAAAATTTGTCACCCTTAAAATAGCCGAACATCTAGGGTTCAGTTTGTAGCTCTCAAAACTCACCTTATCTGGATGCTGGTTTGAAGGAAAGAGTTCGATATCTGCTATGAAAGTGCTTCAGTCCAGTGCCAATGCACAGAATTTATGCAAGGGATGGCTTTTACCGCTCCAACAGAGCTGCTCAGCACAGTGAGTGGAGTCATCTCCATTCCCTCAAATGTTTTCTTAATGTAACTCTTATCAGGGCAAGAGTACTACTCTAATGTCCATGCTTACCAAAAATGACCATGTTCAGTCTTTGTGCAAAATACAAGACTGGGAAAAAGGCATCTTGGGACAGATTTTGAAATTTTATAGAGCTAAAATGTATCAAAAAGCTTCCTCTCCTGTGTAGGTAGAGAGAAAACCTAATCGATCTAATTTTTTTTTCTAACAAAACTTGAAATACACCTCTAATAGGTACTAAATAACAAACAAGCCTGTCATTGTTATAAAGACTTACAGATAGCTTCTTGTCTAAGTGGCTAAATTATTATTCTTATTCAGAATTCATCTCTAAGAGATGAGATGTTAAGAGCCCTGATCTGGGGACCCATTTTTCACAGTGAATTTTCCCACTTAATTCATGCATGACCTAACTTGTTTAACTTGTACTTTCATTTATGTCTTATTTGAAAGGCAGAGAATCACATGACTGAGTGACTTTTACGTCTGAGGATCTCTGTTTGATCTGGTGAAGTCAATGATTGTATTCCAGTTGTCTGGAGAGCAAAAAATTTTTATAGTTGTACTCCATTTTTGACACACTATTGTAGGCATATAGTCAAACTATTTCTTGTTAAGAGAGGCCTTATGGTAAATTTAGGTTCTGATCTACAAAGGGTTTTTGATTTACAAAGGTTTCACTGGATGATGTAAGCTGAGACCAGTAACTTAAATCCAAGCAGAATTGAAAACTTTCATACATGCTATATTCTCAACACAAATGGCTGAAAATAGATTAGCAGGTTTTTGAAAAATGCAGCAAAAAGAAATAGGTATTGGCATGCTGGGTACAGTAGAAATTTATTCTGAATTTATGTGTCAGTTTAGACTACCTTTTATGGGGACTCTAGGTGGTGAGCTGCTTTTGAGAAACAGGGAATATTTAGCAGGTCCAAATTGATTGTGGGAGCTTTGGCATGAAAACATGAAATGCTTTCATAAACAAACAACATAATAAATACTGTTTCATTATTTAACCATAAAGCATCTACTAAAGGATTTGTGTTGCACTGCCATTAACATATTTTAAGTATACAGTTTGGAAGGAATATGAAATTGACCATGTGTGTTTACAGTAATATTTGCAAATGAAATGCTTTTACTAATACTGCATAACCACGTGGAATGGGCAAAAAATTCAGTTATTTGTGTTCTGGTTGTGAAATGGCATGTGTAATTTTCTTCTTCCCTTCTTCTATTTTTTTTTTCTTCTTCAACAATATTATTGTAGAGTCACAGAATCATAGAATGGTTTGCTTTGGAAGGGGACCTTGAAGATCATCTAGTTCCAACCCCTCTGCCATGGGCAGGGATGCTTCCCACCAGACCAGGTTGCTCAGAGCCACATCCTGACAGTTTTTGAACACTTCCAGCAAGGGGCACCCACAGCTTCACTGGGCAACCTGTGCAGTGCCTCACCACCCTCACAGTAGAGAAGTTTTTTCTAATATCTCATCTAAAACTACTCTCTTTCAATTTGAACTCATTCCCCCTTATCCTTTCATTACATGCTCTTGTAAATAGCCTTGACTCATCATTCCTGCAAATTCCCTTCAGGTATTGAAAGGCCTTAGTTAGGTTACCCTGAAGCTTTCTCTGCTCCAGGTTGAACAATCCCAATTCTCTCAGCCTTTCCTCAGAGGAGAGATGCTCCAACCCTCTTATCGTCTTTGTGGCCCTCTACTGGACTTGCTCCAACAGGTCCCTGTCCTTGCTCTGCTGAGAACCCCAGAGCTGGATGCAGCTGACCCCTTCCAGGTGGGCTCTCACCAGAGCAGAGCAGAGCAGAGCAGAGCAGAGGGGCAGAATCCCCTCCCTCCCCTGCAGCCCACACTGCTTTGCATGAAGCCCAGGACATGTTTTGCTTTCTGGGCTGCCAGCACACATGGCTGGGTCATGTCCAGCCTCTCATCCACCAGCACCCCAAGTCCTTCCAGCAGGGCTGTTCTCAATACCTTCATCCACCAGCCTGGATTGATTCTGGAAGCTGCCCTAACCCAGGTGCAGCACCATGCACTTGGCTTTGTTAAACCACATGAGATTCCCATGGGTTAACTGTTCCAGCTTTTCCAGGTTCCTCTGGATGGCATCCTATCACTCAGGAGTGTCAACAGGACCACTCAGCTTTGTGTCACCTGCAAATTTGCTAAGGGTGCACTTGATCCCTTTGTCTATGACAGAATCTTGCAGTGCATTTTTGGAAATAGATGAAGATGCCATGAAGTGTTATCTGTCTTCCTAACCCTCTTTAATTCATACAGTACTCAGTTTTTCATGTAATATATTCATGTTTGAAACGTCTTCCTCACCTTCCCCTCCGAATATGTCTATTAAAATCATTAGCCCAGAAGTGTGTTTTAAATATCTCATTTGGTCTAAGGCCTTGAAGGTTTTTCTCAGACTTTGAGGCTGGTGATTGTTTTGGTGCTTGTTTTTAGCCATAACACTTGAATTGCTGGAACTCAGTAGGGAGGAAAAGCTTTTCCCAGTACAATGACATCTGTCTCTAATGACTGTTACTTGATTTGGCTTCTTGCTTTATTTTTGCAAAATCAAATGGTACAGTATTTTTGTTTTTTACAGCAGCATATCTCTGTTTAAACAAGGTTAAACATCAGTTCTTTGAAGCGAGAATAATCTCCTTGTTTGCATATCACTAGCCCAACTGGGTGTCACTGAAAATGGCTACATTAAACTGTATTGTATTAAATGTTACTTTCAACCTTGCATAGTTGAAATAGATAGTACATACAGGTAATTCTTAAAACATACATATTTTACACATATTTTATGTATGCAAAGTGTACATAACTTTTTAAATTTTAAATCAAATTTTGCTTTTTCTATGATTTTTTCAGGCATTAAAAGATTACATTTTTTCTGTATCATATGGTATTATGCTGTTAATAGGGTATGCTTTTTTTAAAAAAGGCATAATTTGAGCCCTGTGACAGCCCTGTCTATGTTTAAAACTAAGCAACCTTTGTAAAAAACTAAGTAATCTTTGTATAAATGACGAAATTATTGCCTTGATTTTCCTTACAGCTTTTCCTTTCAGTAAGCATTTGTAGGCCATGAATTCATGTAATTGCTGTGGAAGAAATAAGTACCTTCTGATTAAATATTTCAAACATAGGATGAAGAGAGATGTCTTTCTCTGGAAGTGTTTTAGGATGAACAGAGATGTCTTTCTCTGGAAATGTTTTGTTCTTGACTACTTCTGGGAGGTGTATAAATTAATCCCCTCTAGTGATTCATGTCTGGGATAACCCATATCACTCCAGAGCCACACAGATTTGTGAGAGCTGGATACTGCTGTTTTGAAAATTACTTCTACCTAACTGGGTTTCATCTTGACCTTTGTGGCTGTGGGCATCCAAACCTTGTGCTATGATCAGTATACATGGCTCTGTTTAACTTGTCTAGATGTTTTAAACATTTTTAGTGAAACCAGTGTGGGCATTATTATTTACAGAACTCAGTCATGACCAGAGTTAAAGGACAAAACTGAACAGCATCTGAGTCAGAAACTGAAAGCTGAAAGGAAAGAAATATGGGTATTTGAGTCAAGGATGGTAGAGCTTCAATGAAGTAATAGAGCAAAAGATGGCAATTTGAGAAAGACCATATCAAACAGAAGACAGCAAGAGAGAAAGTAACAGAGGGAATGAGAAGATGAAGCACAGTGCTTAAGTGTTTTCTCTTGAGAGAGGGACAAGGACAAGAGAAGTTAGTTCATGTAGAAACATATTTTCTGTTAATGAGTTGTTCATTGTGGGAATGGCAATGTTGCAAAGCCAAAACGAAAAATGCAGAGTCAAACAAAAATGTTCATACAACATGGAAGAACCAGAAAAAAGAAAATCATAGTTTCTATATGCATATCTAGACTGTATTGCTCCTTTATCCAGCAAAACAAAATACACTTATAGGAAGTGTATGTGTGAAACAAGATAGGTATTGCAAACTGGAGGAAACTAACACTGAAAGCTGAAAAAGGTTGCATTTTCCTCTGGAAAAAAGAGTATATTTTCTGTAGAAAATACTCTTGTCTTTGGCTTAATTTACGCCAGTCATGCAAAGAAGACTTTTCAAATAGCCAGTAAAATTCTTCATTGCATTTCTAAATTCTATTTTAAAGATAATACTGATGGTAACACTGGAAATATTTGTTTGATAGCACATTAATTTGCCATATAATAGTTGAATTTAAATTTTCATCTTTCTAGAGGCAATGACAAAATACATCTTTCTTAGTCGCAAAGGGACTAATAACCTTGCCATAGTTAGCTCTTTCAAACATAGTAATTGTTCTGCATTTAAATCAATAATATTAACCACTGCTTCCAGACTCTTACTACACTGAAGGACAGATTGGCTTTCTTTCAATCTTCCTTTCGCTTTGTTTGTCCAAAAACCTTTCCTCTGCCTCATCAGTTAATTTATTAAAGCATTATTTTGCTGCTAAATATTTGGCCTGAAGCCAGCTCAGGATCAGAAGAACAAGAGCTCCGTTGGAGCAATGATTCCTTTTGAGAAATTTCTTCTCCTGAAGAAGTGAAGCAGGCCAAGACACTTGCTTTGCTAACCTACAGCATTCTGTGTATTTTTTTGGGAACACTTCTACATTTTTGTTAGTGGCTTGTGGAAACAGTCTGAATGTGCTTAAATTCAACTGGCCTATGCCTACTTCAAAAGTTGAATTAGAATCCCTACATAGATTTCATGGTCTATTTGACATTGGTTTAAAATTATATTAATGTTATTAAGTTAAAATGTTATTAAGATAAAATGTTAAAGTGAGTTAAAATTTTAAGTTAAACCACACACACTCTATAGAGTGTAGCAATTCCTAGAAAGAGGCAGTAAGGAGAAGGTAAGTAAAAAAATCTAATAGCTGTGCAGAAAAGAGGAATGGAAGCTAAAATTTCTGGCACAAAATAAGATGAGGTGATCTAAGAGAGAGCACAACCCACATGAAGATTAATGAATACAGAACACCTGTCTTGGGGCATTGTTTTAGCAGTGTCTGTGCATAGATAAAAATGCATAATACTTGGATGGATGAAGTGTGAATCTTCATCCATCTTACCCCTTAGAATATTACTTTTAAAATTTATTGATAGTGTGTTTATTTACAATGATATTTTATGGACCTAAACACAAACCAGCAGTAATGAGCAACTCATGTCACTAAATCCATTTTTTGTGTGAATTACCATATTCAGAAAGCTGTAAGGGTAGTTAATGAACATTGTTGATGTTCTTGTTAGAAATATCTGACTTAGACCCTGATTTCCTCTTTAAACCTTGGTAATGATCGTGTCTTCATAGTTTAAAATGTTTATTGCTCCCTTCATGATTTTAATAGTCTCTGGGGGTTTTTTTGGGTGTTTTTTTTTTTTTTAAGCATTTAGTAAAACTGGCTTGCAGAAATAAAGAAATATTAAGCTTATGCTTGATTTTCTGTCTCCAAATCTAACCATATTTTTGGATCTAATATGAGAAAAATCCTTATGCATTTATGAGAGTGTAATAAAGGACGGGTTGACCAGGAAGCTGAAGCTGCCTGCGTGTGCTCCCCCTTACAATGGCAGATCCTGACTTCTTTTGCAACCAATTGCAAACTAAAATGTGTATGAACAGACCTTTAAGCTAGTTATTTGTGACTACAGTCTGAACATCAGTTTCTTTACAGCTAAAGGCATTTATACTATGTAAGGGATTTGTGTGGATAAAAACTCATCACAATTTTTTAAAAATACACAAACTTGTGGTTCAGAGTAGGATTTGGAATAAGATGGGAAAGTGCGGAAATAGTTTGTTAAGAAGTTTTTAACTGCTTTTGTTGATAGAATGCCTAGCAGTTCTTGAACATAAATAACTTGGGACCTCTCTGCTCTCCTCAAGGAGTTGCTCTCAGCTCAGGTACTGTGGGACAGTTAGAACCTGTATGGCAATCCACATTCTTTTTCTCCACTGGAGTTCTTAATCTCCTTTCTTTTTAAGCAATTTAAGAAAGAAAAAAGGAGGATTGCAATGCTGTTGGAGACTCCATTCAAATACTATTGGATGCAGTTTCCTCTGACATTAGCCAGGTGGGCAGCTGGCAAGAGATGTGTAGACTTTCACAAGTTTTGCATTATTCCCTGTCTTAAGCACAGAGGAAGCCTCTGACATTGCAAAGCAACCAAAATAAAATGAAAACTTCTTTGGAAGGCTTTGAAAGAAGTCACTGTGGATTGAGTAATTATTTAACATAATAGGGCATTATTTTCTGTCCTGTGTTATCCTGTCTGTAAAAATGTCCCCTTGGGCAGGGCTTTAATGGAGAATAAACAGGACCAGTAGTTCTGTTGTTCAAAGAGATAACATCCTTTGCAAAAGGATCACTGAGAGAAAATCTGTGTCTTGAGACAACTGTGGGCAAATTAACTAAACAACTTGCTTTAGGGATAGAAGAGAGAGGATAAAGAGACATGGGTGGCTCTGCTGTAGTTTCAATTCATGTGTTCTGGTATTGGTTGGTTTTTGGTGTTTTTTTAAGGATACATTTTATTCCTGCAGGTAGCTGTGGCTAATATTGTTGCTTATTTGTATTCAAAACCGATCAAAACCAGCTAAACAGCATCTGCCAGAAAATCCTTTTTCTCTCCTTTCTCTCACCATCCAAACACTGAGGCTTATGTTTGAATTCAGCAGCCTCTTTGATGTCTGATCATTCAGCTGGTTATTTCAGAACTCAGGTTAATTGAGGACATGGTCTACAGTTGACTCAAGAGTTGCTTTAATAAGATTATGTTTATTAAATTGATTAAAGAACTGTTTGTCCCCATAATCGACTATGAGAATGTTATTTGTGGTATTAGAAATGGATTAAGATACACTTAGCCAAATTAAACATTTTGTATAACCAGTTTTATTTGTGGTGAGCAGTACTGCTGGATTTTGCTTGTGTCTATTTTCACTTGCACTACTGCATGTCAGGATTTTTCTGGGTCTCATTTGCTTACAGCGATCCATTGACCTCTGCCAACCTTTCCACCTGGCAGCTGGTTGGTATGTAGCAGCATTGCCATGCTGCTACATACCAACCAGCTGCACCAGGGGTGGAAACTGGGCAGGAATTCCTGGCTGTCCATAGGGCAGGGTCAGGAAGTTGTCCTTTTTCAGGGGCTTTCCCCAGTTTTCTGCTTTCACAGCTTTACAGAAGAGCATAGCTTCCTCACATCCCAGCAAAGAGGCAAAGAATTATTTCAAGGTGAAAGAGCAGCTGTAATTTTACCTCTTTTGAAAACACAATAATGCTAACAAAAATACAGAAAAACCTCAAAAGAAATTACATGATGGATTGTATTTTTGAATAAATGAACTTATTATTGGCATACAGAAAAATCACACCATGGAAAGAGGAAGACATAACATTTTTTGGAGCTTCAGGAAGTATTGTAGGTAAAATTTCATTTAGAAACATAGCTCTGCCACAATGGAGAAAAACTCAAAACTCAAAATATAGACAGCCTTCCCAACATGCCTTCTTTTTTCTCCAATAATTAACAATGAAGTTAATGCTGGCATTCACAGAAAATTCTGCTGATCTTTCTTCTCCCATAAAAATTCTCTGGCCAAAATGATCTTCCAAGCACCCAGATGATGAGCACTTGCATCTGTTAGTCATCTGCAGAGATATGACAGCAGTCAAATATCAGATCAGAGAATGAACTTGTTCAATGTGATTATTTTCATATTGGTCCCAAATTATGAGACCATTTATGGGAGCCAAATTATCAGGTTCAGTTACTAAAACTAAAGTTTATAATTTTGTTTAAAGCTACACACCTTACTTATCATGGCCAACATTTTCGTTTTGGCATCAGAAATTGTGTATGAGGAACCAGTTGAAGTTTTCAGTTAGTAACTTACAGTTTTGTGAAACACTGTAGAATGATCATTTATCATTAAAGTGCTTCAAAAGTATGATGAAATACAAGTGGCCAAGATTATAAAAGTTCTAACTAGGATATTTATTTTAAAAAAGATTGAAAAACGAACCAGAATTAAAGAAAAAAAGCAGACAGCAGACTCTGAAATTGTAATCAAGAGCTTTTGTATTTTGAAGAGCTATTGTGATTTTTTTTTATTCAAGCACAGAATTAGGAGAATTTAACTATCTACATTTGGAACATTTGGTTGATTAAAAGAGAGTTTTCATGTTTAATATCTATATATAAAAGTAGGGAGAATGACCATGAGATTTTGCCACTGAAAAATGGTGAAAATTAAGTGACTGATGTCTAACAAGATCGCAAAGATCTTCTTAAAACAAGAGAGAGATTTAATGACCTGAATGGTACATTTTCAAGTCTTGTAGAATTTCAAGTGCATGTAGAATTAGATACATAGGATGGGAATGGAAAGCTCTTATGCCAAAGTTTTGATGGCAGTCACTAATCAGAAATTGCCTCCATTAACTTTTACAACACTTGTGAAGCTGGCAAATGCTAGTATTTCAAGTTAGATATCAAAAGATTTATGAACAGTATGATTCTACCAAATTGTAGTCTACTACTCATCTTTAGACAAGAAGAGGCCACAGGCAGATGCAGAGCCTGAGGGCTTCTCCCAGTCTGTTCCAAACCGTATCTGCGCAGAGCATGCCGCAGCCTGCCGTGTGTATGCTCACACTGCCTGAAGGACATATTTCTTAAGACAAACTCTGGTATCTAAAATATCAGCGCATCACAATTTGGAGAATGCTGATGGTGCTTTTAGATGCTTACTGTTTAAATAAGCAAATATACAAAAGCCAAAGCTTTGGACACAATGCAGGTATTTCCTAATTGCTCCAATGTTCTAAACATACAGAACTGACTAGGAAGGCCGGAGGATCAAATGTTAAAGTCTCTACCATTTTTTTTCTCCCCCCTTACAGGTCTTTTCTCTGTAGCATAACATCTTCTTTGCCACTTGGAGCAATATTTTGATATTCTATTTTTCTGCTTCAGTGCTTTTCACACCTAAAATTCTACTCTATTCTTATATTATGCTCAGTACAAGTTTCCCTTATTCAGGGAAACTAAAATTTTGGAACTGAGTGGCATATATTTTGTAAAACTGAAACCTGTTTCCTGAGCCTTCAGAGGAAGAACAGTTGAAGTCTTGGAGAGTGACAACTGCCCAGCATTTGAAATGTAATGTTATTGGGGTTTTTTAATCCTTTTTTCTCGTTTTATTGCACAACCTTTTTTCTTTGGTGCTTCAGTACTTTGACATTTACATTGCAGACACAACAACATGGACTATGAGTTGGTAAGTGAGCTGCCACACATTTTCTTCTGCCTCACTACCTATTTAACAATTAGTTTTTCTCAGAATCCTTACATATATCAGGTGTAGCTCTACTGGAATAGTCACAAACTTAAGATGTCTGAACTGTCTTTAAAATCCTTATAGTGTAAATGTTAATTCCTTTCAGTTCTTGCTATATTATCTCTTGCCAGAATAAATCTTTGTAGTCTGTTCTCTATTTTTCAAGATGTTTAAATTTGATAAAAAAGTCCATGTAAACTCAAAATATTTTGATTTGCTTGCTCTTATGGAACACACATGAAATATATGCTCATTAGTTACAGGGACTAATACAAATCATAACGTTTTCAAATGGCCAACATCAAATAAACCTAGGGAGTAAACATCAGGGTAACATGGTAAACAAGCTATGAAGTGCAGCTGAGTGTGAAGATGATTATCCAGGGATAGGGTTTGTGAGTACTGTGCAAGTAAAGCAATTTACTTTTGGATAATAATGTGATTTTCTCACACAATATGCCAGATTACTTCTCCCTCAGCTCTGCTCTTGCTGCTCTCACTAATATTATCCATTTGGTACACTCAGTTGCTGAGCTTGTGCTGGCTATTGCAAAGACCATCAAGCAGCATTTGTGTGCACATGCACATCCCCACACTGCTGCTGTTATGAATTTTCTTAGATGGTCACAAAATCCAGAGTAGTTATTAATTTGTTTCACCAAGGAGAGGCAACTAAATTGCTTGTAAATCGGGGCACAGTATTTTCAGATCAATATTTTTGCTCTCGGTAGCAAAAAAAATGTATTTCTACATTGCTTGATCAGAAGAACTTAATGTATTTATCATCTTGTTCCAGTTTACATATTTTAGTGTTTACTTAATGATTAGGCTTAAAGGGATCTATTTATTTTCATCACTGTGCATGATCTCTGCTTGTGAGTGTCACATTTTGTAGCCAAGTGTAAAAGCATTGGAAAATAAATTCAATATGGCTTTTATTAGGTATTTCTTGAAATGTTTTTCAGTAGGGTGTAAAATTGGAACATTAACCTAATCTAAATTTTAATGGTTTTTACTTACACTGGATACTTTTTCTTTCTATCAGTAGGACAAGTGTTTGTAAATACATCCTTTTTTTTTTTTCCTGATGAGCTCAATAAGCTTTCAGTACCCAATTATTTAGGATTAGAAGTCATTGTTACTGAATCAGTTTTACAAATTTGTAAGATGAGGCTCATGTACTCCAAATAGATTGTGATACATTTGGGCAACAAAAGGAATTTTCAGTGCAATGATAACTTTTTGGAGTAACATGGCCTGAGTAATGCAGAAATAGAAGCAGTGAGCCCATGATGTGGTTACGTAATGGAGATGTAATGAAGAGCGTGGTTAAAATAAGCACTGTACATAAAACCAGTTCCAAATGTCTTTCTAATATTTATGGGCTACCCATCTGTGAGAAAACAATTTTCAACCTGATTTAAATTGAGGATTCAGTGCCAGATACAGGAAGAGCAGGTTAGGTACCCCAGACCAGCCCCATTTCAGCAAGCCAGTGTAACTCTGCAGCAGCAGTAAGTGCTGAGTAAAGCTGGACCACCGAAAGAAAGGCTTGCTCAGTTGTGAAGGATTCATCAACACTCTCCATGCATCATTTGGGAAGGAGCTCCCTCACAGATGTACACCAGCTTAGCCCTGAGCCCCTGGCTGCACCATCTAACAAACATGATTAATTACCTTTCATAGAAAAGCACATCTCTCCTTTGCTGCATGCAAATATAGAATTTTCCAAAGAAAATACACAGATGGTATAAGATTCAGACCAGGACCAGAGAAGAGTTAGTCTGACATCATATGATTGGACAAAGATAAAAGCAGGTGTTTCTTGTCATTAAAAAGCCAGGCTGTCATCTTTGTAGTTATTGCATTACTCTGAACCATTTTTAATACACTGTTTAAAAGTGTTAAAATCTTGCAACTTGATATTGGTGAATTTGGAAAGACATTCCTTACTGCTATTTTTATTCTGTATTTGTTTTACAGGGAGACATCATGATGCTCACTGATCCTGACTCTAAAGGTGAAATCACAAAACCTATACCAGAGTAATTTTACTAATTTTATTATATATTTCCTAAACTCTGTTTCTGCAATTGTGTTGAGTATACAGGGGCACAGAATGATAGATAATATAATGTATATTTAATTTTTGATAATGTTCACAAGAAATTCCTATTTTGTCTCACAGTGTAACTGTCCCAATTCTATAAAACTCACATCATGCTACCATCAGTCTTCTCCAAACAGAGTAAATTAAATACGTATTTCAATTTGCATACACCTAATTTTTTATTTTGTAATCATTTTCCATGTGCATTAAACTAATGCATTGTTTAATTTCTTTTCTTCCTTCTGTTTCTGCCTAGACGAAATTACTAAATTCTGCTCTCTTTTAAGGACAAATCTAAAGAGATGTTGAGCATCCAAAAGCAAATGAGTCAAATATAGTCTGATTATGAGATTTTAAAATTCTATAAACACAGATAGCTCTTAGCAGCCTTGACGATCTTAAATATATTAGCCTTTATAATTAATTAAGTGAATAACCAGGACACTAATCATATGTCAGTATATCTGACCAGCAGCATAGATCAGACTAGAAAATCCTGGGAAGGGAAATACAATACACCTAAACAGATACTATTATTAATGTAAGCCATCACATTTAATAAAAAAAATTTACAGAGATCACAAACATTAGAGAAGGGATGCTTCTTTCATATCCATGTGTCCTTTTTTCACAGACTTACTTCTCCAGAGATCATCTGAAAATACTATTGCAAATACTGAGTTTTACCTGATCTAAAATACCACGATTGCTCAATTTGATAAAATGTCACAAATATACAAAATGTAGTTCACAGTGTTAAAAATTCCTTTGAGGATAGACAGTTATTTCTCTAAATCTCTGCCAAGGTGGAGGGTGTTGATTTTTTTTGTTTGTTCATATAGAGAAAGAACTCGCAGTTCCTGTTTTGAGTTCAGACATTACAGAGCTCTGCTTAGAGCACAGGTTGTAACGATTGTAATTTTGAACCTTTTGCGCAGGGGGTCGATTGAAAGAGTACAGTTCAGAATCCAGCATAAAGTGAAACTGTTCATATTTTAAAGTATATTTTTTTTCCAGGAAGACTGAATTTTTTGTCATTGTTTTGGAGAAGTCCAAAAACTCCTGGTGGACACTGCAGGTTATATTTTGTTTGTTAATTATTCCAAGGGATGATAGGGCAGTAATGCTTGTCCTGCATTGTTCCGTGATAAATAATTTTGGTTCATTAGGCAGGATTCTTCTATTCCAGGGGCTGCAAACCACAGAAAGTCAGTCCTCAATCACTACAGAGATATTTGTTCCCCTTGTTTCTCATTCACTCTGATGATAAAAAATAAGTCTACTTGAGAGCACACAGCAGTATAATTGACTTTATGGAACAGCTGTCATAGGGGTTTTGCTACAAGAAATTGCCTTCCATTTCCTTTTAAACGTGTTCAAAGTAATAAGTCTTTGTTGACATTCACAATTCATACAATTATATATCCTTTGAAAAAACACTCCACAGTATGGAGTTTGGCAAATAATTAAAAACTAAAGTTCATAGTGGAAATTCTGTCCATTTTTATAAAGTGACTGACAAAGGGCAGGAAGGAATGCTAGTTTCTTACCTTCATATTTTACCTTACCTTTGTTTTTTATAGTCTATCTGAAAATCAGGGAGAAGGTTTGTTTTCTTTTCTAACCAGTACTAACCCCAATTTGCTTGAAACATAGTAATTATTGTTGGTTGTTGTTGTTGTTATTTTAATATGGTAACTGGTGTGGTGGGTTTTTTTCTGGCAGTCATCATCAATGTTGTCTGAAGAAAGCAACTTCCTGGACACACTAGTTCTTTCACAGACTGAATAGGAGGGATTTTTACTCACATTATTCTCAATTAGTCTAAGAGGATTTAAACACATCTGTATATGTATTTATTTTGAAGTATGGAGATAAATCCTAGAATTAAATACTCTTTTCAGGAGCTTTAAACACACCCTATGACAATGCTGGATCTTGATTAGAATCATCTTTTCTTTAATTCTTTCAGCTGAAGAAGATCTTTCCCTCTAGAAATCACGTCTGATGAGGAGTAGCTGAGGGAGCTGTGGTTGCTTAGCCTGAAGGAAAGGAGGCTCAGGAGAGACCTTATCACTCTCCACAGCTAACTGAAAGGAGGGTGAAGCTGGGTAGGGTTGGTCTCTTCTCCCATGTCTCCAGAAAAACAGATGAGAGAAAATGGTCTCAACTTGCAGCAAGAGAGTTCAGATTAGATATTAGGAAGAAAAACAAAAAAAATCACTGAAAGAGGGATTAGGTGGCAGAATAAGTTGCCCAGTGAAGTGGTAAAGTCACCATATCTGGAAGTGCTCAAGAGATATCTGGCTGGATGTGGCCCTGGAGGATATGGCTTAGGGCCATGCTGGTCCTTTATGGTGATATTGGATTTGTGGCAGGACTGGATGATCCTGAAGGTGGTCTTTTGCAACCCTGACAATTCAGTGATCCTGTTTCTAAAACCATTTTAAAACTGGAAGCAGACAGCTGAAATGAGTGTCCCTTGAAAAGTCAGGTCCTTTCAGTATAGATTTCAGAAATTTTTTTCAATGACAGATACTGACCCCCTAAATATTCTTCACAATAGTTTAAGGTGGCCTAAATCTCTTGTCTGCATACACCACAGCCTGTGTAAGTGGCAGAGGCACTGGAAAGATGCAACACCTCTCTTGTGGAAATACATGGGGGAAAGTGAAGAATAACTGCACTGATCTTCAGAATCTGTAGCAAGATTTGAGGAAGGTATTGTGAAGTATCTTCTAGGCTTGACTGTAAATGAATATTACTTAAATCAGAGAAGAGAACACAATGCAGATTAAAACCAGCTAGTTTTTCTGCCTTCAAGTATGTGCTCCTCATGACTACTCAGTTTTTGGTTTTATTTCCAGTTTGGCATGTATCTCATAACTGAATCACAGGGGCTAGGTGCAACATGTTTGTACTAATCCAGTTACAGCACAGGAAAAAGTCCTGACAATGTAAAGAAATTCTTATACTTTCCTCTTCTTGTGGTCAAATATGAGCCTAAGTAGTACTAGCTCAATAAACACATCATGGGATGGGTGAGCAAGTGGCTCAGAAGTTGAGCACAAAGGGTTACAGTGAATGGGGTGACATCACACTGGTGGGGTTCTACAGGGCTCCATCCTCAGCCCTGTGCTCTTCAGCACCTTCAGGAATGGCTTGGACACAGAACTGGAAGGGTTGCTAAGCAAGTTCACAGATGATGTGAACCTGGGTAGAGCTGTTGACACCCTTGAGGTCAGGGAGGCCCTGCAGAGAGACCTCAACAAATGAGAGGACTGGGCAATCACCAGCCATATGAAATTCAACAAGGGAAAGCACTGGATTCTGCACCAGGAATGGGACAACCCTGGATGTACAGACAGAGTGGAGAATGAGAGGCTGGAGAGCAGAAATGAGTGCAGGAAAGGGACCTGGCTGTCCTGGTGGATGACAAGGTAAACATGACCCAGCAGTGCCCTGGCAGCCAGGAGGGTCACTCATGTCCTGGGGGACATCAGGCACAGCATGGCGAGCTGGGCAAGGGAGAGGATTGTCCTGCTATGCTCTGCTCTGCTCTGCTCTGGGGCAGCCTCACCTCCAGTGCTGGGGGCAGTTTTGGGTGCACAGCACAGAAAATACATGAATGTAATATGCAACATCCAAAGAATGGTCATGAGGATAGTGAGGGGTTTGGAGGTGAAGCCGTATGAGGAACAGCTGAGGTCACTTGGTCTGTTCAGCCTGGAGAAAAGGAGACTGAGGGGAGACCTCACTGCAGTTACAACTTCCCTGTGAGGGGAAGAGGAGGGGCAGATACTGATCTCAGATCTGTGGTGACAGTGATGGGACTGGAACAAGTGGCCTGAAGTTGTGTCAGGGGAGGTTTAGGTTGGATATTTAGGTTGGATATCTGGTTGGATACCAGAAGGTGGTTGGGCACTGAACAGCTCCCAAGGGAAGTAGTCACAGCACCAAACCTGACAGAGCTCAAGAGACACAATGCTCTCAGGCACATGGGGTGACTCTTGAGGATGGTGCTGTACTGAGCCAGGACTCAACGATCCTTGTGGATCCCTTTCAAATTGTCATATTCTGGGATTTGGTAACTAAATTGTAAGTTGGGTGTCCAAAACCAAAGAAGAGTTTTTTGCTTTAGAACTGGTCATTGTCAAATAAACCCATTTAACTTGCTACTTCAGTGTAGTCCAACGTGGTAACATTTTACAATAAGTGCCTGACGGATGAAATAGAAACTAATGTTCCATTAGTACTGTGATGTCTAAACCCCAAGAGGAGTGTAATTTTTTTGTTCATTTGGTTAGGCTCAATTTACATTAAAATTTAAGTGTGAATAATTTATTTTTTCCATAAACAGTTTTGATAGTGTTCATATTTTGCTTAAATTATGTAAATAACAAAATTCCTTAATTTTGTGCACAGCAAAACACAAAGATATTCCTGCTTCTAAAAGTTCCCACTGATTCAAACCCCTGCTATAATGTCCTTCTGACAATACAGTGCTGGAAATTTTCTTGTAGCTGATTTAAAAACTATACCTTTCTTTTGGCTGCACTTTCTAAAAGTACTTTTGACACCAGGTTGCTGTGTTTAGGATTGTAAGGAGGATGGAGTGACTCATTGAAAGTCTAATTTGATCCATTATAATCTTGCCTCCTGGTTTATTCTATTTTAGAAGTGTTATTTGATCTGGAAGATAATTCTGTAACCTTCAGATTACTGCTGGGTGACTTCTGCGGAAAAGGAATTACCAATGCATTAAATTTGAATTAGCTTTGAGAAATCATGCAGATGTATGCACAGAACATTACAGCAATGCTGTCTCCAAGGCACAGCAGAATTGCCTTTATGCAGTTTTAAAGAATCACTTGAGCAACCCTTAAATTGCACACATGGTGAAGCTGAGACAGCATCTTTACTTTAAAAAAAAAAACAAACAAACATGCATACACATGTACACAGAGCAAATAAAGCTTTGAGAGTTGTCTTTTGGGGAAATCTGATCACAAACAGACTGCTGCTGAATGGGCCTTTTGGGCTCAGACCTGTCGTAGTGGAGAGCACTACTGCACATACTGTGGAAGTGTCACTTAGACTAATGATTATGAATTATGCAGAGGGTCACATCCTCTTAGTTACAAGTCATTTCCACATTTTCCCTTTAGACTGCCTAGCCTAGTTCCATTTTTTTTTCTTTTTAGTGCTGCTAGCAAATAACATGCAGAATGAATGCCAAGACCTTAACTTATTCACATTTCATTTTCCTCCCATAACTATAAGTCAGTAAAATGACTGAACTGTTAGAGGTGGAGAGAAAGCTGCTATTGGTGGATCAGGAAAAAGCTCCCTTCAGCTCACTAGGTCATTGAGTAAAGTAGGAGAGTAAAAAGCCATAGAAACTGTGTGCTTTGCTGCAGACTCTGGATTCCAAGCATTTATGCCAAAAACATAATTTCTGCGCTTTCCCCATATGGAAAAAAAGGGCTATAGTTTGACATATTTTTTAAAAAATTGCTATTTTGGAACCACTAATATGACAACACCAGGGTGCATGACCTTCCCCTGTCTTAGTGCTAGCCAGGTAGTCTACTGTACAGATGAAGAGGAGTGCCAGCATGGCTCACGCAGCCACTGTGGAGCAGCGTGTGTGATAAATATGGCAAATACATCCCTGGCCTGGCTGGGTACACCTTGGAATGTCCTTGACACTGAATGGCAAGATGACACATTTGGAGGGCAGCGTTTGAGCAGAAAGTTGTGGCAATCAGGAAGATGAAGGATCGCTTAAAGAGTGTGTGGGAGGATGTTTTCCTGCCCAGGGACTTTGCCTTTCTCCCAGTGGTGCTAGGTACTACAGGGAAGGGAAACTGGCAGCATCCAGCTCCAGGAGGTTTCTCCCACACAAGCACTAAAGGAGGAAAAAGACTCTCAACAAGAGGGATAGCTGCTTTTCTTAAAACAAATATATGTCTTTCTAGCCTTTCTTTAATGGTAATTAATATTGTAGAAAATGTAGTTCATCCCTTAGCACTACAGAAGATTCCTCAAACTCTTAACACTCAACTGTAATATTTTTCTGCTAATATCCACAGGACTTGTTTTCCATTAGATCTCAAGAAAATTTTCAACCTCTGTTTCAACCTGTACCATTCATTCAGGAAAGAAAAAGTAAAGCATTTCTCAAAGCAGCTCCTCCTTGTTAGCATATGACCATGTTTAGTATCAATGCCTGAGAACAAAATGTTTCATTTGACAAAGTATTATATCTTATGCTGCCTGGAATGGGGTTTGGCTGAATGCATATTGATTGGCTACATGGTACTGAGCTCAGCTGGTTACAGCAAGGTGCTGATATCACCAAGATGGTGGGTTTGATCCCTGTACAGACCACTCACTTAGCTGCTCTGAATGTTCCTTGTGGGCTCCTTCCAGCTCAGAACATTCTGTGGTTCTGTAAAAAATTCTGCCTTAAGAAATCTTAAGAACTCTTAAGAGTGTCTAAAATTTAAGTTATATTTGATTTATAAGATACTCTCTGATGGAAAACCTTTTTCTTAAGTAACTTAAATAATGCTCTCTGAGCCAAGGCAACCAAATGGATTCCTATTTTTATTGCACAGAACAAAACTGCATTTCCATCAGAAAAAGCTTGAACTATTTTTTAAATTTCACACTACATGCCCAGGGTAAATAAATTTGGGCTTTCTGTAATGAAGATGAAGAGCACCTGTGACCTTCCCATATGTTAATGTGAGGGACACTAGTTTGAATAGCTCACATAATGCTAAATATAACAGGACAAGAGGTTTGCAACAGCTTTTTAGCATCTGTCAACCCTAGGAATATAAGCAATCAAAAAAAACCCCAAAACTGATTACTTTTGGGAGATCACCTGGAATTTTTATAAGACTAATTTGGCACAATGTTAAAATGCCATTGACAGTTACTAGTCTATCTATGACTGAGCTTCCAGTTTCCCTACAGTAAACAGAATGGATATTCATTCATTTTCAACCCTGAACCACTCTCTATTTCTGTTCTGCTTTTTTTTTATGCTTTTTTTTTCAGGTGTTATTTTCAAAGAATTCCAAGTGTTTTCCCACACACTCTTTCCAACTAAAGCAGATGGAGGGCAGAGACAAAACATGTAATAGGCTAGAATGGTTTAAAAGAACCAGCCTGGATGACAAACTAACAACTTCATTTTTTTCTCTTTTCTGCTCCTAAATGAGATTAAATCAGATAACTTTTTATAGGAGTCCCATGGATGTAAACCAAAAAATTGCACAGGTTATGAAGTACAAATGGAGAAGCACAACTAAGTCACATGGCATTGCATGGTGTATTCCAGTTTTTTACTAGCTTTAAGCTTAGGATGGACAGCGTTTGTTGAGGATTACAAAGGTCTCTCTAGCTAGAAAATCACCATCTGAGATTTTTTACCATTTACACTTAGCTGCTGTGATTCCAATTGTTTTAAATATCTAGGGATGCAGCTAAACACTTCTAAATCCCATTGTTCATACTGACTGACAGAAAGTGCTTTTCATTTCCCTCCTGTTTTGTTTTGTTGGGTTTTTTTAACAGGGTGGGTTATTCCCTGCTGAGCTTCAGGTCAGATTAGTGGGAATACTACTGGTATGCTGAAAATGCTATGTACTGGTCTTTTGGAGTGACAGAAAACACATGTGAGAGCATGTAGCAAGTAGAAAGGGATGGTGTGGTTATATTTATTTCCTTTAAGAGTAGCAACAATCAGGAGACCTTCCTTAGCCCAAGGACATATATCAATTGAAAGGAAAAGATTTGTATTCTGCTTTTATGCACACTGACTCTTTGATGCTGTGTTTATATTAGGGTACAAACCATGGTTATCCACGGTTATTCCAGGGGACTCCAGCATGCTGATATTCTGATCAAAGAAGTTAAATCAAGTGGTTAACTTCAAAGAACATCTGATTTTAAATAAAAATAGTAAGTTCCATTATAGTAAAATACAAGTTATGTGTATATGTATATAAACAAAGATATAGAACTCTCTTAACCATTTCTATAGAAATTATTTCTTTGTGTGTGGTAAGGGAATTCTGTGACTTGATACTCTGCACTCCTTCACTTATATAATACAGAACTTGAACTGTGCAAGAAAAATATATCCTTCCTTTCTCTTGACAGAGAAATTAACAGCACAGTTTAGCAGATTGCTTTGATCTAGAGTGGAAACAGACCATTTCAATGTAATCTACTGAAGGGCTAACATTAATTTTTAAGTATGCTCTGGGTTTTTTGACTTCTTTACTGGAAACCAGATATAGTGTTGATGACTTAGTGTTGATCTTAAATCCTTATCAGCACATCTGCCTATGTGGCCTTTCCTTTCCCTTCCAAGGAAGTACAAGGATTGGGAAGAAGAAATTTGATTGAACAGAGGGCTGAACCAGCCTTCAGCACATGGGAAGAAGCAGCAGCTTCGCAGCTGCCTCAGACCTCCCATGGCTGGAGTGACCTTGCTGGTATTGCCAAATGGACACAGTGTCCCTCCAGCACCTGCAACCCTCTGTGTCCCTTCAGCCCCTGACAGCTCTCCCGTGCTCCTCCAAGCCATCGTGCTGTGGTGTCAGCTCCATCCCAGGCTGCTTGGGGCACTGAGGGAGTGTGGCAGGCCCCAAATGACTGCAAGGAGGACAGTGAGCAGGTGGGCACAGCAGCTGGAGAGCAATCCCAGACAGCCGGCAGGTGGATGGAGCAGCAGGGGGGCAACACCAGACGGGCAGCAGGTGGAGAGGGCAGCAGGAGGGCAACACCACTTTGTACTCAACTTGACATTAATTACACTTGTTGGAATCCTGTGTGGCTCTTAAGACCTTTTTTGGGGTGTTAAATTACAAAATATATTTGTTTAGATTCTGGATATAGCTTCCCTAATGACTGAAGGCTTGGTAGGTGATCAGAGAGGAGGGGGAAGAAAGAAGCTTTCTCCCACCCTTAAACTATGAAATCTGACCAGACTATGTGGGTAGGATGAGCTGGAAGTTTGTTAATTTGCCCTTCACCATCTTCGTGCCTAGGAAAAGCCCTCAGAGGCATTAAATGTTGCTGCCTTTCTCAATGGCTCTATTGTGTGGAGTTCTGCATTGTGATGTTTGCTGAGGTGCCCAGATGTTTATAATTAATTTAGTCTGATTACTTCTAATTACTCCTTCCTATCTGCATTATCTTGCATTTGTCAACTTCATATGTAAGTAGCCCTGCTGCCTATTTAGTTTAGTTTTGTAAGGTCCCTTTGGACCTTCTTAACCTTCTCTGGTGATGACTAATCTAAATAATTGTGGTCTCTGTAATTTTTTCCCACCCTTTTCCCCAGAACATTAATAAGGAAATTAGAGTCTTAACCAAGTACAGAAGCATGAAGAATCCCATTGCAATCTTGTCATGATGAAAACTGAACCATCCTTCCTTCCTTCCTTCCTTCCTTCCTTCCTTCCTTCCTTCCTTCCTTCCTTCCTTCCTTCCTTCCTTCCTTCCTTCCTTCCTTCCTTCCTTCTTTCCTTCCTTCCTTCCTTCCTTCCTTCCTTCCTTCCTTCCTTCCTTCCTTCCTTCCTTCCTTCCTTCCTTCCTTCCTTCCTTCCTTCCTTCCTTCCTTCCTTCCTTCCTTCCTTCCTTCCTTCCTTCCTTCCTTCCTTCCTTCCTTCCTTCCTTCCCTTCCTTCCTTCCTTCCTTCCTTCCTTCCTTCCTTCCTTCCTTCCTTCCTTCCTTCCTTCCTTCCTTCCTTCCTTCCTTCCTTCCTTCCTTCCTTCCTTCCTTCCTTCTTCCCCTGTTAAATAATTTTTAATTCCTGGCAGTATTTTAACTCTTCAGTCCTTACCATTTGAATTTCTCAAATCTCTTGCAAGGCATTTTGTCAAAGGCTTTTTCAAAGCCCAGGTAAATCGTATCTTTAGCAACCAAATTATTGCTAAACTCAAAGAAATCTGTTAGATGAGAGGGATGGATTTTTCTTTCTAGAAGATTATTTCCTGCAAAACATCTTGCTCAGCTATCTGTTCTATAATTTCAATTACTTTTAATTGCTTTCTGATCCTTTTCCCAATCTGAATTAAAACACAGTATGCAACTCAGAGATTTTTTGAAGTGTCTACTTGTGAGTCCTTCTAAAACCTGATGTACAGCTCAGGCAAACTTCTTCCTCTTCAGTCCCACTCCTTGAAACCTTCTTCCACTGACAAAAGCAGAGACAGCTGTTTTAGTCTCTTGTGCTTGTTTTTCTTTCTAAATGAAAGTCAAAAACAAAAGAGAAATGTATACACTTCAAATTATTCCTTGGTCACTTCTGCAGCTATCTGCAAGAACAACCCTCTGCTGTGTGTTGGTGTATGAAGAAATGATAAGACAAAGCCCAGATTCAAAATTATTTCACTCTTCTAGGTGTCCCTGATTGTTTATACATGACCTTCCAGCATTAGCTCTATGTTTCTATTTGGCAAAATTAAGAAACAGTGAAGAGTGCTGTCACCTCCTATGCTGCTGACTACTTCCAAGGTCACTTTTCTTCATTTTGTGGCTTTCAGTCCACATGCTAGACTCCACTGAAATGAACAGAGCTTCTCGTGTGGGGCTTTCTAAATGGTCAGGTTGAGACAAGGTCTATTTAGATAGCAGAATAAACAGGGAAAACTGCAGGGACAAAGTCTCAGTGGAGGAAATGTATTCTCTCTACCCTGAAAGGGAAGCTAATTCTTCCTGTCCACTTCCCCCTGCCTCTCCAGTGGCCAAAATCAGGGCCTTGAACAGTAGGCAATAAGGGGGAAGAGGAACCTATGGGAGCTGTCAGAAAAGTCAGACCATGAAAGGCTCGTAGTGTCCCTTTCCTAATCTTGCTTTCCTACCAGCCTTGGTCATGGGTGTTAAGGTACAAAGTAGACATTGCTCTGCTTTGTTCCTAAAAGTTGGAGAACATGAAGGAGTGAAAAAGAAAACCCCTCCTGGTGTTCCATCTGAACTTTTCCTCTTCCTACTGAAGGTGATCCATTTGCCTTTACCTTAGAAGGGAAGATTTTGACCTGAAGCACTGTATTTTTTCCATTTGTCTCTTGTAAAAGCTATGATACATTTTTTAGTGCTTGCGCACACACACACACATGATACAACTCAATATTTTATGAAGAGCTGTCATCCCGTCCTTTCTGAAACAATTTGGAAAAGGCAGGGTTCACAATTTTGCTCAGATTTCATTTGTGTGCAACAGATGGATATATCCAATTTTCTAAAGCAGCACATCCCTTTAATTAAGGCCATTAAAAATGAAACCTGTTTGTACCTGGTATTGCTTGACAGAATACATAGGAGGAACCTCTCTGCATTCTTTCCTGGCTGGTACAATACAAACATGACTCATTCAACATTTCCAAGGTATTTTCCTCCAAAGGTTTTGAAACGTTTACCAATTAATTAAGCTTCACAATTCTATCTGTAAGAAGTTATATCATGTCAGTGCAACTGCTCAGCAGTTTAAACCTAAACACAGCATCACATTTTAGGATATCAAATAAGTCTGTATTCCTTAAATATTGCAAATCTGCTAGAGTTAAGTGCTCCAAAATGGTACATATTTGACAGGGAAAGTGTTCAGAACGAGAGATGGCTCCTCACAGTGACGCCTGATGGGTTTTTTGTCCTTTTTCATTATACTTTTATACCCTTTTATATATACTCTTTACCCTTTCCCATTCCTGTACTTTTCACTCCCTATATCTTAGCCCACAAGTTTATAACCCTTGTACTCTAGTCTTGTTCAGAATTCTTTAGAGAAGACGAAACAATCTCCACAATCTCAAGAGCATGAGGCACCAACCTTGAAAGAGCCCCATCCCTGGGATATGTTTTTGTAAACTAAGCTGTAACCTTTTTGGGAGGAGGTAATTTGAATAAGGAGACAATTACTTCATTTGTTAGATTTCTTACTGGGGAATTTTAGATAGGTATGCTAATTGGTGAGGTCCATAAATTGTACACTTGTTGTACCTGGGGGCTTTTCTTTTCGTCGTGGTGCACCTGGAATCTTATTAAACCAAGGTATTACCCTTTTTCCTATACTGCGGTGTCTGTGTCTAAATTTTTACCAGCATTTTAGGCATCCACAGGAACACTAAAGCTACAGCTACCAAAATTTTAGCCTTTCAACAGATTTTGCACATCTGTGGATCTGCTGTGCATCCCCACAACCATGAACAGACTGTCTCATTCCTCCTGTTCCTGTTTGTATAAGGACTAATCATAAGAGGCATCTTGACCCATTTCATTAAGCAAGCAGTCCTTAGAGATATCAGAAAATCACCTAAATGCCTTGACATTGGCTACTAGCCTGTACTTGCTGTCTCTAATGTCTCCCTGATAAAAAAGACAAATACAAAACCCTCAGTAATGCCTCTGCTATTACTCTTGTAATTTTCCTGCAGACAGGATACAATGGGTCAGTAGGAATGGTTAGGAGCCAAAATGATGCATTTAATTGTAAATAATCCAGGCACTAGTTGAATCCAGGCACTAGTTGAACCTTGTACAAAATTGAGCATGTTTCCAGTACCAAAATTAGTAACTGTGCTTGCACCTCTTGTTTCTGACCATGCTGGCAGGAAATATTTTTGTATTGGATCTGCTTTGGGGTTTGCAGCCAGCATGTTCAACAGTCTCCAGAGCTCTTCCCCTCTACATTTGGGCTAATTGTGTGTATGTGAAGCACATGTGCAGAGGTGGGACCGCAAAGCAGGAAGGTCAAGGATTGTTCACCTGCGACCTGCAGGGGTTCTTCAGTAAAGTTAATTTACAAAGGCTCTGTACTTAGAGCCCCCATCCCTCTAAGCCTTGATGAGGTATTTGATTAATGGTTCTAGAAGTGAAACACGCAGAGTGCCCCCTTGGTTTTGAAGGTCGCAGGTAAATTCTGGCCTTATTCTGACTCAAATAATGCATTTATCTTAATGCCACATCTAAGTCATAGCCACTCATCAAAGAGGTGACTGGGTAGTGCAGCAATTTCTGTTGAAACATAGAGCACCATGTGATAAATTGCATCTGCAAGATTTGTTTCGTATGTCAGGCACACATTACTTCTAAATCAAATGCTAAAACATGCCTTATTTAGTCAAAAGTAAGCAGAATGCTGTAATTTATAATCGTCTTGAAGCACACTGCAGCGAAAATGAAAGCAGACTATTAAAATTTAATGCCTGTTTGGCAGAGTAGCATATTTCTGGCCACGTTTGATGCAGCATCATTTTCTCACACCATTGTGTATGCACAAAAAGTCAGCCTGTGTTTGCCAACGTTTGTGGAAACTAATTGAAAAAAATGATTTAGCTGTTAAAGGCTGACATCGGGCTGGAAAATTATTGTCAGCAGATACTGATGGCAGTGTCTCCTTTCTCCTCCTTTCACCCCCATCCACTTGCTTCTAACAATTGTCTTTTGTTCTCCAACAGAGCTCCCCATAGTACAGTTGCTAGCAAATATTCATTGGGGTGTCATCTCTGTTTAAAGTCTCATCCTACACACCTATTCATCTGTGCTAAGTGAACAGCAGCATCAGCTCAAATTAAGCTGGCATGAAAACAGCCGCTGTTAATAATTTCTGATGTGATTCAGCTCAGCTTTGGATAACAGGTGAAGATGTTTCATAACGGAGGCAATTACAGCTCTGTAAGCTCTTTCTGGCTGCCTGTTCCCTCAGCAGAGCAGGGCGCGGTGGCTGCTGGAGCATGTGGCAGGGCCAGGCCCAGCCACCACGGGCCACATGTGCTAGCTGCCTCTCCTGGGCGGATCCTGGCACAGGGATTAACACGCAAAATGCCTGGAAAGGCTGAGGTGAGAGGGTGGAAATAGGCTCACTCCATCTGAATTGGCTGCAGACCTCTCCTGCCAGATAAAATCCTCCATGGCCGCCATGCCTTTGGCTGAATTGCAAATTTGGGTGATTACCTGCACGCGCTCATCAATGCCATGTGTGCTATACATGCATGTAACTATGTAACTAAAAATAAGATTGCAGGAAGTGCAGAATTCTATTTCATAAACCAAGAACAAAATCCCATTTGCAAAATAGTAACAATTGGTGAACTTCTGAGACGATAATCAGGTCTGATAAAGAAGTAACTGTTTAACATCTGCTCATTAAGATGCAGCTGAAGGAGTAATATGGGTAGGAATTAATAACTAGCAAAATACAAATGAAGCCTGTAATTTTATGTGTGAAATGTTACGCTACTGTGATGGATTTTTAGCTTTTTTTTTTAATTAAAGAACAATGTACTTCCATCTACTGAATCTCTATTGTTCTATTATTTAAGTTATCTTTCATGTCAGTGCCACATGGTTTGAAGTATATTAAAACACAGTCATATACTTAATTGTGTGGATTTGCAGATGGTTCATTTCCAGCCAAATATTTTTTCCTTAGATCTCAGAAGAAAATGTCTAGCAGCCTAAATTGAATTTTTATACATTATGATTTCCAGAAATGTACTTCTTAATGGTTTCTGATGTGCCTAAAGGCATGAATCTTGAACTACTTCCTTAGAAATGTGTTAGGGAAAAACTGAAAAATGTGTTGTGGTTTGGGGATTTTTTTTGGTTTTTTATTTGGTTTTTTTGGCTTGTGTTTTTTGCTTTTTTCCCCAATACAAATAGTGAATTTCGATTGTGTGCGTTAACCTACTTTTATTGTATTGCTGTAGTGTATTCTTGAGCACTTGTAATAATGAAAATATAACAATGTATACTTCAAAAGTGCATGATAACCATTCCACCCTATCTGCAAAATGTGTAGTGTATGTTGATTTCCAGAAACAAAAGACGTCTGTTTCCTTTTCAAGGAACAAACCTAGTTCCTTTGAAATACTTGAAGTTTATCTCTTACAGAAGGTAGTGCTGAGATTGACCTATTTCCATATTCCATTTTTTTTTTCCAAATGTGACATTGAAGGATTCTCCTTTCAATTAAGGGAAAATATTTTTGCAATTATTTTTAAGTGCCTGAAAGATTAAATTGGTTGTGAGCTTGTATCCATATTCAAATTCTAATCTCCCCAGCAAGTAATTGTTTTATTCCATTCTGACAATGCTCAATCTATTGTCATCTCTGACTATGTTCTGCATACTGTCTCTTCCCCTGACAATTACTGCTGTTCCTTATCCCCGCAGCCTTTAAAAGCTCTGTGTAACATTAGCCTATCTAGCCTAGTGAAAATGTCTTTACAGATTAGTGTAATGTTAATACCGCCGGCTCCCTGCTTTTGACCTGAAGTGGAATATATTGCGCTGCTGGAGCAGATGGAATCAGGGCTTCATCGGGAAGCGGAGATTGCTTGGCCGCCTGCCAGGAGCGCGGTGCTAGCAGCGGCTGCCAAAGCCCCTGCGCCGGGAAAGGCAGCGGGGGGAGCGGGATGGAGCCACGCTCTGCCCTTGCACTCACGGGTGGGGGGCAAGTGGAAGCCTCACGGAAATTTCCTTTGGATCAAAATGTGGTTAAGGTTGCTGGTCCACAGATGAGGCGCTTCCTGAGGAGATGAGCCCTTCTGAGCAAATGGTAGCCTCTCTGATTTAGGGTTTTGTGCTTTGGTGGTGGCTTCTGCATTTTGTTTTTAAATGGAAGGTGTGAGGCAAAAGAAGCATAAAGGATGGAAAATGAAGTTGTGAACTCCTAATCGCCTTCCTAATGGATGTCGATGGGGTTATAAGGACAATTCACGGTATTGTTCCTAGTGCTTTTAGTGAAACAAATACACTTCTTTTCCATTGTTTTCAGTTTGTTGTTTTGCTAGGGGTTTTTGGGTGGGGATTTACCAACATATTTTAACATCCAAATGAAAATTATTTCCCTAAAATATTTACTGTTATACCTCCTGTGAAGCTCACATGGTGCTAAAAAATAGAAAAAGTTGGAGGATAAGGATGGACAACTCTTCTGCGTGTCATTATGTAGTTCAGAGTTTAAATACATTAATCACAACACTTGCACTCTACTACTATTACACCAAACAAACCTTTCATTGAACATCCTTATTAAATATGTCAAGCTCTATTTCTACCTTTTTTTCCCTTCTGCAATCATATTTTTCTCTCAAGTACTGCATTTCCCTAGCAGTAAAACATATGCTGTTTTCTGCCTAAGTAGAGGGATAATGTAAGCTGTGATGTGGAGAGTATTTTTTCTTATCATTTGCTTTTTGAGGGTGTAGTTATAGTAACATATATGTGCTTTTATCTGTGATAAGAACTACCATCTGGTAGCAAAATGTGTGCAGCTTATTGCTTGAAGTGCTTATACACATTGTGAAAACACACAGCTTTTGTGTATGTTAGGATACTGCCTATATGTATTATTAATAAACCCACATATTAGCTATTTGAATATGTCAAATGATTGTAAAATAGAACAGTGATTCTAGACAAGAAGGATTAGGACTGGCACGCTGCCAGATGTGTATTTATTCCTGCAGTACTATTGTGACCTTTTTATATCATATTGTTTGCAATGTCTTCCAGACAATAATTGTTTGAGGGGGAAAACAGAGCCACTTTGACAAAGGAAAAGGCCTTTGTTATACTCAAGGAGCTGAAGCTTTCATCCTTGGTATACCAATTCACACAGATGTGTGCTGAATGTGTCCAAGCAGCAAGAGAGACAGAACATATAAATTTGAGTTACTTTGACCTTTAATCCAGAAGACCAAGAAGAGAAATGCACTAGGAAGACTGGTTTGTTGCTGTCTGGAGACTGATAAGCTGTAATAAAGGTGCACTTCGTTGCAATTCATCTAAAGCTTCCATTGCTATCATCCTCTTTTTTCGATTTTTGTTACCTCAAGTACTTATCTAAATCCCTTTCAATGCCAGCTTGAATGTACTTTGTATTCTCTCCAACTGTGACTGGTGCTGTCTGTGTGTGTCAGTGTGCTTCAGCGTACACTCTTTCCCCTTGTTTGACAAGAGCCAGTGCCAACACCTAATTAAGGATAAGCCGTGGAGCTCTCGGCTCTATCTTTGTCAACAGCTATGTTCCCAGCTTTCTGCTTAGCTGAGCTTTTATGACAAGAGCAACATTTCGGGTTCAGATGACCTCTGGCCTCCCAGTTCCCCCTGTGAGAACTCAATGCAGCTTAACACAGCGGATGATTTTAGAGGCATTTATGATCATGAAACTCACAAATCCCTTCTGTCTCTTTCTAAAGTACACACATTTGTACATAGATCTGTCTCTGCACATCTATATAAATGGATATGAATGCACACCTATAACTGAACACAAATTGGACATCTTCCAGATTTCCTTTTGTCTGGCTTACTCTTGAAAACTGTTTCCTAGGAGATGATCAGAGGGGTTGGGACAGGATTCTTCTTTTGCAAACACTGTATCTAAAAAAACAACCCCATTTAGCAGAGCAGAAACCCCGTCTTTCAGAGTTGTTTCAAGCATTTTGTCTAAATAATACAAATGAATTTAGGTCACTAAACAAGAAACTCTTTCAAAGGGTTAAGCATTTGATAAGCTTGAAAATCAGATTAACATGACTGATAGGTGACTACCAGACAGCCAATTAAATGAGTACATGAAATAATTTTGTAGGAAGATTTAAGTATATATCTGTCTGCATAACCAAGTTAAATTACTTCAGGGAGCAGATTTAATTTTCTTTTTCTTTTTTTCCTGAAGCCAAATCCTGGCATCCAAATTCTGATGTGAATTTTATGTAAGCCTGTGCAGCTTGCCAGGCACATAACAACATTGGAATGGAGGTACACCGGTGCGGCTAAGAAGAGATTTTGATTTACTGGTCAAGTAAAATTATACAAACTTCTAAAAGAAAATCTTAGTTACATAATGGAGACCTCCTTTAATATTAAATACATACATAACTGAAAGCAAAAACAGTGATTACTGGCTTCAGTGCTTGAGATTCTGCTTCTTGTGCTGTAAATATGACAAGAGGGAATGTTAGTGTGAATTCCTGCCAGCAATTCCTCAATCTTAAATCTGATAGTTCTATTTGAAAAGCTCACCTGTAGAGACAAGGACCATCAGAAAAATTGCTAAGGACATTTAAGCAGTTAATAGAAACTGGACAGCCCTTCCAGCTATAATTTACAATTTGGCTAGCTCCTAATTTTGGATGCAAGTGGTTTAGGATCAATTTGCCTTGCAACTGTGAGAAGAGCACTTCTTCCTTGAATTCTGCCAGTGGCAGTAGCCTTGGAGCTGCTCTGGTTTTAAGATCTTCCTATTAGTCTCACTTTTGTACACCACCCTTATTTTGTCTTTACATTGGGAAGGAAGAGAAAGCAGTTGTTGTGAAGCCAATTCTCTGTGCCAGTCATAACTGTCTTCATTAAATGGCTTTGCATTTATGCTGAACTGCTGCATAGCCAGCTTCCTGGGATACTAGAGCAAAAAGACAGGGATATTTTATTGACATTTTTTACCAACAGTGTGTAAAAACATTACAATGACTGCATTTTATAAAGTGCATGAAGACACTGTCTTATCATTAATGTAGACTATGATAAAACTAGCCTAAACAATTTTAATTGCATAGGTATGACAGTGAGTGTTATGCATTTCACAGTATTATTCTCTGCAGTAAAAACAGTATTTCCTGAGCAGTAAATATGTGGAAAAGCTGTTTAGAAAACAGAGAAGAACAGAAAGAGTATGCTTTACTCATGATCTTAATCTTGCACTTATTTGTTTATTTATTTTATGTCAAGCAGCTCCCCAGTCAAAGCAGCTGGAAGCTGAAAGTTAAAACCTGGCAGTGAAAGAGGCCATAATGGGCCCACATGTGCTTTGTGTGCTCCAGAGGAAAAAAAAGGATTTGATTTAGCAAGGTTATGAGCCTTGGAAAATCACTCTTCTTGTGAGCTCAGTAAATTTAACAATTATAGTAAAATTAGTTTCAATTATGTTAAATTCTGGAAGTAACATAGTTGAATTTCAAGAAGCTTTCTCAGGCAGAGTATGTTGTACCTATCTATTTTGAGTTTTAAAAAAATTGTAAACAAATGAGATTACATTGTTCTGTCTGAGAAACAATAGTGTTGACACATTAGAAGAAGTTAATTTTATTCTTTACAATTACAATTACATTGCAATTATGAGAAAAACTCAGCTGGTGATCATCTTTGGCCCCACAAGACTAAATGATGTACCCTTTTACTGCGTTACTGCTTTCCTGAAATAGTAGGTACATACATCCTGATGCCACTCACTAAAAATACTATCAATTTTTATGCCCCATTGAGGTGACTGTCTGCCAGGAGTACTGCAGCAGACAGTTGTGTATTACAAGATGCAGCTAGGTCATCTATTTTCTCATAATGCAAGCAGGCATTTGTAAATTGACCTCAGATTCTATTGCACCCGAAGTGTGCAGATTATAAAGTTCCCAAAGTATATGTCTATATTAGCAGCTTTAAGCACAACTGGCTTGAGTACTTCACAGAAATTTTTTAATCTGAGTTATCTCCTCCCTGCCCCCCACTGCACTTCATCATAAAAGACATGTAAAGAGCTCAGCTGCAATTGCCTTCCTTCACTGTTTCAGTTCAGCTACTGCAAGAAAATTGCTAATATGAACACAGCTACTGACTTGTGATGAGACCTGTATTCCGTCTTGTTCAAGATATTTCTAAAAGCTATTTTAAAGGCATTCTAAAATGTTACCCAAGGAGATGGCAGACTAATCAGCTTTTCTGTGCTTACTCATGAAGATGCCCTTAGATGGAGAAAGAAAAAGTGTGGTTTGAGGTTTACACACAGCCTTAACTTCGTGTCCTTTCTAGGGAGTAGCTGGAAGACACCAATATGTTTTCTGTACAGACAATGGGTGTCTGTGGGAGTGTACACTCAAAACAAGGCCATCTGAGAAATTCCTACTCTGGTCATTCCCATTCCAGTGCAGACACAGCAGCAAAAATACACAAACATTATTACTACAAGAAGTGGTAAGCCAAATTATCAATGAGTCACTAGCAGCCCCAAATGTGAGATCAAGACGTAAACTGTGTTTTGGCTCTAGGAAGCTGCAGTGGGTAGTTATGCATATCTGTGTGTGTGCCTTGGGTACACATACCTATAAGTTAAGCTTTTGGAAACTGGCATTCTTACTCCTCCTAGCACAGCACATGCGCATGCTGGAACTGCTCCAGATTTCCCCCATTCCTGGGGTTTCCTTTGTAGTTAACTTAAATAACAACAAACACGCCTGCCAAATTTTGCTTTGGAGCTTGGCTGCTTCTTGGTCTGCTCTCTGCAGGACCTCCTTTGTCCCTGTCACTATTTTCCTGTGCTCCAGAGAGGCATTCACAACCCATTCCACATCCAGGGCTGGCGCCAGAAGCATCCACCTGCTCTGCTTGTTGACAGACCAAATATCTCTGCATGCTTTACAAACTTCCTAAAACTTAACCACAAGACTGAACAAATTATATCTTGGCACTTGAATGCAAGGTATAGGTGCTGCTGCCTTGTTTAGTGGTGCTAGGAGGGGTTTGTACACTGATGCACCCTGGCTGACAGAACGGGGCTGGGAGGAATTGAGGCAGACAGAATTTACTTGAGTAGTTGATACAAGCATTTGTGTTTGCAGTTGTCAGGCCTTGTCATCTCCGCAGTCTGTTTGCTGTCTGGGATTTGCATGGGGATCAGCTCTCCTGTTTTCAATCACATGGCACCTTTCCCCTCAGTCTTTGTCCATTTTCAAACCCTCCTCCTGTATCTGCCTGTGCTTTAGGCTAGAAGTTGGTCAACTAAAGCAGCAAATAAGTCCTTCAGATGCTTTACAAGACAGTGTGCAAAGATGGCTGGGACTTAGAAATAGAGATTACTTATTATACCAGTTATTGTTCCTCAGAAGTTCTCTGTTGGTAACTGCAAAGTAAACAGTAATAAAAAACAAATGTCCTGCAGTGTCAGCTTCTGGTTTTCATAACTTCTGTGGAGTACAGTGAATACAAATTGTACATGATTTACTCATATCTAGTTTACTTTGGTAAAATGTGCATGTGCAGTACAAATACCAGTGTGAACTTAAAAGTTCTGGTATGCCAATAAAAAGAAGTTGTTCTAGCCCTGAATGTATTTTTCTTGCAGTTTGTGCAAGAAAGGGTGCCCACTGTATGTCTGAAGCTCCAATGCTACCACTCTTTCTCATTTTTACCACTGGGCTCAGGAGGCAAAGATGCCACTATGATTCTTAGAGCATTTTAGCTGATAACAGTGTCTCCAAGGATGTAGGATGAGCATCCAGAGAAGTCCAGCTAATGTTATTAAATTTCTTCAAATAACAGTCAATCTAACTTGCTTCAGCTTGTGTACACTTTGGCAGTGCTTTGCTACAAATGCACTAGCACCTAGAGAATATCTCAGATCCCAAAACCTTTTCTAATTAAGGTTAAATGCATTCTCTAGTTCTTTAAGTACACATAACTGTTTTTAAAGGAATAACGTGTTAAATTTCGCTCTGTATGTTGCTCAGAAGACAAAATGATAAGCTTGCTTTTGCTTAGGGGGAAAAAGAGTAACAGCATCTCATTATGGTAACTTGGTCAGAGAGATGTAAGTTAGTTTCAGCTATACGAGAATCTGATGTCAGCCTGGTAATTACTAAGCAGAGTCAATAATACCTCTTCTCAGTATAATTGCAAATCCAGTACAACCATGACCAGAACTAAATTGCTTGGGAGCAATCAATAGAAATCTCCTGATTGCATTCCCTGGAGTACACATCAGATATAAAAAGGAAAACTGTCCATCCAAGCAAAAGGTCAGCTTTAGAAATGAAAACTGCAACATAAGGCTGGGAAGAAGTCTGTCCACACAGAAGCCTCTTGGTCACTCTGGCTGGAGGTGACAGGCCTAAATGGGAATACAAATATTTTGAAGGTAATAGGCTATAGTCTCTACATAAAGAGTAATTTGATGCAACTAGAGTGGAGCAATAGATTCATGTAGTTGATGCTGAGCTCCTAATATTTGTTCCCTATGTGGTTTGTGGCTTTTAGAGTCAATTCAGTCTGTCTTCTCAAACCCAGTATCTCATCCCACAGGGCTCAAAGCTGTCCGAAGCATCAATCTTTGCCTCAGATTTTTGTGTCCCTGTAGCAAGCTGGACGTCATTAGCTTTGCACCTGGACTGGAACTTCTGGCTCAACTTTCTCTGAGAGGAATGTGGTTCAAGTATACCAAAACCACTGTGGGGACCAAAGAAAAGCATGGTAAGTGGGGAAGCTCAAGGGATTAATTTTAAAACCTCACTATTGCTTGAACGAAAATAGTATTGCATATGCAGCCAAATATTTTCTCCAGAAACCCTAATTGTTGTTTTCCTAGGTGCTTAGGGCCTCATCCTTCTGCTTTTTCCTTTCTCAATCACATTTGCTCGTACATAAATCCACAAATAAACACATTGCCTTTAGTGCCATGCAACTCTTACAACTTTTTCCTATGAATATTAAACAAAGAGATATCTAATGATTTAGTAAATGCCAGATGAATTTTTACTTATTATTGTGATCAGAGTCTCCGACTAAATAAGTGGGTCTGGTGCTCATATTGTTGCTGTGTTCTTTTTAAAGAGAAAAAAGCTTTCTCTCTGTATGCTTCAGGAGCGGAATAAAAGTTTTGAAAAGTGCTGAAACCAAGTCCCTTGAAACTTCCAGAAGAATTTCTGGGCACCAGAGCTGTGAGAGCCCAGCTACTTACTTAGAACTCTCAAAAACACTATGGAAAACGTGCTTCTAATAGCTTCTGAATTATTTTTGAATACCTGCCCCTGGTGGCTGATGAGTAATGAAGAGTGGATTGTTAATTTTCTTTTTTTAAGTATTGTCATTATATTACCCAAATATTTGTATTTTGCATTGAATAAAGTGGCAACTGTTATGCATTCTGTCTGCTATTACATCTCCTTTTGAAGGCTTTTGCTGCAATGGATTAGTTTTCTAAACTGACTGGAGTTTTCTGACAAATCTGCTTTAGCATAAAATTGTTAGTTTTCTCACTACGTCAAATTATGCTGCCCACACTGTACACAAAACAAAATAAATAAACCTGCACAAAGCTGTGGTGTGGAAACATCAAGAGTATTTTTGCTTAGGCTGTGTTGACAGAAAATGTTTTCTTTCCAGTGCAAGCTGATGTTTCATTTGACATGTCTTTTGTTACAAGTTTGTGAGCCAAATATTTTCAACAGGTGCCAGATTTTATTCGGGGTTTTTTAGATACTGCTGTAACCCCATAACAGTAGAAAAAGATATTTGCCCCACAAGAAAGTTTTTGTAGAAGCTGTGCTGAATTCTGTTCATCATTCAACAGGAAAAAAAATAAGTGACAGGCATTGCATTTGCATTATGGTATGGATTAAACTACTGCAGTCAGAGTGGCATAAAAAGGCTGTTAAATAGTTGATAATTTCATCATGTTGGAACCAAGAGGAGAACTACAATGCAGCTGCATTAGTACTGTAATGCTATGAACATTTTCAATTATCATGCTTAGCCTTGCTAAGAAGCTAAAATGAGCACTGTCAATACAGTGTGGCAGGAGCAGCACAACAGCAGCGCACTATTCTCTTGCTTTTTCTCCCTGCCCTTCTTCCTCCTTGCTACCAGAAGGGAAATGTGTGGACTCTTGCCCACACCACTTCTAAATTGCTCAAGCAATTGTTTCCTGTAGATTAATTTGTAATTCTGAATCTCAAGAAGAAGGAAATGGGAGCACGTTCCTCCCCCAGGCCATTTACAGACCTGGAGTTTTAACATAATCTAAAGCAGAGGAGCTGACTCACACATGAGGAGAAGGAGGGAGGCAACGGCAAAGGTGACCCCAAAGTGTTTCCTTAGCAAGGGTTTTTCTTTGTTTACCAAAAAACCTTACTTTAACCAATGCTTATATCTTCCTGGTTCTTTTCCCCCATGCAAACAGCCTTATGTAAAAAAGCTGTGGGGTGAATGTGTGCACACAGTGTTCGTACACACACGGGGCTGCATTTCAAGGAGGCTGCTGCGTGACTGCCTTCTTTGTTTGCCCATGGTTGCTCTGGTGACGAGAGTTTCCTTACAGGGAGAGATTAAAACAAACAAACAACTTCCCCCAACACTGATGCTGTTCTTCGTACTGGCTAAACAGGGCAGCTGGAGCTGTGAGCTTTTAAGGTAATTTAGAAATGAAATGCAGCATATAGGCAGATTTCCAGGGAGAGTTAGAAAAACGTGACCAGTGATCTGAACACTGATGCCTTGCTGCTAATAAAAGCCCCTTCAGTGCTTATATACAACTGTCTTCTCTAAATACCATTTAAAATCTGCCATTCCATGAGGACATTCTCCATCTTCACCTTCTTCTGCCTTTTGGGGTTATTCAGAATAATTTAAACATCTTTATCAATATCTGTTAAGTTTCTTTTGTTCTACTTTAGTAGTGAAGATTCCTGCTCACCTTTCACTGAGCAGTCCACAATAAAAGAGGTATAAAAATGGAACAGAGAAGACTAAAGGGACCCAGAAGACAAAAGTGCTACAAAAAAGAGGCTGATAATTCAGTTTTTTGCAAGCTTCCCAGAAAGCTTTTCAGAGTGGGGTTTCCGAAAAGGTGGCATTGTTCTCTTCCACTTCACAAAATGGAGAGAAGTCTCCCGTGAAAATGAAAGAGAAGTCTGTGTATGTGATTATGATGAGCTTTTAATACAGCAGAAAAGTCATAAACATTAAAGTAAAAAAGCCCTTGAGAATTTCTGTCTTTAACAATTTTCTCAGACACCTGCTACCAGTTTTCATCACAATATTCCAGGCTTTTTTTGTATTAAGACTCTTTTTGCCTCTGCTTGTAAATGGAAAGTTAGAATCCTTGATGGCAAGTGTGACTTCAGGTCTCCTGCCTCAAGCTTACCCCTCTTGCTCTACCAAAGAATAGCCTTTTAGGGCTTTTAGGGCTGTGCCCTCAGCACACTGGAAAATTCATGCCTAGGGAGAAGGCAGAAGGCAGGAAATCAAGTTGTGCTGTATCATTTCACCTGTGTTCTTATGCTTCAATCTAGAGTGTCTGTAGCTAAATGATAAGTGCACAGTCTCCTAAAAATTGCCAAAAAGTCAGTTGAGGAGAGAGGGATGTTTAGAAAAGAAATGTCTGTAATGCTATCCCAGGGACTCCAGAGAAATTTTTCATTTCTTATAATTTGGCAAGGATCGGTGTTGATTTTTGATTGCTTAGTAAGTTTATTTGCCTTAGAAACTTTAGGGAGTATTGTTAAATAAATGTTTAATATTACTGTGGACTCTAGAGTGTCCTTGTTTCAGAGAAGTGTTAAATTCCCAGCCAATCTATTTCAGTGCAGGGAGGAGATGAGCTTATCTGTTCTCTGTCCAAGGCCTGTTAACTCCTGCCAAAATATCTTTCCTCAGACAAGAATGTCAAAGCTCACCCTGTAAACATCCATAAGGCAAGAGAGGAAAGCATGAGGCAAATGGACAGCAAAATAGGAGGAGTTTCCAGGTGCTACAGAGCAGAGGAGAGAGCCTTCCCAGGAATGACAACCAAGAGCTGCCTTGTGCTCCTCTTGATCAATTTACCACAGCACTGCAGATAGTACAGAAAACATTTGAGATCCTGTCTCTTCCATCTATAATGGGGACCACACTGGTCAAAAAGAAAATTTAGCTGTGTCAAGAGGACACTGAGATTGTCCCTAACAACATCCTGATGCCTGAAAACAGTTTTAGAAAAGGGGGTCAGAAACCTGGAATAAAGGGACATGTGCTAGAATCAGGAGATTACCTTTGGCTGAAGTTTGGCCTTCTGCATAAAGTGGAGAAGGAAATCTCATTTGGGAATGAGAGAATCTGAGGCATTTTTATTCTATCCTTACTGTTATTCATAGATCTGTTTTCCAATTAGAAATATTTAAGTCTTCCAAGATGTAGCTGGTATTCATTCTATCTAGCAGCTGGACTAGAAGCCTTCTGCAGGTCTCTAATTGTAACTGTTGATCTGCCAAGGAATCAACTGTTCATCTTGATTGGTCAAGGAAACAGAAAGACTTACTGATTACAGACTACTGTCTGATAACTGCACTATATTTATGTCTATCTCTCGTCTATTCTTTTAACCTCCAAATATCTCAACTATTCCCGTACAATTTGGTGACTTAGAAGGCTCTTTCACATTCCAGTGAAATCTATGTTTTGTCCAAGTGTTAGCTAAAGTGTACTAGTAATCTAAGAAATTCAAAGCAGGTGTCGTTCAAACACAGGATTTATGCATTGAGGTTAAATCTAATATGTCAGCCTTATGAAAATGTTCCTGCTTTCCCCTTCAATTGTTTGTACTTTACATGTCCCATGTGCAGATTACGTTCTGGTGCTGACCTTCACAGAGGGAGTGCTGGTGTGCGCTCCGGGCTGGAGTGGCATTGGGCACTGATGCAACTGACCCTGGCCTTGGGCTGGATCTGAGACCTCCCTCCTGTCTGGCACACTGGACTCTGCCCTTGGATTCTGAGCTGCTATCTTAACTGCTTTGTACTGCAATGCAATTCAAAAGCAAGGGAAAAAAAATCAGTAGATACAGCTGGTCAGTGCCAAGCCAAGTTTCCAAGGGCATGTGCAATCTCCTCTTAATACACTTGGAGCTTTCCAGGGCAGCTTTTCAGATTATCTGATGAGCTTTTTGAGGGAGGACTCTGACACAGAAATCCTGCTATTTGAGCAAAATGGCAGCTGTGTGAGGTCCTTGAAATATTTGGACCCATTCTTTATGACATCTGTACTCCATGGGCCAGAATTTAGTAGGAGTAAGCCAACATTTATGCTTAAGGGGCCTGAAAATCATTATGTGGAGCCAAGTATTGCACTGTCCAAAAGCTTTTCTTTGTGTCTGTCTATATTAGAGAACTTATTTTAATAAAAAATTTAGAGTTCTTCTAGTGCTATCCACTGCCTTGAAATTCAAAAGTACTCTGTTTCACTGAGCTTTCTTGATCTTTTTTAAATGACTGCTGAGATGGCTTCATATCTCAACACAAGATTCTTTTTGCTCCATACACTTTACCAGACAATTTATTTTTTCTCTTTATGCTTTCCCTTAATTTACTCCTGCTTGGAGGCTCCTTGCAATCTGACTTCAAGAACCCTTCATGGGCTTGTTGTTGAAAGCATTCAACTCCCTCCGCTCAGCATGTTCACTCCACTTTACCTGCCCTATAGTCTTGTTTATTGTTGTTTAACATTGATATTATATGGTTCTTAGATTTTTCAGTTGTACTGGATCTTTGCAAGCTGGCACGATGAATTGCTTGGTTTCCAGTCTTTAATGTTTATCTCCCTTTGGATCTCACCATCTGTTCCTTTTTGGCAGTGCAGGTAAATGATTTTTTTTTCAACTTCCTTTCATTTCCCCTGTTTCCTGCAGATACTTAGCTTAGTTTTTTTGTTCCTCTCTCCAGATATCATCCAGAAGGCTTTGGTGGCATTTACTGAAGCTGATGAATCTGACTGAAATTTCCATGCTCCATGTGTTGCAGGGTTTACCTAGGGGGGAGGAGGTAGGGATTTTTGTTTTATTGGGGTTTATATTCACTATCATATCCTCATAGAGTATAATACAACAACATCCAAAAAGTTAGGAGAGGTCTTTTACTTTTCATTCAAGTTTGTTCCTCCCAACTTCTTCTGCCTGCCTTTACTTGTCCATGTTATATCTTTGAGCACATTATCAAGCCACATAACCTTTGTTTTGGAAATCAGTCTGTGTTGTAAGAGTTCAGTTCAGTCAAGAGTTTAGTCCAAACGCAGTACAGTAGCCATGCAATGGAATCTTGACCTTCAAAGAAGGTACACTATGATGTTTCAACTTTCCTCATTTATGGCCAATCTCAGAGGCTTGTAGATTGCAAAGACTTAAAGGGAGAGTCTCAGAACTTGGAGATCTGTAACACCCTTCTGCATACTGTTGAAGCAACAGAAAATAAGGACAAAATACAGGATGCGGAAAGGAGAGGGCTTTTTTTTCCCTGCAATTTTATTACTTGCCACAGGAACCCCAACTTTGAAAAACAACCCTCAATTTTGTATTTGCAAACATTCAGAGGCATAAAATGCTGTCTTTCAGAGTATTCTTCCATAGCCTTTTACCATGTTCCGTCAGAGCATCTCCAGTTTCATTATTTTTTAAAGTTGATATTGAAATCAAATAGGATCAGCTTGTGGTGTATGCCTTAATGAGTTACTGACGGGCTGGTAAGGCTCTGCCTCATGAAAGGATTAATCTGAATGAAAGCCCACCTGCTGTTCTCTTTTGTCATTCATCAACTGTCCTCAGATTCTCTTCTCATTCAGACCTATGAAATAATTTGCCAGTTGTTGCAGTCTGTCAACTACGCCCATTATCTAAAAGTCATTTCCATACAACAGCTGTCCCTCTGTAGCTTCTGTGTAACAAGTTGGTTGTCAGTCCCCTTCCAAAAGCAGAACTCACAGACATTTGGCATTCTTCTTGTGAGTGCTTGTAAAGAGCCCAAGACCCAAACTGACACCAAGGCTGAGTGCCAGTCTGGGAATCAAAGCCCTTCCTGGGGTACTTTCTAGGATTTTTCAATTGTTCTGTCTAGCTCATTAGGCCAGACATGTGCTGAATGGGCACAGCAGACTCTGTGTAATGGTTGGTAAGGTTTTATTTGTTGTATGGCTAAACAAAGGGGTTTGATTTCAGACAAGCATTTTCCCCCGAATATTGAAAATGTATTTTTAAGCTATGCTATAAAGGCTTTTACTAAGACCTTTTCCTTCTTTCCCAGCAATTTTTGGCAGCTCCTGTAACTTCCTGCAAGACCATGAGATCCTTTGACAGCTTAGCAAGAAGTAGTCATTTTTTTCTGACAAAACCCAGAGAAGATATACTACATGTTACAGGAATGTCTGGACTATTGTCACAGGCAATATTTAAATGATGAATAGTTCCTTAGACATTGGGTTTCATAAGGGTTTTGGTTTCCCAGGTACTGATAATTTCCTGATAATTACTTTCTTCAACATGTTTGCAAACAGCCACAGGCTACTCTAATGAAAGACAACTAGTAGATAATATCTGGTCTTTAGATTGATTAGTGCTTTTAGGTTTTTTTCCATTTGGCTGATATGTAGATTCTAGACTATTCTTAGAAAATATTCATCAAAGCAATTATGGCTGTATTATTTGTAAAAGCATTTCTCAACTTCAGTGTTGCCTGTTTTATTAGAAAAAACTTGTCTGCTTTTATTTCCTCGAGCTTAAGCCTAGTGCCTCTGCTTGATTTACCCAGTGATTTTACCACACTTTAATGTCTGTGTGAAACTCTTCTGTAAGAGTGCAAAAAAGCAGAGAAAAACACCAACTTGATTATTTTTTATTTCAGATTTGTTACTTATATAAGAAAAGACAGATTTCAAGGCTTTGCTGATGTTCTGTTTTGTCTTCTATCATCAAGTCCTGGAATATATTTTAGGCCTGGATCTTAGTATTGCATGAGATGTGTTTCTCCTATTAATTTACAGTGAGGAGCCATTTTAGATTTGGTTTGTCTCAGCAGTGATTGTCATAGGCATGAGGGGGCAAGGGTTGCACATGTGCCACTCGCAGGAGGCAGCCAGGAGGGGAGGGAAGCCTTGACTCTGGGGGGACTTTGCCTGGCAACACCTCATAGGGGACACTGTACTCTCCAGAGGTGTTCTCCAGTCAGATGGCCAAAGGTCTCTGCCAATGCCCTACAGAGGAACGTTGGACTCAACCCAACGTGGTAATATGCCCCTTTCTTGTCTCCTTTCTCTCTCTCTCTCTCTCCCCCCCAGGCCTTTTCTATTTTCCTTCCTTCTTTTCTGTCTTTCCTAGCTCTCTCTAGGAGGACAATTACATGTTTCTCTTTTAGCTTGTTACCAATAAACACTACTCTGATGCAAAGTTTGTCTTGGTTGACTTAGTTTCATTGGCCATCTAATTCCAAAAGAACTGCTCGCAGTTCCCCTCAGTGGACCATGACATGTAGTTCAGCAGCTGAGGTAAAAATGACTAGCTGAATCATGGCACACTGCTACATTTACTTTTCTACAGGCTCCCCTTGCCCTGCTGGCTGAGCATTGGCAGAGTGGAGGGAGAGCAGTGTACGCTAGGCACTCTTTTGCCATTGAAAAACCACTTTAAACCTCAGTCCTCTAATGAGTTACACAAAGCCAAAGCCAGAATGACCACATGGTGTCTCTGAATTCACTGTATCACTTGGAAACACTGTCCCAATCCAACTCAGGTCATCCTGGTGAAAAGGAATTGACCAACATTCTGTTGTGTATTGCAGCTGGTTGGGTTAGGAGATCAGTGAATGCATTGCCCCTTTTGCACATTCTCAGCTGGTTTAGATTTTCTGGATTTACTTTATTTGTAACTGCTGAGAATAAGCTCTGCTAAGCTGCATACATTTTATTCTTTTTGTTTTATTGCAATACTTTTTTTCACAGAAACTGGTGAAGGTGTCACTGCTTATACAGTTGTGCTTACATAGCTGAGGGAGCAGAAGCGAGACAGGAGGGGGTGAGCAGATGAGGACAGTGACCTCTTAATCAACTTAAGCTGTAGCCACAACACATCTGACTGTGTCTTGAACAATTTTAATTAAAAAAAAATACAAATGTTGACATGGGGATGGCGAGGACCCAGGGATGAAATTCTGGCCATGCTGAGCATGCAATTGGAAGGTATTTCCCAGGTCAATAAATCCCATCCCATGTTTTTCCAGGAAAACATTCTTGAGCTGATCATGTCCACATTAAAGTTTATTTGGTCTGTTGACCTGCTACGTTTGAAAGTCAAACATCCCATAAGAGTTCACTGGGCTGTGATTTCATTTCAAGTGATAGTTCAATAGAGCCATAAATATACACAGAAAGTTTCTGATTAACCCTTCCAACTGGTGCCTTCCCCACCACACACCCTGATGACAACCCAGATGGCATCCTGTTTCTTAAAGACACACCTGCTTAGAGCACTCCATTTTACGGGGAAGCAGCAGAATAGCACTACAAGTGCTATAAGAGGGTTTCCTGCGTGTTAATTGTTTTGCACCACAAGCTTTGAGGTTGGAGTGTCTGTTTTCTACCACTAATGTGATGTCAGGAAAAGATTTCTTGTTCCTTCTTTTACATAGCCTTCACTCAGGCTGTTTTCTGGTGATCAGTATTTTCACAAAGATAAAGGGCATCACTGAGAGTCGTAGAGGTTAGGCACTAACCTAGCCTACACTACTGCAATTTTTTCAGTGGGCCCTGTGCTGGTGAGGGTAGTTGTTTGTCCTTTCTCTGTAGTCTTTTGATTTTTTCTCAGACAGCTCATACCTACCTCACAGTTGTCCTAATTTCCCTGCCAGTCTTAGAGAAAACTTGTCAACTGGGCTCTGACCTTTGGTTTCCCAAAATCACACATCTGTGTGTTCCAGCTTTCCTTTCAAAATATGATTTTTTAATTTGTATCCTGATTCTGTCTTTTCTGTATACTTCTGAAAAGCAGTGCAAAGAAAGACAAGCAAACTAAACCATTTGCCTTTCTGGCAAGGAAAATGACATGATTTAAAAGTGGTTGAGCTAAAAAAATAGTAAAACCTTCAAAAAATTCTAACACTTGTTTGGATATTTTTGTTTATTTTTGGAGCTGTGGAATATCCATGATTTTCAGAGTCTTGACCTTTACTTTGAAAAATGTCATAATTTTGCCAGCAAAGTCGGCTGTCAATATTTTCATTTCACACCTCTTTATGGAAGTTCATAACTGACCTATAAAATTACACATACCGAGCATATGTGGTCTCAAGCAGGAAAAGATTTAATAAATAAACACATAAATAGAGTGTGTTTGTTTAAAAGTTATAAAGTCACAAAGAAAACTGAATTGGTGATTTCAAATGCATTTTACAGTCCTGTAACTCAAAAGCAAGCCAGTCAGATTTTTCTTCTTTTAAACTCCAAATTATTAACTTCTTAGTCTTTAATGTGGACTGATGCAGTGCCTGTGGCCATTATGGCAAATAACCACATTATTGCATTTAGGAAATTAGCTACTGTGTGCTCGTGGTAATTTTGTCTCCATTAAAATAGCTTGCAAATTTTAAGCTGGCAGACTTATTACAGGAGTCAATTCTGCTTTTAGATACACACCATCTTTGTACATTCATGTAGATTCACCAAAGTGTGTTTGAAAGGTTCCTTGTCAGCCAGTTTTATATTAAGAGTTTTTCTGCTTAAGGGCTGGGGAAGGGAGGGGTGAAAGAGTCTAACTTTCAGAATGCTGTATGTTTTAGAGGAAAAACATTTCACTTTTAAAAATTTCTCAAATTATTGTCTTTGCACAATTCATATATATGTTTAACTGTTAGATGGTAATATGTCTGAAAGTGGTATTATGGCACTGTAATTTCCAAACTTTTTTGTAGGGTAAAAATATTACCATGTAAAAGTGATTGTAACATGCATAGGAACTTTAATCTTCAACTCCCCGCCTAGCCTCCTTTCATAAAATATTGGGACCACCCAGCTACCCGCATTTCTGGAAATTTGGCATAAAATTACTTTCTTTTCATGAAACACAAATCGTTATTTAGTTTTCTCCCAGAAGAGTGCTGAGTTGCTGTTCGGCAAAATCTGTACAAGAGGGAAGAGGGGCAGTGTAGTATATGGCAGACTGGTGAGAATATTTTATGTCATTATGATATTCTTCTGAAGAAAACTGAAGAAGGAACCTCTCCCATATTTTTGTGAGAAATTGTTCCCACCGTAAATCCAATCTGTTATTGTGTTGGTTTTGATGCCTGATGGGTTTTTTGTATTTTTTATTTTACTTTTATACTCTCTTTATATCCTTTATATATAACCTTTTACGCTTCCCCGTTCCTGCACTTTTCACTCCCTGTATCTTAACCCTACATTCTATCACCCTAGTACCCCTTGCCCTGCTCAGAATCCTTTGGGGAAGACAAAACATACCCACAATCTCAAAAGCATGACTCACAACCTTGAACAGAGCCCCCATCACTGAGACATGTTTTTTGTAAACTAAGTAGCAATCTTTTAGGGGGGGGCAATTTTGATAAGGGGGCAGTTACTTCATTTGTTAAACTTCTTATTGGAGACTTTTAGATAGGCATTCTAATCTAGGCTGTCTATAAATTGTATACTGGAGATATCGTAGGGGCTTTTTTGGGGCTTTTTGGGCTTTTTGGCTTTTTAGCTTTTGGGGCTTTTGAGCTAGCCTTTGGGCTTGCTTGTTCGTCGGTGTGCATCTGAGATCCTATTAAACCAAGGTAAAACCCCTATCCCATACTGTGTGTCTGCGTCTAAAAATTTTTTCTAGCAATTTAAGGCATCAGTTTGATCAAGGCTTCTCCAGGATATCTCTCACAGTGATACACTGTTTAGTCATCAGTTTTGGCATGTCAGTCTCTTGCTGGCCTTTAGTTGTCTGTCACACAGTCAGCCCTCAGCAAGGTTAAACAGCAGCGGTGTAGATCTCTACCATGTCCATGTTGCTTCTGCTTAGGGAGCCTTTTTTAAACCTGTTTTAAACCTTTATTTTAAGGGGAGGGTGTGTGTGAGAGAAGTGATGTTGGCTAGGCCTTCAAGATTGCTGAATGCCCTAATGTTTCAGTCTGTGATGAAATCCAAACCTTACTATGCCTTGAGTGGTTTCCTGTTTCAGTGAAGAGAGTTCACATAGTTCAAGTCCTAAGGTTACATTAATAAGGCAATAAGTTGAAAATACAAAGGCACAGTGTCTCTAAATAAGCTATGCTGATTCTGTGCTTGGAATTCATGACTTTTGGGCGCCATTAAAATCCTTTGAGGGTCTTCCATACCTAAGTATTTCAGTTCTGTCTTTTAATGATTAACTGATTGATCTGTTTAACATTGTATTCATTCTCTTGCAGGTGGGGATTAGCATACTTTCTTTCTAGAGCTTCACAGGGCGCACTAATAAATCTCAAGAAAATAATGAGTATAGATGTAATGGCAACCAGTCTGGAAAAATATTCTTTATCCCACAACTTATGTTGTAGGACTGAGTAAATATTTGATAACTCACAGAAAATGTTGGGTTTTCCAACATTCCCTTACATCTGTTTGAGAGCAAAATAGCCCCTTTCTTTAAAATATATAGGTTTCTTTTTTCCATTTTGTACAGTACCCCAATATGAAATGAAGACTGTCAGCCTTTCTGTTAGAGATGTCCACAGCTGCTATAATATAATTCTAAATGCAGCGAAACCAACCTGATTTCAGATTTGCTCACAGTTTTTGTTGAATTTGCTGATTTCAGTGAGCAGTGTACAAAACTGAGCAAGTTTGAGGCATTTCTTCGCAGTCATTACATACTGAAGTCATTACATACTTAGGGGTCTTTGCAATCATTACATACTGAAGTGCTTAGGGGTCCAGGAGCTGGTGATTGTGCCTTGGAACCTGGTACCTGGTTTTGGCATTTCACTGGTGCTGAACAGAGAAAGAAATCTGGTGAAAGATGTGGATGTTTCCATACATCTCCTGAGAACTAGGATTTGTTTCTCCGGTTTGGAAAGGAATCCTCCAGAATTGCAAAGATGTCCTTTCAGACTCTGTATTGCAGAAGACCAAAAAACATTTAACAAAATAGTGCCAGCACTTCATTTTTATGAACACCACATGTATTTCTCAGATTTTAAAGTCTTTGTTTATTATTATTTTATTCCTCTTGGCAGAAATGTTTCACAGACAATGTATAAAGAGTATAAACCTGAGCTGGTCCTAGCATTCTCATCTTACTATGGGATTTATAGATAATGCATCTTAATACACTTTCTATTCATATTGCAACAGAACTATTTTAATTTTATATTAAATAGATCCTACAAATTCAGCTTTGTCATAGTTCACCTTATTGTGAAATTTCTTCCTCATGCCATTGTCTTACTGAAGCATAAAACAATGCTTGGACTAAGTAGTACTGCCTGAAGATTTTTGACCAAACGTAGCTAAAAACCTGGCCTATAAAGCTGAAATCCAAGATCTTCTGCAAAGTCTTATTCGTGGAATCAGTTGGGGTATGGTGGGGAAGAAACCGTTGCTGGCCTCTCAAAATGAGGGGGGAAATTAACAACTCTATTGCTTAGCTATACACTCCACCTGATAATCCTATTGCACATGGAGTTGGGCTCATACCTGAGAGTCACATTACTTAGAAACTAAAAAGAGGAAGAATCTTTATTGCTGCTAGAGAGGAGGTTGCCAGAAATCCTGTGGTTGAATGCCCTGGAGAAAGCAAGAGTTTTTCAATGCACTCAGAGGATTACAAATAAAAGACAGAGGCAAATGTTAGACTCTCCCAAATAGCTATTGATTGTCTGATACACTTAAAGGATAAGGACTGTATCCTGCAGGCACAGAACTGAAGGCAATCATATACAAAGAAAAGAAAATCCTGTTCTTTCCAGAGCTTGGGTAGAGGACACATATCTGGGTGCTGCTGAAACAGGGCTTTATTAAAAGAGTGGAAGCACAATAAAGCACAATATTGTGAAAGCTAGGAGGCTTAATTATCAAGGACAGGTGTATATGTCATTTAGACAACCTCTTAAACAATGTACTTGAAATTTGGTAGATAATGTTTAAGTGATTTAATTGGGTGAGGGTTTTAATAATAAATATTTGATTAATTACCTATCATTTGGAAGATTAAATACGAGATATAGAAGATAATGTTTGTTTAAAATTAGCCCAGTTCTCAACTTTTCTCTGTGGGAAGGAGTGAAAGGGGCAGGGACATTGAATTTTTACCTCTTATGTCTAATGTTTTTCTTCCACGGAGATTTATTTTGGACAGTATGATCTCGCCCTGTATAGCCTGCTGTCGTTGATAGACTTTATATATTTGAACAGAGCAAACCTCTGAAACTTGTGTGATATGAGCATACCTCATCATTTGCTAATTTATTGTTGTTTTCATATCCAATTTCTTTCTCTTCTTTTACTGTTCAGAAATCCCATCATGCCTGTCTGGATATTCTGCTCCTTTGTCTCTCCAAAAACCAGAGGAACATAAGGCAACTATTTTTGTAACACTAATGTGGACCTAAAACTGACTGGTACCTTAAAAAAGGAGCAATACCAACACTCATGAGTGCAAAGAAAATGAGCATGGAGAGGAGCAAAGAGAATGGTAAACTAATGAAAGGGAACATTAATTCTGCTCTTCCCTGCAGGAATGATGCAAAGGTGGAATTGAGCACCTGTGTGCATAAAAGAAAAAAATGTATCTTCCAGGGCTCTTCCTGCTAAAGTCCCAACCACTCTCACACCTCCCATCTCACAAAAAGAAAACAGATCTAATGGAGAAAAAAAAAAGAAACAAACAAACCAACAACAATTTAACCATTTCCACACACCACCCCCCCAGTCAAATAAACAAACCAGGAAACCAAATGTGCTGGTTTGGGTTGTGGAAGGGTTAATTTTCTTCACAGGGGCTAGTACAGGACTATATTTCGGATTTGTGCTGAACACAGTGTTGATAATTCAGAGATGTTTATGTTACTGCTGAGCAGGGCTTGCACAGAGCCAAGCCCTTTTTTGGTGTTTGTACTTCCATGCTGGGGAGAAAGCTGGGAGTGCATGGGAGGTTGGGAGGAGACACAGCTGGGACAGGTGACCCCAACTGACCAAAGGGACATTCCAGACCATATTGATATTGTGCTCAGGACATGAAGCTGGAGGGAAGAAGGAGGAAGTGGAGGATGTTTGGAGTGATGACATTTCCCTATCCAAGGAAATATTACACATGGGGCCCTGATCTCCTGGAGATGGCTGAACACCTGGCTGTCATGGGAAGCAATGAATAAGTTCCTTGTTTTGCTTTACTCATGCGTGTGGCTTTTGTTTTCCCTATTAAATTGTCTTTATATCAATCCATGAGTTTTCTGGCTTTTACCCTTCCCATTCTGTTTCTGATCCCACTGGTAGACAATCAGTGAGAGGCTGCCTGGGGCTTGGCTGCTGGCTGGTGTTAAACCACAACACCCAACAAAACCCAAAACAAACAAACAATCCCAACAGAATTTTAGTTATTTGAGCAATCTTTTTATTATGTTGTGAAGTGTGTTACATAAGAAAAGAGCAGTTCTGTCCAGGTCAGGGAAGAAGAAAATTATTTTTCCCTTACCGATTGTTTTCTTAATGTTGTAAATTTGCTACTCTTTGCAGAATTTTTTACCTAACTTTCATCATAAGGAGCTGATTCAAAACAGATTTACAATGGAGAATATGCAATTATAAGGCTGAGCGAAGTATTAGAAAATGGAAACAATCAGTTTTGAGGACACCAATTTATCTGCAGGATTTAAATACAATTGAAAATGTCATCAGTTTTAATATGCAAGTAGCAGGAGAAAAAAGAAGCAAAGATAAACTGAAGCAAAAAGTGATAAAAGTCTTTACAACATTAAGCCAATTCAAAACAACATGGAAGTAATCAAAAGTCAGTCAACAGGCCAAATAAATCTTCTTAAAAAAACCTGCAAACTAAATATGAGGCAGTTTAGGGAATGGATGATGGTATGTGTAATGTGTTTACGTAAGTCTGTGAGATTATAAAAAAGATAGGAAATAATTAGTGTTGGTTAAATCTCAAAAGGTTTGGAGGGGTTTTTTTTAGCTAGAATAAGCATCTAAATTTTGGCTGCTTTTCCAAATCGTCTCATTGTTTCAAGAAGTTGACAAACAAAGTAAAGAAAAAAAAACCCCTACACAGAGGAAGAATATACACAGAAATCTTTACACTTTCTTATTTCAAAACTCTCCTCCGCTCTGTTCTGGTATATTTGCTAATGCTACTAATGCTTCCCAGAGGTACATAAAAAGTGATAATTACCATAAATTTCTTTAAACTGCTTGATTCCTAGGTAGCATCTGAGTTATGACTGTTTACATGTACATGTCCTTCTTCCAAAATAACTAGATCATTTTTTTAACTTCTAGTTTGGAAACACGTGTATTATCACCAAATATATTGTTATATGTAGACAAAGTGGATAGTTGGTGTTCAGGAAAGTGGATAATTGAGGAAAAGTAAAACATTCAAATTTTAACATGGTTCTTTTTTATCAGGAATGAGGGAACAGAATTGATCCAAATAACAGCAAATGCTTTATTTGTTGTCAGAAAATGAAAATGCAACAAACTATTATAAATAGAGCCGCACAGGGGAAAAGGAAACCAGATGGATTCCATGTCCTGCATCTGAATGAATTATGGGTAACACACAGGTGCTACAGGTAAGACTCCAGCACAGTAGCTCTCCTGTTAAATGTGCAATTAGACTCTTACAGGCTGAACCTAGAGAGCATTGTGATCAGAAGTCATTATCCTTCACAATTATCCTCACAACATCTTTTTGGTGCATGCCCAGAGTGCTCCCAGTATTCCTTTGCCTGCATTTCCAGGTCTTACCCCATTACAGAGCATAGATTACATGGATTCAGATGCAGGAATTTGTTCTTTCTTTCTTGCAGTGACTCAGCTGAGTTTGGGGCAGTAACAGGAGCTAAAAAGAGCCAGTAGGAAGCTGAGAATTTCCAGGTTGTGCCCCTAGATTGTGCTCCTATATTTTTTGTAGTGAATGGGCTTGGAGATGCTAAAGGAGTTTCATCCATTCCATTCTTCCCATTAGAGTTTTTCAAACCAAAGTAAGTTTGAAGGTAAAAGTTAAGAAGAAAAGGTAAGTTTTTCAAATTTACCTTTTTTCCTTGTCTGGGACAGAGGCATAGCTTACTAAATCTCCAGATGTAGTTGTATGTCTGCACTTCACACTGTCTCTGCATTATACTGTGTGGAATGTGGACTATCTCTTTAGCTAAAGCAGAACTATAGGTACTCCAGATAACACTGGTCCTTCCCATTATCTGTATTTATGTTTGACATACTTGCCAAAACTTGTAGCTGCCTCCTTTTAGAGTTACCCAAGAATACCTTTCAGGATACTTTATAATACAAGTGTTTATATACAGGACATGATTTGTGTACTTTGATGGCTTATCAACCATCTAATTTCTTTTTACAGATAAATGTTGCATTAGGTTAATGCTAGAAACATAGCTCCCAGTCCAGCACTGTCCATGTTTCACTCTTCTGTTCCAGTTGGAACTAGGTGATCTTTAAGGTCCCTTCTAACCCACACTGTTCTATGATTCCATGATCAGTTGCTCTGAATTATTCTGTGAAGGAATCCCTCTCTCCTACTGCTGGCTATGTAACAAGTTTAGGGAGATTAGCATCCTAAATTCAGTGCCTAAAATCAGTGTAAATGTCACTCTTAACACTATTCCCGCTGTAGAAATGCTCTCAGTTTTCACACGCTCCCAAAGTGCTTTGTATCAGCAGTGAGAATGACAGCTTCCACTCAGAAGAGGAGGCCCTGCTGGATGCATCTGCTGTAAAATCTAAGGAAATGTCTCAAACTGGAAAGAGACAAGCCCTGGTAGAAAGGAAAATGCAGACAGCAGACTGAAAACCACTGACGGTTTCCATGAGCAGGAAAATGCCGTAAGCTTCAAAGTGAGGCCATGTTTAGAGCCTGCATGTATTTCCATAGCTGCTGCCAGCTATCAGTTCTAGAAATCTGTAAACAGCAAAGAACACAACTTAGTTTTGGCTTTGATAAGCAACTCTTTCTATGATGTCTTTAAAGGACTAGGAAGGAACTTGAAAAGTTTAAAGTGATTATGGTACATGAGCATATTCTCAAAGTATCTAGCAGAAAAAGCCACAAATTTAAATACGTGAGTTAAAGAAGAATTCATGATTTCAAAATGAAAGAGGATATGCAGTCAGTTGTAGTCAATTTAAAGTTATTTTTGGTGAGAGCTCCACTTTGATTGCACTCCTGGATCTACTGTTTTTGCAAAACATGTGTTCCATATTTTGCACGTCTGTTTTCCCAGATGCTTAAGATCTATTCACTAACCAGACACATTGCAGAAAAAGACTCATCCTCTGTAGGTAGAAAATGAGACTCTCTCTTTTAGTATATGATGTTATGCATTGGTTTTATTGATTTTCATCACTGAGCATTTTCTTGGTACTGACTGAAAATTTCCATTGTCCCTTATTTCAATTTTTTTATACTTCTAATAACATAGTTTGAGTTTAAATCAGTGATATATTTCAAGAGAGGATCACAGGTTTACTCATTCTATACTGTGAGAGCTGTACAGTTGACAGGTTATCTGTTAGACTCTTAAAAAATAGCACAAAGAAATAAAGTTGTCAGGAGTTGCAAATAGGTGAGGTACAGATTAAACATCTGGATTCTGAGAAGACTTTAACAGATGTGAAACAGCTGTGCTCCTGAAAAAACTTGAAGAGGCAGAGGATGCATCCAAATAGTCTTTATGTAGAACTTTACCTAACAGAAAATAAGAGGGCTCATTCAGTCCAGGAATATTTTATGTGAAGTATCTTTGTGAATTGTACTGTCCATGTCTTAGCACAGAGGTGGCATCTCTCCAGGTTTCAGAAAAATTTTGCCAGTTTACATAATACTCAAGCAACAATTCTGTGAATCACTGGGAGCTGACTGGAGGCTAAGTGAATTTCATTTCTGACTGTCACTCACTTGAAAGCTAGACCTGGCCTTAAGAGTGTTCCATCCATAGAAAAAATAACCACAACAAAAGGCTGAACAATCATTTGTGGTTGATTTTGACTATTTTCTGAAATAAAGAGAATTTGGGAACAAAACTACAACAAAATGTATGTTACTAATTTATAAACTACATAACAAAGTGCCACATTCTATTCTCTATATTCTTTCTATTCTTTCTATTTTTGTTTCTTTTTGTCATTTTTTGCAGGTAAATATTCATAAAATATTTATTAACAGTCTCATTATTTTTAACTAGAATGTATTATGGAGACAGCTGAGAAGTGAAGAGTTTTCTGTCAGACTGTAGCTTGTCTTCAAATGCAGTGTATACTGCCTTCATTACTGGGAGATTATTTTGCTTTTCAGGATCACTGTGAATAATACCTAATAATAATGACCCATAACATCCAGACCCAGGCCACTGAGGACAGCATGAACAGCCTCTTAATTTTTTATCTGTTTTTTATCCCTTCTCACAGTCTGTATTGTTCTAATTTGTCTGATTATTATTCTTTAAAATATTGTATGATTGATTTAACTCTCCTTTCCAGCCAGTTCAGAAAAGGCTCCCAGTGTTCAATGATTCTTTCCCAGGATTTCTCAGATTAGTCTGCTAAGGACAGGTGTTAACTTTTATTAGACCCTGGAGAAGAAGCTAATTCCCATTTGTTGCGTTTCTCACAGCCCTCAAAGCTGGGAAGACCAGCCACACAAATGTAATTTAACTGGCTGTTTTGCATACAAAGAATTAAATCATGCAAACATTCAAACACGTTTGGTTTCATGCACATGAATATTCCTATTAAAGTAATCTATTATCATTTTAAAGGTGAAAAAAAAAGCATTTAGAAATCTCCAAAATTAATACTACCATTATATTTTATAATTTAATGAACACAGAATTTAAATATACTTAAGGTTTAATTACAAGCTTGCCATTGAAAGAGTCTAAGAGAACAGTTATAAAGATATTCCAGTAATCTGGAACTCATGGTAAACTCATTATGCTCCTTGACATGGAGAAAATTTATGCCACATTCTCTGTAATTTTACATGAAACCTGCAGTGCAACAGCATCTAAATGAAATGAAAGAAGGTAAAGGCTATGCAAACAAAACCACAGACCTTCAAATGCTCTTAGAAAACTATTAACTTTGCACTTGTTTGCTAAGGTAAATAAAAAGAAAATACAATTGCCTTGAAAGATGTCTGAGATAAACAACCAAAATCTCTTTCAATGATCATGAGTATAAAATTAAATATGAAAAATAACTCCAGCCCAAGAAGAAATTTAAAACATAACAAAAACCCAGGAAATGCAACTGCGCAAGCAGGAATGTGACAGGAAAACCTGTGTGGCTCTACAATTCTCAGTCAGTGAGTTTCGATGCAACAGCACATATAAATCCAAATCCAAGTGCGTAAACAACTGCCACCCTGCTTAACAAAGAAAGGATCATGATAACAAGGATGGATGTTGGTAGCACATGCTGCAAACTCCAAATCAAGTCAGAAAGCACATGCCAATATCAAACCCACGAAACTGCCACCAAAGTGACTAGGCAGCACAGCAAACCATGGTATTATCCCCAAAGTCTGTACACTTGCATTGTGGATGCTGATATTTAAACAGAAGGGCTGTGTCAGGCTGGAAGGGATGACATAGAGTGTTTTAATAGCTACATTTCTGTTGCTACAGCCGGAAAACTAATAACTGAGCATCAGTAAAGAATGCTTTCATTATTATTTTTGGGGGGCACTGGGACTTATAAAGATCTGGCTTTAGCTGAAATTTTGAATTACTTGAGTACTTTTTAGCTGTTGTTAAGACTGTTTCTCAAATGTTAGCATAATATGAAATTAGGTAAATGGATGTATTATGTGGTGATTCAGGGTTTCAGAAAAGTGTTTTTGTAATGATCATATGCATTGCTTAAAAAGTCTCAAAATTATACTGCCTTGTGTTATAAAATCTTATTCTTTCCATAATGGTAGCTTTATAGCATGTGGGTGGAATGAGTGGTTCCCAGGGCATTAGCAAAGCACTGATATAAAATATTTTTGTTTTCTGTAATTTTTCATTACATCTTGAGGTAAAAGAACTATTGAATTTTATGCACAAAAAAAAAAAAATCAAGAAATTATAATTTGAATTTTTGTCATTTTTCATTAATACCACACACAGTCATTTGTTGAACCACAAGCAACATTGGGCACATCTTTTGGACTTAAAATACCACAGGATATGCCTGGAAGTAAATGGTACTTTTGTTTTTCTGAGATGTGTATGTAAACACCACAGCAAACAGATTCAGAATGCCTCTACTCAGAGGATCACAATGTGTATGAAGTTGGAAGGGACCTCTGGAGGTTGTCTAGACAATCTCCCTGCTCCCTGCTCATTTGTAACAAGTTGTATCTCAGGACTGTATCTCTTGGTATGACAGCTACTCCATTAAGCTACTCCAGCTTAACCATTTTTGTGTCCCCTTGCTGGACATGCTTCTTTCTATGTGTCCAGGTGTCTCTGCACTGGGTAACACAGAACTGGACCAAGAACTTACATATATCTTTAATCCAGTGCTACAAGTTCAACTGGTATCCACCAGGAAACTCAGGTCTTCTTCTGCCAAGATGCTCTACAGAGAGCTGGCCACCAGTGGATGTTGATGTCTGGGGTAATTCACTAAAAGTTCATGACTTTGCAATTCTCTTTGTTGAAATTAATGACATTTCTGTGGCCCCCAGCATTTTGAGCTTTCTTTAAATGGCAGCACAAACACCTGAACTGATCAATTCACCCAGTTTTATATCTTCTGCAAACTTGCTGAGGGTGCACTCCATCCCACCAGCCAGGCTGGTAGGATGTGGTTAAACAGTACTGCCCTAGGATCAGGCCTGAGGGTACACCACTGGGACTGGGCTGCAGTTGGACTTCATGCCACTCCTCACAAACCTTTGAGCCCAGCAGTTCAGCCAGTTTGCTATCCACCTCCTTGCCTGATTATCTAACCCATACTTCATCATTTTGTCAATGAGAATGTGATGGAAGACAGTGTCAAAAGACTTGCTGAAGGTGAGATAAACAATATCCACTGCTACCCTCATCCATTAAACTAGACATTTCATTGTAGAAAGCTATTGGGTTGGTCAGGCATGATTTTCCCATTGTAAAGCCATGGTGATTACTCTCAATCAACTTCCTTAAGTTTCTGAGCTGTGAACTTGGAAAAGCATATAACGGTTTATGAACTTCACCTGCATAATTGTGATTAGTTTACAGTTGTTATGGCATGGTAATTGTAAAATTCTTATATACGCCAATCTCAGCATTAAAAGCATGATCCTGATGTAAGAGTGGAGCCTGTGGTTAACAAAAAAATGACAGCAAGATGAAGTCCAGACAAGATTTATACTAAAAGATGGGTTTGGAAATGCTCTTTGCAAACAAGTTGTCTGTCTTTTCAGGCTGGCCAGATATTAGAAATGTTTTCTTTCTTCCCTTTCCTGTAGAAGTTAAATGCCCATGTAAAATTATGTGCATGGTTGCATGATGTGTTTGGCCACAGCTCAGCAACTGAATCTGTAAAAGATTATGATCTCTTCATAACATTGTTTCCCTAATCTGTATAATCAATGTGGCAGTATTCCTGTAAGATTCTCTCTGGGCTACCCGCTGAATACTTTAGCAATATGTGATTGTGAGGTTGCAGCAACACAGAAAGTTACATCGCAAAGAAAAAAATAAATGTTTTCAAATTGAGATAAATCTTGTTTATACACCATGGGAAAGGGTTTGGTTAGCTCAGATAGTTCATTTATTAGAGTTATCTAGAGCAGGCTGCAAATCTATTCTATAAAAACATTGTCGTATTTTTCCTCTCTCCTTACTGTTTCAATGAGAACAATAAAACTATCACAATATCTCTTTTCTTTAACTATCTCTAACTCTGTGAAATATGTTTACAGACTGATTGACAGCTATAAATTAACATTTTGGTGTAAAGCTCTGCTCTCCCTAGGATTTGCTAACTTCTGAGGCATCTGTTTTCCAAAACAAAATTCCTTTTCCCCTGTATTTGCTGCATTATTGGAAATCTGTCTGCCAATACATCCTAGTGTCTCTAAGTATTTTTATTATGAGCCCTCTATTTGAGGTTCATAATTCAAATATTCCTCTTAATCTGAATTAGCAGCAGTTTCTGAGCCAAAGAAGAGTTTCCATGATCACCCTTAAAATGGTTTCTTTTCTTTTCTTTTGAGCACACACAATATTTGGACAAGAGTAAGTTTTCTGTAATAACATAAACACTGAATATTACTGGATTTGGATTCCACTTCTCTATTATTGGAGCACCAATCAAGCTGATTTTTGAATCTTGATACTTTGTTTTGAGAACTAATTCATAATGCAAATATGAATTAGTTCTCAAATATAAAATATAAATTAGTTCTCAAATATAAATATGGTCTAGATATCACAGCTTGCAGTTGCTTGAGAAAATCCTGTTCAAACAAAATTATAAATGTTTAAGTCCATATTTTTATTCCAAGAGTCCCAAGGTTAAAAATTTTGTCTTATAAATGAGGTAATATTTCTTTCATGACAAGGAATATGCAACTTGCTTTGCTTAGGGAATTTTGTTCATGTGAGTTAGAGTGTCCCTCTGAGATTTTGTATCACAGATTTGTTATTAAAATTTCAAGTATCTTTGCAAGAGAGTGCCACTATTTTGGTGAACTTAGTGTGCAACTGTCATCTTCCTGATATAGCTTCCACCTTTTGTGGGAGCTGATGGTTCAATAGTCAAATATTACCTTTCCCTTAGTGGCATCCATCATTTTATATACTGCTTCTGATAACATTGGCAACAACACGTAAGATATCACATAATATTGTTTTTCAACTCTTCTTGGAAATTGTGTGTTGTAAAGAGTTTGAGAAGCTCAAAAGAAAAGGGAACTCACCCTCAGCCTTTGACATGTGGACATCCCTCAAGCTGTTGGACACACAAAGCAGTAAGCAGATGATCTCTTATGCAATGGTGGTGAAAATTTTCTAACTGCTGCTTTCAGCCGATGTCTGTCATGTTTCTTCTGACTTGGTGAAGTGTGACATCATGCAGAAAAAAAAAGCTGAAACTGACTGATGTAATGCAATTCTTTACTAAGAAACAGTGTCAATACGAAACAGCTCTTGAGACTCTGTAGTCATCCTGATTACTGAGCAGAATATGCATAATCGCAGTGTACCACTGATATATTGTCATTGTTTCACTAGGTCCATCTGTACATCACCATTCTCTAGGAATGGTAAGGGAATAGGTGCTATCAATACAAACTGAGGAATAATTTAATTCTGTCTTCCTTTGCCTGCTTGGGTGACTACAGGCTTTGCTGGAAGAAGGGATATTTTCAGATCCACAGTAAATGTAGGTGAGATAAATTTGTAAAGATGCACTGACACGTGAGCTCTAAAGCTGTGCACATCCAGCAGAATTGTTAAGCTGGGGATCACCAGGGTTGGGAACCAGGCAGGGCAGTGCAGGAGCCAAGGCAGGCAGCAAGGCAGGTGGCACCATGCCTGCTCCCAAAGGATTCTGGAAACAGGAGCCCAGGTGGGGCTTTGGGGTGCTTGGGGCATTGACATTTTTCTACCCACAGACACAACTCACTCGTGGTGATCACCCAGGGCAGCCATTGAAAAGTTCTTATCTGTCTATCTATCTATCTATCTATCTACTCATCCTGTACTGATTTTAAGAAAATTAAAACACATTAGGAGAAATAGACCAGTCAATGCCTCCTTTTATTAAAGCTTAGGTCTGCTATTGGAGAAAGGTTATTTACACAGGTCTCCTAAATTTCAAGCTCTCATTGTAATCACCAGTGCATGCAAGGCATGTGAAAAATCTTTATTTCTGTTCTAAAGAAAAATACCTACAGTAACATATCTCTATAAAATTTTCAGTGTTGAGCAAAATGCATATTTATTTTTGCCAGGCAAGATATAGCTTGGTTTAAAAAATGTGCATGTGCACACATGTGGTTAGCTTTTGTAGAACAATAAATAAATAAATGCAATGCAGCCAGATTTTCTAAATTAAATGCCATTTCCTGCAGTTCTTTTAAAAGATAAACCTTTTGCACATGAGAAGGAATTCATACATTGTAGTTAAGCAGAGAGCAAAATCTTACAGTTTTTTCTGTGAGAAGCAAACAGATACTTTTTGTCATATGAACATCAATTGACTTATTTCAATGTTCCATTTTTTAATCAATAAATAAAAAATACTCAAATATCAATCATCAAAAATGCAATCAAAAAAGCCCAAGATTCATGTTGTGTTGCATTCTTATTTTCCCTTGTAACTAGAGTTATTTTTTTGCTCTTTAGTAACATTGTCAATATTTCTTGTTGTCTCTCTAAGCAGTAAAGGAGGCCTTGGACACATTTGTGTGTGAAAGAAGAGGTGAAACAGCTGTTATAACAGAAAGTTACTAAAATGTAAAGCGTAAGTAAAACATTAAAATAACTTATTATGATTTGTGTGATAGGAAGGGGATGCTAAACATCAGATACTTATTAATCATCAGTAATTCAGAGCTACAACTCAAACTGGAGAAGGATACCAATAACCATTTGGCACAATATCCCTATTTTCAAAATGGGGGAAGGGGGGAAGAGAGTTGGGGTCAGTGGGAAAATGTTCTAAAGTGTCAGCCCACAGTGTCCCTGAAGAAAGAAAAATAATGTCAGGTGGTTTTTTTATGTGTGACATTTTCTTGAATTCTGCTAGTCTCCAGTAAAAAAAAAAAATCACTTTATCTTCTCAAAGAAATATAAATTCACTTTATATTTATCCAGAAAGTATTGCAATTAACAGAAGGTAACTCAATTTGGCTCTCAATCTGCTTGTGAATTTGTGAACTTAAAGCTAGCAACTGCTTAGATATCTTAATCATGACCTTACAGTGTTTACTTATGACAAGAAAACACATCACCAACCACTACTGTGTATTTTTGGAGCCTGTTCTTCAAAGTTTAAAGCAATAGACAAGGGAAGTAAATTTTAAATGGAATTTTATTCTTTTGCTTTCAGCTCTCAAACTCTAGCTGTGAACAGAGGGATATCAATCAGCAACTGTTTCTGCTAGGAGACAAATTCTTGGTCCAACAATATTTTTATGAACAAGTCTGAATTTTGATACTATGTTTTTCCTCCAACAAATTTCAGATAGAATAAGGATTGTTCTAGCAATAAATAATAAAGAGAATATTTTAATTTTTTTCCCCCTGAAAACTGACCTGAATTGGCTGTTTAAACAGCTGCGGTCCAACTCAGATATTGTGCCACAGCTGATGCATGTGGGTAAAAGGGTGTGAGGGTCACCTAGGTCTGAATATTTAGCCACTCATAAGGACATTCAACTCTTTGAGGAGAAAGGTGACATTTATTTTATACATGCAACTTCCTTGGTCCACAGATCTCATGCAAAAAGAGAAAAGTGTAACAAGTTCCAATGACTAGAAGTAAGTAATTATTAAATACTGGGGATTAGCACTTAAAAATCAGGTGAAGAATTGCAGTCAGGAAGCTTGGAGTCAGTTTACTCTGAAATTATCTAGAAGAGAATTTTAATCTCTTTCCAAGAGAAAGTCTATAAATTTTCTATAAATATCTGAGGTAGGTAGTGTTGGTTGTTCCTTTCCAGTTTGGTATCCTTGAATGTTTCATCCTTTGCCTTGAAAATATTCTTTAATGGGCCTTAATTTTATTGTTGCTTTCAGCAACACCACAGAGCTTCCTGCCATGCACTAAGCAAAATGTCAGTATTTTTAAGACAACTAACCAAATGGTAAGGAGCACTTTTATTCGTTTTCCCTTTTTCCCCTACTGTGTAGTTGATCAGAAGGCTTTTGGCAGCATTTTCTGTCTGTTCCTGTCCTTGTAGACTACAGGGGCAGATGGAAGTACAACCAGTGGAGAAAATACAACATAGCTGTTCTGACTTTTTCTTTCATTTAGAATTAAACTGACCACAGTTTTTGACTGTGAAGGAATGCTTCCAGCACACTAATTGATACAGTTTTGGTAGGGTTTATATGTGTAGGAATATTATGCTTGGTTATAGCTATGAAGCTTCTTCATTTATGGACATTAACAGGACTGGTTTTCTCCCTTTTTCCTCTCAGTGGTCAACAAATACAGAAATCCCAAAAAATGTGAATAATTATTCTGTCGTTACTTGACTCATCATGGAATCACTTTTAAGGTAAAGCAAAGGAAAATCTATGATATTCGGAAGATCAGGCTGGATAACTTCACCTAGAACTGCATGTACCTATTAAGGATGTTAATTCATATTTTCTATCAAGAATCTTAAAACTAGTCTGGGAAGATAAGAAGGTTATAAAATTATAGTAATTTTCAAAGATGAAAAGTGATAGAAAAATAGGAAGACACTTGCTATGGATGAATTCTTTCTGTTGAGAGAAGACTTACTCCAGGAGAAATCTTAACCATCTTGACAGTTACTTTCAAATCCAGGCACTATTTTTAATGAGAGGTTGGATATGTTAATAAGATCTGATACATTATTTAGTGTCTTTAAATAAAATAAGATGCTTATCTTAATTCATACAATTCCTTTTAAAAACTATCAATATTCACATATGTTCAATTAAGCATATGAAAAAGGCTGCCGTCTTCAAAACACTCTTGGCACTGACAATCTGAGTAGCTTTTTGACTCTCCTACCTGCTCTCCTTCTTGTGTTCATGTTAAATTTAGAGAGAGAATTTCAGATATATTTGGCAAGCCTTATCTGTACAAGGAATAGCTGATTAGGATAACATTTAATCATTGTGGAAATCAAGTATAACTAACTTGCTGTAGGCAAGGGAAAAATATATAACATAAGAAGGTTTCACTTTACTCAGTATTTGCAGCTGGGCTGAAAAATACATGTTTTCAAAAGTAAAAAATACCTGCTTTAATAGGAGGCTATGGAACTCATAAAGGATTATTTGTTGGTTTCCCCCATCCTGTGATATTTTTCTGCTTTTTTCCTGCCATCTACCTTATGTTCAAATCAATACCATCTGGTCTTTAGAAACACAGACTTGTAGAAATCCTGACTAATTTTCCTTCTCATGTGGGTGAAACTCAAAATAAAACTGTCTTTCAATCCATAAAAGAAGTACAGACCACATTAGCTTTATAAAGGAGAAAAGAAATTCATTTTGGGCTTCTTTAAAGGAGCCTTTATCCTTACAGTCCCTGCTCAATAGCTCTGGGAGTTATTTCTCACATAACTTTCTCCACCACAGGATAACCAGTTGACTTTTGTGCTTGTGACTTCCATACTTCCTGCAAGTATGATACTTCATCATCACCCCTTGGACAGATTTACAAAATGCTGTATTTTTAGAACAATTAGCTTCCTGTGATGTAATGGGCATTTGAGTAGTGTCATGCTTTGGCTATTTCCCTAACTTAAAAACAAAACATTCAGTAGATGATTTATGCCTGTCAGATTTCCATTATTCTCCATAATGTGACAGCCTCCCTATTTGTACAATGGACACTGGAATTTATGTTTTATAGTTGAATTATTTTTATTTTAATTTTAATTTTTGTCTCAAAAATGAGAATTGCTCAAAGAGACACTGTTTCTCCCCCAGCTCTTTCAGTGAAGGAGCACTGGAATCACTTTGGTACGCTGCAGTCACTCAATAAATGTGCAGTATATTTCCATGAAGTAATTGCCCCATATCTCTAACACTGACCTAACAAATTTTAGCTCTTTTTTAATGGTGAAGTAATATCTGTCACACCTGGAATCACTGCTCTTTGGGAATATATGTAATACTAATCCTCCTGGCTAGAATCAAGGACACACACTTTCTTTAAAAATTTAACAAAAAAAAAAAAATAGGGCTGCAATATCGACATTTCAGTTCTAGTTTTGTGTGCTTAATAATTACATCAAGTTATTTAGAATAACATGATCTAGGTTGTTGGTTTGGTTTTTTGTTGTTTGGTATTTGGGGTTTATTTTGGTTTTTTGTGTTTTGTTGGAGTTTTTTCTTTGTTCTGTTTTGGGGGGTTTTTTTGTTTGGTTGGTTTTCTGTGATGGTTGGTTGGTTGGTTGGTTGGTTGGTTGGTTGGTTTGTTTGGGGCTTTTTGGTTTGGGGTTTTTTTGGGGGGGTTATTTGTTGTTTGTTTGTTTGTTTGTTTGTTTTAATATTGTAAGGAAACCAGTGTACTTTCCCCTCAACTTCAGAAACAGAGTATGGGGTTTGTACAATGGACACACACACATATGCAGCAACATACTTAGGGCTGTGGCTGCAAGTCTGCACCTGTAATTTATGAAATATCAAACAGTAAATGGCAAGAGCCTGTAAAATCATGCTGTTGTATGTGGATCTGTCAGAGCACAAGGCTGGTGATGCCACAGGTACCATCTGAGCCACTGAGTTCAGTACCTTACAGTCACAGACCCATAAGTCTGGAAATAAATAACAGAGGATCCACAGACACCTTGGATGTGCTGTGACACACCTGTCACCACGAACTATAAAACTAACACCCATAACAAATTTAAGACTGGAAAAACCACTTCTGAATCCAAACCTGGCAATTATTTCAACCCTGAACAGAAGTGATAAATTTCAATGTTAACAACCCTCATCACACACCCTCTCTTCTCATAGTTAATCTCAAAAACATCAGAAGAAAAAAAACTCACCCATCATGTTTCTCTCCCTGAGCATGCATCTAAAGTATAAAGGTTTGCCCCATGGATGGCCAGCAGAGGCACCAAAATTATATGAGTATTTGAAATAATATCAATGTAACAACGTATCAGACAGCAAGTTCCTGCTTCATGTTGCATTCTCTGGCAGGCTCCAAGACATCAAGAATTCACCTTGCAATTTTATGTTCCATCTTCAAGAATTTTCTTCTATCATACAAGTCTTCCTATAAGCTTGGCTATCCCTTCATCTGTAGCAGACAATAAATAGTTTAGCTGTAATTTTTTCCATTGCATATATTCTCCTAGAATTTCTTGCTAATATTGGAAAACAGAATTTTAATTGAGTTGAAGTAAATTTTCTTTGAAAAATTAAAAGATCCTTTTTTTGCATGTTGCTCCTCTTAGTATCTCTATTGTCTTTTTATTGCACTTTGGCCTTAATGGTCTATTAGTAGAACTTTTTTTTTTTTTTAATTATTGGTCTCATACACTCTTAAGAATTGAAAGGTCGTGGCAAACTGGCATTGATTTAAAGTTCATTTTTTTTCCTGAGGAAAATTTTTGGTATGTGTGGTAATTTTGAAGATGACCTGCACAGAAACTTAAGGTATAGAAATACAACTTACCTGTTTAAGTGGTTACAAAGCTCTTTCTGAAGAATATATGATGTCTATTATGATGCCATCACATTCCAGAGGCTGAGGAAGAGTTGGTGGTTTGAATTGTCCAGGGGTACAAAGGATTAGCAATGTTTGGTTTTGAGATGCTTGTAAAATTGATATTTTTGTAATTTACATGTTACATTTTCATTTTTTCAAGACCATAAACTCTACAGATAGGCACAGTGTTCATAATCTAAAATCATACAATACATTTATGCTGGTTATGTACTTAGAACATAGCAAATTGGCAATTATTACAAGTGTAATTTCTAGTATACTGAGCTGTTTAAAAAATTCTTCTGTGTGGGGCTGATCAGCAATAATCCTGGACAGCAAGGATGTGTTTGTGGCATAGTCCTATATATAGGCACCCACTTCAAGTCAAACATGTTTTGTAATTTTTATGCAATTGCAAACACAGTTTTGCTGTGATTTCATTTAACTCTAACATCTGTGTTTGGTTGACTTAAATCACACTGACGTGTCTCAAGTGAAACCACTAGCTAAACAAAGCCAGTTTATTAAAATGCTTGTGTTCTTCTATAAGTTTCTAAGCAACTTACAGAACATAAATTGAAAATTAGGTGGGGTTTCAAGCCAGGATTGTACAGGAGGCAAGCAAAGATCGGTCTTGTGTTGTTGCAAATGTTCATAAAAATTCCCTTAACAAAATGCTTGAAAATACTTAAAAATCTTTCATCTTCTCATCTTGGTGCTACAGAATGTGCTGCAGCTTGCTGAAACTCTCTTTTAAAAATTTCGTGTTGGTTCCTAAATTGCTTTGACACCTACAAAAACTTTATTGCAAGGTTAATACAAGCACGGCTTGTTACAACATGGGGCAAAAGTTATTAGAGATTGTCATGTTGTCTTTGAAAAGTCTTTGTTCTGAGTTCAGAAGATGTACTAGAGTTTGGAGGACTTAATTGGGGAATATTTACACTGATTTTGGTATTTGTTTTTCACAGGGCTTTGATTTTAATGTATTGCTTAAATTGCACAGTTTGTGTTTCTGGCTAGACAAATGGATGCATCAGTAATGTGTTTTCTAGGCAAAGAGTCACAGCATGGGCAAAGGTATGAGAAGCAGGAGAATGAGACTTAAAATTTTGCTGTAGGGAAACAATTTTGTAAACTGCCTACCTATTACTTACTGCTCTTGTTCACCATTTCTATTCTCAGGTACAGTTGCTTCTACTTTAGAATTTAAAAGCCTGCAAGGGACCACTATAATTTTCTTCTATCTGATCTTGACTTCCAGATCTTGCACAGCAGCAGACCAGCATTTTTCTGATTGTTGTACTGATTAATCAACCTCTTTGCTACTCTACCTCTTCCAACCTGAATTTAACTAGGACATACCTTCCAGCCACTGGGTTTTGTTACGCCTACTTATGCCATTTATAATCAGATATCACTTTTCTCTTTCAATACCTTGTCACAAGCAAAACAATTGGATTTTTCTATGCCTTCTTATGCTATAGAGCCACTTTGAATGAGGTATCACTTTTCCTTTTCGATAAGTTGTCACAAGAAAAACAGCCTTCAGTTGGAGGAATATATTTGACTAAGTAAACATAAAGTTCTGATCATTGATTTGAATGTTGTAAGTGAGGAAAAAAAACCCAGAACCATTTATACAATTACTCTAGATAAACATCTACTCCTCCCCTTTCTCAGCCTAAACTTTTTATGTGTTTTCTGCCAATTGTGCTCAGTCCATCAGAGCTCACCCAGCGAGGTGGAGGTGGTACAGAAGGCTGAGGTGCTTTGTCCAGTGGCTTTCCCTTGTTCTGTGCTCCATGGATTCTATCTGCTGTCTGATGCTTCACAGGTTTCTGACACTCCACGTGTATCTCTGTCTGCAGCTCTTGTTTGAGCTCCAGTGAAAGTCACCCATTGGCTGCAGGTCCTTCAGGGTTGTACCTACACTCTTTAGGCATGAAAGCCACCTCAAGAGAGCATATTCCAGTGTTTCTCTGCGTTGCCTGAGCAGAACTTGCTGTTCTGATTGGATGTACTTTATCAAGCAGTTCTAAAGATTTTTGGTTTTTCCGCTGGTGCTTTAACAGATCTCAGCACTAACTGCAGTGGCTTGCAGCTGTGACCCCCTGCTTCTGAAACCTTTCAATTCTGTCCTGTACACAATGTATAAAATAATACACAATAAAAAACTCACTATTGCTGCTTTTTCAGGGTAAACAAATAGACTAAGCTAGTAAAGTATCTCAAGGTAAGGCCTGTCTTACAGACATCAGACTTGAATTGCATTTGTTTTCACAGAGTCACAGGATAGTCTGAGTAGGAAGGGGCCCAGAAGGATCATCAAGTCAAACTCTTTAGTGAATGGCCCATATGGGTTTTGAACCCACAATGTTGGTATTATTAGCACCATGCTTAATGATTTTCAAGTCCTTTCTAAGTTTTAAACATCATTTTTAGAGAATTGACAGAGAATGTGACATGCTGGTATACTCCTATTTACTGTGTGCAGAAATGCCAGTCTCAGTATTCAGATGTAAAAGTTTACCTATGAGGATATCTGCCATTATTGTGGTTGCTGCTGTGGTGTGTAACATAAGTTGAGATTGATGTCCTGTGATTTACCTACAATTACCACATTTTTCCTTTCTAAAGAAAAACAATTCAGAACCCTCGGGACAGTTGGGGTGTCCTGTAGAAGTTCTTTATTCCTACTGTTTTATGTTTTGTGCTGCTTGATTTAGAGCCTGTTCTTTGTAAGACTGATAATCCATCGCTTGAGGGTTTGCATCTGGGGTAAAAACTGTCTTATCCTGCAAATTCAGTTGTGTGAATAAGGTGCAAGCCATGTCACCCCTATTTCACTTTTTGACAATAAAACCAGGGATATTAAGAGTGTTTTGTACCAGTCTTATGGATTCAAACCAGAGCAGCCTTGCATAATATGGAGGTAATAATCCTCTCACAGACCACAGGAAATGTTTGCTGGCCTTGAACTTCATTAGAGGGCTTGCAGTGAACCCTGTTAGCATCAAGCACCAATTATGGATAATTATTTTTCAGACTTAGAAAGGAAAAACTATCAAACTATCAAAATTATTCTTGAGCATGGCTTCACAGGACCACTTGTAAGTTCAATGCCTCTAATTTAAATATAGCAATATAACTGCTAGCTTGTGACTTCTGTGAGCCGTAGCTTGCTGGAGGCTGGTGGAGCATTTCTGTCACGGTAAACTTGCCTCCTGCTGCTGCATTGCCCAGGCACATGCCTCAGGGCATAGGCTCCTGGGATGGCAGGAGATCATTCCCACACCCTTCATTCTCCCTGGCAGAGCAGAGGTGTTGGAAGGACACTATTCAGGTGTCTAGATTGAAAGGAAAATTATTAAAATGTAGAATGTCAGTAGGCATTTGTGTTGTTCTCCCTATTAACTGATTTTGCCCATTTTCAGTCAGCTCAGTGCTCTCTGGGTACGAGGAACTTGTTTTGCTGTTGCTGTTCCAGTTAAAACAAAAGACATTAAATAGTTTCTTCCAGTGGGCTGCTGCACAGCCTCCTGTAACTGGCTAATTGGCCTTCTATAATTATTGACCTAGTTGAAATACATTTACTATTAGATGGGAGGTTTATGTAGGTCATCTGGTTTTCTGGAAAAGTTGCACTGTACTCAGGCATGAACCCAATCTACCTCATCACAGACCTTTCTGATTTGCTAACATTTTATCTCCACCACAAAAAAATCTCGTGTAAAGTATCTCTTTTGAACACAGGCGTCAATAAAGTAGAAGAATTAATTTTAATACATTCAGAGTTTTAATGGACAATGCAGTATGAAATAACAGTCTTCCTTTTTGTGTTCACTGCAAGCAGCAGTTGATGTATGTACAGTCATGCATGTGCCTACTAAAGTTTGACACCCTCTGGGGAAGTACAGTTTCACCTTGCAAATCAAGAGTGCATGTAATAGCTCGGGTGGGCAACAGTTGCTTTAGATGTATTTAAATGTGCAAAGCAGACGTGTTGTCTTACTTCTAGACTTCGACTTTCAGCTTTTTGGTTTATTGTTTAGGATTATCTGTCATACTGATTTCATGTTTCCTCTCTGGATAGAGATATATATCTCATATGATAATTATGCCATACTTTAATTGTTTTTAAAATAAAATTACGTGTATCATTAACCTTTTTTGAGGTTAAATGGATTTGTAAAGAAACTTCAAGTTATTCAGGTTCTTGAGCATCTTTTTAACAGAATTCCTTTGAAACAGTAGAACAAATGCTTCCATTTTCTCCTGAGACAATTAATATCTAATCTAATATTCTGCTTTTGTTTGGGAGACAAAAATTCCTTACCAAAATGAAAAATTGTGTAGCTAATTTTTTCCCATTTTTATTTTCTCCAGTCAACTTTGCCTTTAAATTGAATACAAACTTTTTGTCTGTTTTTTACCTTTGTAGCAGCAGTTCACTGGGGTGGTATTATCATAGTATCACAGAACATGCTGAGTTAGAAGGGGTCTGTCAGGATCATCGAGTCCAGCTCCTGGCCCTGCACAGAACTGTCCCCAAGAGTCACCCCATGTGTCTGAGAGCATTGTCCAAATGCTTCTTGAGCTCTGTCAGGCTGGTGCTGTGACCGCTTCCCTGGGGAGCCTGTTCAGTGCCCAACCACCTTCTCTCCTCAGCTGTGGGGACTCAGTCAGTGGGGACCTCAGCTGCTCCCCACCAGTCTTACTCTCCAGAGACTTCATCATCCTCATGTCCCACCTTTGGGAGCTCCCTAATAGCTCCTAGGCTAGCCTGGAAATGTGCCCCATTGGTTTTTATTATGTGTTAGAGGGCACTAAAAGTCCCTTTCCTTCTTTGGCAGTTTGAGAGCTAAAGGGCTGAGAACCTGCACAATTATTGGGGCAAAATTAATGCATCAAAGCAGGGCTCTTTAGAAACCTACATATACGGCTAGTTGGGCTACACAGTATTCTACCTATGGTACACAACAATTTACAAATTTCCCTCTGTGCCAAGGTACCAGCCAGAAGCCTTGTATGCACACATCAGGATCCCAGTAAATTACACTGAGAGCAATCAGATAATGTTGTTAATATGACTCACTTCAGTGCAATTTCTTTGCTCCTCCCTGTATGATTAATTACAACCAAATTGATGTTGCCAGCAATGATTAATTTACAAGTTGAGATGCAGAGTAAATGAGCTAAGCAAAGCTGAGTTGGCAATGCCCCTCATTTACAAAACTGCACAAGGGATCACAATTCACAGCTAACCTTGTGACCCATTACTGTATTTGCATTAAGAATTGGCTGGGCTGAATAGCTGCAAACTTACAATTTATTATTTTGTGATAGCTGTTTAGAAAAAAAATTATCTAGTTTAGCTAAATCAGAAAACAAAGAGCATCAATCAGGCTTCTACCAAGAATTTCCTGTGTAATTCAAATTCATGATCAGATAATACAAAAATGCCAAGTCTTTGACACTGAACTGAAGATGAGGATCATATTCTTGATGAAATCCCTGAATTTCTTTGTGGGAAAAAAAAAATGAAGTCCATAAAAAAACACAGAAGGAATAAATATATTACATTTAATAACTGCTTTTCCTTTAGTGATAATAAATCTGTTCTCTAGGAACTACAATTACTTCCCACATTGTACATAAGTTAGAATTATTATCTGTATTGAGGTGACTGCTAGAGACTGCCATTACTCTACATCACCAAGTATTTGAGCATCTTCGCCATTTAATCAATAGAAGTAGTAGATTTGAGGGGCTTGCAGAGACTCTTACTCTACAAAAATCACATTTTTAAAAATTAATTTCCTTGTGGTGTGTACAGTGTTCATTATGTAGAGATGAAATTCAAAATTTAGTCTTTCTCATGAAGAATTTCCATCTGATGGTGAGTATTTCTGATGAATGAGACAAGCAACTGGCAGCCTCCTTTAGGCTCTTTTTCCACTACTTTAACTTTTTTTTTTTTGACTGATATGTTGATGAAAAAATTAAGTACACTTTTACCCATAACTATTTGCAGATACATATAGCAGGGGAGCTCTTGAGGCTTTGAAATCAAGTGTTGAGGAGACATAAGATCTGGAGTGAGAACTTTTGCTCCATATGTGCTTTCCACAGAGAAAAGTTTTTCACCCCACCTGGCACAAATTAACTCAAAGGAAAACTCACTTCTGATTACAAAGGCCTCACAAACAAGGGCACTGGAGGCAGTGCCACTTACCAATTCCCTTGCAAGTTCTGTCCTTGTGATGCCTTAAATGCTGATAAAAATTTGAGACACAGACACGCAGTATAGGAAAAGGGTATTACCTTGGTTTAATAGGATTCCAGGTGCACCACAACGACTCGAGCCCCAACAATATCCCCCGTATACAATTTATGGACCCCTTAGATTAGCATACTTATCTAAAAGTCTCCAATGAGAAGTCTAACAAATGAAGTGATTGCCCCCTTATTAAAATTGCCCCCCCAAAAAAAGATTACTACTTAGTTTAAAAAGAACGTATCTCAGTGGTGGGGCTCTGTTCAAGGTTGGTGCGTCATGCTTTTGAGATTGTGGGGATGTTTTGTCTTCCCCAAAGAATTCTGAGCAAGGCAAGGGTACAAGGGTTATGGGGTTGAGGTACAGGGAGTAAAAAGTACAGGAATGGGGAAGGGTAAAAGGATATATAAAAAGAGTGTAAAAGTATAATGGAAAAAGGACAAAAAACCCATCAGGCATCACTTGGAGCTTCTGGTTCAGTACCTGCCATGCTGCTGGACAGCTGTTTTCTAGGTGACTACTGATGCTTTTAGGGGTTCTGTGGCAGTCTCAAGGTAAAGGGAGCAATGCAAGGCTGAGCACCAGCAGGATGGATTAAAGATTCAAGAGAACAGGTGAAAAGAAAAATAGCAAAAAGTTTTGGAAATGGCTAAGACAAAAACCATGTGTGCTAGTCTACTCTTGTGTCTCTTGCACTCCATTTTTGACACTGTTTGCCCAGAAAAACTCACAGTCTTTGGACCAAGAACTGGTGTGTCCCATGAGAAGTTCCTAGCCCCTGTGCTGAGCAGCTGATATCTCCCTGGCCCAGGGGAAACACACTTTCTTATCCAAAGAGAAACAGCTCCAGTAGACAACATAAAGAGATGCTCATAAGAGAAGAGCTATTGTTTAGTTCTAGTCAGACAAAGGATTTGGCCTTTTATGTTTTATACCTCACTAAATACGTAAATTCAATCTGTTTGCTCTTCAGGTCTAGGTGGGTTGCACATAGAGGCTTCCTCCCTCCTTATCTCTCTGACACAGCCAAATGCATACTGTTTTGAAATGCCTGGGGTTTATCCCAGCACAGAAGGGAAGAACTTCAATTTCAACCATTGTGTGGGAGTGAAAAGGCTATTTTCCATCTATCTCTAAATCTGACGCCAAAAAGGATGCAAATATTATTAACTACTAGCAAATCAACCTATAATCAACCCTCTGCATGTAGTGACCAGAAAGCAGTCCTTCATAATTGTAAATATTCTTTTTAATAAATAACTTACATCATTGAATACAGAGGGACACAGTAGAGAGGGACATAGAGAATACACTTTTAAAGTGTATAACCTAATGCATAACCTAATCTGGGTGGAGACCATGTAAATTTGAGTAGCCCAGTGCTAGAAAACTATTTAAACTGAAATGGAGCTTCACTGCTCAGCTATTGTTAATGACAAATGGGATCTGCAATAACCTTAGTGGCTCTCTCTATATAATTTTTGGTTGCCAAGCAATGCTTTGGTTGCTGTACATCCAGCATCCTAAAATTTGTGGCCCATGGGAGATGCAACACATCCATTTTTGCCCTGTGAAATTCCTCTGAAGTCATCAGTTACACAGAACACAAATTCTGATTGAAGATTATTTGGATGTTGACAGCATACATAGTTTATATTAAATTTTCAAGTCCTTATTGGTATTGCTGAAAAAACTTGGCTTTTTTTCCTTTTGCCCTTTTTTCCTGCAAAACAGAGAATCCAAGCTGTGTAACATTTTGTAATGACAGAGTATGTTAGCTCATTGAAATGAAAAAAGGCATGTTCTCAGAAATCACACTGTAAAAACCAGGGATATATGCTGGTAATACGTGACTCACCAGAGTCTTCATCCTAGTGTGTGTTGCAGGGATAAAGAGCTGCTGAATGAATTCTTATCTGTTAACACCAGTTTCTAGATCTTTGGAGTTAGGCATAATGTCATTAAAAATAGGAGGCTTTTGTGTTACATCAGATTAAATTACTGGCACTTCCTAGCAGAGTGATGAGCTGGAGAAAAAACAGCTGAGTTCAAAAACATCTGGATTATTTTAATAACAGATTTCAAGGAAACATACATATCGGATATTGTCACCTGCATAGTGGCAGGAACTAGGAGAGAAATTTGTATGCCTATCTTTAAATTCTTCCAGGTCAAATTGAACAATGAACAACCGGATTGAGTTTACTGGAATTCAAGTCCTTGTTCAAAGCCTAAATGTGCTTTCTGTGTCATTTTATGATATCCATGTAGCATTTTGGACCTTGCTGACCTCTTAGAGCTATTGCAGAGGCCATCTGGCAGGTTCCCTAAGGAACAAGCTCTGCTACAAACACAGACTTTGTTACACAGAGCTCCCGGAATGTCTCTCTCTTTTCAAACCCTAGTGCCCTTTTAAAACATGATGAGAGTGAAACCCTTTCCTATCAAATGTAGACTATTTTACTGTTTTCCAGCACAAGCTGTTTACCACTTTCAAATTGCGTATATGTTTGTATTTCCCAAGCGTCTCTGCTTTCTGAATATGAAGTGAGTGAATAGAAGGTGCTCTCAGCACACATTGTGTAGTCTCAGTAGGAATGCAATAACAGGAAAAGAAAAATTGAATCTGTACGAGCATCAGATTAACAGTTCTTCTGAAAAAAAATGATATTAATAATTCATTTCCTTTACTAGAAAAATGTCCACTTCTCACCAAAGAGACATCACCACAAATGGTGGAATCTAGTTCCTGATTCTTGGGTACACCTTGCAAAAAAGCCAAAATGTGAAGTTCACAATAAATACACATTCTCAAATGGGCAGTTAAGACTGAGATAAGGAACTTCCATTTCCTTATCACCTCTGCCAGAATCACAGCTCTGGATGTCAAGTAAAAGGCTGCTCCAGGGTCTGCCATCTATTCTGAGATTACTGTAACCTGTTCTGCATGGACACGGAGCTCCATTCCAAAGTGCTATCAATTTGGATCTGTTCAAAGTCTCCAAATCCTATTTAAATTAATACAGATCAATAATATTTATTCAGTGGTGCACGTAAGATGCAGACAGAAATGAATGAACACCCCCTCTGGGTTTAAAATCCAGTGCATACCAATGTCCTCTTCTTGGGAGCTCAAGAAACTTGAGAACATGTTGGAGTTACGCTAGTGATCATTTTTTCCTCTCATCTTGTTTATAATGCAAAACCACAACACACCTGTTAGTAATCACAAGAATACAGAAACAAATCCATTGAATAATTGTGTAAGCAAGGCTCTGAGTTTGAGGAGGTGGACAACCTTAACCTGCATTTATGGATGGTCCATAATGCATGTTTTCTTCTAGAGGAAGGAGGCTTCCCAGCTGGAATATTGATTCCTGAGAGAAAATGCAAGGTATGTCTTTTTGTCTTATCTCTCTGAAGAAATGTTCCTGTGTTTACAACACCAGCAGCTGTAGGAAATTTGCCTGAGTGTGCTTTTCTAATGATAATATAATTATATGGCTCTTTTAAAGAGCACAAAGCTGAAAATGTAAAGCAAGGGCTACATGGAGCACTCCTTTTGAAGACAACACTTTTAATTTTTTTGTATTATTGTTTGAAGAATTATTGTTATGTTTTACACCAAACCTCTCAGACTGGATCAATAGATCAAAAACAATATTTTGTTTCAACTTCTGTATCCAATAAACAATAGTACCATGATCCAGAATCCACAGGTGGTATTACAGTAGTCTTTCCATTCCTTGTGCAGAATTTAATTAGTGTACATCTCCAGCAACTCATATGGGAGTAAGATGTGAACATCTGAGGGCCTTCTGTACTAATGTTGATAAAATTTTGAGGTTTTTTCCAACAGAGAAAGAATGTATACCATTAAAATTATATGAATACTGCTCTTTTTACCAGAAATTGACTCAAAAAACTAGGGTAACAACATATACAGCAAATTCTACTTTGTTTTTGTCCCTATTTATCCCCAAAATCAAGTGACATATCAATCTCATTGTGTTATTGTACTCTGGATGTAACAGGAAAATTTTTACTTGAAAAATGATTCAGTAGGATCAAACTAAATATAAAATAAGCATATGTTAAATAAATAGTATATTTATACTGCAGAATTGAAAATTAAGCAATCATTTCAAAGTCAACATTTTTCTTTAAAGTATATTAAATGAGCCAATTTCTCTCATTTAAAGTATATACTTCTTGCCTCTTATTGCAAGTACTGAATCAAATTGATTTGCAAACAAGTAGTCTTTTATTTTGTAAAACTATGGTATTCAGTAGGAAAGTCAAAAGCTGTCATTTAATTTTAAATTCAGTTTGATTTTAACAAGAAGACTGGAGAAACCATCTCCTTTCTGCCACCTTATGTGACAAAACCTTTCCCTTCAGGTTCAGTGCTAGTTCAAGTCAAATTTCAGGTTATAATCTTGCAGTGTTACACTTTTCTTCCCTTGGTTCAACCCCAAACAAAAATGTGCTCACACAGCCCTAACTGTGAGATTGTGTAAACACAGAAAAATAACAGTAAACCCACATGTGTGGGTATTGAGAAATGTAACAAGATATATGGTATGGTGAGCTGTGAAGCAATACAACACTTGAGGCCTGGAAAAACTCAAGATCTTCCAATATTTCTATTGAAGATCTTTCAAGATCTCTGTATATTTAGCCATTTAGATCTCTGTTATAGTAGACCATTTAATACAATATACAAATGTGTGGCTTTTTTGTATTCTCTTGGCTGACATAAATATTAGTTTTAAATAAGAAGTTATGGTCCTAACACAGAGTCAGTATTTTCTGGGAAACGATAAATATGTAGTTATGAAATTAACTTGTACCAAGCTGACTGTGGTGTTAAAAATAATTTTTTTAATTATGTCCACAGTCTTGGTTTCATATTTCAAATACTAATATAGAAAACACTCAGAAATTTTTCTAGATTATTTATGCAGAACTTCTTCCTCTCGTATGAAATTTCATCACTCCTGCTAGGCTTGTTATATCTGACATTCAAGTCCTCACTGAAGCTAATGAACCTTATATTTTATTGATTAGGTTAGTTATCTGTCTTACAAGTTTTTTGAGGTATAATTTCTACACAGTCAGATTTTTTTTTTCTCAGATAAATGGGTGTACACTGTGTCAAGGCACTGGTAGACACTGAAGTTTGTATCCATCAACTTAAATTGCTCAACTAACTTTTCCAATAAGCTTGGAAAGTATGCATTCCCTTAGTGCATACAAAAAAACTGCAAGAAGATGAGCTGAAGGATTCCCATTTGAAATTAATAAAAGTGAAAGGTTTTTTTAATAGAAATTCCTTAAACCTCTGCCAGCAGGAATAAAAAGAAGCATTTCAAGTAAACTATTTTGTTACACATGCTGTTTTATTGAAGTTATAACTTACCATCTTAAAGTGTGCTTTTTCTGTCATCCTTAGCAGTCCATTGAAAATTCTCCTTTTTTAGAAACTTGTTCTTTATTGTAGCCTGTTTATACCCAGGCTTTACTTATTTCTCTCAGGCCTGACCACTATTTGTAAAACTACCCTCTTCTCTCCTCCATTCAAATGGCTTCAAAAATGATCAGATGAATCACAAAAGAAAAATCTTTCTAGGGCCAGTAAATACTAGGCAGCACAAACCAGCTCTGAAGTCCTTGATCCCTCAGCTGCTGGTAATGGATGAAAAATGCCACAGGAAAAATGTCTGTCACCCTTGTTTTCCCAGTCTCACCAGTTTCAGAGTCTGTCAAGACACAGAGCAGTCGGCTGGACCCAGGCAGAGTTAGAACTTTTATGTTCCTCTTTTATACTGTTAATAATTTCCTTGCCTGCTTTCTTTATTAAATGCTCATTCTTTCAGTTCGGAGCTCCTGTGTTCAGTGCAGCACCTCTTTACCTCTTGGAAGGGACAAACCTAGCTCTTGATAACTAGGCGTAAATATTCCCTCTTAGTATAGATTTCCACCTTACGAGCCTTGTAGAGATGCAGTAAGCTGAAGTCTTTCATGTGCACATGTTTATTGCACTTGTGTTTCAGCAGGATAGGCAAAAATTTGAAATCAAGTGAGGCCACCTGTACTTTGATTAGAAACTAAAGTGGGTATCATCACTGTCTTCTTTGGCAGCAGAACAAGGCCAGCATGAAAAACATGTACTTCTAAAACTCTCATGGTGCCTAATTAATCATTAGCCCTGCATGTCTATAGCACAGGGAGTTTTCTTGAGGGGTGGAGAATAGGTGTGCTTCAAAATCAGGTGTATGGTTTTGTGCTTCTTTATGTTGCTTCTTTCTCCTTCTTGTCTTTCTCTGTTGAAGAAAAAAAAGAACCAGCCAAAGGGCAAATATCACATTTCAAGATCTTTTTAAATGCTGCTACCAGGGAAATCTAGAGGAAAGAATGAGAAACACATGTTTACGTGTCTCCATTTCTTGTGAAAGTAATAAAAAAGTAAAATGATATGTCTTTTCTAGTGTTTGGTTCAAGTCTTGTGAATTTTGAACCTAACTATGATGGTCTTGACATAATTGACTTAAAGTGAAAGGCTTTCTGCATTTCATTTTATATCCTTATCATTAAATTAAAAATCATCTTCCTGCTAACCCAAGCCATTCTAGGATTCTGTGATTCTGCACATTTCTCTTAAGACAACACTACGGCACCAGTACACGTAGCAATTAAATGAAACTTTTCCTCCTGTATGAAAGACTTGGGGTTTAGGGTATGAAGTGTGATTTACCTGTAGCCTGTAGGTGAGAATAAAGGAAATTAAACCTTTTTTCTCATTGCCTCAACTGTGAGTATTTAAGGAACCAGCACCCCTTGATGAAATGAGCTTCATATACTTAGCCAGCATCCTATAAATGCCAGAAGGTGGAGGTTTAAGAATGAGAGTATAGTCCACAAACAAAGCTAAAGTCATGAAAGGAACCAAGGCCTAAAAGTTAAGCAATTTATAAATTAGGTATCTTGATGTATTGAATGCTGTTTTTAGGGGGGAGGGGGGGTGGGTGGGATGATAAAGTTACATTTTTAAACAAGGCCAACAGAAATGTAGAGACGAAGAATAAAGGATTCCCTTCTTGGTGTTTTACTGTCTCCTCACTAAAGTAATTTTAGCACCTGACGGAGCTGTGGGCTGCTCCAGAGCCAGTGATGTGGCATCTTGACAGCTCTTGGCACTGTCTAAGGCTCCTCAGTGAATGTGACCCAGCTAAGCCTGGCAAACAGCACCGAGTTTCATTTCACATGCAATGTATAGTGGAGGTTCTGTGAGTATTCTCTTTCCTAGAAAAATGATTTTATGATTTTACATACTTTAGTACATATGATGAGAAAGAGGAGTACAACATTAATAAGCAGGCATCTGTCATCATCTAAAAATTGTTACTACTTCTGCAGTCCTCTTTTATGTTTTCTTCAAGACAGTGTTTAAATCTAATAGTACCAACTAATGCTTGTAAAAAGATGAATGTAAGGATTTTTGCAAAGACTGTGGAGAAGCAAAGGGAATGAAAGACAGACCATATGCATAGTATATTTGTTGTTACAGCTTGCACTCATTAAAACCATGTTTGTCGTATTATACATCATTGTACTGTAGTTGTAGTAAATGTTCCTTGTAATGCACTTTCAAGTACAAAAATTGCCTCAGAAAAGAGCGTTTAGGAAACTAATTCTATTGAAACCAATGAAGTGTTGACACATTGCCTGATGTGGATTTGTTTAAGGAGGCATATTTTAGGTTATAAAAGTACAGTCCTTAAGGCAAAAATCAGTGACTGCTTGGTATAGTGACTGAGAGAACACTGCAACAGTATGTTCAGCAAGAAACCCCTCATTAATCCTTTCCTGTAATTCTACCCTATTCACCTTCCCCCTTGCCTGACTCAATAGAATTTAAAACCTGCTGTCAGCACAGTAACTAACCCAGAACCCATTCATTACTCAGTTACGGCATTTGAAATGTTTGCTGATTTGTCCATGAATGGGAGCACAGTGTAAATCTGGACTGAGGAGAGGCTTTTTCCCCCTTGTCAGTCTAATTGCTCCTGTGTGATGTGTTCAAGTGTTAGGAATCATCAGGGGCTTTGACACCCTTGTCTGTTTGAACAGCCATAGCATTTCACTGCATCCAGCCCCCAAGAAAATCCAAATGTTTGCAGCTGAGAGGAAATATGCATCATTTACTAAAAGCTGCTTATTTGTGTCAAACCAGACAACTATCATTCTCAGCAAACTTCTGGTGCCGGAAACCTCTCTTAGAATTAAACATAAAAAAACTGGCATCCTCGTGCATTCTAAAAAGTGCTCCAGTGTGACAGAATTAAGCAGTGTAATGATTAGAGAAACAGACAATTAATTCAGTGACTCGGCTGCTGTTATGGGACTTGTGTTGAATGGACAAAATAAGCAAACAGCAGTTTGTGCAGTATTTACATGGTACCTGGTAATTCCTGTCTCAATGAATGGCCTCTCTAGACTCAACAACCAGAAAAGCAATTGCAAGATACTCAACTGGACTGCTAGGAAATGTATATATGTCAGTCACTTGCTTGATGTGCTAGCACCATTTGGTGATGACATGTCAGAAAGGCTGCAGGGGACACTTGGACATCTGTGATGAAGCTTGGAGGGCTACTCCTTTTGGCAACACCATGACAGCTTTTTGTATGTATCCTGCCTCACAAGTAGCAGTCTTTGTCATCTGGTGGAGTCTCTTGCTGTTTGTTACTTTGCCATCAGCTATAGGGAGCAGAGAGGGCAAGTAAGTTACCGTTTCTATTTTCAGTCAAATAATTAGCTCATTCAAGGGAACTTTCCCTTCTTTGGCCCCAGAACATCTTTACTCTCCCTCACCAACATTTCTAATTTTTTTTTTAACTACAGCTCTTGGTCTGAAAGCCTGTCTTTACACTCTATGTAACATTATCAGCTCTGCTGCTTACATCACAATGATGTTCACACACCCATGCCCACCCAGCCCCAGCCTGCAATATCGGCATTGTCCAGCATCAGTTGCTCACGGAAACTGCTTGGCACCAGTGGATCACCCAGACAAGCCAACAAATGCATTGCTGCCAATAGACGAAATAAATCATGGGGGTAATTTCTTGCACCTCAGGGGGATTTCTCCCAGGCTGAACGTGACTCAAAATCTAAAAGTTCTCTCCGTATGTAGCTCTGAGATTGGTAGTGCTGCATTACCTTTCCCCTCACCTGCCCTGAGTGGGTGTTTTGGATTGCAGAGGCACTTGTCCCTGCTGAGCCTGGGGTCCTCATGCTGCTTTCATAAATCCCTCACTCTCAGGCAACTGCAAAAGAGATTTCTGATGAGACTGTTCAGCTAATGCCTTCCTAACTTCCAGTATAAAAGAGGGACTATTTGCATTAATTATTGTCAAGGCCCACGCAAAGGAGTTTTTGCACTGCAGTTTAGGGTTTCATGCTGATCCAGTTGACATAGCTTGGATCAATTTGACCAGCTACTGCAGTTGTTCTCCTTTGATCCAGAGCAGTTTGTAATTTGACCCATTCAGATGACTTTCTTATAATAGCCCTAGCAAGACAAAACCAAATCAACTCCATTTATCTTAATGGGCTTTTTTTCAGACATGAGGCCTTGCCGATCTTTTGTACAGGAGAAAAAGGAATCTGTGTATCTGATGGGCTTTGAAATGCCATCTGGTGTTTAATGTCATTGTGCTCTGTTCTCATAGTGCCTGTGCTGAATCATATCTTAAAAGTTCAACAAGCATTCACTCACAGCCACCATTCAATACGATTGTGTCATTATCAAAGATTTGGGTTTATCGAACGCAGCCTGCAAACAAAGCAGATTTTGCAGACCCTTCTCCCTGAGGCTCCACTGACACGAGTCTTCAAGTATGAAGCCTGTGTGCCTTACATCTTTAGCTGCCACTCAGATGCGCAACAATCCCTTTTAACCTCCAAAATTGTTTTTTGAGACATAATCATAGGTGTTATAAGAACAGGAAAGGCTTTTATGAGGGTTGTGTTAATTTCCTAGAGGTTGAGCTTTTGAGATTCTACCCACGTAGATGTAATTAAACTAGATTTCCGAATACTCTGAACCTCTCCCCTTGATACTTCAGATTTTTTCAACACTTTTCTCTTCTTTCAGTATTTCAATGACATTAAAAAATACAAGCATGTTTCCTTTTCTTACTGAAAAAGCTTGTATTATACATAGAAAAACAGCTCTTCCCCTCCCAAATGAGATCATCCACTAACAGGTAACCTACATATGGTAAACAGGATATCAACATAAGTGTCTTTAAATGCTGTCTTCTGCTCTCACAGAATATTATTATTAGTCTCTGGATGGAATCTTGACTTCCTTGTAACCAGTGGCATAATGCCCAGTGACTTCAATAGAGTCAGGATTTCACATTCTGCGTATTTAGTTTTCTACACTGTTTACTCTGAACTCCATTTTTCATTGTTGGATTTTTTTTTCGGAGGGGGGGCGGGGGAGAGGAGAGGGTGGATGACTGCGTCTTGTGTCTGCTTCTTTCATTTTTAATTCCACTTCACCCATTTTTACTGAAGCTTAATGTAAACCAAAGGACTTCTTGGATGAACTTACAACCTGACATTTCAAAGAAGTTATTCCACAAGATAGAAACTCAAAATTCTAATCCCATTTTTAATAAAATTATATGCCTTTCATGTTTCTGTCTTTGTGCACATAGTCTCCCTACATTTATATTTTTCCATGTAAATAGACATAGATGCATATTACTAATTTTCTTTAAATTAGAGTATAAGTTAATCAAGAAAATAATTTTCTTTTGCATTTAGCTAAATTAATAAACTTAAAAATGCTAAAGCTCCTTTATACAAATAGTCGTCAATTTTGCCTTTAAAGGTACTTTAATTCTTGATCTTTTGCTTAGAGCTTTTAGAAAAACAATGTAATTTTTTGTTTTTATTTCATAATGTTTGGAATGTTTTTGTATAAGACACAACTGTGGAGCATTTTTTGCATAATATTCATGAACTATTTCCCCTGAAATGCATTTTTGTTTTTATACCTCAGCGAACAGCTCTGTTTGAGTAAATGATCCATCCTTGACTCATTGTGTATACAGAGAGAAGATCTGCCTTTGATTGTTGTTTTAATAAACTGGAAGTCTGCCAATGTTCTCTGGTAAGAGGAAGAGAGCATTAATGATACCACTGTGAAGCTCGTCCTTGTTTGGTCTTATACTAAATTTAACCCCCACTGATCCTTTTTCATACTGAAATGTCTGTTCAGGCTAGTCAAAAAGCAGAGAGTACTAACCGCTGTGATTTGAAAGCAAGAAACTTTTACAAGTGCCAAATGTAGCACGTTTTAAATTCTTCTTATGGCACTTAGAGGACAGTGATTAATGAGTTTGTTATCTATCAAAAAGCTTCAGTTTGTGTTATCTATCAAAATGCTTCTCTCTTGCTGCCTGGTGTGGGACAGGATTTATGGTAAAGAAAAAGCTGCCATCCATCCACAGTATCTAAATTTATCAACTGCATGCATTCATGCAAATAATGTTAAATTATAGATCTGTTGCTATCTGGAGATTTAAAACAGAACAAAACAAAACAAAACATACAAAACAAAAAACCAAAACCCAAACTAAAAAGAGAGAAATTTTTAACTGCCAAAACAGGGATCTTAAAAAATAGCTATTTCTTTCCAGCAGACTGAAAAACTGAGTGTTCTTCTCACATCACCAATGTCTTATTAAAACTAAAATATGACATTTCCAGCGATCAAGAAACTTTGTTAGTATTTTTCAGTGATATTTCTGATTGTTTTATTTTATTCTGTAGTTGTCTAGAAGTCATCTGTAATAGATCTGATAAGGGTCATATATTTTTATACAGAGAACTCATAATTGCGTTGCTTTGTTCTCCAGTTCTTAAGCTTTCACAGAGAAAACTGCCTGCACCTTGCATAAAGTACACTTCTCTCCATCTGTCAGGCAGGGAATTCTCTGTATGAGAGCAGCAAATGCAGAAAGAGGAGAGGAACATATGGCCTCTCTTAGTCCTCCCACCCCTCCCCCTGTTACCTTGTGATTGCTCTCTCTCATGCATTTACATTTTTAAATCAATTCGTGTGATGGTTTACCAACCACAGAACTCTAGCCAGGGATTGCAGACATGCCAATTTCTGCCATGTAGTATATATTTTATCAGGGTACTTGCCCAAAAGGAGGGGACTTTCTTTATGTCTCCCTACCTGGTAGGGAAACCATCAGGCTTATTTCTTTTGTTTTACAATTAATTTAAACTTTGTGAAGCCTTTCAGATGCTTGAGAGCATGAAACAAGAACAGTAGGAGATTTTTTGACTCCCTAATATTTTATATATTGCAGCCAACAGAGATTTCTGAGGTAAGAACATGTTTTTTTCACAAAAATTCATTTGTCACTTTCTATCATATCTGTTCCGTTTCCCACTCACAGAAAAAGCTAGCTAACATTATCATGCCATAATCTCAGGCTCACCAATGAGCAGCAGCAGTGACTCCATAAATTTGTGTCCTACTTCCCCTTTGCCATCCTCTACTCACATCATAGTCAAGTTATCAATCAACATCCACCAAAACATTGATATTGAATAGACAACTTGATTTTTTTTTTCACTAAGCACAAACACAAGCAACAGCTGTCTCCAGAAGACAAAAATGTCTTTCTTTTTTCCAGGATTATTTTATGTAATCAAGTTCAGTGAAATTATGTCCTCTGACTTAATTCCAAACACCCATTGGTAGAGATGCTTCAACCATTTTTAAGGTAAGTGTGAATTCCATGTTTGAAATTCCCTGCAATTAAAACTCAGAGTGACCACCTAAAATTTCATGTATTTTTTTTTTTTTTTAAGCTATTCATTATTTTTGTTGTTCAGTAGAATTAAACAATTACATTGCTAAAATCTGTTCACTTTCATGCAGTCCAGAAGGCTTATGGGGTTTGGGAACAACTTTCTGACTTTAATCCTAGATGTGCCACCCAAGAGTGGTGTGATGGTGAATGTGCTTCTCATAGACAAGAAGGAACTGGTTGGTGCTCTTCCCTCAAGGATTTTTTCAGGGAAGGTGGTTACTTCTTTGTTAAAAAAGATTACATATTGAAAATAACTTGGCATATTTGCTTGTGGAAATACTGAATTGCTTAACTATGGCAGTAAAGTCACCAAATGCAAGGAGATAATCAAGCATGAAAAGAAAGGGGAAATGTCAATATAATTTCATGTACCTTTCAATCCAGACCATTCCACAATCTTGAAAAAGAGGAAAAAACAAAAGCCGAAGCTTAGCAACAAGAGATTTCTGTTCAACCCACTTGTAAATTAGTTAGTGAAACTTGACATATAAAGTGCCCTAATGGGTGTAATTAAGCCTAACTAGTCTTGGCTACTTTCTCAAAAGTGTAATATGAACACTGAAATAACATCCCTAGATGTTTTGTAAGGTGAAGACTAGAAAAGTTCAGAGATTAATTATACTATGATAGAAATATTTTTATTGAAGTAGATTTATGTGCTGTTGCTGTTCTCTCCCATGCCCTGGTGATAGAAGTCACATTCCCTTCCAGCATTCCTCCTCCTCCACTTTTCATACTCAGTCATTATCAAATGCCTCCATCTCGTTTAAATAACATGGTACTTAACCCTTATTTGATGTTGGAAATGTAAGATTGCTGAAATTACAACTAGTAGGATATGAGAGTGTGTATGGATATGTATTCAAAACCTTTAACTTTAGGGTTATTCACCCAATTAATTGAGTTGGAAGCTGTTAAACTTATCAAGTGTTTTGCTCAAAAACTCTGACTAAATTAACAATAGTTGACCTAATATATTATGCATATAATGTTACCAAATGTTCTTTTGTTAGGGTTACATGATCTCAAACATGTGGGATCTTTCCTGGTTGGGTGTGTGTCTAGATCTTATAGTCAATTTTGGTATTTCATTGGCTACATACCAGGTACATAAAGAGCAGGGACATGAGTACGGATATCTTTGACTGAACACCACGGGGTGTTTGGCAACTAATCTGGAAAGCACAATTCCTTGATTTCCACTGTGCCTCATGTGGGACTGTTCAGTTGTCTTGCCAGGACCATGAGGATGCAGAGCACCAGGAATTGTTTTGGAATTGTTAAGGCAGGGGGGGTAGATTTTCCTTGCAGGTGTCTTTTCTGTCACATCTCCCTTGCCTTCAAAAGAACAACTTTTTGAGCCAGTTGCAGAAGTGACATGATGTCACAAGAAGCCTGAGTCTAGACCTTGAACATTGTAAAGGGCAGGATGGAAATTAAAAAAATGAAATAACTTGGCCAGGAGAACCAAAGGAAAAGAAACTTCCTCCCTTCTACGAGGCAATCAATAAAACACCTGAACTACACTACCGAGGTGAAGATTGCTTTGCATCATACATTAGTTAAAATGGGTTCTGCTTTATGAAAAGTTTCATACTTGTGATTTCCATTTTTATCCAGTTCACATATTTTTAATTAAAAATGAAAAAGCAAGGAAAAATAGAGCACAATTCATTTTGAAAAACAGGTTTTGTGGAGTTTTTGTTTTGCAAACACAAAGAAAGGTCAATAACAGGTTGGAACTGCTTTTCAAAATCCTGTAAGGCCACAGCTTGCCATACACACAACCAAAATGTTTCACACCATAAGGAATAATGAGGTTCTGGAGTCCATTAAAAACAACATTAAACAGCATTAAAACCCAAGAGATACAGCAACAAGAAAACCTCATCCGCACTGACAGGAAGGGGTTCCTTAGGGCTGTGAAGGTCAAAGGCAGTGACCATAAGATGGTGGAGTTCAGGATCCTGAGAAGAGGGAATATTAAATGTCAAAACTTTCAAGATCAGCTTGAATGGTGTTGTAAGCAACATGAATGTAGTTGAAGATATCCCTGTTCATTTCACAGGGGTTGGAATAGGTGTCCTTTGGGGATCCTTTCCTACCCCAATCATTCTGATATTTGATTCCATGTAAGGTCAGGGGAGACAGGCTGCTTTTGGCAGTACCCAATGACAGGATAAAAAACAATAGGCACTAAATCAAACACATGAGGTTTCCACTGAACACCAGAAAACACTTTTTCACTCTTTAGATAACCAAGGGCTGGAGCAGGCTACCCAGAGAAGTTGTGGGGTCTCTATGCTTAGAGATATTCAAAAGTTACCTGATAAGGACCTGGGCAAGTGGCTCTAGGTGACACTGCGTGAGTGGGAAGGTTGGATCAAATGACCTTCAGAGGTCACTCCCGACACCAAACATTCCATGATTCTATAAGTACAGTAGCTGTAATTATTTCTTTTTTTTCAGAAGATGACTTATTTGCAAGTTAGTAAAGCTAATTTAATAGAAATAGATGGTTGTAACATCACATTTACAAGTGATGTACAGCTATAATTTTGCAAGCAGGTATTATAATTTTGCAAGCAGGTATTAAAATTTTGCTGCATACATGTATGTAGCAAGCAGCAAACATGCAATTTAACATGGTATGAGAAAGATTTTTCATTTATGGCTTGCTATTTATACTGAGCTATTTCAAACTTCTAAATTCAAACTTAATATGTAAGATATTTTAAATTATTGATAATGTACATAAATAATTAATCACTGGAAAGATACTTTTTCAAAGAGAGGGTGCATCTATTTACATTCCACAGTGCTTGAGGAAAGATGGTGGTTGCCTTTGAATTACTAGAGTAATTGTCTGTGGTGACATGCAGGAAGCTTCACAAAAGCAAACAGCATTAAAAGGTGTCTCCCACCGATTCTGTGTGAGTGAATAACATGGATCACTGCTTCAGAAAGAGTTAAAAATACATGTTAGGGCATGGGCACTACAGATGCACCTCTCTTCTTAGTCCACTGAAGGAGCAAAGAATTAACCAATGAGGCGATGGAAAAAGGGAAGTCTCATCTCACATTACCCCCTCAAGGCCCCCCGGCCTCAGCTTGGAAAGACTTTTACATTTGCTCATAAAAAACTTCTCCTGTTTTTCAGGTGCTGAAGGTCTGGTTGATGGCAAAGAGCTCTCCAGGGGGAGCTTACAGCTGTGATGGTGTTTGGGTTGCTCTGGGTTCCCTGGGGAGATGTAGCTGGGCACTCAGTGTTGTTGCCCAGATGAAAATGAAAGATGGAATTTCACTTTGCATGTAAGATGACTTTTTAATCTTGAAATCTGATTTCTCAGCAGGTAACCTCTGCATTATCAAAAGGACAAATAGATTGGGGGTGTTTCAAGGCATGAGGTAGGGTTTGTGATGCGAGATTTGTTATCACACACAGCCCTTGCCACAGCATAGTGAAAACACTGCCTCTTCTAGTCCTGTATGCTTTTATTTCTTCCACCCAAAGGAATGCATCTGATAGACTACCGCATTCACTGTAACTGAAGTAAAGATTGTCTTCAAATTCCTATTTCATTCAAGAAAATGAGAAAATAGAAGATTTGTTCAATGCAGTTTTGGTTAGGTCAGATATTTTATGTTTATAAAATACGTTATGTTTATAAGTTTCTATTGATACTACACCACAGAATAAAGTAAATACAGTCTGCAAGTAAACTGGTGTATGCTCAGAAATAAATTTCCTCTGTTCAGGGCATGCATGTATTAAGCACCCAAACCTTTTGATTTGTTACTGGTTCCCTAAACACCTTTTGAGGTAAACAGCACACCAAAATGTTTTTTATTTAATCTATGTTATGTACAAACATAGAAATAGTCTCCTTTAGACTAATTTTTATTCTGCTCTATAAGTTTATTTCTGTAGCTGTTGCAGTTAATTGTCTACTTCCCATATTGTTTACTATTTTCAGAAACAGAGCTGAATCAGTTCACATTAATAAAAGAGCTTGCAGACTGACTTTTACATGAGTTCCAAAAGTCACATGCACAAAAATGTTTGTGCAAAACAAAAGGTATTGGAGATTATTATTGTGCCATGCATTCTCTAATATTTTCCTATTTCAGTGATGCTTCTCTTCTTCCACAAACCATTATTGGGCATCCTTCCATTAAGAAATTGTCAAAAATTCCAAGGAAGTGTCACATTGTTCCCTACAGTAAAGCTCAGCGGGATTAAGACTTTTTTTATCTTAGACTTTCTATCAGGATTCTAAAATATCTTCCATTTATATCTGCTATTCACCCAACCATTACAGCAGGGAACTCACATATGTGCTTACATTAATTATTTTGTACTATTGGGTTTGGGTTTTGTTCACTATGTGGTTCACTATATGTTGGCAATGACATTCAGCAAGATGAGCCAAAATACAGTTCCATGGAAAATAAAAAGTAAAGTTATGTTCTTAATCTAAAATAAAAACAAAACAAAATCAAACCTTACAAAAAAAACACCAACCAAACAAATATAATGGTGCTTTATGGAATTCAATTTTTTCAGATATTTGTGTTGCTCTTCCAGTGCTGAATGGTGACTGCATCCTGAAGACATCAATCCAGTACTCCCAATGACTTTCAAAATTAATGCTATCTTACTGGAAGTTTCTTTTATCACATTTCCCATAATTTGAAACATCCACTTCTGCATAATGTATAAATGCTCATGATTTACTCTAACCTTAAAGATACAGTCATATAGTGTAGGAAGTGCACTATCAGTTGTCTGAGCATCAGACATGTTCAAATAAATATATGATTTGCTGTTTTTTATGATCTGTTTTACAAGCAGAGCAGAAGACGACTGCTTGAAAAGAATGATCAGCTGCATTTTTCATCTTAAGTCAGCTGGATTCCTTACAATGACAATAATGTCTGTGTTGAAGGTGTTGGACCTTGACTGTTGACCTGATACAAGGATAATAGGTATGTTTTTAATCATCACTTGTCTTCTCCAGATGAATAGACTCTAAACTGATGTGTCAATATTGTGTGCGATAAGGACAGAATTGACTCTACCTTCTAGTGTGGTCTTATACTCCTAACAAATAAACGACCTGATCTTGTCACTATTTTAGGCAGTAACTATATATTCTTTGTACATGCAAAGCATAAATTCAAATGTTCTTCTGTCTATTAGAACAATTACAGAGGGAGCTTGGGAGTCTGCCAAATTCCTGGTAATTGGGAAAGGAGGGAAACCTTCTCAAACTCAGATGGGCAATGGAAGGTAACTTACATGCCCTTACGCTATAAATATTTATGAAATTGTCTCACAAGAAGAGAGGTGAGAGTGGGGGGAGACAAAAGCCCTCATGGTTTATAAGAATTATTTTGAAGCTTGAAAAAGATAGCCCCTAGTATGCCATACCCCAGCACTCATTCCCCTGTTGAAAATTATATTAGGATGCAACACACAATTTCTGCAGGGTTCTGTTGGATGCAATTCACAGCAGTCTAGGAACACATTATAAATCCTGCCATTAAAGCCAGCTGGAATGTATTAGAAGGGCTGTTGTGAATGAGAACTCACCTTCAATAAGCATAAAAGAGGAATTGTCAGGATTGTCTACAGGGTCTCCCTACATAAACCTAAATTTGTATGAAACCTCTCCATGCTATTTCTTTTCCATTTTCTGTCTCAATAATACTGAAGTACTGAAAAATGGGCAGTGTAAAGAAAAAAAAAAAAAAAACACAAAGGTGGGGGGAGGGGAAAAGGGAAAAAACCCCAAAGAACAAAATAATATAAAGGGTCACACAGAAAAAACTGTTCTGGACATTCTATGCATATTCTATATTCTATATTTTCCTGTCTAACCCTTGTCAATACCAGAATATATTAGTGGACGTGAATTTGCATAAACATAGATGTTGTCTGTAAGGGCATGTAAAGGCATAAAACAAATAAATTCAATTTTTATTAGCTATTTCTATATCAAAAATATAGAGCTTCTTGTAATTTTCAACTATGTAGAGCACAGTTGAAAGGAGATCAGTTTTTGTCAGTGTGCATTTACAAACAAATTTAAAGCTGGTTTTCTGAACCTCAAAGATCTACACATTTCAGCAGATGGTCTCTTGTGTGACATTTTTCCCAGGAGAGTCCAGGTGCATTCTACTATGGTGTATATTATCAAATGAACAACTGCTTTCATGGCTGAGTAAGTACTTTCTAAAAAGAAAGACTGCTTTTCTCACAGATCTGATCTGTGTTTGTGAAATATGACACTACTATCAATGTCAGAACAGAAAAAAACCCACAGAGGCACACAAATTCAAACATGATAAATAGCAGATTTTAATCCTAATCCTATTCTGAATCAGTAAAGCACTTCTGACCTGCAGTTGAACTGAGATTTTCAGTTGAGGCAGAACACCCCATTTCCTCAATTCTCTTCTAGACAGGCTGATTAGAAGGGTTTTTCTACCACTCATGATAACCTGCTACTAAGAAACACAGGTTATAAATCTATGAAGCTGGAGTGGGAATTTCAATGCCAAATTGTGCCTTTTGGAGGGGGATGTGTTTGGAGCGGTAAGGGGCAGCAATTAATAACAGTTCTGGCATAACTAGACAGAGGTGTGATGGAACATCTTCACTCTGTAGGTGATGACCTCAGGGGTCTCCAGAATTTCTTCACGAGAGAGCAGATTAGCTGATGATATAGATTTAGATATAGATATAGATTAGATATAGATATAGATATAGATATAGATAGATATAGATATAGATGTAGATATAGATATAGATGATATAGATATAGATATAGATATAGATAGATATAGATACATAAATAGATATATTAGTAGATAGATATATAAATAGGTAGATATATAGATACAGACATAAATACAAAAAGCTTGTCCTGGTACACATAATGTCAAACTTCCCAGGTAAGGGAGACTCTAACAATCCAAAAGAAAGTGTTAATGTTACTGCCATATAATATCTGATAACACACCTGATGGATGTGTTATGAAGTAACCATGATAGCAATTAAAAGAAAATAAAGAGCAATTACAAGTGATGTGAACATGGGGGTTTTCTTTCAAATTCGTTATTGCGTTTTGTCTGTGGACATTGCTACATTTCTGAAGAAACTTGCCAGATTCACAGAGAATGGTGGTCTTAAACTGCTACAGGCACACCATGTCTGAAACAGCTGAGGGTTTGTGAAGATGGAAACACTGGCTGGGCTGTGGATGCTCTGTTGTGACTGAAATAGCCAAGCAGATTTTCCTCAGTTACACAGGGAGCAGGTCTGCTGGTTGGTGAGGGGAAGCACAGCCCAGAGCAAACTGAAAAGAGGGAAAGAAGAAATTGCCATCTGGAGACTGAGCAGCCTATCAGATAAGTGGAGAGCTATTGAGAAATACGGAGAGCCCTGGTAAAATTACCCCGCTTGGAAATCTGACTGAATAGCTAAATTCTCCCTTGTTCCTGTTCAGACATGCTGAGCAGTTAGTGGTTTTAGAGATCTACAAAAGGCTTGTTTCTTTTGTTCTTGGTTTGTTCCTTATGTTTAAACCAAACAATACTTTGCTTTGAAAAAGTTGATTAATCACAGCTGTTAAATACCATGTATTGAAGAAAGAAATACACCAAAGAACAGCTGAATAGTAGATTTCAAGGGAGAGCCAGGAAAAATGGTACTCAGAAAGATCAGCAAGGGTCAAAGATGTAGCTGAGGCAGCTGGTGAGCAGCTAAAGCTTTTCAGTAGGACTTAGAGTAAAACAAGGACTCTGGTTTTAAAAAAAGTCACAATTCATTTTCATTTCTCGCTGTTACAGATCTTATTTTTTCCTTCTTTTATATATTTTTTTAAGTGACAGAGAATGTGTGATTGTGCATTCTTGTGCTGTGCATCCAGTTGACCATGTGAAAAATGTATAACCATGTCCCTTCTCAAAATCAGGCAGAGGCAAAGTGGGGCAGGCTCAGAATACACCCCAAACCATTGACTCCACCTTGTTATAGAAAGTCTGTTGTAACTACAAAATCTTTCCTACAGCTAAAGGCACCTCACAGAGATAGCTTTGCTAAACCAATGAGTTCCTTGAACCATTTCTTTGTACTTGCTATTTTCCGAAAAAAGTTTCACCAACAGTTTTCATCTGGGCCAGTCAGTGAACTCTGACAAGGAGGAGTCCTTTGAAGAAGACATGCTGTTTCCCTGGGGAGTTCTGTGGGCAGAGGGGAAGACCCTTATTCCTTTCAGAATTAATGCAAGTGTGATTTTGCACTTGTGTGTGTGAATATGCAGAATCCAAAGGTTTGCCCTTTCTATGACTGAAAATAAGCTCCCTTTTATTGAAATCTATTTATGGCTCCTACATAAATAACATGAAGCCTCCTTACTTATAGATGACTTATAGTTATGTGCTGTAAATTGTGTTTCTGTGATGACAAAGTGAGTTTGTAGTTGTTGGTATACCGCAGAAAAGCTCTTTTATTAAAAAAAAATCTAAAATTGTAAACGTTTTGGACTGACTTCACCCTTTTTGCCTTTTATTTATTTGGAGAACAAACTAATGAACTATGAACCTTTTAGCTAACTCTAATTTTGCCTCAGGAATTATTCTGCCCATCATAAATTAGTGTTGTTTTACATTAGGTACAAATACAACTCTATCTATTTCAACCCATTTTACTGTCATCCTTCACTAAAAAGGAAAATAAGGTTGGGAATTTCTGGTTTTTACTCATTGTTCTTTCAGTCAGTTTTGCTTTTTTTGTTGTCCATAATGCTTGCTCTCAAATCAGCAGTTGTGTTGATTTATTGACAAACCACAGTTTACAGTAAATGTCATCCTAGGGTAACATTATCTGAAGAAAAGGTACTGAGTGACTGAGTAGGAGTTGTCACAATGGGTTATTCAAGACCATAATTTCCAAAACTTGCATACATCTTGAAAAGACCAAACCTAAGAGGAAGATTTTAATTTTTTTTTTCCAGGATACTTATCAGCTATCATATAGGCTCAAAAGAAGGAAATGAGAAAAGTTAGTGACACCACAAATTAATATTTTACTGCACTGAATACCTTCAGGATTAGGCAAGCACAAAGGCGATCTTTGCAATTGTTCTTTCTAAACTATATTGAATCCAAATATGTCCTTGCATATGCTTGTGCAATTTTATTATACTGTCTTTGCTCGATAATTGAAGCATCTAATGTGGATTAGGTCCTGCTTCTGCTTGAGTGCAAATAGTCATACCAACTCCAACCTGCCTAAGCTTCAAATTTCCATGTATTACTTTCAAATATTGACACATTTATGCACCCTTGCAAATGAGGAAGTAAAAGTGTTCCTTAACCCTTAGCACAGGTGCTTGCTTTTCTTTATCTTAACAAAAAAATATCTTATGTCTAATAACTGGATTTTTGCTCCTCGGCTGTTTTTTGGCTGTTTTTAGCTACAGATGCATCAGAGAGAGAGAGTGCAGCATGAGCTTGTTTTGTAAACCAAGCAACCTTTCTTCTAACCATGGCAGTTATATGAGAGGAATTTTAAACAAAAGCATTTCCAGCAGCTAGATAAGCAAGTGTCTTGCTGAGAAAGATGGAAGGCTAATGGTAATTCTTCTGCCAGAAAGCATTGGAAAATAAGAGCTGTCATCTAGAAAATGACAAAGCCATTTCTAGTCCCTGTAGATTAGCACTCTATCTTTCACTGAACAAATATGCTGTTAAAGGTGTTGGCCTGCAAACCAAACACAGAAAAATGTCACACTGGTATCACAGTAGAACTATTAATCCGTGTTTGGAATGTATTATAATTATTAAATTGCTTGCATTAGGAGTGAGCCTTCCTATAAACTCTCTTCTTAAAGAGATGGGCAAAACACTAAACTGCTATAAACAAAATGTTTGTTTTCCAAGGAGCTTGTGAACAGAAGCATTATAAAGTGGCCTAAGGGGGGTGAAGAATCTTGACCTGGTGTTGATTAGGTCAGTGGCAGAACCAGAGATAAAGGATAAATTTCTCCAGTTCCCCATCTAGTGACCTGTTCGCTTGACCACATAGTCTGATAAGTGATGGCAGAGCCACATGCAAAATTGTTTGAAATACCCTAATTCCTCTGCATCCTTCTCTGGTGCAGTTTTTATCCCTGAAAATCTGTGTGGCTCTGACTGGGTAAGCCCTTACCACTGCCCTTCTAACAGTACTTTTTTCCCTCTCTCATTTACCTGCTAAGCTGGTTATTAAACAGAATGTTGTATGGAGACAGTCTAAGAGATTAGCTGCCTATGTAGCTTTTTTTAAGTGATTCCCCTGCTCCTTCCTCCCATCGTTTAGTCAAAAATATATAGTCTCTATCTGATTACAGCTGGCCTCTGCTCAACCTTTTGTACAGGGCTGATTTAGATTTTCCAGCTCAGTCACAGCAGGAAAGATAAACCCTGAACCACATGATGATGTTGGCAGTGTCAGACAGTGGAAATGAAGTCTCCAGGGGATTCCAATTGACATTTCAACACTTTGCCTGCCAAAGAACAGGCTTGCACATATTAAAAATAAAAAGTTACAGAGCGGAAAAAAACCCCATTAAAAGTCTTGAAAGTCAAAAGCACGTTTATGTGCCTTTACACAACAGATGGACACTGACCTTAGATACTTCCAGCCCTCCAAAAATATACCACTCGAAGTTCCTAGGAGTCATAAGTGACTCAGACATACTTTAAGTGAAGAGTTACATTTAAATTGGGACTATGATTGTTTTGTTCCAGTAGGAATTACCAGGATTCAGAGCCCTCTTACAAATTTAATTCTTCTGTGAGTTTTATAATGCACTAGGCTCACAATTTTTCTGCATTACATCCGACTTATACTACCACAGCTCTATGGCCTCTGTTAACTCTAATTCTCACAAGCAGCAAACAAGAATCTTCCTGAATGTTTTGACAGTGCGAGGCATTTTCTCATCTGTCTCCTGCATTTTAATTTTTCTTCGAGCTTTAAGTTACATTTCTTTTTTCCTAATTAGAAACTAAAAAAAAAAAAAAGTGTGAGAAAACAGAACAGCATATTCAAATCACACTTAAACCTCTGCTTGATTTCTCCCACCCCCTTTTCTCTTTCTTCTTTCTTTTCAATGACATTTCCTATGATGAGCACTCAGAAAGAATAGCTATTGCCTCTCTTGTCAGTTTTGTTTTGTCAGCTCTGAATGCTGGGTCTTGCTTTGCCATTTTCAAGGTCTCTTTCAATCCCTTGAACACAGCTGGTGCTTCAATCAAGAGCTCACACCGTGAAGAAGCTGGCAGTTGATCCCCAACCATGTGGAAGATACATAATATATTTCACAGTACACAGTGGAATACCCTTTTCATTTCATCATTGAGAGAGACTGCTTCACTCAGGAGTTCTTCTATACAAAAATATTAATAATGTCCCATTCTCCTCAGGGATGTGGACATTTGAGGGTTGAACTTCAGTGACCCCTGCTTGTCAGGTTGATGTGACTTTAACAAATTCAGTAAAAGAAGCCTTTTTGAGCCTCAGTTTATGGTTTTGTTAACTTCACATTTGAAAATGGATTTTTTTAATCACCTCTTGGAAGAAGTTGTGGGAATTGAAGGCTGTGAAGAAAGCCTGTGGTTACCCAAACATTGCCGAACTGCATAACTGAACTGTGCTATAGAAGTAATGCTAAAAGAAATTAACAATCTCAATTTTGTTTTTATTAATTAGCATTCAGTTATCAAAGACACAACTGAAAACTCTTGCTTTTGCTTTTGTCATTTGTTTACTCTTTAGTGTATTATTTGATGGATTTAGAAATTGTCACAGAAAATTCCCACTAGTTTATGTAAGGACTGTAGCTTAAGTGCAAAACTAGGAATGTTACAAGAAATTTTGCACCAAATACTCCCTTCAGAGGGTAGAAATCGGCTGTCAGTGAAGCATGATGAGCAGGACTGGCAGCAAGCAGGGCTTTTGTACAAGGGTGGCTCATGAACCAGTGCCTTTTCTAAACCATTGTTTTGATTATGGAAGAAGGGATTGCAAAGGCAGGAAACCTGACAACAGGTCTCTCTCTTCTTCTAAGCTAGAGAGGATCTCTGTGCTACTCCTACTTGGCTGTGTTAGTCTGGTCCTGCAAAACACGTGATGCTCTAAGATGATTGAGGGTTTTCAGTTCCTATTAGCCTCGTTGAACCTTATTGCTTAGCACTCAAGCAAGAGAATTCATTCAGCTCTGTTTTCTTCTTATGCAGTGAGTTAAAGGAGTTTCACGAAGCACTTTCTTTCTTGATTTACACATACAATCAAAAGTGATGTGCTTATTAGCATATTTGCTTCTAAAATGTGCACACTTTAAAGTAAGTTGGAATATGTTAGAAATGCTCCTAAAAGAGAAACATTCACAGTCTTTTTACACAATGTATAGTATTCATTGTTACAATTCTTTATTTTAGGCTAGGGGAAAACAAAGACACTGGGGGCTCTTAGAATTTTAAAGAATATATTGAAAAGAAAATATCCATCTAAGTGTGAAAAATCTGAATCCCACTTAGGAATGAGTTTGAGGAACCCTGTGTTTCTGCTTCAAACACAGAAAACGTGCCAGATGGGGTCCATTTTCAGCAAAGTCCAAAGTGAGTAAAATGTACAATATTTACAGAAAACGGGTTGCTTTAGTGATTTGATGTGCTCATAGGACATTTTTTCTTCCCTTTAATTTTTTATATTTTCTCCATTTCTCCACTCCCTCGTTCCCTTGCATGAAATGACAACCATGGCTAGTTTAGCAAGTTAAGATGTCAGTGTGGGTTTCCTTTACTACAAAGGAGACATGCCACTGTTAGCAACTGATCTAACAACAGGCACACTGGCTTGATAGTTGAAAGCTGTTCAAGCTGTCCTTGGGCTTTTCTCTTTCTTCTTCAGCTCTTCAGAATAATCCTACCTTGTCTGGGGAAAGGCTTCTCTCCTTATCTTAACACCCTGATGCTCATTGCAAACAAATTGCTTTTCTCTTAGACAATTCAATTTGTAAATTTTCCCAATGCGAGTTCCAAGTATTAGTTCAATATTAGGTGAAGCATTCTGAGTACATGTTACAAAGGCTTAAAATCAGCACTCTAGACAACATTTGTAAGGCTAAGATGCTCTATCACCATAGTGAGATTTGGTCAGTCTGGGAACGCTTTCAATAAAGCTAATGAATTGACATGAATAATTTTGCAATTACTTGACCTGAGGGAAGACAGTTCCCATCTTTAATTTCTCTAATTTTATTTTGAACATAACAATTCACCCTGTGTATTCAGTTATGTATTTAAGTAATACAGAAAAGATACACTGTGTATATTTAAACAATTTGATATGTTTGCATGAAACAAATATTTTGGTTGTTACAGAAATTTGTGTTGAATCATAATAAATTAAGATAAATGGTCCACTTTTTCTAATTCTGTACACACAGCTGACAAAAATGGAAAATTCTGACTGAGTTGAAATTGCTGATGCCTCATTTCCAGGCATTTTTAACTTCAGTTTTTAAACAGCCAATAGCTGAAACACCTTATCTTAAAAATAATAGCTTTCCTAAGAATTTAATTAGGTCATCTACAGGGGTTATCTTTGGCACTCTGAAATTAGCTTTGTTGCAGACACTTGGGAGGACAATTAGGACCCATCTTATTAGCACTGAAGGTTAAAACTCCAGTACTGTCTTGTATCAGGACATAATCTTTCATGCTTCACAGCTTTAGTTCTCACAAGGAGTTGCATTGGAAACAGTGGGTGGGGGAAGGGAAAAGGGAAGACCTGAAAGAGCTAAATAAATATCCAGTTTAAGGGAGAGCCTACAGACTTTTTATTCAATGAACCTAATAAATATGACTCAGAAGAAGAAAGGCTGGCAGGGATTGGTGAGCTGCAGTTAGATCCAACAAATTCTCTTAATCGCATTCCTAAAATTATGTTCAAAGAACAGGGTACTTATGTGATATTGAAATACATCCTTTTTTTTTTGTGGAGGAATGTTAACCATAAACTGCATTTAGAATTCTTGTGGTAATCAGATATATTTGCTCAGAATGAAATGGTTTCATTTTCATTTTGGTTGGGAAATACTGTGCTTTGACAGCTGTACTGATATTAAACATGAAAGTCATGACAATGAGTTTGTGCTCACATGATAACTGTGGAAAAAAATTCACAACTCATAATGCCTACTTTAAAATACACACTATATTAAGCAGTTGTTGAACACGGCCTGTTTCTAGATTTAACATAATCAATTATTCGTAAAGATATTTGCTTCAGGGAGATAAGTATTTTATGAAGCTGCATTTTTCAGTGATAAAAGGAAGTCGTATCTTGCTTGCTGGCTAGGCACAGCCTTTTCATAGGAAACCTTCCCACGTGCATTGTGCAATAACAAGTAAAATGACCCTCCAGGGTCATGGGATAACACTCATGCTTTGCTGCCTGCCTTTTTTTTTTTTTTTTTTTAGTGGCACCTGCTGTGTGGTTCTCAATATAAATAGGGACTGCTTGCAGCAAATCACAGATGTTTTACACACTGGAAAAATGGGCAGGAAGCAATCACTATAGGAAAAGCAGAGGCAGTGGGGAGGACAAAGGAGAAAAGAAAAGCAACTTTGCTTTGCATTTTCTTGTTTTCTTACTTAGCAGTGATCAGGCGCTCTGCTGCTGTTAGTTTTTAGTTAAAAACTTGCTTAGCACATGCAGAATTACTTTGCTGCTGTTTTACTCTTTCTTCATAAACATCTAGACAATCGGTAATTGGAGATGTGGGAAGCAGGCAATGCTTGTTTGGTTTTCTTTTTAATCTATAAAAAAAAATACAATAATACAAAGAAAATTGCTCGTATTTCTAATTTTTTATGGTTCTTAAAACTGTCTTTATACTGTTTTATCTGATTAAATTATATATGTGTAGAATTAATTAAAAGAGCAGGATATGAAAGGCAACTAAAAGCCCTGTTAAGAAAGAGAAAATATTTTGTGTGTCGCCTTTTCAGACACTCTATTGCATTTATTTTGGGTAAAACCTTGTCTTCTCCCAAGCCTCTCCATGCTCTTCCATAGGAAAGCAGTATATTTCAGCTTTGGATAGGATGGTACTGAATCACAGCTTTAAGACTAGGAGAAAGAAAACTTGAATGAAGAAAAGAGGATTTTTAAAATTTTGGGGTTTACAATACACTGAAAGCTGCAGACATGTTGATGTATCTTCTGATACTGTAGGACAGAACTTCTCATCAAACAGTTTTTCCACTGATCACAGGATCTTACTAACTATAATAACTTTGTTTAGGAATTCCAGATTCTGAATAACTATGAGTAGAAAACCAAATACAACAGAAAGTGCACCTAAACACAAAACCGTGTTTGAGTTTTGTTTGTGAGTTAGTTTTGTTTGTTATGAGGGGTTGCTTATTTATTTGTTTGTAGGTTGGCTTTTTTACTTTACATCCTAAACTTTGCATTGTCTTTTCAAAATTACTGAACCATAAACTCTCAGAGTCTTTGCAGAGGGCTTGTCCTATTTAATGGGGACCCCATGCCTCGGTCAAGCCATCAGGATACATTCTGTACACAGGCATTATCTCAGCCTCATTGTCAGGGGGTGCCCCAGAAGGCTGTGACTATCACCACCTCACTGCCACGACCTGATGAACAGGTCTGGAGGATCATTGCCTCTGGGATAACTGTTTCAGTACATTTTTACCAGGAATGTCTTGTGACAGCACTAATCAGTGTTTGCTTGGAAGCAAGCTGAGGAGCCAGTACAAACTCCAGAATGGTTTAAGGACATGGACATATAATCAGGTTATCTCAGGGTTAGTAAAGAATACATGTAGAAGCATCTAATCTCTAATTCCCAAACACCAAAGATCTGGAAGATGGGTTTACTTCAGGTTTTTCCCCCTACACTGTTTACCTTTCATTATTTTGTAACTTTTCTCTGACTGTTCCATATCCCTATGGCTAAGATTAAGAAAGTGTTTTGCCTTAAGAAGGCCCTGAGGCAATGTATGCTTTTCTTTTCCTTTATCATGTCAGACATCAAACCATAATCTCTCTGCTTGGCAGGCAGGACTGATGCATCTTGCAAGGTAAGAACACCATAAAGTTGAACAATTTATGGCAAAATAAGGAAAAAGTTGCCACTGCTTTTGACTTTCAATGTAGTTTCATGTGGTAAGACATATTTGACCGCTTATGTCAGAGGACTGCCCATAAGAAAATCTAATGCGTTGCAGTGGCGTAAAATGCTGTCTCCGGCAAATTTTTCTTAACTTAGATTGGATTACCTGCAGTGCTGATTTTGTTCAAGGCAGAATTTGGAGCTGGGTGCTTTTGTATAGCAATAGTTTACTGTCTCCTGAAGGCTGATCTAACTGACTGGCTGGCTGTAGGGGTTTATGACAGCTGTGGTAAAATGTGTTTCTTTTCTCTGGAGTGAGCAGCCTGAAAGAGCAAATCTATATAATGACCACTCAAGAGTCTTCCCTAATCTTCAAGGTGAGATGTGGTCTCTCTTCTCCAGGACCAGTTAACAGTGCCCATCCCATCCCACTGTTCCTTAGCCCTTTCACTAGCAATGTATTTCTACATGTAGTATCTGTGGGTATAATTTGCTAAGCATGAAGATTATTGCTAAACACGAAACAAAAACAAATATCTCAGACAAGCAAATCTCCACCGCTTTATATTGCAGCATATTTACCTTTCACACTGTCTGGTTTCTCCCTTCTCAGAATTCTCCCCGGTTTTCTTCAGCAAAAATAAATCAGATTTCATCCAGGTTCCGAGAACTGAGTTAGTACACAGTTCTCTGTATTTGGAGAAAGCTCTGAAAACACAAGGGCAAAATCAGAAAGCACTTTGCTCCAAGTAGCTGATGATGGCATTGAATAATTCTTCTGGGAAGGAGGTTTCGGGGAAAAAATGAAAATGTGACATCTTCAGCCACTTTCAATAGAGTACTGTCATAAAAGAGAATTACTGACTGTCCCTGTACAGCTTCTACATTTCCAAGAATACACACTCAAACCAGTCAAAAGCTTTTCTGTGAGGTTAAGGAGGCAGACGACTGTCTTCTTATTGACTTGCATAACTCTGGCATTTAACAGCACATGTAGTCATGAAATAAAACTTCTTCAACCTCAGCAGCATATCTGTCAATATTTACCCATCTGTGTAGTCAGACTGGTTTCAGGTAAATAAATATCAAGGAGAGGGAGCAACACCATTTTTAAAGTGTCCTAAAAGGAAGAGGCCTTAAATTTGTACAGCCTGCTCTAAACCTTTTGCTTCATACAGTAGGATGCATGTCTATGTCCTATTTTTTAAAATTGCAAATCTTGGTTAGGGAGTGCATAAATTGTATATCAGTAATATTAAATTATACTTTGTCTGAGACTGTAAAATTCTTAATTTTAGTGTGGGAAAAATATAACCGTGCATTGATTAAAGATACTACTTGTCATTATTTGCATTTTTGTGGCATTTGATATAGCAATTGAGGGTTTTTTCCTGTAAACCCTTTCTATGCATTTTTATGTAATATGACTTGCCAATTTTTTTCACAACTTTAAATGGGTATTTTAATATACCCCATAAAATATTTTCATTCTTATCAGTTTTAAGTGAGAATGAGCTGATTTTTGGGTGCTAAGAAGTGACAAAGGGTGGTTTTGTCAGACCATGTCTGCACGACTGAAAGCAGGCAAAAAAGAACTCTCTCCAAACCAACTAGACCTGAACTTGGTCCAGACTAGAAGCTGTGTAACCACATTAGCATGGCACTGAGCCCAAGCTAATAAGCCCTACTAAGAGGCACTAAAGCAGTTACACAATTTTTAGATCAGAGCTGGCTTGCCTCCAGCTATCTTGGAGTGTAACCAGGATGATCTCAGGTTTGTCAGGATAAGGCAGTACAGACAGAGTTTCAGGCCCCTGAAACCAGCAGGCTTAACCTGTTCTCTAAACTTGGTTTGAAGCTTATGATAAGAAAGAAGTATGGAATAGGCATGTGTGAGAACAGCACAGGGATTTAGGGTAGGAAATCAAATAGCACTTGTATAGTCTGTAGTTACTATTTATGTAGCTACTATTCTTTCAACTTGTTCCATTAACAGATCAATTTGGCAGATGGTTTTTACCTAACACTTGAAGGAAGGGCACAAAGGATTTGTTCATAAGACTTAGGCAAAGTTAGTAGAAAAACCCATGTTCTTTCAGTCTTTCATTTTCTTTTGTCATATATATAAAATATATATTTTTTTATTTTTTAACTCTGTGGAAAGCCACTCTGCTTCATTGTCTCCTGTCACTTTTCTTGAATGTCAGAATTCATTCCCATATTAAATTATCTATTTTTGTGGCTACATCTTGGGATGAATTTCTGCTAGCTTCATAAAATAACTTTTTGTGAGCTTGCTTGCCTTTCTTGACTTTTTTTTCCTATCTGGCAGAGAGACTCAATTTCTTGAGGCTCCCTTCTCTTTTGACACTGTTGGTGTGGGAATGGTGCTAGAGACAGAGTCATCAGGCCTAGAAAGCCCTAAGCCTTGTAATTATGAGTATCCCATCTCTAGACACCTGAATGATGATGTAGTGTTATTCAGATAGCCACAGAAAGGTTTCAGAAAGACTGATTCTCTAGAAGGATACCAGCAGAGCAGAGCATCAAGTTCCTGTGTTTGTCTGTCATCCAGTGTGATTTCTAATGTTTTTTAATTTAAGTCCTATTTGGTCTTCGATAAACCAAATTCTTTAATAACTTGTTCTTCACTTAAATCACATTAAAATTATACCCCTAAAAGTATTCTCCTGAGTAGTCCCTTTTTTTAAAAAAATGACAGTTTCTCTATAGAGAGGAAAGAGCATTTGAAATAATGTTGGGTATTTTGCCAAGTCTGTCAAAAGAGTAACACTTCCACTTTCTCAGCTCTGTCTCATTAAAATTGTATTCTAATTCTGTCTCAACTTGGTCTCTTTGCTTCATAAGTCATTGCCTGCTCATTACTTGTAGTGTGAGAGATGAAATTTATTCAAACCTGATAGCAGGGATAAAGAATTGAAAGGCAGGCAGCTGGGAGAAATGAAATTAGCTTATTCTAATGCTTTTTTGACAGGATTTTTTTCATTGCCATGGGTTACTATAAGTGTCAGTTTGGATTTGTGGTACTGTCTTTGTTAGGTTTGTGGGGGATTTTTTAAAACAGTCTTAACTGCTAAACTATGCTTTCCTTTGTCACATCCATTGAAATAATGTTCCACGTCTGTGCTGATAACATGGTCGAATATTACTTGCTACAGTAGTCTGTAATTGTTTTATTATTACAGTTGTCTAACAAAGATTAAATTTTTGCAATTGTTTTAGAGTAGATTCTTCAGCCCAGTATTTAGATAAACAGGATACATTCACTAAGGTCTGGGAAAATGATACACAATGCAATATAACTTACATGCAATTTAATGTCTAATACAGAGGGGAGCTGGGTTTTCTAACCCAAATATTTTCTTTCAAGCTTTGAATGTCAAAAGAATACACTTAGGAATTTCTAATTTTGAAAATACAAGCGTATTAGAAGCAAATTGACTTAAAGCACAGCACTTTTCCATTATAAAATTGAGTTGTTAAGAAATTATATGGCCTAATTACTGAACTTGGTATTTTTGACTACTTGGATTAAGAACAGATATTGTCATTAACTAGCTAATTAAATTGACTGCAATAACAAGCCATAATTTAGAAGTATGTTCTAAATTAGTTTTTATATGAAAGCAAAGTCTTTGTTGATCTGTGCATGTGATTAATGTCAAGTGTCATGAATTAGCTCGGGAATCTCTGTTGCAGAAAGGGCATTATAAAGAGAAGTATCTCTGTATTTGACAGAAACAGATGCAGTCAGAAGAGCGATTTTTATTCAATTAAAAATTTGCATTAGAAAACATTAATATGTATGCATACATGTATTTTCTGGAAGCATACAACATAATGGCTCAGTGAATTATATTCTCTCTAAAGACAGAACATGATTTCAACTGCAGTGCAATGGATTCTCTTACTCCACAATCTTCATGCTTGTGTTATTTTAATATTCTGCTGATCAGAAGGAAAAAAGCATAGGATTCTTACTCTTTATATACTTATATACTATAAACATCTTTAAGGAAGTTGGCAGTTAATGTCTAAAATAGCCTCTTAATTAAGCATAGTGTCTTAAAACCTTTTAAGAATATAAACATGACATGCCCTATGTATTGCATTTGGAATTGCAGTACTATCTTTGTAAGGTTTCTTTATTGTTGCTTTCAAATGCACACGAACTTTAATGTTAAAACATTTCTTTCATCTAGCACATTGTTTGAAGCAATGTTCAATAACTGTGTTCAAAACATTCACTGGGAGTTCCCCAGACAGAATTCCAAGCAGAGCAGCAGCAGCTTGACCAGGATACTCTGCAGAAAATATATGCTACAGCACCTACAAACCAGATCAGTAAGGCCAGGGTCATTGTTCTGTGTTTCTTTCTTTTCCTGTGAAATATTCATGGCACACTACTTCTGGAATTTTGCTTCCTGTTTGGATGTTAGATTCTTTGGATGAAATCATTTACATGGGGAAATAATTGTAGAAGCACAAAAGTTGCAGTCATAGCAGTGGAAAAGAGAACTGCTATAGATCTTCGGGGGGAAATACATTATAAATGTTCCTATATAATAAGTCACCTGAACTGATTTCTAAACAATATTTGACACCAATGAGATAACAGGAGATGAATCTCAGAGGATTGATGAACCCAGTCTGCAGCAGTCCAAGCATCACCATTCTCAGTAATCTCAGCTAGAGACAGGAAAAGAAGTGTCAACTCAGGTATCAGTCCTCTTTCTAGTAATAAAATCCTGTAGGAAAACAAGGGAGTGGTGAGAACTAAGTTTTCCTTTTTCAGTAAGTTATCTTTGTAGAAATGGAGAAGTTCTTAGCAGTTGAAGATTTCTAGGGTCAATTAAGGCAGGGATTGATAGGCAACTGTAAGCCTTCTCTTTCAAAGATAACCTTAAAATATTTTTAACAGAAAAATTGTAATTCTAAAAATCCTTTTATCTTATGCAACAATGCATGCTCACAATTTTATACAATAATTTGGGCAGTGAATTATAAAGATAATCTTATTTATCTGATAGGTAAGAACAAGATTTTGCATTTATGTAATTCAAATGAAATCTCAGAGAATAATTGATTCTTCACTTTGATCATGCAAAATCAAAATGTGTATACCTCATCTTAACTAAAATGGAACTAACTTTTTGCAGAAAACAAATTCCCAAGAAATATTTGAATTTAATAAAATGTTTCACTTCTTTGAATGGAAGCAAATCTCACAGCTATCAGAGTATCTTGACCCTTCTTGGGTCTTGTACTTCTCAAGATAAATAGACTAAATACTCTCCACTATGATTCTTACAGAGTCCCACTAGCAAGCTGCAACTCCATTACTAAGTGGGGGGTTTTATTAAAATATTAGCCAACTTGAGAGAGATAGTTAGCATGCAAAATGCAAATAAAAGACATTTAAGAAGGAGAACGTGTAGACAAGAATTAATTACAAGAGTTTGCAAAGCTTTAGAACAAATTCTGGGGGAAGGAAGAGATGGATGGAGAAAATTAAGGGATAAGTAAATTCAGCTGGGATTTTAAAGTTACTTCCTGCTGAATTAACAAGCATCTCTCTTTAGAAAATTTTATGTATTGCCAAAGGATGGATAATCTTATCCATCATGACTATGAGTTTGACAAAAGTGGTATAGATTTCCAATACAAGTAGTAGGAGCAAGAACTTTAAATATATTGATCCATTTGAAAGGAAGGAACCAAGGAAGAGGACAAAGAACAATGGTAGCTGGTTGGATTTGATGATGCAGGAGGGCATAACCTCATCACATGTGTTCCTAAGTAGAAGTAAAGGATTTGCAGGAAATTCTAAACAGGTTTCAAACAAACTCTTGGAGAGTTTCATGGGTATTCATGCACTTTGAATTTTCCAGTGTACTTATTCAGAGTATCATCTGTGAGCAGGGGAGGATAGCACAAGACAAGTTCTTACAGAAGCTATGGGGAATTAAACAAGAGAATTGCAAAGTGCCTGCACTAAGATAGCTGGATGGTAGCAAAAGATGTCATGTCTGAATCACTTTTATATTACATGTGTTCTTTTGACAAACTAACTCCAAGTGCTTCTTGAACCCTGAGTACAGTGCATAGCTCTAGTTGAGGGAGGGAGGGATGACAATTTGTTTATGATCGTGAACAACTTCATAAATGTGTTTTCAGACGGAAATCAGTTGAGGTGCAAACAGACCAGAAACCTCAGGAAGACATATTACAGAAAATTAACAGAAAATTTGAGAAGTAATTGCTAAAATAGCCAACAAAGAAACTATTCAACATGAAATTATATTTCAGTTCTAATGCAGAAAATAGAATTCTTGCATAGGTAGGAACCAACAGCTTTTTGGTCCCATTTTTTAAAGCTACCTATCCAACTGAAGTGCCAGAGAGTACCAATTGACTGGGGTTTTTTAATTTTTTTTTCCTTTTAATCCCATAAACACTGATCTGGGTTTTCAGATTTGCATTAAAAAACCCACCAGGGTGGTTCATTTTAAGCAGGCATGGATGGTACAAGTGAAGCCGCTGAAATTACTCAAAATAAAGAGTGGATAGAGAAAAATTAAGATTTTAGGTCATCCATAAATCAGGATCATAAATCAGGATCAGGATATTTGAACTGAAGGGGAAAAATTACTTCTTATCAATAGACTCCTTACAGAGATTTTTATAGAATTCATTGGTAGATATGAAATAACATTTTCAATCACAATCAACTCTTCATGAAATACCAGGTGAATTGTTTAATGCAGCATTAATAAATGCCTCCATTTTGCCATACTCTTTCCTATTTCAGTTCAAATACATGACACCAAGCTTTTACTCATTACAGAGACTATAAGTTCAGGAAAGCAGCAGTAGGGTCAAATTCAAAGATCTCTTCCCAGCATTACTCACTGTGACTATTTTATTTTCTCATATTCTTTGGTGGTATTACCCAACAATTTGATTCTGGGCAGAAAAGTCCACACACTCTTAGTGAAAGGGCTTTACTTGAAAGCTTCTATCTTCAGAGTAATCAGAATTTAACTTAAAAAGCTTCTTGAACATTAGCTCTTTTTTGAGGATTACCTTCTACTGAATTAAAACAGAAAAAAAATGGTGCTAAAAGTCTTGCTATTAAAAGCCAGACATCTGGTTCTCTGTAAAGATAGAAGGGCATCTTTATGTTTTGCACTAAACCAAAGGAGAGATGCATTGATTATGGATCCTACCTGATCTTCTTGTCTTTGGACTAAGGCCATTCCCAAGTTTTCTTCGTAAGCTAGCAACAAGATCCTGATAGCAATCTGCAACTCATTATTGTTCAACCCATGAGGTCAGCAGTCATCACCTCACAAGGAAGAGAAGTAACTGCTAAAATAGACCTCATCATAGTCTAAAGGGTGAAAATGCAAGTCCACTGATGCTACAGCCTTCTTGAGGACTGTTGGCTTATTTCTGTTTGTGCCCACAGTGTTGTGCATGTTTGTATGATAGGAGGAGCAATGTAAACAGGTTTTGGGTGACTCAGCAGCTGAGCAGCTGCACAGATCACTGGCAAAAGTTGGTCTAAAACAAAGAAGTTCTTCTGCAAGCAGAAAAGTGATCTAAGCCATAGACAGTAATTATTGATAGCCCTGTGCATGAAGGAAAATATCCTGTCAAATGTCAGGGAAGAGAGATGTCACCACTGCCTCTGTCTCCCATCCCACCTGTGTCTTTTAAATGGACTGCATTACTTTGTGATTGATGTGTTGAGCCATATTTGGGTTCAGAAAAGGAAAGAAAAAGATCAAGGCTGCAGGTACTTACTTTACCATATAACTTAAGGGTAAGCTTCAAGGTCCCCAATTTGTCCTGTGACTCAGAGAAATGAAGGCAGGGAGAATTTAAGGTACCTCTACATTTCATGTCTGTGCCACAGGCAGCATCTGTTTCTAGAAAGGCTTGATCCCACAGTACTTTTTCCTGTTGCTTGAGGAACTGGTAATCTCTTGCCTTTGCTGAAACATGTTTGCCTGTCAATCTTCTGGACATCTTGAGAAGGACAACTCGCCTCTCCTCTGAAACAATATGGCTAATGCTTTCTTGGCCTTGCTGACCCCTTCTCAGTTTATCTTGACTAAATGGACTTATATAGTATAGTTCCTTGCATATTTTCCAAAGGTTCTTGTAGGTGTAAATCTTGCCACAATGCCCCGGCTAAATATCATTCATCTGGAATGACAGCCTCACATTTGCTCTAGCTGTCATGCTGTCATTCAAGTCAGCTGCTGTTGCACTTAAAGGCCACCAGCAACAAGCTGCCACTCCAGCTGCTGAGGAGATAGCCAAGCCTTGCTCATTCTTCCTCCCTCTGTGTCCTTCTGCTAGCTCCTTTGCTCCTGTTTTGCATTTCAGTGTAGAGTATAGCAAGACATGTGGTGGAGCTGCCGTTGCCAGCCCCATGTTTTGCTCCTCATTCTGTCTCTGACTTGGAACATGATCTCTGTGCCTCAGCCTCTGTGCCTCAGCTTTTACAGAGCATTTTACAACATCCTTTGAGATCTACAGATGCAACAGATTATTCAGATACAACCTAGAAACTCTATGCTTTCAATTAAGATATAAATGACAGACACACATTCTAATTTTATTTCTGGAAACCCTTATAAAATATCTTTGGAATGTAATTTGTGACCCTGTGAAAACTGACACTTGGATTTAAAAGCAGCTTTTGCTTTTGTCTCTTTAAGTGAAACCCTTTGTGTTGACGCACAGTTGTTTAGGGAAATAAATACAACTTTGTATGAGCTAATCTAATGGAGCTTTAACATGAAGGGAAAGAATTATAGCACGTTGGGAATTTTGGTAGGAGCAGAGCTACAAAGAAGTTGCCACATTTGCCTAAAGTGTGGTTATAACTCTGGCTTGGGAAAAGACAAAAGGATAGAATGGGATAGTTACTTTATGAATGTGGATGTAACAGAGAGAGCTCATTGGTTTCGTAGGTCTGTGTTAGATTCCCACAGCCCTGAACAAACAGCTCTCAGCCTTATATTTTCTAAGCTTTTGTCTTCCCACTTTGGAATTCTGACTACGGGCACATTACCAAGCCAACTGGATTCACTACAAAGCTGCAGTGTAGCTCTTTTTATCACAAAGATCAAGACAACAATTGTGTGCCTACAAGAAAAGAACAACTAAAACCATCGAGCAAACATTAAAAGAACAATTCTAGAGATAGTTGCCTTTGAACTGCAATAATGGGCAACATTCAGTCCTGAGATTTCAATTCAGAGTTAAAGGAATTCATTACTAACTGCCTTTCCTTGTAATTATCCAAGCTGCTGGCAACGTATATTTTCAGCAGCATTAATTTTGTGCAACGTAATATTTTGTAGTTGTGCTGAACCCCACACAAAGGCAGCATTGTAAATCTGCTTTATGGAGTTAGTTTTGTTTATTATAGAGTTCGTATATGAAAAAGGAAGAAATCTAAATTTTGTGTTGGCTTCTCCCCAAACCACAGAAAATGGAGTATTGTTTTACAAGAGCTTGTTCTGAAATATCACTTCCCGACTGTAAAAGAAGTACAGTGTATTTGTGGATGCATTCCACAAGCATGCAGAATATCCAGCTGCAAAAATATAGTTGGAGCTGACCTTTTTTTTTTTTTTTTCTTTCCAGAATAGCTGTTTCACACTTTTGGGAGAGCTGAGGGGTGTGGGGACATAACTACAATTTTAAAATAGATGTTTCACTTTGCAGTGCCCCAAAAGTAACTTGAGTTGAAATCTACCAGACACCAGTAATTCAGTATAAACATTCTGTCTGAGGATCCTTGACCAGTGTTATTTTAGTTCTGGTACCAAAAACCTAAACCATAGAAATAGTTTCAGTAAATCATCCTGCACAGTTTTATTCTTCTTCCCCCACCTCTGCCCTGCCTTTTTGGTAGATTAGCTTTGGAGTAATTGTTAATCAGATGCCTGAACTTCTATTTTTATCTTTGAAGAGTGTTACATCATTTTGAAAGTTCTTCCCAGCTATTTTGGTTTCAATAGAAATATTAGAGAATATGAAGTGACCTGGAAACACCTAATTTCAAGTTGGTAATTTTGGCCTTTGCATGAATAGATGATGAAGTATGCCTGTGATGTGCAATTTAAGCAAATTGAATGTCATTTGTGATCCATAACTGGAAGAGGACAAAATGTTTCACTTCTATCCATTGAAGTATGGACAGATGTGCAGTCTTGCATCTTCACTTCCTCTGGTCTCAAGAGGAATGCAGAGATGCAATGGCAGCAACTTCTATGGTTCTGTGGAAAGGCAATTAGCTGAGTGACCATTTCCACACTAAATATGTGTCAGACCACTTGGTTTCTCATTCTCACAGTTAAAAGCTTACAGGTTACAGGGATTCAGAATGGCAATACATTTAATGAGTTTTCTTTACTGACTGCCTTCAGGAAGGCCTGGAGTTGCTACAAACTCAGTGACCGTTCCATCTGATTAATCAAGGAAGCTGATGAAGAAATTATTTCCCTTTGCCCACTTCTGGCATTACATCGATTACATCGATAAAGGAATCCTTTAAGAACTGAATAAAATAAATATTAGTGTCCTGGAAAGCTGAGGTACAGGAGGACAAATTGTATATTTCACAATACTGGGAGTCCTGGATCATTTCAGGGAAGATGTTCGGTGTGACTCAAGTGAAATTTGGGTTGTATTTTGCAGGTCACTGTACATTATCTAAAACCTCCCTCTTGGAAAGCATTTATCTTTTTTTTTTTCTTTTTCTTTTTTTTTTTTTTTTTGTATTTTTAGATTGGAGCTACTCCTTACTTGTACATCTTTACAAAACAGAATGTAGGTAGTATCTAGAAAATAGGAACTACAAATAAATTGTTCATAAGTTTCAAATGGGAAGCTTCGGAGTGGATATTCTCATTTTCTCAATTCTGCTCTGGCCAATTACAAATCATGATGATGTGTTGAGGCATAAACAGAAAATGCACCTTCCTTTGATCTGATGATGCAATTGGTCTGGATTTTTTGTGTCTTCTTACTTTGGTGAAGCTCACATTTAGCATTGAGAAAAGCCACGGTGCTTTAATTAAAAGCAGGGAAAAGTATATCCTTACACTGCAAAGGCTCTCTGGTACACCCTGTTAGCAAGGACTATTCTGCTCTATTTCTACTAAACTGTTCTTTTTCATAATTGGATTATTTTCCAATACAGTCCAAGAATGACATTTTCTTGGTGTTACACACCTCAGGTGTGTGTTCTGAAACTTGGTTCATTAGTGTTCACAAAGTTCTGAGAAAAGCTAAAATGGAAAAAGGGTTACAAGAAACTGGATATTTATTTTTCCAATCTACGGTTTTAAGTCCTATAAATCCCATGATATCAATAAACAATGGGGGAAAAACCCAAAACCAGCACTTTTCAGGCAGTTAGCAGCACTGTCCATGAGATCATACTAAGAAATCAGTTATGGCCTGTCATATTTTTGCATTACCTGAAACACATGAAGCACAAGTCTGTATTTTATTTCAATTCTTCCCTAAAGGTAAGGGTTTCCTCTGAACTACACCACCTAAGAACTAGACTTTGGGATTCCACTTAACTTGGAACTTTAGTTCCACCCTGGCACATACCTCCCCATGATGATGGGGTATCTAGCTTCCTGGAAAACAGTACTGAGACTCTCCTCTGTTTTTAAAATTATTTTCATTGGCAAAATACTACAAGTCCAGCCATTTCAGCAAAGAATTTGAGTATTTTTTGCAAGCTCTAAAGATTATGTGGTTGGCCATGAGAGAGTAATGCAAGTGCATTAAATGTCCATCAAGTGCAATTCAGTAAAGTCAAAAAAAATTTTAAAAATAAAATGAAAAGAAGTGGTGAAACCACATTATATCACCACCTTTAGATTTTTAGTAGGTGTGTCAAGTCACTTGTTTTAAATTATCTGCTGTTAATAGGAAGTCGCTAAATTGGGCATGCCTATAAAAGAATCTTAATAATGGTTTAGCAAGAAAATTAGATATTATTCATATATGTATGTGTGAGAGGAAAAAAATCTACTGTGGCTTTAATATGCAGCTGTAATATGGGGAATTACCATTAGAAAGTGATCATATAATCATGCATTATTTATATGATTATAAGAGACACATTTGGTATCCTGAGGTTTACAGTATTATTGTATTATTTACCTTAAACTGCAAGTCTTCAGCTTATTAAACATAAAAGCATAGACTGTCATTTTAAAAGAATATTATCTTAAGAATGTATATTTTTAGAATAGCTTTTGAACTTTTAAAAACCCAAAAGGCAGATATAATTCCCTCAACATTAATTGCTGTCTTACTAAATGAGTTTTTCTCATTGGTTTTAAAGCCTTCAATCAGAAATCTCATTAAAATAGTACCCAGCTTCCATATTAAAAATGAGGAGAGGGTGCTTCTGGGAAAAAAAATGAATAGTTACCTAAATTTTCCAGTATATTTTGGAGCTGTATTGTACTTATAACAGCTTGTTGTTAATGAAACTATGAGAGTTTCATTAACATAGTTTTCATTAAAACTATGAGAAATGTTACAAGTTAGTCTAATTTCCTCTAAGTGATGGTAGTATAGGACATTATTAAACATGGGCTATTGTTTGGACTTATATGTGTTTAATTGGACAGAATTTATATCAGATTAGTCAATGAAAAACAATACCTGTGCATACCAAGCTCTAAAATTTTAGTTTAGAGAGGAAAAATAATAAAATTAAATTTAAAAAACAAAATGTGTAGAAAGTGTAGAACACCTTCAGATCATTCTTTCGTACCTCTGTGCCTTGAAAGCATTTTTTATGTATATACATTGCAGACCTGGAAATCTGAAACTTAGTTATGTCAGGCCTTCAGTGGGACCTTTTTAAACCAGAGGATATCTCTCAACACAGTTTCTGGCAAGTGATAATCAGTTTGCACTGGAGGTGCTAGGAAATATTTTTTGCCATGCAGAGGAAGAAACAGCTCCTTGTTGATAGAAGAAAAACCCCAACTGTCTGCCATTTAATCCATACGTGTCTTTGGGTATTTTCTTAATAATATGGGTGAAAAATTTATTTAAAAGCTGATGTGGAAATGAGGGTGATTTTATTCCTTTCAGAGTGCAGGACAAGAACCCTGCATTCTAGACTCAGTGCTAGGAGTGAAGGCCAAGGAAGAGTCTGCACAGAGACAAATGAGAACAAGACCTGTTTAATAACCTGTCCTTCATCAATAGTCAAAGTAGCAGTAACAGAAGAAAAGAGATCTACTGTGAAAACTTCTTCAGCTCCCAGTGTGAGGTCCAGGTGCAAGTGGTAAGTGTCACAGAGCCCCCTCCATTCACCTGTGATCCTGGATGAGCTGCAGTGTCTGTAGTTAGGTCAGAAACAAGAATCAGTCAGCGTGAGATACACAGGAACCACTTGCCAAATGACCAGTGTGTCTTCACGTGAGATTGCTGAAGTTTTCGTTTTCCTTTCCATTAAAAAAATTACTTTCTGTTCGTGAGTTTATGAAAAAGTTAAGGGTTAGTATATCGTATTTAAGAGATGACTACCAGAGACCACTGTGAGCATTCAGTGTGTGTATATGCCTCCTGTTAATTGGAAATCACAGAAAGTGGTACCTTCTGGGCTGCTTTAGGAGGAGTTTCCAGCAGGTCAAAGCAGGTGATCCTTCTCCCCTGCTCAGTGCTACAAAGGGCTCAGAGCATACAACAGGTGAGGAGAGGCTAAGAGAGCTGGGACTGGTCAGCTTGGAAAAGGAAAGACTGAGGGGAATCTCATCCACATGTACAAACACTGGGGAGCAGGGGGAGCTTATAAAGGTGGAGCCAGAGTGCCTTTGCAATGGTGCCCAGTGACTGGACAAAAGATATGAGACACAAACTGAAACACAGAAAATTCCAATCAGGTTGTTTTGATTTTGTTTTTCCTAGCGTGAGAATGATCAAAGAGTGCAACAGGTTGCCTGGGTGGTTCAAAGCCTCCATCTTTGGAGATATCCAATGCCCTGAGCAACCTGATCTAGCTGATCTGGTTTGAGCAGATGGTTTCAACAGGGTGATATCCAGAGGTCCCTTCCAGACTAAAACCTTCTGTAAATCTGTGGCTTGCCAAGAATTATGATACTGTGACACAATATGCTGGGTGAAATGTTTTCTTCTTTCATTTCTTTAAAATATCTGATAATAATATGAAAGGTGCTTGTTCTTTCATTAAACTCAGAAGTACAGAAATCTTCATCTTGGCCCATTTTTTTAGCAATATTCTCACAAGACTTCATGCCTTCTACCTAATTTCAGGTTCTTTTTGTTTTGTTCCTGTATTTATTACAGGTGACAGACTTGGTTCAAGCAGCTGACCTTCTCCTTTCCAGGAGAGTGTCAGTCACAATTGAAAGAAAATAGACCAAACTTTTTCTTCCTTTTTTTTTTTTTAAATCCCTGTGTGGATCTACCATTGTTAAGAAATAGCATGACATGGCTTTGAGGTATGAGATGCAAAGGAGAAATAGCAGACTCCTCTGCCTGCACTAAGTGAGCAAAATTACCGAAGTGCAGACTAACCACGGAAGCAGGAGCTGGCACCCTGGGGAGAACAAAACTCCACCTTGGTCCCCTCCCAACATGTAAATCAATGCATGCCAAAGGAACCCTGATATTCCAGACCAACGCTGGTCCTAATGGAATGAACCAATTTTACCAAAAAGATTCTTACATCACTTGGAGCTCAGACTCCCTACTCTGTGTGCTCAGTGCTAACTGACAACATCTCCTTTCTAAAAACCAGTAACTGGGCTCAAAGACAGTTATTCCTGGAATGCCAATGTGTATGTACACTGTCTGTATAAATTTATCCAAACTACATGTGGTGAAGTGACATTGTTAATTAGCACAATGTTTTGCTTTACTGTGTGGACCCAGAGAAAGCATCTCATTGATGTTTTACTGGGGTTTTTTTAACTTTTATTTTTTACTTTTTTCTTTCAAAAATTATCACTCTCAGAAATAATTAGCAGTACTATGGGGATCAGGGGCATGTGGTAGTTTAGCAGGATTTCAAGCAGAGTATCACTGAGCTGGAGCCCTGTAAGGAGCTATTGGATGATCAGAGCTGGTGAGGGGGCAGCTCTAGGGACATGTCCACAGCTCTCACCCTGCCAGTATTAAATCCTGACTCTGTAGTTCTAAAATCGTGACACTGATGAATTAAAAGCCTTTTTGAAGGTACAAGGAAAAAAAATCTAACATTTGTTTAGCACTTTAAAATCATAAGCCATTTTTTTCTGCACTAATGGTATCTCATAATAAAGCACATCAGATGGGAAAAGTGCAGTGTCATGATTTCAGAGGCAGAAACACAGAAAGTTTATAAATTCCTTATTTAACATTTTTTCACCTTTTTTTTTTTTTTTCAAGAAGAGGTTTTCTGTTCACTTCAGAAAAAAGTTTGCTTCATTGATTCTCATGGCCACTGCCCAGCTCTTTGCTTTCAATTAACATTCCTGAAAATGAAACAAACAAAAAAAATCACTTGTATAAATGTTTATGGAAAACAAATAAAAACATCTCTGAATGCCATCAAAGTAGATACATTATTTTTATTCCAGCATATGTTTATGAATACATTCTTGATGTACTCTGCCAGCTCTAGCCTTAAATTTGGACTGTAGAAAGCATTTCCAAAATTCTTTTCCGCTTCTCTCTGAACCACCATGTTTATTCACTCACACTGGTTTGTGTTTTCCATATGTTATCTCTAAAAAACAGGATTCCACAAAACTATGAATGCAGTAAATCTTGAGGCAAAGAGGTATTTGACATGTTTTCCTTATTAAAATCTTTTGATATCCTTCAGATACATAAAACCTAAGCCCAAACAAAGCACTGACCAAAACTGTGCAATTACTGGATTGCCAGTTACATAAAACAGTCCACCACCATTTTAATGGTTACCAAGATGCTTGCTGAGTACTGAGTCTTAATGCTAACACTGATCTGTCTGGGATTCCTGCTGATTTTGAAAGGCAGATCCTGGTTCCTGACCACGTTAGTGCAGTGTGGTATCTTTCCCTTCCACAAGAAAAACTAACTATGTAGAGCATTAATAATTTGTGTTTGGGAAGTAGCAAGGATGATAAAGCTCTGACTGTCAGACTTCCACAACTGCACAGTATCTTTGCACGTGCCTTGCTTCTGAAAGGAAACCCTTGGCAGGAACATACAGACTGGGTGTTAGTACACAAGCATAGGCAGTGAGCCACCTATAGAGACATTTACATTACAAATCCTGCTTTACATGCTCTTGAAAGACGACTGTCTACCTAAATTGTGTTCATATACTCTTGCTTACACCATCCTATAAGGCCAGATTTGAGCATTTTTCTGGACTGCAAGGATTCTTTTAGTTGTGCTGGTACTTGGCTTGTTTGCTCTGGAAATGTAAAAAAATATATATTTGATTAACAGCTGCATTGTTCATATTAACATATCTGTTAAATGCTTTTGCTGTGTTGAAATATGTGCTTAAGTTATGCTGCTGTTGTTGCAGCTGGTGCTATGGTTGGTAATGGTACCACTCCAAGCAAAGAAGAGAGCATTTTTACTACCATATGGTATACACCAATGCCATTATCAGGAGAAAGCTATCTGTAAAAAAGAGACACAAATAACAAAAAAAATTACCTTAGCTTCATACATTGATGCATTTAGGAAGACACACTAAGTATCTGTAAAAAATTGTCATTTTTCTAAAGGACACATTCTGTTTGTATTATTATAATATCTTGAAAAATACACTTCTGGCTGTTTTTTAACCATACTGTAGATAACAATACAACGTTGGTGGTCTTTATTGTGTTTTGGGGGCGGGGGAGGCTATTTGCTTGAAAGCTGTTCTAAAAAAAATAATAGGATTATTCTCATCTTTCATTTAGTTTAATAATACACTACATACATTTGTCAATCAAATTAGAATTACTGTCAGACCATAATAATGCATTTTAGTTTAGCCAATATCAGTCAGACCTGATTTATTTGCTTAATACAAATCTAATTGACTTTCAGGCTGCTCTTCTCTTTTCAGCTGTTAACCGACCAAGTACATCTTTAATTTCCAAGACCGATGGTTTGGTAGCAGTTGAGAGGAAGAATGATTTGCATAAGGCCCCAGAAGGGTGCCAAAACTCTTCACGCTTTAAACAACAGCCTTTATTATTCTGTAAGTGGATGTGTTGAATTTTCATGCTTTTGTTTCCAGTTCAGCCCTGACAGAAAGAATAAAGTAGATTTTGCCAGCACCCCTGCTGTGCCCTGAGGGAGAAATTCAATGTGCCTCATTTGTCTTAATTGGAGAACCGCCCTTAGCACCAGCTTTTTCTATGAATATATTAGCATAACAGACAGAAAAGTCTAAGCCCACCTTTTTTTTTCTTTTTTTCTTTTTCCTTAAAGTATTTTTTTTATTTCTAAACAAAAATAAAAGCTGAAAAGAAGAAAAATATAGCATCATCTTCCAGCCTTCTTACTATTATTTTTGTTGTAAACCACACTTTGCAGGAAAAAGGCATCCAGCCTATTTTATCTCCTCAGTGTTGTTAGGAGCTGGGTAGAGAAAAATGTGATAAATATCATCCAGGAGAGAGAGCTGAAAGCTGCTCTTTATTCTTCATAATGTACTAATCCTATATATTAGTTCTTTGGCTGCTTGTGTTGCTACGTTTTCTGATGGAGGAGATGGTTTTACACAGAGACGGATGGGCAGTAACTAGGAATGGATCTAAGAAAAACAAAACACAATCTTACAAAAGTGAATTTATTAACACTGAAACAAAATGCAGTTACCTCTATCAAAGAAAGATTTCAAGCCCCATGTCTATTAATTTGAGAAATATTAAATTCATATTCACGTTTTTCATTTCATAAAGTAACTACAAGTCTGGACAAACAATCTGTGCAGTGTAAATCATTTTTAAATCAGGTCTCTTTCAGTGTCAGATTGAGCTAATGAGATTTAAAGGGCAGATTTTAAAGAAGAGGTACTTAGTTTACATGTTTTTATGACTAATATTAATCCTTATATCTGTTAAAGCAGCCACCTATTGCTTGTACATGAAAAACGTGGGAAATAAGTAATTTTTGCTAGTGTGTCATGTATGAATTTTCTTGGAAATGTGGCTGCATTTTAGAAACTGATGAATCTATATTTAGTCTTGATATTTTTCCCTCGAGGTTCCAATACACTGCATCAGTCACATAGCCACTTAAATAGAAGCTTTCCATGTACGTTAGAATAAAGATTTGTTTGTGGGGGTTTTAGGCATCTCATAGACATTGTGAAAAATTAAAGTATTCTTTAGGGCAGGATTTTTTTCAGTCAGTCAGCTGGACGAGTTAATGGCTTAGAGGTTTGATTCCAGCAAGAGCCAGGGTGGGGTTGTTAGCACAGCCCCTGGAGAAACAGGAGACTCTTAATTCTGGTACTTACTCTCGCCTGTTCTGTGCGGCAATTTATCAAAGCCAGCCACCACTGTAGCATTAGAAGTCTTTCACACATCTTCCTTCTCCTATTACTCATTACTGAACCATTTTTCTCCTGCATGCACAGCCTCCCTAAAACATGCTCAGCAGCTCTTGGCTGGAATTTTCTTCTGTCTTTAAGAGTGAAAATAGAAAAGCTTTTTGCATTCTTGTGCAAATGGATACAGAGAATAACAATTTAGCATGATGTGTTTCTGAAAATATGTTGGTGTCTTGTTTTGATTGGAATAAGAGATAATTTGTTTATAGGAAAATGGTGGTTAGACCAATGACAGTAGGCATCCCATTCCAACTGTTTTTATTTATGCTAGAAAAATGGTAATGATTTATAGAATTCATCTGATAATCCAAACTGTTCCACTGAGCAAACAATCCAGCAAATCAGAAAGACAGCCTTGTACTCATCGTGTCTCTTTGCTTGCTCCTTCTCTATCTCCAGTGTTCTTTGCTTTGGTTTCCAACTGGAGGTTGTTCAGACCTGCCTAGGTTAGAAGGGATAACTTCTTAGGACACTCCTCAGAATAATTAGAGGGAATATCCTCTTTGTCCATGCATTTCCAGGAAACTTCCTGGGGTATTTATGTCTAATATTGTTTGTTTCATATGAAAGAATTTAAAAATCTCTCAGTGCAACATAGGCTGGCAGTAATATGTCACTTCTTGAAGTAATGAAATGGTGAAGAAAAATGCCTTATCTCCACATTGTGATCTATAAATTTCCTGGTTTAAGCAAATTTCAACAAATAATTTGCATGAAAAAAAAATTGTAGTGTAGGTAGAAGGACACATCGCAGGGTTACATCACTGTTATTTGTTATGGTGTTTGGAAGCTTCTATGAATAGCACCCTTTTGATGGATCAAAGCATCCTCTCATTTTTCCCAGCACTAAACCCTCTTCCAGTGCTGAACAAACAGATGGTCACAAACCAAGGAATGTACACTTTAAATAACTCTCTGCTGATTATTTGCATGTGTACCACACTGCATATTCACAACAAACCCTTGTTCTGTCACGTCTGTCTGTGTTTTGAAAAGTGTTTGATTTCTAGAGTTTTGTAAGATTATGCAGTCTCCAGTGAATTAGATCTATTGTCATACAGGTTCTGGTGAGTAGTAGTGGGTCCTTCACAAGTAATTTTCTTCAAGCCTCTGAGTGACTGATTCTTAACCTAAGGACTCTGCTGTCATATTTATCCATCCTCTCCATGTAAATGGGTGCATTTTCCATCCTTCTTCTTGAACAAAATAATGTGGAATAGCACCTGCCTCCTCTAAGAGTCCTTGGGATGGAGTCCATACATGACAGCATTTGAAAAGCTTTCCAGGGAGGAATAGTCACTGGGTTCCTTACAAAGTGAGACCATCTGAGGAATGGTTAACTGCTTTCCACAGATGGCAAATATATGATAAAGGACTGTGGATTTATGTAAGAAAAGTAGGTGGTGTTTGATGGAGACAAGAAAATATGGCTGGCTGATAAGAGGGAGCATACACAGAGTTAAAAAAAAAATCTCCTCTTATGAGTAATCCTTTACCTGGGAACCATAAACTCAGCTCAGTATTAATGGGTAGGTTCTGCACATGTTTATTCACACAACCACCCAGGTGGGTGAACAACTGTAAAAAGGAACGTGTATTCAGCTCAGATTTTTTTCTTCTTCTAATTCAAAAACGTACCCACTTAAAAAAATAGCTCTCTGCTAAGTTTTAGTGTGCACAAGTACCTAATCATCTGTTTCCAGTTATACCACTCCATTTCTGAACTTTTGTGGATTCATGAGGCTGTCTGCATGTGCAGTGGCTTTAAACATTCTCTATTCTTTATGGAAATTAATAAAAGTCCCATTTGTGATGTTCACAAGGCTACCCCACATTGGTAGCCATTAAGTTCAATATTACCCTCCCAGAGTATTGAAGGAGGTAAGGATATGTTATGTGTTCCAGTGGGTGCCCAACCAAAAAGAGGCATTCACATCTTAAACACACAAACTGTAACTATTCATATGTAACATAAATAATGTTCTTTTCCAGAAGTATGGTTTTCAAGACATACCTGACTGAGGGTAAGATGGTGTCATTTTCACTGTTTATGAATAGGGCAGTGTGCAAATCCACAAGCCACATACCTTATGTGTAGCATCTGTGTCCTAAGAAACGTTCTCTCCGTCTCCACGTCACACAAGGGTTATCATCATAAATACTTATTCCCATTCAAACTATTGAGTAAATAGGCAAATAAAATGCATGCAGTGTTCTGCCATATTCTGAGCTGTTTATTCCACAGATCTGTAGTTAATGGAACACGAAATTTTATTAAAATGTCTGAATTATTTGCAAACCCTTGTTTTAGCTCCATTTTTATGTCTTTTTTTCACTGATGCTTGTTGATATTTTTGTGGAGGTTTTTGGTTTGGTATGTTTTTTTCTGAAAGAAGTTTATGTTTCAACAGGACCAAACAAAGAGTTTTAACATACGGTCGTGCTGGGTCTGTGGCAATGAATTACATAAATAAATTTTACATGGAGAGATAAAAGCCCTTTCCAAATATTTTTGAAAGATTAAAGGCTAAAAACATTTGCATTGGCACGTGCATAACCTAATTTACTCCTGTGAACATATTCCTAATGTTCAAAGGATGATTTAGTGGGGAAAAGGTTATGCTTTCTTTCATATTGTTTTCATTATTCAGGAGCTGGAGAGATAACAGTGCCCACCTAATGTCTGTCTCTCAATGGTACACAAATAGAGCACTGAATTGAAAACTTTGTATAAGATTAATTTTTAAACACTGATTGAATTACATAAAAGAAACTACAGTGATTGCATATTCTTCTTTTATTAATAGAATTACAGGAGTACATATAAATGTTAGTGCTACACAGTAGACTGCAAAGACAGTTCTCTGCAGATGTGTCTTGTGACAGAATTACTGCTCTTATCAGAAAGGATCTGGAGCTCAGATCCCTCTACAGTGGCTCATCTGTTCAGCTTTCTCGCAGATACTTAATCCAGCAAGTTACTGGCCTGCCAGAAAGCTATCAAAAGACATTTGTCACTGGATCAAAATCAAATATGTATCCTGGCTGTTAAGAAGGGCTTTGTTGGACTAAATGACTGCACCGTTTTAGACAGTGCTGCAAGATTAATGATGACACTGGTTGTCCAATTTTCACCCTTGAGGCAGTATTACAGAGATGTGCCCTTTCTGTGCACCTGATGTTACGCATATCAAATGCATCATTCCTTCTGCTGTGAGTCTTAGTAATGATCCATGTTTTCTGCTCTCCCTCCACAGAGGAAGATTAACATGGTGTGGGTGTAATTTATTTTGGGGAGGGGGTTGCTGCGTAGAAGTATACTTGCTGGAGTTATATTATAAGGGTTAATCACCTAATCACAGAGAACACTTAAGAAGTGCATGTCTCTGACAGAATGAGGCCTCTGGCATATACTTTTGAGCCAATACAAATGAACTGTTCCTCCCCATCATCATTCTTCAAAAAGGTATCAGTCAGCAACTTGTCTTCGATAAGCCTTATATTCTTTGACCTAATCCAAAGCCCATGTCTCCTGTATGTATTTTGTTGGGACCTAATACTAAATGTAAGCATAATTTCACAAAATAATTCAGAAAATAATGCTCTTCATGATAGAATTTTGGCCATCCATACATCAGAAGACTGATGAATAAGCAGCATGGCTGGCACCATTCAGTATCTGTGCAGTGTTTTTCTCCTAGGTCATATGCTGAGCCACTCTCCAATGTTTCCATTTGCCCTGATAATGACTTTACATGCAACTTCCAGCTTCACGATTTTCTTTTCACAAGGTACTGAGTGGCTTGTTCGCTCCTGCTGCTCATGTCAGAGACAGTTGAACTTGGAGGTCAGCATGAAGAGAAAAGAGCAATATAATTGCATACCACAGAGGCCAGATGTTCAGTAAAATCATAGGGAATCTTGTCAGGAAGCACCATTGAAGTTCCTGGGAGATTCACCACTTTCCCAAAGGAAACTGGAAAATTGTATTCCAAAACGCAGTTATTCCTTAGCAGTAAAATGCCAAGGGAAACAACATGTTCCCATTTTTCCTATTAATTCTGTTATATATCTTGTCTCTCCTTTCTCCTTAATTTCTTTCGATGTCATTGTGATCTACCTGTAGTACAAATTATAGCTGACAAACCATAAGTGCTCTTAATTTGAGGAATGGTTTTGTTTCTGTTTGTTGTTATGACACATAATGAAAATATCAAAACCTCTAAGATATATATTTCACAAATGTACAGGGAGCACAACAGCCTCTCTTTTAGGCATGGTACTCCAACAGTTTAACACAACTAACTAGTCAGAATGTTTTATATGTTTTCTACAATATTGTGCTGCTTTGTGGTACAGTAGCTAACAGAAGTCGTGAGTTCTGCATTTGAAAAACCTGTATGAAATATAAAGCTAGACAGCAGCTTCTTGAATAGCTGAACTTAACATTCACTTTTTATTGTGTTAAAAGAAGCACCATAACTAAGAACAAAAATGTGTGAATAAATCCAAGTTAACAACAGATGAGCAGTGACCAAACTTTCGACATCATAGAAAAGGATTTATGTCAAATGTTTTTAAGTGGTTTCAATCAAAATTCATATATAAATGTATGTATTCACGTATATAATCCCAATACTTTTGCCATCAAAGTGCATAAGAAAGAAGCAACTCACGTTTATAATTTTACAGATTCAGATTTTAAACAGCTGCTGAAGCAGAAAGCCTGAGGTCAACACACACATTTGATACTTCATTAGCGAACTGGCCAAGTTCAACTTGTGAGATGGGAATTACAGTCTAGTAAGCACCAGATGTCATCTTCACTGTTACAAAGGTACAAATTAGTGCACAAGAGGAACAGATTTTTGGTGCTGCCCAGCTAACTTTCTGTGATAGACACTAGGAGCAATTAAATGAAGCTAGACTGGATGAAAGCTGGTATTTTTCTTGCCTTTCCCTCCTTGGTAATTTCTTACTTTCCTTTCCTTGCTTTCTATTCAAGTTATTACTATAGCAGTGGAAGTCAGAAGGGGAATTACTTTTTCAAGTAAATTTGGTATTTTACTTTCTTCCATTTCTGTGTTTGTGAAAACTTCCAGTGGGAGAAACTTGGAGGATAAGCTTGTGTGGACCCCTTCTTCTAATTCAAGCAATGTTTAATTACTACTGGAAAAAACTCTCTAAAGTAGATGGATGTAATAAAACCTGTATCTGCAAAACTTTTTTTAATTTTTTCACTGCAATCTTCAGACTCAGACATGTTTTTAAAAGCTTCTCTTCTGAAATAATGCTAAAGCTGATATTTCTTGGGAGTTGTCAATCAGGCTTGTGCTCCCACCTTTAAAAATTAATTAAAACTAAATTTCTTGTTTGGTTTGACCACTCCTCACTATAACATCTGAATAGCTCATTGTATGAAAGCTAAATAATAACATACAAAACTTAGGCGTTTCTTTGTCTTGAAACAACATCAGTGGAAGTGTTGACTTTCCTAAAAATGTATGCCAGGAATTTCTTGTTTGGAATAAAAGTTATTGAGAAGAAACAAATGCTGCAGTTGTATGTATGAGAACTCAAATATCTTTCTTGACACAATTGAATATGAAACTACTTTATCTTTCTGACCCCAACACTCAGATAGAGTAAATTTAGCTTTACTTTGTTGATCCCAGTAACAAATTAATCAATGGCAATCTCATCTCTATAACAGCTTATTTTGTCAAGCTCAAGTTTCGCTCATTTTGCTGACAGGACAAAGTTGTCCATTTCAAGGGGAGACAGAATTGAACTGTATTATTCACCCAAGAAGCCATTCCTTACCAAGGTTTGGATGGGTCATATATACTGCTAGCACAGTGGTGTCTACTGCATATGTTTGAATAGCTTTTTGCACTAAAATGTCCTTGTAATAGGCTTTGTCTCTGATGTTCAGTTGCCACAAAAAGCTACTGGTAATATTATGCTCTTCTTCTGTTGTCAGCTGCTGATAAGTTGGGCAGTTTCTGTCTTCACTGATTCTAGGTATGGGAGGATGTATCATTAGATTTTCTATGTAATGTAGATATGGCAAGACTTTTCAAATCATTGTAGCTTCCACATAATTTAATATTACTTAAGTGTCTCATTTCTCACCTTCTAATTAGAATATACTAAATTGTTTCAGTGATCCTGACTATGAAAATGCACAGTCACTGAAGTATTTCTCACCCTAATGTTATCAAGTCTGTAAGACTTTAACAGGAAAAAAAAAACCCTAAATGTAAATTTCCATTCCCTTTGTATAACATTTATGCAGTAAAGAATGAGTTGAGTATATGACTTTTCATTTCTAGATAGCTAGGAATAGTAATGCATGAGCTGCAGAAGAGAGCATTAATCTCTCAAGCTGCTAAGAAATGAAATGTCATATAGAGTGACTTGTTCTTCACTGGTGCTTTCTCAGCATTGAGATTTTTGGGTTTTTCCCTTGTAACATTCTTCATCAAAAGAAAAAAAAACCCACTTCTGATTATATTAGATTAGAGGAAAACCATAATGTCTCATAAATTGATTCAGATGCTGTTTTTGAAGTTCTCGTGTATCATTCCTTTCTTCTCATGGGTAAGTAATTTAAATTTGTAGTTCCCAAAGGCAAATGTTGGACAAGTGCAAGAGGAAGGCTCTGACAGTTTTTCACATTTATTTTATTCTGTCGCAACAGTGCTTATTTCTAAATGGCTTTTTTTTTTTTAATTTTTCTATGCTTCTGCTTTTAATTCAAACTAGCAAGAACAGTTATGTGATGTTTTGGCTTATTTGCAGGCATGAGCACACACAGATACATGCTTATGTGAGTTCATTTGAGTGAGCCCGATGATAAAAATTTCTTTGACAAAAACATTTGGTTACCTTCCTCACCCTCCAGGTCGAATGTTCACAGGGAATCAAATCTTCTGTTTACTGGCTGTGTATCATTTTTTTTTACACCACTTAGCACCGCTTTTCCTTTCTCAGAGGATGTAATTGGAACCTGGGAGATGTGGAGACCTTGAATGAGCTTCTTGTATGGAAGGATGAAATTCACTCCTGGAGAATAATTAGTTTCCTTTAATGTGGGGACTTTTTTATCAGGAGTCATGATTTTGATGGGGTTTTATGAGCTCCTGTAATGCTAACATCCTCAGAGATGTAATCCTGTCAAGTGTTGACACAAAGCTCCAAATGAGTTGTGGAATCAGTTATGGATCAGGATTATGTTATTATCATTATTATTATTATTATTATTATTATCATTATCATTATTATTATTGTTACTATTATACAGTAGTATTATATACTGATCTGACCCCACATGTATATAATGAAGAAATAAGAAGTCATCTGATGATGTGTCATATTTTATCTAATGAATCACTTTTGCTAAGTTGCAGGAATTTAAGGCACTCTTTAAACTGAATTTCATTTATTTCTGCACATATTCTGTACCCATTGCACAATTCATCTGTAAAAACTCAGGGTGGCCTCTTCTGTTTAATTTTCTGCTCTGTTACTCAGAGACAGCTCCAGAAATCTCTGTGCACTTTAGAACATTCAATAACAGTTTTGGAATTCTGGCCAGTCAGGATGTCTCAAATGTCATGGCAACACCGAAACTGACCTGATTTCACAGAAGGGACTGTAGAAGTGTTCATGTGCACATTAACTGCTCATGTGTGGCTCAGTGACCCCTAGCAGAAAAATCAAGACCTTAGAGAAACTGGGCCTTCTATCATACAGTTCTGCCTTTTAAATAGAACTAGCTCTTGCAGAAGATCACTATGAAAAGACAGAACATTGACAAGTATTGTAGTACATCATGAAAAGAGTGAAAGGCAAAATAATGTGTGTAAAGGAGAGCAATTCCCCAAAGCAAAAAACATCTGAGAATTTTAATGTGAAAAAGGAAAACCAGCAGGTTTGTCAAGCTGCTAAAACTTCTTTGTATACACAGTGCTATTGCCTTATGTTTGCTTTTTCTTTTTTTTCCTTAGGCTTCAAGTGTTTACAGTATATTACTAAGACACTGTGGATGTCTTCTTAAACACCCACAATGGTGTCATGGGCTGTAAGATAGATGGCAGTTTAAGGATGTGTCCTTCTCTCAAAGAAGGCCAAGATCCTGGCCAGGATATCAGACTTCATCTTGGAAAGTTGTATCTACCATTACTGAAATAGATGGGACTGCAGTGATGTCCTTGTCCATGTGACTGTTAGTCTTTTTGAAATCTATTCTGCCTAGGAATTCAAAAAATTACCAATACACTTGCCCCTTAGACTTGGATGAAGAAATATTCCTCTACAGTAAATTGTTCTTGCTTGTTCCTACAATAGTCAGCTTGATGCCATATCACCTCCCTTCATACGAATGAATGCCATATCTCAGATTTGCTTTGGGGAATTTTATAATGCAATGCTAACTTTTCAACAGTTGCTTTAACTTAACTGTTGCTTCTTCTAGCACACTCTAAAGAACTGCAAGAGATAAAGTATATTCCAGGGTTTCACTGTCTTTGTGGGTGATAATAGCAACATAATTTCATATCTATTCATAGAATTTCATATAGCATTCATATTAATCTCCCTCTTGCTCTAAGTCTTAGCCATGCTACAAAACTTTCTTCAGGATATGTTCTAAGTCCTGGAAATTTAAAGACTTTCCATTGATTGCTCAGGATTCTGTGTTAGTTGTCAAAGGCCAAAGAACAGAGTACTACCGAAGAAGAGCAGCAGGTGTAAATTAGAACATTCTTTTCCAATGCCTTTCAAGAAATTTCTCCACATGTTTGTCAGTGGATGAAAACACCCACAGAGATCATCATACGCCTATGAATTGTTTGATGTTTTGTAAGAAATTATCCTAGATGATCAACAAAAGCAAATTCACTTATCAGCTGCATGATGCTGGTGAATTCCTGTAGAGCCAGACAATTCATTGCTTTTATGGATGCTATTTTATGTCTTGTCATTTGTCTTTGAACAGCTACTCATTCTGTGGGAGACAAATTTGTGTGTTCCTCTTTTATGCCTCTTAGTATTTTCACTTTCTAGAAAACCAGTAAGTATGTGGGGGTGGTATCACTCACCTATTTGCATCTTCTTTCCCTTACTGATTGTTTGCTTGCTGGATGGTGTAAAATGTAACTCATACTTGGGGATTTCTTTATCCTTTGTGACTGTGATGTGACAGTATTGTCGTAATGAATTTAATTAATACAAAGACCCATCCACAGGGTGTGGGTGTTAGGAGATTTTGAAGGAAACTAAATCAGTTTTACAAAGAAAGTACTTCTGAAATTACTAAATTACTTTCACAGTATCTAAAAGCTGTTCACTACAGTACTTGACCATGATATCCTGCTTTATTTTCCCTTTCTTGTAGCACTTGTGGCTCCTACATTGATATCCTGGAATTAATATTCTGTCTTCTTTCCTAAACTGAATTCTCTCTTGCACCTGTTTGTAAGAAGCATAAGGACCTTGTAAGCCTTTCTGTGTTACTGCCAGGTGTTAAAAGTTCCTCTAGAAGAGAGACCTCTTCTTATCATTTCCAGCTCATTTTTATGCTATGTTAACTACTGCCCCAAAAATATTTACTGACAACAAGCTAGTCATATCTAAGTGCATGAATAGTTGGAACTTAGGAATTTAACTTTTTTAAGCTATTTTATTTTGTGTTCTCAGTGGTTTTGTTTTGTTAAAAAATTATGAATTTAAATTTTGCTTGAGATGCTGGTGTGCTTAGAGCACTGTTGTGAAAGATAAAGGGCTATGCCAAGTGGAAGACTTCAATGGCTATAAAACTGTTGTATTTCTCGTTGAAAAGGGCCATCTTAACAAGGGCAAACGGGGAAAACACAGCTTCAACAAGCTCTGGAACAGAGCAGCTTGGGAGAGCAGAGGGAATTTATCTCCTAATTCATAAGCTAAAACACATGACAAAGCAAAACTTTCTACTGTAGTTCCTGAGGGTATGCAGGGGTTGAAAGGGGATGAAAAGGAATTAAGGGTGATTTTCAGAGAGGAAAAATGCTTATTCACACTATGCAAGGAAAACACATTACAAACAACTTTTGAGGCAAAGGAAAATGTCAGCAATTAAATAGCAATTTCACTGTGATATTTGTGTACATGTATGTATATCCATACATTCATACATATAGATAGAGATATACATACACACACATATAGACATGTATGTATATCACATACACATTTATTTAGGATGTATCTGTAGTTCTGATCACCCAGAAATCTCAAAATATCATGCAAATGTTAACCACTGTATTCTTAGAGTAATCCTGTAAAAACATCTTACCAACAAGGAAATTAGGCTACAAAGAGGTTAACAATCTCCCCATGTTGACACAAATTGTGTGTTTATTCCCTGTTATTACAAAAATAAACACAAGTGTGTTTATTCCCTGTTATTCCCTGTTATTACAAAACATAACAAAGCTATTGTCACCTGTTGCTGGGGAAGAACTGTGCTGCAGGAATGAAAGGAAAGAGGGAAGCTACTTCAGGATGGGAATGTCCACAGAACAAAAGCTTTATTCTAAAATAGTTCCAGAAAAGAAAAATACAGTGAGCAGAAGTGTGTTGAAGTGTAGTGCCAAAAAATATAAGAAACAACGAGAAAAAAATTAAAATAAAAGAAAGAAAACATGGTGAAAAAAATTTTTCATATTCAACAGGGTCACTGAATCTTTATTTTCTTTTGACCTTGTTGCAGTTTTTTAGTGTCATGGTAAATTAACTGTTTGACATATGCATCCAAAGTGATCAGGACAAATAATATGCCAACAAATGGTGTCACTGGAGTTTTTTTATCACCTGCTTTTCTGTGTCCACTCTTAGTACAAAAGTGAGGCATCTATCATGCTAAGGGTGAGCTGGATCCAAGCTTGGGAATTATTTGGCCTTGAAATATTAATTACAATCATAAGAAAACACCACAGCCTTTTATTTTCTGAAGCTATGTTTGTACATGGGCTCTAGAACATCACTTTTATGCACAATGACATAAATTTATGTTTAAGGCAGATACTTGTCTGGCCTTGCTTGCACCTTTGCATGGAGGGAACAGGGGGTAGAGGATTGTTGTGCAGCTCCATTGCACAGAAAAACTCTCAACCGTGTTATACTTTCTGCTACTCAAGTTTAGGGCAGAAATATGAGACAGGATTAGAAATAAGGTGTGTATTGGACTTGCTCCCATAAAAGGCGTATGTAGAACACATTGAAGTTTGTGTCTGTGTCTTGGCCAGAAGTCCCAGTCAGTTCAATCCAGTCTAGCTGTAAGCAGTCCCACTCCCAGGTTAATGTGCTTTTTTTTTGTGCTGTGATAACACTGGGAAATTTTTTTTGCCATTTGTTTTTCCTGAGCTAAATGGAACTGCCCTATGATCTCCTGATCTGTGAAAGAGTGGGGGGAACCAGGGGATTATATGAATCCTTGGTGAGACTTGTGGGAGAGATTTTTGCAAGCATATGAGAGGAACAGAGAAAGATTGGAGTCTTCTCTGCCATGGACTTTGAGTTCTTTAGAAAATTAAATCAAAATCCAAGGTTCTCTATTAATTTCCGTTCTTCTTGAGACACAGAGCTCAGAGCTTGTTGACATATATTTTCCAAATCTTTTGCCTATAATTTCCTCAGTTTTTTTTCTAAACTGAACAATTAGATTCTAAATTGAAAACTTCAGCTTCTCAGACTATTTACACTTGTATCCTTCTTTGGGCATAGGTGCAGCCACATGGAATAAACATTTTGCTATTTCTTTCTTTCATATGATCTGTATTTGAAGGAGCAGAGTAGACTACTTCTTCTTTCTATGGTCTGTCAAGAATTTCTCAATGATCCTTTCTGCTCTGGTGTGCAGAAATGAGGCCAGTTTGTGACACAAAACCAGGAGTTCCTAGAATAATATTTATTATTTTTCTGACCTAGCATGGGTTTGATCTTTCCAGACTGTTCTTGTTTTCACCATTTCTGACTCTCTTTGTGTCTCTAACAATAATATTTTCACTGTTATGATTGTCTTTTAATACATACATGTGGTGCTTGATTATGTGGTCACATACCACTTCCTTTTTAGGATGTTATGCTGTAGTCTCTGGGCTTCCATGTCCCAGACCTAAAAAAGCCCTGTGCACTTGTTTAGGTTTAAATTATGTGAGACAATTTAGGATTATAGGATAATTCAGGTTGTGAGGGACCTCAGGAGGTCTCTGGTCCAGTGTTATGTTTACAGTAGGGTCAGCTCTGAGGTCAGAGCAGGATGCTCAAGGCTTCGTTCAATTAGGTTTGAAACCCACCAGGGAGTGAGACAGCAAAAATTGAAAACCTGACAGTGCATAAAGCAAACCACAAGTGTATGTTTTTGCAAGACTAGTGTTTAGACAGAGGTGCATGGTGTTTTGGGATGACATGTTGTAAATATTACTAAACAAAATCATGCTTGGAAGTTGTGTGTAGGAAATGCTCAGTGAAATGTATGAATGAGTAAAAATTAATTAAGCTTGTGATCATCTTTAACAGAAAGGCCTCATATGAAAAAAGCTTTCTGACAACACATGCATTTAAGACAACCATTTTTTTCAATACTGGTCTCTCTCTCAGGCAGCTGAGTTGTTCTAACATCTCACTGCCATTGCAATGAGCAGGACTCATCATCCCACTCTTCTTTCATTTCCTTTCACTTTTCTGCATCTGGCTGTGTAATCCCAACAGTCTCACATACCCACTCCAGGACACTCCAACAAGTTAATTTACTCAATGATATACTCCCTCTATCCCACACCAAGTCAGTTTTCTGCAGATTTAGTGAGCTGAACTTACTCATGCACATGGACAGCAAAAGGGAAGATGAGGTATAGGGAGGATGAGGTATAGGGAGGATGAGGCTGCTCATTTTCACAACACCATGACATTAGATTGCTCATCTGGTGGCAATCTGCACTTCTAACCCTTAAAAATTATTTTAATAAGTTTTTAATAAAACTTTTTAAAAATTTATTTAAAATTTAATTTATTTAATTTAAATAGTATTTAAATTATATTAAATGGAACGAGGTCTACAAATATTCATTTTCAGTCAAGCACCATTGACAGTGAGATTTCTAGTAAAACTTGGGCTTTGCTTTTGCTATATTTTAGGAATGTCACTGGTATGTATGTGTGCACTCTGTGTGCATCATACACTATACAGAAGCATACATGCATGAATAGTCTGTGGAATTTTCCAGCTACTTGGATGTTGTGTTTATGCCCTGACCCACCTCTACAGAGTGTATGTAGCAATAACTGTGGGGTATGTCTTAGAAACCATATAAACGTCTTGAAATACCATTGGATGGTAGACCTTGCAGTCTGCAACTGAACTCAGTAAAATACACAGAATTGTTATCATATTAAAATAAATGGACTGTAAAATATGGGGGGGAGGGTATTTTGACATATGTTGTACACAGACTGAACAAAAAATTGCTCAATAATTCTGAAGACTAATTCTGTAATTAAGGACTAGTATAATTAAAAATGTTCATGGCACAGAGTTAAGATTGTGCATTCTGACTATTGAATACTTAATCATGGTACCATAATATTCTCCTTATTACAGATTTTGAGTGGCAATCCTCAATGCTGGAAAATAATTAGCTCAAATATTTATCAATTGTGAGATGCACACTCTTACTGAAAAACTTCATTCAGATTGAAAAGCCAAATAAGGAGAAATCACGTCAAAATGAGAAACAGAACAGAAAAAAATGTCAGCTGGAAATGCTTTTTTACTGTGTGTTTTCTACTCTCTCCAGTTTCCTCACAAAATCAGCTAATTTTTTTTACCTCTCTGTCTAGAATAAAAAGCCTAGAATCTCTAAAATAACTGAGGATTTAAAGGCAAGAGAGCATGTTTTAACACTGAAATACTTGAGGTCTGCTTCAGCTGATATGTTCCAACCAATTCCAAAACTATCAACAATGGCAGATAATTAATGAATTATGAAGTAGTTCTATCTCATTGTTGGTTCCAGATGCAGGGAGTCCATTGTGATTTTTTAAGTTCAATGAGACACTTATTTAATCATGTTTTTAACTAGATCATTAATTGCAATTTGTTTCATTGTTGTTGAAAATTGTTCTCATACAATGTCATTAAGAGTTAGAGAGAAAATAAAATGTTTGATTTCCTAACTTACAGAAGAAAAACATGTTTAAAGATTTTAATTTTTTTCAGACTTCAGTCCATTTCCAATCAAAAATGGAAATATCAATAGAAATCTTTACTTCTCTTGTCATCCAGCATTCTGTTCCCACATTTAAAGGTACCAAGTGACAGATATCAGACAACTGAAGATTAATATCTGATTATCTTCTTCTGTCACTGTTTCCCTGATGGAAAATAAAATCTCTTTGTGATGACGCACAATTATAGTAAGAATAGAAATTAATTTCATGAACAATCAGTAAGCCGGTTTTGCCCATTTTGCTCTCATTATTTTACTTCCTTGAGCCAGTGGGGAAGCGGAGATTTGTAACCAGGTGATAATGTTGGGGAGACAGCATCACTAGACAACAGGATCTAATCAAGACCATCAAATGAACGCTTACATTCATCAGCTGCCAGCTAATCAGACACAGGGCTAGGTGAGCAGTAGCCCTGTCAGGACAGTCTGGGGCAGCTCCTGCTGCCTGGGCTGTGTCAGGAGTCCTCTCCCTGCCTGGTGCTGCCCTGGCCAGGCGCTCGGTCACCTAGCGCTCACGGTGCTCTGGGGACTCTGTGCCAGCGGCAGGGCTGCCACGCATGATTACAAGAGATATATGGGCCAAGTACACTTTCTTTTCTCACTTGAATTGGAAACGCCCTCACAGGTCTGTTGCAAGCCGGGCTGTCACAAGTGGGACTTTAGTGAGGGCCCCCAAGTGATGCTACAGTACTGTCACCCAGGAGGCTGAAGCGGTGGCCAGAGCTGTGGCCAGGAGCTGGGAGCCACATGGCAGAGCCCTGCTGTGCACAAAGCAGTGATTTAGGAAGAGGGAGGCGTGTGCAGACACTTCATCCAGCATAATCTGCTCCAGTACAAAATTATTCCTGATCCAAACAGAACTAAAATATCCACATTTGCACAGGGCGCTGTAGCCAGTTTGCTCCAGGGTAAATTGCCTGTAGAGGTGAATCCCAGCTCAGGGATTTCGTGAGAGTCTGCTGCTCGCTGTGCCTAAACTCACAGTGTCAGCAGCTTTTAATCATATTAGCTGAGGAATTAGTGCATGTCTCAATGCAATCTGCATCATCCACCGTAAAAAAAACATTATGAGTGTGTAGTTTCTTCTTTAAGGGAAAGATGGAGCAACAGAAGGGATCAGTCCGCAGCAACTTCCCGTGTCATTTCATCACAAAGTCAATAGCTCTGTTCATCCGAGGGTGAGAATGCTGCAAAAACAAACTGCTTTCTGTTCTGTAGCGACGCCTGAAAGAGCTTGCGCTGCAGTAATCCCAAATCCAGGGGCAATCTATTAAGAACTCAGCACCACAGACCCTGAGAATCAACTGATAAGCACATTCTCCCCCCTCCCTCCTCCCCGCTTTTTTTTTTTTTTTTTTAACTAATCCTCTTAAAGATTGTGCTAAGTAATGAAAGGATGGGATGAAAGAGGCCTTTTTCATTACTACCACATAAACCGCTTGTGTAAATGTTTCATTAACACACTGCTTGACCAGTGTTTGGCGCTCCCAGCCCCCACCGCCGCTATGGTTCTGCCGCAGCCTGCGAGGCGAAATGTGTGATTTACACATGTTTAAGAGAAACATTCCCACACTTGAATGCCGCACTATTCTTTAGAGAAGGAGAGACCTACAAAAAAACCATTGTGGAGGACATTTTAATTTACAATTCTTTTTTTCATACGTGCTTAAAGAGATCTGTTACTTCCAGCTACACAGGGATTTTGTTTTATAGTTTCGCGAGGTTCCTCTAATATACGTTTGTCTCTTGCAAGCACCCTCAGGCAAGATGACATTTATTAAACATGATGGGTTTGAAGAGATATTTATAAGTTTTTATTTTCTTGGAGGAAAAAGGCAATGGGTTTCAAAGGAGGTTTATCCCTTTGTATGCTGAAATACAGGCAAATCGTTACCTTTTAACCCCATGGGTACAGTCAACTTCTTCAGAGCAGTGTAGAGAAAGAAAAAGGTTTAAATTGTCAGGTTAAGGCATATAGCATGCATCTGAACCATGTGTTTGGGGCAATTTTGCAGTATTTCCTGCTTGTCTTATGACTGTAAACATGAGGTTCCCCATCGTGCAGCTAATCCTGTATACTGACCATTTTCATTATATTATTCAAACGGACATAAGATATTATTTTTTCACAGAGTTGTTATTTCTGTAGAAATAAACAGCATCTACAGCATGCACTGCTTTCACGCTAACAATGTCCAACACACAGGGCCAGCTAGACTTGGCACACAACATCAATGTCAAGCAATTCTGCTGAAGCCCATGTTGTTGCTCAGGAAAAGCTTTGCTGGAAATTCTCTAGATTTACACCGCTGCCATCAGGAGTGCATCTAGCATATGTTGAGTAACATTTGCATTAAAAAAACCCCACAAACAAAAACAATTTTTCTTTTAAACCAAGCGTTACTTACTGAGGAAAATGAGAAAATAACAGATCTGTTATCACAATTATCCCTCTTCTTTTCAGATGGAATATAGGAAAATGTTATTATAATTGCATTCTACTGCCTCTACCTTTACCTGAAATTACAAAAATAAATGGAAAATAGAACTAAAATACAGCCTGTCTACTGTAATCAGGTGTTTATTTTCAACCCCATTTTGTTCCATTAAAAACAGCACTTTGCATTGCTTTGCATTTGACAGTTACTATGGTTAGTATAAGTTCCACCTTCAGTTTGGTGTATGTAAGCTTGTTTGCCACAATGACTATGATCTGGTTTCAAAGTGAATAGATTCATTGGGATCAACAGTCCCTCCAGGGGTAAATGCTTAAACATATTCAACCTTCCCAAGAGCTGAAAATATCAATACCTTCATAAAGCCACTTTGATTTTTATTGACTGAAGCTGCGATGCTAATTCACATACATCATTGTATACTTCACTGAGCTTTTAACATGGTACTTGATTTATAGAAATAGTGATTCAATTTCTACAAAGAAATGGGAGGATAAGATGTCCCTCAGATTCTTTCTTTAGCTCAGAAACGCTGGAAGTCAAAGGAAGACTACTGTTGCAATACAAAAATTGCTCAATAAATGTTCATGTGCACTACGTATTTTACTCGCTTGGAAACAGCTAATAGCAGTGTAGATGTATCAGATAAGGGACAATCAATTATCTAAGCATGTTGCTAATGTGACTGCAGCAAAACTGTTGGATTATTTCTCATCAGAAAGTGTCTTTGAAGTGTATTTCTCCTGCTGTACTCTGCATATGTTATGAAGAGGAAACATTTTTTAATACTTTTTTTTGTTTTACTATTTTTTTCATCAAGAAACTATAATCATTGATCCCCTACAGGAAACCTTTAAAGCACATTGGTAAACCCACATAAACAGCATAAATATCCCAATACAAAAAATTGGAGTGCTTACATTTGGTATGAGTTTGCAATGCTTGTTTGATGTTACACCAAACACTGGCTCAAAAATGCCTTCTGTAGATTGTCAACTTTAAACAGTTACAAACTGATAGTAATAAAAAAAAGTTTAGTCCAAGAAACTGAAAGGAAAATCTCAATTACTTTGTATGTATTCTTATTTGTATTTTTTCACAATGAGAACAATCAGCATCAGAACAATCTCCTCAGGGAAATGGTGAATTTCCCAATGCAGGACACTTTTAAAGATTCAGCTGGACAGGGTTCTTGTCTAGAGCATGCTTTGCCAAGGTTGAAGCAGATGGTCCTTGAGGTCCCCTTCCAACCTGGTATTCTATGAGTCTGTAATTTTATGATTGTAAGTCTACGTAAAGTTTTCCTGAACTATACTCTTCCAACCAAAACTGCACGGTTTCATTCCCAGGAGTTTGAAAAATCTTGCTTGGGCTCATCACCTGGGCCTCAGTGAGGGCAGGAGTTTTCCCCTCACCATTGCCATTGGTAGTGCACTACCCTGGTGCAACCCTTAGCATAAAGAAACACAAATACTGTAAAATTACCCTGTGCTCCTGGGGGATCTGAGGACATGTCTTGGGAATAGCACATTTCTCATCAGTGAATTTCCTATCCATCACTTTCAGGGGAGAATGAGCACTGAATATTGAAGCCATAAGGCTTCCTTTTGTAGAATTTATAAGCTATATAACTTTTGCAGGGAACAGCTGAGCTTGCTTATGGGCTGAAATTGAGGGCTTGGTTCATAGTAATGGTACTGACACAAAAGCAAAACAAAAAAATAGAGAGCTGTGGAGCAGTTACTTTGTCAGGATGGTCTTTGCCGGGTTAAGCTGTTCATAAACAGAACATTTTCGCAGCTACAAGAGAATTCACTTTTACAGGGAGATAAACTTAGAAAGCTTAGCCATACTGTAGGGCCCATCAGCATCTCACAGTTAATTAAAGGAGTGAGTGGAAAGCATCAAGGCTTGCCCCCTTCTGCATGCGTAATTCACTGCCTGTATCCTTTATTAAAGCCAGTTACTTCACCACAATGATTTCCAGCCTGCAATGCACTGGTCTCAGAAATGAGAGATAAATTGCAACAAGGCCTGCAGCTATATTAATAAATTGAAATGAACACTTATTTGCTCATCTAATTAGAACTGTAGTTTTTTCCAAATGGTGTAGTAATGCATTACCTTGGCAGCCAATACCTGCTGCAAGAAATAATTAACAGAAGCACTTCCTCAGGAAATTCTCTTTCACTGAAGGCAAAAGTTTTCCTCCTGACTTTTTTTCTTTAAACATTTTGTATTTAACTGTTTTGCAGTACAGATCTATTGTAGATTTTGCACTGCTAAAGAGGAGGAAATTTCTGTGTTTGAAGTGCCTGTAAGTATTCATAAACTTGCAAATAATATAAAAATGCATAAAACTACTTTCACCAACTCTCTTTTGAAGATGTAATGGCTTTATATACACTTTGAACAGTACCTGAACGATGTGATAATTTTTTCAAAGTTTTGGTTAATGTCACAGCCAAATAAAATACTTCAAAACAATTTGCTGACTTTCCAGCTGTACTGGCTCAATAAAGTCTGTTATCTCTGTCTGCAAATCTCATCTTGAATTCACTAATTTTGCCCCTTTTTATTTTCAAATATATCTGCTTATATTAGCAGTTAGAGAAATGCATTTTCAAAGTTTTATATCAGTGTGGTTTTGGCTGTGGAAGTAACACAGCTACAATATTTCCTTCTCTGTAGATGCAGTTTGAATTATCAAAATTTTAAAATTCCCAGTCCTCAGTCACCCACAGAGTAGAACAATGTCCAGGTCTCTGCTTTGGGTTTGCAGATTTATGTTTGTCAGTCTCATCTGTTATCACTGGTGCCAACATAAAAATTTAGTTCTCCTTCCCAGAGCAGTAGACCAACAAGAACTTTCCTGAGTTTGGCTGGAAAAGGCAGTTGAACCAAAGGCTTCTGATAATGTGCATCAGTGTGTGCATGGAGGTGTCAACAGAGATTTCCCTATAGGTTTCTACAGATACCTCAGCAGATATAAAAGACACAAGAGTATTTGGGAATAGATCAAATGCTATGAAGCCAAACTGTTACTCAGACAGATATCACCGCGAGGAAAGATGCCCCAGAGGAGCAGTGTCCTCAGCAGAGATTCAGCAGTGCTTGACAGTGGTGCAAAGCCACCGTAGGTCAACACTGGGAATGTGTTACATTACAGAACAGGGAGAAAATGGAGATTGCTGATCCAAGAAAGGATCTTTTCAAACAGAAAAAATTTATTTTCTTTCTTATTTTTTAAATAACATTGTATTTGTCAGCTATACATGACCAGTAGGAATGCTATTTATAAAAACAAACTGAAATTATCTGTAGTTAGTTTGATACATTTTTTGAATAATCATTAAATGGTTTTAGGGCAATTATTAATCCATAGATATGGAATTAGACAGCATGGATGAGTTTGAGCTTACAATTGTTTTTATTTGGGAATTCAGGCACATAAAGAGATTTAAGTGTGCAGTCTGCTTCCTCCTGGCATGCATTCATCCAGCATGGGAATGCAAAGCTTGTGTGTTTAAAGAAGCATGTCAAAACTGCTTTGTAAAGGGGGTAAAAAGCCCCAGTCCAAGTGACAGCCCTAAGTTTAGTGTGCTAATCATATTCATTCTTCTTGTAACCGAAGGAGCTCCACTGTAGAACTTAAATGAAATGAATCGTGTTTCAGACATGCGGTTAGTGATTTTATATGGTCAGTGTCATTTTTCTTCTTCTGGGAATTCAATTTGTTCCTATTATGCCAAGGTCACAGATTGGGAAATCTCAGACAACATTAGCTCTCTGCCTTTGATGCAAAGGGTCAGTGGATTAGTACAAAGGAGAATTAATCCAGTGTGCTGGATCACCAAATTATATTTAAGTCATTTTTAATGAATGACTAGGAGTTCCTATTAGTTTTCTTGAAGAAAATAGAAGCAAGCCTACAAACAACTGCTTCATAAATGAATATTCAAGGAAAAGTATGACTTCAATGTCAGCTCTAATTGCTAGTTTTACCTTATTAGTAGAAGCTTTCTGTAGCTGAATTTGACATACATTTGTTTGCACACTGTTATTAGTCAAGACTCAGTGAAGTCGTGTAATTAACACCTCCACATTATCTCATGCAGTGAAAGCAAAGAGTAAAACAGATGACTCACTTTGTTTCAGCTTTGCTCTTGTTTTCTGATACAGAAGTGCTCAAGAAGTGTGAGCTCATCAGAATGCCATATGGAATCAAGAGAAAGCATAAAAGGGTTTTCAGGAAGGAGTTCATCAAAGCCCATTAAGAGCTAAGGCCTCACCAAGTCCCGGTGCTGCTGCACACTGCTGGGTGCACTGGTATCATCCTCTCACTCTGACTCTGACTCTGCTGATGTCAGTCAGAAGACAAAGTGTCTGCTTGTGTGGTTACTTCCCTACCCAACGCAGGGAAATGATGTATCTGTACAGCCATTCTCTGCTGTGCATGGCAGTGCCCACGTTAAGGAAATTGCACACTTTAAGCCACGGATTGCACAGCATGTGCATGCACATTGTGAAGTCATGCTATGAGTATCAGCATTAACTTTGATGTGGAAAATGCCTGAGTTTTACCCAAGAATTTTCCATGCTTGTCATTCATGAATTATTTGGGGTTAGAACATTTCACCATTTTCAGGTGTAAGTTCCTCACCAAAAGTCTAGTATTCTTAAATGCTATTTCACAAACGACCATAGGACAAATTCACCAGATTGCAGGAACATGCATTTTAAATGAAGACATGATTTTCTAAGCATCTGGTTTCAGGAAAATCACCTTTTTGGATGACGTTTAGCTCGTGTAATTTATCTTCTGAAATTTGGTGTTGTGTATAAAGAACCACTCCTTTTTTTCCCTCTCTTTTGCAACATTATAATGAATGGTGGAAAACAAAAAATACAACCCTCAAAATGAGAAAAAGCCCCACAATCCAAGATGGCTACAAGAATATTTTATTTCAACCTCTCAGGGCAGCCATTCAGTTAACAAGTATTCCCAAAGCAATATGAAATCCAGTCATTAAATTATTATTGAGAGCTCGGCTGACTTAAATACTCAGATAATAGCAAAGCTTGTTTACTGGATGGAAGCTGGCCAAGAACATTTGAAGAATTAACATGCACGTGAAATTTCCCACAATTATGAAATAGCCATTGGAAAAGGAAATGACTGAGTGCAATTGAATCCCTCAGAGCTGCTGTCTTTGGTTGTAAGTGTTTGCAGCGCTGATAATAGAGCCCCACAATTTGCTACCGTTTGCGTCATTACCACCTCTATTGATTTAACCACCCCACGTGCTCCTGCTTTATTATTTTGCTACTCAAGAGTAACTACCTTAAGTGACTGGGTCACAAATGTTATCGTATTACCGTGATTTGGAGAATTATTAAAGATGGGTCACTTCGTTACTGAGCTCCCAGAGGTGCTGTATGTAGCAAAGCTGCATTAGTTAAGTTCAGTGGAAGCTGACAGGGGCTCAGGCACGGCTATCTGTCCTTTACCTCAAGGCTAAAAATGCTGCTACTGATGCATTTTTAGGTACATACTGCTGTGCATGTTCAGCCAAGCTAAAATGGGTTTATAAAAAATGCCAGTGGGCCACCACAGGTTCTTCAGCTTTGTTTGCAATAGGTCATAGCACGGTGTAGCTTGTCCTGAAATAGCAGCCTGCATGGGTTTGTAACCTTCAAACATCTCTAATAATAGAGTTGCTTCTCACTTGGGCACTCTCCCAATGACTACAGACATCCAGAATGATGCTATACACTAATCTAATCAAAACATTTCTAGAGGGTATAGGCAGTAATCTGGGACACTCATATTCCAGAAATACTCCTGAGAGAAATGCTGGTTTCAGAGTAAGTGCATTCTCTTGTTTGATTTTTCCAAGACTGAAAAGAAGTACAAATCCCAGCCAAAGGAATTACCCACACAGACATTTTGCGCTCTCTCTTAAACTTGATGTGCTAGTGGAGACCAGAAAATCTGCAGTAAGGGTAAAGCAATGAGTGCAGCTGCCTCAGCAGAAGAATAAAAGATGGACATATTCATTTACACATGGTAGAGATTATCTTGGATTGATCAGGAAATTACCACCAGAGCAAACTACAATTTGGTTTTATATCCTCTGTGTCTGCACTGGCTGCTACACCACTCTCCTGCTACTCCCTACAGAAACAAGGATCACCCTTTCAGGTGAAGCAAGTCTGTCCTTGTATCATAGGTAAGACAAATGGAGGGTGAGTTCTTCTCTCATCACCACGAAGATGTACAGCCAAATATTACAGTCACAGTGGATCCCCAACTCATCTACATCACAAGGACCCCTGATATGCTCTTGTGTGTTCCCAGTATTTCTGTGGAAACGGCTGAGGCCGTATGGCATATGCACTGTCTGAGGCACCATGCTAGTTAAAAGCCAAATTTTTCCTTATCATGCTGTGTCTGGAATGGAAGCCCTTTTCTTTCATATTTGGTGTGATGAATGCACAAGCTTGTTACAGTCTATACACTAAAAAGATTGTTTGCCATTTAGAACACCTGAATATTAATATTGGTAGTATTGGTTTCTACAAACAGTTTACACCCATTTGGTTGGTTAATCTGCAAAAGAAGATGAATGGTCTAAAATCTGGTAATTAAGTACGGTAACAAATGTTTTTCATTGAGGTTATTGCTACCATAAACTTTAATCAATGGTTCATAAGCAGCAGCCTCTGGTTTCAAGTTCTGACTAATGATGAATTAACTATTTCTTAGTATTTAATAAAGACTTTTCACCAATCTACATATAGAACATGATTTTCTCTGTTGGTAATAAACATTGTCCCCTGGGTGCTAAGTCCATATAGCTATACCAAAATCCTTATTGGCAGAGATGAAAAGCAGCAAATTTAACGTCATTTCACTAGAGATTTATGGTTTTTTTTTTTTCTTTTAAACTGGCTACTTATAGCAACCAAAACAAGTTTTAAGGAATATAATGTCTGGCTATTTAATGGCCTATTGTTTGCTGAATTATATCAATTATACTTTTTTTCACTCTTTTTTTTTAAAAATACACTCAGACTCAAAAGCAAGAGTCTGGAAGTAGTTAATGATCTACAGAAGTGAAAAGGGTAGGAATGAAGGTGGGATTTGTTTGATTTTTCCAAAAGCTAACTGGGGTTGGTTGGAAAAAAACACCAGAGACCACTAATAAATATATGCCTTGTAATAGTAAAAGGAAAAAGGTACACCTAACCTTTCTAAATAGCCTAAGGGCAGAGGTTTGCTTTTCAATGAAAAGGTCATCTAGAATGAATTAAAGTCATTTTCCTGCTGTGGTCCAAGCATGTGGCTTCACTTTGAAGGTTAGAATGAAGTTGTTCTTACCCATGTATCTTGCAGATGCAGTTTTAAAAAGTACATTGCAAAAAGCTTTCATAAGTTTTCAGTCTGTCCAGGGAAACAAAAATTGTGATAATTAATATCTTGCCTCCCAAGATGAATCTTCTAATTTACTATTAAAGGTAAAATACTTTTACGAGTTAGTTATTTTTTTCTCTTTTAGTGACACTCTTCTGCCAATTAATACTTCTTATATTCAGTATTTTTCATAATTTTTCTATGTCAGTGCTATAGCTGATAGCTCAGCCTGACTGGAATCACCCAGAAAATATAACAGCTGGAATTTTGTGCCACCAACATGTCAAGGACAGACAGTGGGACAGCACACGTAAGAGAAGCTGTCTACACCAAAATAAAGTGGATTCAGAGAAACTAGAGAATGCACTGTTTACTCTGTAATGATTTGTTTTCAAAAATGTCATTTTTCCAAAGTTCTTGCCCCAAAAAACATTTCCACAAGGACATATACTCAGGAAACTAAATCAACAAAACATAAAAGAACAGTACCTTGCCTTTCACAAGGTTTAAAGATGTAATTAAAATTTTCCAAAGGGCTATCAGAGTTATCAAGGTTGATGAGAAAAAAAGCCTAGAAGAGGACTCAACTATCATCAAAATTTCTCCAGAAGAGATCTTTACAAAACATTCCAACAGCCTTTATCCTTCACCCTCTTTTACCCACTGTGGCATCAGCTGAAATGGTTACCAACAGTTTGTTCTGCATTGGTCAAAATTCTCATAAGGAAAATGACAATTATTTTCTTTCTCAAGTAGCATCAAAGTACTGATAGAAGCACACACCCATGCCTGAGACAACATGGGTTCTTGAGTGCTCAGGAAAATAATATCCATGACTAAGTTCAAGGTTTGAAGTGAAAGGATGGGAGAACAGCAGCTCACCCTCTCCTAAAATCCCTTACAACAGATATTCTCACATACAAATCTGGATGCCTGGAGTCTTTCATGGGTTTCAGGTGTGCAAGGGAGGAGCGCTGATGGAGAGGTGGGAATCCCCTGGCTGACTGAGCACAGCACCTGTAACTGCTGTGATTTTGGTGGAACACATGATGTCAAGATTGTACTGATAAAAGCAGCCGTGGGGCTAGACTTCTTCATACCTGTGGAATATGAGAAGTGTGACAAGTACCAATCATGATCACAGCAACAGGTGATTGTCTATTTGGAAAACTGTTAACTGCCTCTCTCCCAAATAATTTCTCTTTCTCCCTTTATTATTCTTTCTTTCCTCCTTCTTTTTTGGATATTTGCCCTTTCATAAAATGTATGTCTGTGTGTTTTCATTCCAAAGCGTTTCTCTGTTGTGGTTAGGTTCCACAGGAGGGTTCCAGCTTGTAAAGGTTAACTGTGCAGAAATCAAGGCTTTGTGCATTTTTGCAAAGGTCACACTCATCAGTAGTTCTGGGAGGACTGCTGGGAAGGGCTATAGTAAGTACCCAGTGATTGAACCATGGCTCCAGGTTTCATTTCCTCTAAGAATACTGTTACAATCACTGGTTGTGTCACTAAGAGATAAAGAGGCTGCTCAGTCACTTGAAATTCAATTTGTACATTACTCAAATCTGCTCCACCTCCTTCCTTCACGGTGTCTGGCATCTGCTTGCTGGCACTCTGAATTTCAAATGCCTGAGCTGCAGGAAGCAGTTTAATAAACGGGATAGGTTTTGATTAATGTAACAAGCTGAAAATAGACAATGATGCAATGCATATCTCAGCAAGAATCACAGACGCGGATCAAATCTTTGTGCGCTGAGGAAGGCTGCTGTGGCAGAGAGTTCACCCGGAGATGAATATTTATGTTTCGATAACACCTTGAAGGTTCAAAAACTACCAATATATAAGATTTAGGCCTGTAATCCTGTTAAGTCTCTAAGCATCTCCTACAGGCGACTGCACAGTCATGAAGTTCAAGTCTAGATTAAGTATTTGACATTGACTGAGTTCCAGCAAGGACACTGTTCACTTCACCACAATGTTCTTGTTTCATCTGGAAGACAGAAATGCTGTATTTCTTTCAGCATTAGGAATGTAAGCAATCATTTGCTGTGCTGTATACAAAACAATGACTTACATTTGTCAAGATTCATTAGTAATTCACCATCCTACAAAAAGCTGACATGCTTTGACATGGTTTCAGACAAGAATTCTGTACACAGTTTACACTCATCCAGTGGTGATCTGTGGCTTTAATGCTAGGAAACCTATTTCCCAGTTCCTGCTCCCCCAAGCCACAGACATTCAGAGCACTCAGAAATGGTTTTATGCTAAAATTCCTCTTCAAAAACTTGCACAATCACAGTTTTACACAATAGTATTTCATCAAGGTAATAGGCAATGTTGCTTCACAAAAGGAGGGAGCTGAAGATGTCACTGAATATTATCTTCAGTTTCATATGTATGAAGAAAATATAACTAATATATATTTACTAGAAAGGTTTAAATTATGGGGCTTTGACTCTGCTCATTTTTTCTTGAGGTCTCTCAATGAGATACAGCAAGAGGTTGAACCTGGAGAGGTAGGTTGCTTCCAAACCAGTGGGTGAAAGTCAGGTCTTTGGGTTTGATCCCCATTCCCTTTGTAAGTCCCCACTTTTTCATGAAAACATATTCTATGTTATGATTAATCAAAAAACCTTGGATTTATTTTTGGTTTTATTTTAATAATTTGAAAATCTAATTATGCTCTCAGTTGCCTAATATAATGTTGTGCAAGCTAAAATCTACATCTGTTTAATTAATTTGTCAAGAGAGTAAAATTTTGTGTGAATAGTTCTGGAATGTAACATGAGGTATCATTGAAAGCAGATTGGTTTCTTAACTGAAAATTACTGAAAAATTCTTAAAAATTCTTGAAAATTGAAAACTATTGCAAACTTTTATGGGATAGTTGTGTTCTCATAATTATATAGTGTATGTTCATCTCATTGATATAAAGTACTTGTTTTAATCACTGGTTGTGAACAATTAAATAAACACTAGTTCTATATTGAAACTTCTGATCCCAAACCCAGAGAATTTAATATTTCAGTGGATATAAGACATTGTCTTGAAAATCTGTATGGGAAATATCATTAATGCTATATTCTGGCACACTGCATTGGGGATTAACAATATTGTTGTTTTTTTAAAAAAGTTATTACATTTAAAACATCTTTCTGTGTTTATCATTATTCTTAAAGTAAACATACTATGATCCTATAGTCTAACTCTATACATTTAATTTAATCTTTGCTTCATTTTTATCTGGGTTGTCTATGCTTCCACTCCTCCTACTCACTGGAACCACTCCCCATATACTTCAGAGTCTATTGTTGTTCATTTGAAATTTTAAAACTACAAGAACTATAAATTAATAAAATGCTAACTCTCAGATAAGTCCTGTGCCGTAAATAACAAACATCTTCAGTCAGCAGTTTGCAAACAAGCCATGGGCTAATATTTGCTTGTGTAAAGCATTCAGCAGAGAGGCATAAAAGATATTTTGTAAAAATCAGGATTAGTTTGCAAATTATTCACATGCAGGAAAAAAAGCTGGAATCGTCATGTATCTAATGCACAATTAATAACTAAACCAGCTCTTGTAAGGATGCCAAGAATATCAAGATGCTATACTTTCCAGTCTTAGGGTTTTGGGGCTTTCTTTGTCTGTTTGGGGGATTTTTTGTTATTGATGTTTTGATATGTTTTGTTGGGGGTTTTTTGGGGTTTTTTTAATAATTAAAGATACAATTAAATTTTCCTGTTTAATTGTGATGTGAGTCAATAGTGTTATGGGTGAAAAACAGAAGAGCAAAGCAATTCTGATGAACACACTTTGACCTGAACATCAGTTTCAGAGCTGTTGAGGGCAAAATAAAAAAGTGTATTCTGGTCTTGCCAGAATTTCTACAGATGTTGTTTGTTGGCTTGAGATAATTTTTAGGGAGTTATTGAGAGAAACTGAGGGAAGAGATAGGTCTGTTTTCATGTCATTTGGTGTATCTTTGTTGTCGTGACACACATTTCTCAGAGAAGCAAACTATGTTTCCCACGTCTGTGGGAGAAATATGCTTTATCTAGGAACCTATGTGGGAAAAGAAATGGAAAATAAAAACATGGCTGTGGCCTGTTTTTCAAAGTTTATGAAGTAATTTCTTTCTTTTGGTGCATAAACAAGAATAGTAGACAGAAAAGAAAAAGGATTTATGAGAAGGAGGAAAAAGACAGTAAGAGAAATATAAGAAAAAGGCAAAGTGTCCTCGGAGAAAAGTGTCAAGATCTTCAGTTTGGGAGTGTATTTCTGTTTGAGTTTGATCTTAGTAGTTGAAACATTGAGCTAAAGAAGTATTTATGCGTGTAGTTGAGTATTTATATTTAATTTTCAGTCAAATGTAAATAACAAGGAAGCATGCATTGTCATTTTCACAGGGAAAGGTAGTAGGTATCTGCATGCAAGACTTGATAGTAGAAATAAAATTAATGGATTTTAGAGATATTGTGAAAGGATACCTACCAGGTTCTTGAAATGGTGTCCATGAACACAGGGGGGTGAGGTGGAAAAGTGCAGAAATTAAATTCACAATTTAGAAGTCCTAAAGGGAAGAAGTGAAATGAGTTATTGAGTCAGCAGCAGCAACAGACAAGGGAGAGTGAAAAGTGCTGAAGTGTTTCACTTTGCCATGTGAAGGTTGCCCTAGTTTATAGCTTTCCCATCGCATGCAGTCACAGGAGGAGGTTCAAGAGTGCAAAGAGTGGCATGGGCATGGATGTCACCCAGCTGAAAGGAGCTGGACCAGGTTTGGCCTCCATCTCCTTGTCACTCCTCTCTTCATGAAGGTCCCATCAGTGTGCATTTTGTGAGGTCAAGTTTTCAATTACTGGATGCACACAGTGAGCATAAAAGAAAACTTTTATTTAATCTGGCTGCTTGTAAAAATTTTTAAGGGTTTCTTTTTTTACTGAGCTGGGTACTTTATTCCTTTCTATTGTAACTCTTTATATTTTGTGGTATGTACTTTGAAGGCAGTTCTATATGCATGGCTGGAATTATATTTATTATACACACACACCATTGGGATAAAGTATGTAGATATGAAATAACAAAATTTCTTAGTGTTCGCATTTTAAACTGAGTGGATTTAATCCACTGATATAACAGACAGATGAAAAGTTCAGCTATTACTTGCATTCTGCTGCTCAATTGGTATTGAATGTTTCACCACCAATTGAGTTCCATATGATTCTTTCAGTGATTTATTGCATTTGCCTCAGATATAAAGCAGCTCCTTGCTCAAACACAGAAGGCCTTCCTGTCCTGTGAACTTCTCTTGGTGTAACACTTAATAGCCAGAGGAAATACTGCATTTGAAACATTCCTATTTTGTTTATTTTTTGGCTGTAATTATGCCAAATATGTCACTGTAATGCACAAAGAATAATATATATTAGTCTCTTGGATAACACTTGTTTGCAGTGCAACCATTTTATCTACTGTATTTCCTATAATATTTCAATTAATATTTCATATTTCTAAATATTGAGTACTCAGACAGCAATAAAGCCAGAGTGGTTTGGGTTTTTCCCCTAATACCAGAACTGCTGTCTGATCTTAGTATGCTTTAAAGCAGAATTCATTATCTTAATCTTGTTAGTGTTCTGAGGAACTTCTTTATATAGCTGCAGTTTAATGTTGATCTGCAAGCATTATGTCTTAATACAAATGCCACCCGGTTCAGCTACATATATTTGTATAATGGCAACACCATGGAAAATCCTAATTCAGAGTAAATGCATTAAATAAGATCAGAGTACTTCAGCAGGTCAGAGTCCTGACTGTTGTAAAGCACCAACCAGTATTTACCACGGAATGTATCAGTTCTCTTGCATCTTTCTGTACAAATTTATTTAACTAAGTTTTATTCCAGGGGAAATAATATAAATTTTCATTAAAGAAAACACCATATTATGACAGCACTAAATGAATCATCTTCAATCACTTTTAAAATAGTTGATTTATTGTCTGCAGTTGGAAGGCTGTGAGTTAGGAAAATATTTTTGCTGTCAAGAATGAAATATAGTTCATATATAAATAAAAAAATAAGTACATGTCTCTATCTAGGTAGAGTCTGTATGTGTGTGTGCATACATTTGTCACACCCGTAAATACGTAGATATATATGTGCCAGAACACATGCATGTTTTGGCAACATCAAGAAATAATCAATAAAAATTCCTTCACAAAAGAAAAAGGACAACAAATTGAGTAACCAACACTTACTAAAATAAAATTCATAATAATAGAAAAGAATATTTTCTTGGAATGATTCATATTCACACATCCTTCTATGAGACTTTCATATATTTGGTGACATTGTGAAATGTCATTGAAGGAAAGGTATTTCAGTTTAGCCTTGAGCAAACATTCACATACTAGAAGAACTGTACATATGTAAAGGCTTTTTCTTCTTCCAAAAGGGACCTGGTTTTGCTATATTCATAACTGAAGCTAAGCTTAGGCTAGTGAGGCGCTGCATGATAAGAACTTGGTTAGCAAACACATTGAGCGGTCGAATGACTTGAATAACAAAATCCCCAGCAGTGTATTTCAGTGCAAACTGCATTTGTACTCTGCAAGGAGATCAATGCTTCACCCTCATTGATTTTCTTCAGTGGCAGAGCCAGGATTATGCATGATGTGAAACTGTATCCCCAGACATATTCAATCTGATTTCCTAGTCAGTGCTAAAAAGGCATAGTGTTGTCCTGAAAACACAAGGTTAGAGAAGTCTAACATTTCAAATTTGTACTTCTTTTAAGCCTGCATGTTAAATAGATTCATCATAATATATCCTGGGAATCATGCAATCCATTTTATAAAAATATTAGACTGATAGTATAGAGTTCATATACATAGATATTTTTTTTCCCAAAAAAAATTGTGGAGAGATGTCAAAGAGAGAAATTGAAATGCTTTTCATATACACCACTTTAAAATGTAGAATAGTTTTTCACTGGTAGATTTCATCTTTATTGTAAACACATAAAAAGAAATAATTTCTTCAAAAACTTCAGAGCAGGAATGTAGTACATCTTCAGAACCTAAATAACCTCGTAATTTACAGTGTATATCAAATTCAAAAAGTAATAATTACAGTAAAATATATCAGCAGGAAATGACAGCTGACAGGAGCTTTGTTCTGATCTGCAATTTCCCCTTGTTTGTAGCTTCTCAGAGAAGCCATGGGAACACTATCAAATGCTGCTCAGCTTTACTTCGGCTTGAACACGGGGATGAATTAAATTAGCTCAGATCAGACTTTTCCTAAGCTATTTGCTGGTGGACATAGGCAAAAAAGAAATGGAGAAGCAAGAAAGAGCAGTGATGGCTCAAACAAGAAAATTTTCAGCTTCTGCCATTCCAGTCTTTGGAGAAGCAGACACCAATCCTGGATGCTGTAAGCTGTTTAAGGAAAAGGGTAAAAAAAAATGCAGGTCTTAGAGAGGCACGTTTGCACTTTATAGATGTTTACCTGGAAAATGAGCACTGCCTACATTTAGTCATTTAAGATAACTGTCATTTCTTTGTGTCTGTGTTTCTCCAGTGCTCCCACCCAGCTGGGCAGGTATGCACAGCTACATCAGGGCTCACATCATGCAACTTTAGTAAATGGCTACTAGGAAGATTGAAGTTACTGCAAAATAAAAATTGGAGCTGATGAATCCATAAGGTTAACAATTCTTGGTTGGGCAAGCAGATAGGGTTTTTTAAGTTATTTGGACAGGACCATGTGAGTGGATAAGTAGAGCAACTGTTGAAGACATTACAGAAAAAAATCCCGATCTCCTTAAGTTGGAGAAAAGTGTTGTGTGTTACTTGTGAGCTAAAGGGTGGCAAGCAGTACACTGGAATACTTCTATCAAGGGCTGAAGAGCAGAATAAATGTGATGAGAGCAAACAGTATCTTGGAAGCAAAGTGTTCTCTTAAACTTGGGAAAGTATTCTTCTGTTTTAATGTTGCATAGACAAAAGCCTAGACATAGACCTCATTGTTTTTTTCTGTACTCAGTCCTGGATATTTTAGTTGGTGCTGAATATTTGTTCAGGAAAGCAGTTACAAGCCTACTGAGCCACTAATAATGAAACAAAATCCACTGGCCTGTGCTCTTAAATGCTTTTGTTGTAAGGCAGCAAATATATGCATATATTTAAGTACTTTCCAAAAATGAGACCTTAGTTTTGATACAAAACCCATTGGAACAATTTAAAGACTTTCCACTGTTACCAGTCCATCAAGCTTGGTACTTCATTCTTGAAAAACACTTTCAAAACCTGTCTCTAAGGTGACTCTAGTTCCATGCTGAAGGTAGACACTAAATCAGTACACCGAAAATTATCTTGCTCCTGGGGAAATTGCGTTTTTAAGACCTGGTACACTTGAACTAGATTATATCAGTCTAAACAAACAGTGTAAAGTAATTTTATAATGAGTAACTAGGAGGATGCACAGAGAAAACTAACACCATTGTTTAACCTCAAAACTATGCTAATAAGTAGGGTGATAGACATGAAACTCCAAATAATGGAGCTGTTATTCTAGCCCACCAGGCTGTCTCAGGGGACTCTTAAGTGGATTTGCCATGCCATGACTAAATGTAGCCCCAGTCCAATATTTTGCATAGCCTAAAGTATCTTGTTGCAGTATATTCTCACATTTATCTAACTAGATCAGTTTTAGCAGAAAATATATTCTTCCAGTTAGAAAGGAGGCATATGTGCATGGTATTACATATTATTTATTTTCTTGCATGTAAAATGGAAGGCTCTTCCAGAAATAACCTGTTTGTGAAAAAGACTGCCAGTACAAGAATATCAGTGTGCCTGTTAAAAATGAAAAGGATCCTTTTGAAAAAAAGACAAAAAATGAAAAATATCATGAACTAATGAACGCATGCATATGCACATGTGTTTGTCTGAATCAAAGCTGATGGTAATGCAGAGCTGACTCCAAGAATTATCTGAACCCAGTTTAGGTTGGATTCATCTACAGTTACTTGGCATTGACTGGTTACTGTATTTCATTTATTTTTACAGCAGCCACACTCTGCCAATAAAAGATCAAACAATTTTGGTTGCTGGATTGAAGTTTTTAAAAGTACTTGATGTTACTGTTGAATCTGCTCTCAGTTACAGCTCACTAAAGGGTCTGGCTCAGTGGTGGATCTATAAATACAAACATAAGCTGAAAAAGCTGCTCCTAAAGCAAAATGCACAAATCTGAGTTAAGTGATTTTTACTCCGCTCTATCTTGTTTATGCAGTTTCCAGTTCTAAAGGTGGGTGGTGCAGAACGAAAAAAAATTAGAAATCTTGTTTGTGTACTGTGTCCAATTTTCTGTTGGCCTTTACAGCAGAGAAACATATAATTACATTTCACTTAAAAAGCATTTGGATGAACTCATTCCAGTTTCCCATACACACAAAGTAATGTGTTTTTAGATAAACTATGTTAAAATAAAGACAGAGAAGCAGGATATTGTGTGTTGTGATTTTTGATTACTGCAAGCTAACTTTTGATCTGCTTTTTCACTTCTCCTTAAAAGTATACAAATGAAGAGGACTGGAAGAGCTAAACAAACTATACAGCTCCTTTGGAAAAAAAAAAAGTTCAGCTTTTATTATCTTCTCATAGCTATTATTGCAGAATCATTTGTGTTGGATGGAAACGTGATCTTCCAGTCATTCATAATCATTAAAATCCCTTTGTTTATTCTGAGAACATGGGGCTCCATGGTCAGTTCCTGGTATAATTCCAAGTTAAGCACAGTGAAAACCCTTGTAACAACCACAAGCCAGCCTAGTCCTAGCTCAGCTGCTATAGCAGGTGTCCATGCAATGAAAGTTTCACTGTCCTTTTTTTTTCAATTGTGCACACACACACCACCACCATTTAACTAGGAGGCTGTATATGGAAGCCTTTATATTTGAAAGCTACAAGGGGGTGTGGTCCCATGCAGTGGCTATTGGGAAGAGCACTATCCTACTCCTGTCCTATGTCCTGGAGGAAAATGTCTTCCTCTTTTGCTTTTGTATTCTGTGACTGGTTTTTGGCCCTCTCTATCTACTATTGTGCTTCTCTGCATTAATTCTTTCAAAGCCTCTTGCTCAGCCACATGTTCTCTTACCCTCTTTCTATCCCTCATCTAAACAAACCCTGCCCTCTTTGTGGTGGCACCACTGCTTCTCCTGCACGACCTTGATCCCAAACTGCCCTCAGCTTTCCACCACACTCTCCTTGTTCCTACACCTTCTGCAGCTCCTCCTCTTCATATTTCCTGTTCAGGTTTACTTCCATCTCCTTTCGACACCAGAAGCATGAGTCCACATTTGGCTTTGCATGCCCTTCACACCAGGCTCTCTTTGGACCCTCCTGGAGGGATCACTTGCCTCATGGTGCATTGGGTAGCCACTTCTCCTAAAAGCAGTCCTGGTCTGGTGACAGGAGCCTGATGGTGAGACATAAACCTCAGGTCGTGGCTCACAGAGGGCCCCAGGGACTGCTTGGAGGGCAGTTCCATTTGCTCTGACTGCATTTACCCTGCTGTTTCTTCAAATGTAGCATTCTTCACTGTAGTGTGCTGAACCTGACATTACAGACAGAGAGTATTCATTAATGTTCCAAATATTAGCTAAAAATTGCTACATATGGTTTTGCCACTGTTTCACTTTTTATCTGATCAAAGCAGATGCTGGAAGGAGCAGTCCACACAGACTGCGGGTGGTTTAGAGATTCAAAGACACAAAGCCAAAGTCTGTATGAAAAATGTGAGTACAATTGCTCAAGTGGTTATTTTATTCATATATACGACCACCTCAATTGCACCTGCACAGCAGGTGCAATTCACAAGTGCAGGATAAGAAAATATGACTCTAACGACCGAAAAACCACCAGCTACCTGGCGTGTCCTGCTCATTATGTACTGCATTAATGAAGGGAACCTTCCCTTTACAGAAATTGCCTCTGGTTGAAGTAACTTTCTCCATTCTGCCTGCATTCTATCTACTTAACCTCTTCTGCTTTATAACACTGCAAGAAAATCCTATCAAATTTTGCACAAAATGTCTTTCTGAATTACAGCTCAATTTACAACATATATTTCCAGTCAGTAATGTACAGGTGTTCTAGTGGCTGGTTTTGGTGATTTACTGTCTTAGGAATTACACAAGGAAAGTCTTAAGCATATGGTAACTGTAAGGATCTCTGACTGTAGTGCATTTAAATCAAACAATATCCTCATTAGCATCCAGGAAACAGAGCCGTCCTTTAATGTTCCACAATGCACCACATAGTGAATGGAAAGTTATTATGTCCCAGATGAAAATAATTTCTTTCATTTATTTTTTTAGCTCAGAATACAGTTAAGCATGCCAGGGTAAATGAGAGAAAAACTAAAAATGCACTTAAATAACCACACATGTCAAATAACACCAAGATCTTCTAGTTCCTTAATCCCATAATGCTCAGGAGCATTAATTATTCCCTAAATCAGTGTTGAAGTGTATTTAAATTCCAGTTCTAATGTATTTAGCCTTATATTTATACCATTCCTGAATGTATTATGGAGTCATTACCAGCCCAATAAAAAGAAAGAAATTCTGGGCATGGAAGTGGTGATGCTGGAGACATAAATCAGGATAGATTAAGTAATTGTTTTCTTTTGGTTTTTGTTTTTTTTCTTCTTCATTAAATCAGTATCTGTTCTAGGTGGCAGGAAGAATTTGTACAGTATTTGAGTCAACACAATAAATTTAACTCATAAGAATTTGACTGCATGTCTTAGGCCTTTAGAGATATCTCCTTACAATTTCACTGGCCACAGAGCAAAAACTGGAACAAAATATGAAAACACTGCATAGCCCATAATTCACAATGCTGTAAGTGGAGGACTTTCCAATAAAATCCAGACACTTCAGAGGTATGGAAACTGCTGTGGCTCAATAAAGTTGATTGAGTGTCCTCACCCCCTTCACATAGTTGGGGGTGGGGAGGAGGGGAGGAGAGATAGACAGGAAATAGAAAAACAAAAAAAAACAAATCACCCTAAAGATTTTTTTTTAAAAAAATTTACTGTTAGGTCTCCAGATTTAATCTTCTGAAAATTCTCAAAAAGTCTGCAAATCTCTTCATACTGCAAACAATTAGAGGCAGCACTAAATGTAGTGAATGAATAATGTACCAAACCGAAACAGAGTGGTTGATTGATTTGATATGTGACTGAAGGCTTCTCTTTTCTGCAGTCAATAACATAAACCTTTTCACTTTCTTGTCTCTCCTGCAGCTCCCTAATATTGCCTCTCTGCTGGGTGCTACACTGTTCTGGGAAAAGTTGCCCAATGTATTGTTCTGAGATTAGTTTCCTCTGGGACCTCGATTCTGCAAATAATTGCTACTAATCTTAGTGCCAGACTGAACGAAATTACCCTTCATGGAATTTAAGAAAACCATTTTGTTCAAATTATTTTCATGATCTGACTCTTAATTTTCCTTAACATAGCATTAGGGATGCTGCATCTTAAATTACAAAAAATTTGCGTAGCAGGGCTTTTGCATTTTATGTTAAGGCATTGAGACAGATAACAATGAGGGACAGATGCCTGAATACAACATCATACAAAAATCTTCAGTTGTGCCTAAATCTCTGCAGTGGCTTGACACCTCTGTTGCCACAGTGGCTATTTGTTCATCTGATAACAAATCAAGATGATTGTGGAGGGAAGGGAAGGGAAGGGAAGGGAAGGGAAGGGAAGGGAAGGGAAGGGAAGGGAAGGGAAGGGAAGGGAAGGGAAGGGAAGGGAAGGGAAGGGAAGGGAAGGGAAGGGAAGGGAAGGGAAGGGAAGGGAAGGGAAGGGAAGGGAAGGGAAGGGAAGGGGCCCTTCTGGAGAATGCAGCCTGTTGAAAGACAGAATGAATTCACCAGCAGGTAAATTAAAACAAAGACTTGTGGGGGTCGAGGAAGTATTATGGGAACAGGCAACACAACCCTGTCCTGTGATGCTTGAGCTGTGCCCAGAAATGCCTTCTCTTGAACAAAAGTGGAGAAAGAAGGTGAAAAAAAGATGCATTTTGAGAAGATGATAAGTGTTGGAAAAGGAGAATTTGGTACGTGATTTTCAGGGATGCAAAATCATTCTGTTTGAGCTGTGTGTCCTCACATAGATAAGTTACAGCTGAGAATTTGACTTTTGTTGTGTGTTGGTGTTGAGGAGGGAAATCAGCTATGTCATCAGTCATGCATGCCCTCAAAAAGTCTTGCTATCACAAAGAAAAGAAAAAAGCAAACCAACTTTCAAGTCTGCCATCCGTTTTGTAGGGAAAATATTTCATCTTATAACAGCATTATCTTCTTCTGCTTAGTTATTCTAATGCTTAGCTGCAGGGAAAACTAAAACAATTGTGCTAGGTTTGGCTGGGGTGTAGCTAGTTTTCTTCACAGTGGCTGGTACAGGGCAGTGTTTTGGATTTGTGCTGAACACAGGGCTGATAATACAGAGATGTTTTTGTTATTGCTAAGCAGGGCTTACACAGAGCCAAGGCCTTTTCTGCTGTTTGTGCTTATATGCTGGGGAGGAAGCTGGGAATGCATGGGAGGTTGGGAGGAGAGACACAGCTGGGACAGATGACCCCAACTGACCAAAGGGACATTCCAGACCATATTGCCTCATGGTCAGCACATAAAGCTGGGGGAAGAAGGAGGAAGCAGGGGGGCAGGGGGCATTAGGAATTCATGGTGTTTGTCTATCCAAGTAAGTGTTACACATGATGGGCCCTGCTGTCCTGAAGATGGCTGAACACCTGCCTGCCATGGGAAGTGGTGAATTAATTCCTTGGTTTCCTTTACTTGTGTGCATTGCTTTTGTCTTCCCTCTGAAACTGCCCATATCTGAACCATGAGTTTTCTGGTTTTTACTCTTCCCATTCTCTCCCTGATCCTGCTGGCAGGGAGTGAGCGAGAGGCTGACTGGGGCTTGGTGTTGGCTGGGGTTAAACCATGACAGAAACCCAAACAAAGTGTTTTGCAATCCCTGCTTTCAAGGAGAGCTAGAAGAAACAATGTTGTGACTTTGGTCAAGCTCAAATGTTAAGCTGCTGTCAGGTGGAGTTGTAAAATGTAGTGTTCCCATTTACCTCTCAACTTCAGAGAAAGAAGCATGCTGTGACATAGTGAACATTTTGATCCCTGAGAACTTTCTTCAAATTTCAGAAAATAACCGTGACCTCTTCGGATCTTTAAACTACAGTCAGGATAAAATGAAATGAACATGGAGTAGAATTTAATTTCTGATCTTTGTCCAGCCAATCTCAACATTTTAACCTTATCTCTGTAGTTGAGACATCTGAAGAAAAGTGTCTAGGGAAAGCTCCCAGGTGGTGACTCTGTGCTGGCACTTTGTGTGCCTTTCAGTCATTTAGGTCTCACAGCTCAGCTTATAGCAGAATATTATCTAGACTGGAGCTTCATTGCAGTTTTCTACATTTGCTTCCTCCATTCCCTTCATCAGAAAGCCTGCCATGTATTCTGCATGAAGTCTCCTTTGCATTGTCTGTATTTCTGCAAGAAAAAAAGCATCATTAAAACGAGTTTCTAATTTCCACATACATTTCTGTGGTCATTCCTCGTTACTTTGCTTTTAGTACACACTTCCCCAGTAGTAAGTGGCTGAGAGAATTATTTTTAGATTGTTTAGCATTTATTTCCTTCCTTGATTGCCTTCCTGACTTTTCTGGTTGTAACTAATCAATAAAACTACTGATTTGAGCAATGCCAAAGATAGTTTGGATACCTGGCTTCTGAAAAAGGAACTTCTTTGTCAGAGCAGAGGGAGACTCCTTAGTTTGAAGCCAGGGGAAGAAAAAAGGGGAAAAAAGGGTTAATTCATCCCCTACCTTTGCAGGGCAGCCCATTGTTTGCTGTGAGCTCAAACATATTTCAAAACAGCATTCACTTAGACCTGTCTTCTGCTAGATTGTTTCTCCTTTCAACACTGAGCTCCTCTTGTCATCCTGCTGTTGCCACCTCACTTTTGCCTTTGCCTGTCTTCCTATTAGTGTCTTCTGGTAGAGCATAAGAGCTAAGCTTGCATTTGTATTTATAGCTTGCATTTAATTGAAAGTTTTGGATGTTTGCAATGAGATACTGAAAATTAAACAGCTGTGTCTTGACAGCTTTGGAAATGCTGCTCATTGAACTCCCTGAGCAATTCAGAAAACATCTCAGCTGAAGAACAAAACATGGCTTTATGTGGCTGTGTTACAGCAGTTGGAGGAAAGTACTAATACTATGAAGGCTTTATCTTACTTTGCATAACTGGCATCACAACCTTTGTTTAATATTCAAGCAAGATTATACAGATAAAGAAGGAAGGCAAGAGGGAGGAAAACTTAAGCAAGTTATGGTTAAGGCAGTCTAAAGGTCAAAATTGTAATATTAAATAAATCTTACATGCTTTTATAAACCTTAATTTATTGTCTACGTGCAACTGACATTTTAGCTTTGGGTTTAATACCAAGTACTTCAAAGTATTCTTGTAGAAGAATAGTCGATAACCCTCTTACACAGTATAATTGGAATTCTGCATGTTAGAACATTTGGTTTCTGAAAGATTTTTGTAAATGTTAATAGCTGTCTTTTAAAATGGTGTAAGTGTGAAATGCTATGAAAAGCAAAGGTTTAAATGTCACCATGTCTATAATTTTCATATTGTAAAAACTAAATAAGCTTTTACAATATGAAAAACCTAAAGGCTTGCTGCAAGTTTGAAGATATAAGCTAGCTTATTATTAGTTTTTTGAAACTGATATGACAGACACATTTTGTAAAACTGTGCATTTTAGTCTAAAATGTATAGTTGAACATTTAATTGTCTGGAAATTTTACTACTGCCTATTTACTATCCATGATCTGAGTATGGCAATAACAGGACTTATCTGGGAAGCCTCTTAGAGCATCATCAGAAGTATTCTCCTCATATGGTCCCACTGGCACTCAGACTGAAAAGCTGCTCATATTTGTCTTGGTTGAGCATTATGGTTTGTACCTACTAACAGGGTGCTCTGCTACATCAGTAGGATGGCTTGTGTAATTTTTTGGGAGAGAGGTTGTGTCTAACTGGATTGGAAAACACAGATGTTTTAAAGTGTGCAAGTTTTTCCATTCCCTTGGGTGAAGAATGGTGCCATGCATTTTGGATTAAAACTTGAAAAAAATGGATTTCATAGCCTAAATCTCTACATTCTTTGTTAATAAAGTCAATAGCACAGCAATGAACATGCCACAATAAAAAAGAAGAAACAACTATTTATGACTTATTTATCCTGCCATGTTTCAATATATTTTAACAATAAAGAGGTGGCTCAAGACAATCACAGTCTCAGCACTTCTTGAGTGCTACCAAAGGTATCAGTTTGTCTTCCAGACTGCCTAAATCAGAAGGACAATAGCATTTAGGGAAGAAAAAAACCCAACACATTATAAAGAGCAGATAACATAAACAGACACCACATCAGGAACACCCTGTCCTCTCACGTGGGTTTTAGGAAGCCAAAACAATCTTTTCCTAATGTACTGTAATAATAAGGATTTACTCTAAGCAAAAGAAGACAAGATTATCTTTGTGAGTTAAAAGAAAGAACTCTTTAAAGTCTCACTGCAAAGTAGGTGATTCCTCACTCCCTAAGCTGATTTCTTTAAGTAAACTTATTTACAAGGTTTTTATCAAAAGAAAGCATCAAGAGTTTCCACAATTTTGGCACTCACATCCAGGAAAAAACATAACAGGGAGGGACAGTACCTCCTATAGCAATCAGCTACTGTGCAGGGGATAGGAGCCCATCTATCAGGAAAGACTCTCACAACTGGTAGTTTATAGATTTATTATGGCAGAAAAGCTTCTGTAACTTGAGTTGCTAGAGGTTGTTAAGTGCCTCCAGATCAGAAAAGGGATGTGACATATTTCAATGATTTTTATCATACTGTGTGGATCTCAGGCCTGAAAATTCTGGGAATGGAGGGGGAGGCAGGGAAAAATCTGGGAATGTGTGGCAGGGAGCAGAAGATGAGAGAGCATGTCAGCCTGGCTTGTAGATAACATCACCATGAAGGGTTGGACAAAAAATGATGTTCTACAAGGCTGGTATTAGTATAGCATCATAAAATCCACAGTTTAGAATAATAGGTTTTCTGATATTCTTGTTCGTGGTTTCTTATTGCTGACTGCCATGCTGCTTCTATGAAACACAAGAGTCTGGATCTATTTTTGTATTCTTCTCATTGTCCTAGAAATTAGCAAGAAATAATACAAGGAGAAAAGAGGTTTTCATTTTGCAAGGTATCTTGTCCCCAGCTGCTCTGGAAAAGGGAAACTCAGACAGAAACTGAAGCATGGTCATATTAGTTTAGATTTTATGAAAGATATTGACAAGCCAATAATAAAAAATCTGAGGGTTTTGTTTTTTCATCAAAGACTGTTCAGGGCACAGGAACTCTCAGCTATTACCTTTATATATATATACACATATATATATGTACATATATATATATGTATTTGTTAAAAGGGATTTAAGGTATATTAATTTATAAATTGCAGATTTTTAATTCTCCTATTCTGTACTCATATAATAATTCTAGGAATTTACAGCACTTGGAAATATTGTATTACACTTCCTGAAAACCAAGCCAGTGACCTTGTATAATGGCCCATTTTCTCCTGTCAGAAAATATTTTTTAAAATTATAGGGGCAACATAAAAGACAGCTGCTAGTGCCAAGTTTCTTATTTACAATAACAAGGGAAGCCTTTATCACATGTAGAATCCAGTAGGCTAATATGAACATGCCTTAAAATGTTAGCTAGAGTATATTATGTTAGAAAAGGACATTTGTTCACTTCACATCCTGAATGATGCATGATTTTATGATGACATTTCTCAGTCTCTGCATTTTCCTTTTTTTTTCCTCCAACTTCCATCTTTTCAGTCAAAGAAAATCATCAGGTGACCTTGAAATCTGCACTGGTATTTTCTTGGCAGAGGAAGAAGCTCACTTTTCTCATTTGCAAAAATGAATAACAATTTGATAATTCTTAAAACTTCTAAAAGGTTAATTATGCTCTCTCCATGAGCACTGAATAAAAACCTGCTTTATCTCTGCCCAAATGAAACCCACAGGGCTCTCATTCTCTCTAACTCTGCCTGGAGATGAAATCCTGCAAGCTGTCAATTAACTCCTATCAGCTCATAGATCTGTGTGAGCTGCAGATGATTTTTTCATCCAAAAACTATGACAGCTCTCATTTGCCAGAGCTGTTGGGTGACTTTAAAAAATTCACAGCAGGAAAGTGTTATCTGGCTTTGGGCTTGCTGGAGAGAAAAAGAAAGAGTGAGAAAATGAGAGGCAGAAAGGTCCTGGGTTAGAGAGAGTTCATTTCTAGCTCTAAGATTTCCGTCTGGTTGCAAAACCCCACTTGAACTTGAATTGCATGTTTTAAACAATAATAGAAACTGAACATGGACATGTACCACAGAGATGTTTCCTTGAGTGTTTGGGTTTGGGTTTGGGTTTGGTTTTGGTTTTTTTTTTTGTATTCCTGTAAAATAACAGTCAGCAATGAAGGAGATGATACTGGCAAAGTACAGAATTAGTACAACAGGCACCCCAATACGAAGCATTTAGCCTGCTGATATTATTTCCTGGTTGAAAAATGGCTTTTTAATTTGGAAGTCAGAATAGTAATCTGAAAAGGAAAGAGTGAGAGACCATAAGAGTATAGTTTCATTTACCTTACAAGATGGATGTTTCTTCCAAATGAATAGAGAAAGCAAAAATTGCACTGAGCATTTGATGATCACTGTATTTCTGCCCACTTATTTTATTTTTGTATTGTAGGGTCAAATCTTGAAGATTCAGCTACAATAACTTGCAACAAAGCCATAGGCATGGGTGCTGTTTGTGTTAGAAACTGGAGTTAATTAATTTTAGATCTATTATAAAGTGATAGTGTTACAACTAGCACATGCATGAGACTTGGAAATCTGAATTTTGCTCATGGCCCTGCTTTGACCTGTGGAAAGCTGTTCATTCTCCCGCTGTGATATTACTGGGTTAGCTGTAAATATCAATGCCTACTCTTGTAAACAGACAAAAAACCAGCTCTGGTGTACCTCAGCATCCACTGCTACACACTTAGATCATTCAATTTGCAAATGCAAAGAGCAATGAAAATTATAAATCTTTACTGGAAAGAAAAAAAATCCATTTCATTCTCAATGTCTGTAAATTAAAATGGAAGCTCTTTGGGACAGAAACAGAACAGACAGAACAGAGAGAAATGAAACCTTATTTTGGAAGTTTTTGCTCAAAAGAAGGCAAGAGTAAATTCATTACTCTTTATTAGTGAAAACAATTTGAGAGCTAATTCACAAAATAAAATTAGTCCAGATGTAGCTCCATATTTATAAGATTTGAGTTACCATAATATTCTTCCTGTTCTATTTCTGTGTTTTTCTAAACGTTCCTGATGCAATGAAGCTGTCACGAGGCAAATCACTCTCAAGGTTAGTCAGTTGACTGATCTTAGCACGGGGCAGGATGCATTTTCCACCAGAAGCATCTGAGTTGTAATAAACTTTTACTCTGAAAGTACTAGAAAAGTCCCACTGTTGTTAAATACACCATAATTTCATATCAGTTCTCTTAACATTAATAAATGAGATATTTCTGGACAATTTACAAGCCTAAAATCAGACTCAAGTGATTATTAGAAAGGGGAATCAATAATAAAATAAAGTGAGTTAAAGATAACTATATTGAGAATAACTTCTGAAAGAACAAATGAAACCACAGAGCCATCTGCTAATGTGGTACCTGATTTTGGGGAAGGTACAGGATTCCTTTTTAGCCTTGCAGTTTATCTTAAAAAATTATAAGTACTCTGGCTTTGGCTGCAATATAATTAGCAATGTGGAATGAAATGATGGATCTTTTATTTTTGATGAATTTTTGAAACAGACTTCAATGTGATGTATTAAAACATCTCCATGAGGCTTTATCTTCTTCTCATGAGGCAGCAGAACAAACCAACTGTCATGGAATATATGTTGTTTATAGGGCAATATTCTTCCACTTCTTTGAAAAGAACTAATGAAGGCTGCAAATTCACAATGATTTAATTACATTTTAAATGTACCAAGAAGCCGTAATGAAAAGATTTAAGCATCTTAATTATGCTATCAATATTACCTAATGCAGAGAGAAAAAGAAAATCTACTAGGCAGTAAGTAATTTTAATGGCTGAAATAATGTGAAATATTCAAGTATTATCTGATTTCACTTTCAGGTTCTAACAAGTAACCATAGAAATTACCACCTTAAGATTCTCTATAGCAACACATAGTTTTAAATTTTCAGAAAAAGTCCTGGACAACACAGCTGAGAGCACAATATCACTTAACAATGCTACAGTGTTAGAACAAATATCAAAAACTGGAATCCAGTAAGTAAAACCTCTGAGTACCCAGTAACCTATTACGTATTTTCATTTGTTCACTTGTTAGTCTATGTATGAAGCAATATCTCTCCTTGCTTTCTGTCTAAAAAAGCAAAACTTTCCTGAAGGTTTTGTGTTTTCCGTCCTTTCTGTTCCTTTCTATCACAGTTGCAATGAATTTGTTCCTGGCTACTTTCTTTGAGGTAAGCATGGCTTATTTTCTACCTAAAGCAATCAAAATTCAGAAAGTTCAGTAGTTTGGGGGTTTTTTGGGGTTTTTTTTTTAATTAATGCACTCAAAAAGGGATGGGACAAAACAGAGCAATATGGGAAAAACATCAAATACTTCAATGAGATAAGTGTTTCAAAGTTTCACCTGCCAGAGGTACATGGCTCATCACTACAATTTATGCAGCTCTTTCATTAATGTGTGATTTTGGATCCATCAAGCAAACAAAATCAAAGGTAGCATGATCAGGACTGTTCAGTCACCTGAAATAGGTGGCTTTAATCGGTCTGGGAGCAAATGGACTGGTGGAGTGTCCAAATGGTTCATGGGAGATTCACAGGACATTTTACACCATGGGTTAAGCTGTGCCCTCCAAGAGAAGACTTGATCTCTGCCTGATGTTTTTAATGTCAGAAGGAAAGAATATGTACAGGGAACAAGGAAGCTGCTTTTGTGTGGAGACTAATACCATTTGCTCTGTTACAGATCTGAAAATTCTCCTCATTACAGATGAGCCAGTGTCACTCTGGAGCTCTCAGTGAGCTGTATGTGGGCAGAAAGATGTCAACAGCCCACATCCAGGAATGGCAGCTCCCCTTCCCTTGTCACCAGCGTCCCGAGTACCTTCCATTTAGTCATTGGACTTGCAGGTAGGTTCAGCTGTCATTTCCAGGCATGCCTAGGACATCTCTTCAATATTAAATGTAGTTGGAGCTTTTAGGCAAAGAAAATATGAAAAGCTCCAGGCAGCCAAAAGTAGTGTCAACTTACTGCACACCTTGTCCTATGAAATTAGCATTTTCACCTGCTTTTACCTTGAAAGGTGGGCAGGATTTGGAAACAAGAGCTTATATGCAAAGTTTGCTGTAACAATAGATACAGTCCATCTGCAAAGCCCTGCACTTGTATACCCCTGCCAGGTGCAAACGTGGACTCATGTGAGAAGGTTTCAAATATTTACCAACCAATATTTGCCAGTTCAGTGCTTTTAGCCATATGCCAGCGCAAAACCACCATTTATGCAGAACTCAAAAATGCTGGTGTATATTCAAGTTTTTGTTTTGAATTTGCATACCTTTTTTTTTTTTAAATGCAAAGTAGGAACATATGTACCCCTAGAATATTTCTGCAAGTGCTCATAAACAGCGAACTAGTAAGTACTCTCAGCTCTTCTGCCAATGACAAGCTGGTTTTCCTAATTTTCCATTTTTCTTGTTCTTGTGTTTTTTGTCTAAAGGCACTCTGATTTCCAGATAATGATTTATGCAGCATTCCATGTTTCTAATAAATAGCTAGATTTGCGGCATGTATTAAGGATTTAATCATGTTGGTATTCACATTACATTTCTATCCAGTTCCCATTACAATCAGGAAAAAATTCCCTTTGATTTCAAGGACAGTTATATCAGACCACGACCACTTAATTTTTAAAGCAATGTTAAGTGCTGCTGTTTGCTGACACTGTTTCCCAAACACCACCGATTGTTCACTGACCCAGATGTGAACTTGGTTTTTTTTCTGCCTCTGTTTATAGACACCCTTTCTCTGTTGTGCTTATCTACCCTAGTCAGAGACCTATTTGACTTGCTGGGAAGTTGTGATGGACCAAATTAGAAAGCCTGTGAAAATTGTTTATGGCTGAGTATGTCAAAATTAGTATTTAAAAAGGCACAAAGTTAATATTTAGATAGACCAGGAACCTCTACTTTACCTTCCTGCCATTACTCAACTGTTGGAAAGAAGTGTGGCACTTGGAAGGGGAAAAAAAAGCAGCTCACTTTGTAATCCCTGGATTTGGGAATGGATGCTGTTCTCTGCAGCTCAGTACTTCAATGTGACAAGGCAATGAACTAAGTTTCGTGAAATTTAGCGTCTTTTCCAAATGTCTGTCCACAAATGTGAGCAAGGTTGCCTTTTGCAGGACACAGAGGCCCTTTCTCCAGCAAATGAATCCGTTTTTCTTTTTTTTCTTTTTTTCTTTTTTTTTTTTCCTTTTTTTTTTTTCCCAAGCTGACAAGCCTGTGAAGGCTGGAAAGGAAACAGAAACAAAATAGAAAGAGAGGCATTCCTATCTGCAGTCTGCTTCAGATGCAATGATTATGATTACAATCAACAATGACTTTTCACAGTGCAGCATTTTTGACCACAATTGGGTTCTACACGAACTTGCCCTTATACGCATAAACACTGTAAATGTGTCACAGGAAAGCTGTGTGATGTTTCAAAGTTTCCACCCCAGATGTGTTTGCAACGCTGTCCCCACATTAAAACCATTAGGTATACAATGATACTAAAGACCTGTTAACTTCAATAGAGTTATGTTGACTGTGTAAATGAGCGCATGTTTTTTCTCATTATTCATTTCATGCATGTTCAGAAAAAATAGGGACAAATAACTTAACACTCTCAGGAAATATATCAGTTCAGAAACCAAAGAAGGCTTCCCATTTCTCTTGTTCACATTGCAACTATTTTTAAATTATGTCTGAGCTTTCCAACTAAGTGAAAATTTCAGAAAAGTCAGAGCTCAATACCAAATAAGTACTTTTCAGACCAAACTCACACAAAAGGTACATTTTATCAGGAATAAGATAACTTACAAGTTAAAAAATATTTACTCCCTAGTGACATCACATCATATCACATATCCTTTGTGATATGATATCACCTTTGAGATCTGTCTTGTTTTCAGATTACCATAAAACTGATTATCATTGTGGTCAAAGCTTGACAGTTGTCTTGAATTTTTGGAAGGTTATCTTTAATTATGAGTGTTTTCCCGTGATGCAAGGGGCCCAGAAACAGCCTCTGTGTTGTCTAAATCCTCCATCACTGCCTGCAGGGTAGCAGTGCACATCAATTAGTGAAGAGTTTCATGGTAAATGTATGGATGAACATTTACTGTTTCTTTTCTTCCCTATTAATCTTTAGACTAGATCAGTGGACACCTGCTCCTGTATGCTCACAGAAATGTATTGAGGAACAGATCTGGTGACTGTGCCCTGTGCTGGTTCTATGCAATTACCACACTTATCCAAAATATATTTACTGGACAGATATATTTTAAAATATGTTGAGCAAACAATTAAGGTGATGCATTTGAGTAGTAACCTCCAGCAGGAGAAAGGAGCAAAGCAGAGGTGAACACTGAAATAAGACACCTTGTTTAATTGAATCTGCCTTTACATCACTGCTCTTTTTGCAAATATCAAATCACATCTGTACTGGTAACTGAAGTATGTGACTGGCTTGGAGGCATAAAAACTGCAAAATGTGAAAATAAACCTGGTCATTGTCCTGGTGCTTTCATTGACACAGAAATCTGTGCATTTAGAAACAGCACACTCAAACGTACATGACAGCTTGTGAATGTCCTAGATTTGTGTCCCACACACATTCCATTTTCTGTAGACTGGTATTTTTAACTTTACATATTTAAAAAAAACCAATAAAATACTTGAGGGATAAATGTCTAAAATAACTGGAATAATTTTTGTCTTGAAGTGCATCACACTGAACAATTTTCAACTTGAATGTCAGTAGATTCTTTGCTGAAGTGTTCAATGCCTGATCAGTAGTTGCCTCTGTAGTTAGCTTACTGAGAACAGCATATTAGTATCTGACTGATTTGGACTGACTTTGTGCTGAATTGATTACAGTTATTGCCTACATCCTCCATCTTTTTGAGACGCTAGAAGAGATCTACTGCCTGACAAATACAAGCTCATATCTCTGTCCAGACTGTGGGGATACAGACGACTTGGAAAGCTACAGTACTCCATGTTCAGTGAAGTAAATTGCAGAGAGACCCCTCACTGTTTCATATTAGAGCCCTTAAATCTGCAGTGAATGGTCTTTCTCTTTTCTGTAAAGCATTTGAATACCATAGGAGTTGCATCTCCCTTGTCTGTCTTGCACTCCAGTTTAGGGTTCTGTTTGTTGAAAGGCTGATCGCTGACCACAGAAAGTACCTTTCCCCTCTGCTGAAAAATACACAGATGATTTTACTGCACAACATCACCCTTGCCCATCAGATATGTATTAATACACTCGTAGGCAGTCACTGCATGACATATAACGTTTGACATTATACAGAGCTATCTGGAAGGGTTTTTTAGCCAGAAAAAACATTATAATGGATTTCCATAGCAACTTTCTTCCACAAAGGCTATTCCATGTGTGAAAGTATTGTCTTTAAAGAATAGGTAGGTTTACATTATATTTAGACTAGGACAAAGATAAATGCACCAGCAAGGCAGCATGGCCTCTTGGAAATTGTTTCTATGTAGGCAAGAGGAGCATGTCATGCAGTGTTGTGCAACTGGACATAGGCTGTGTTTTGTGCTGTGCAGAAAATTGATTGCAGTCTTCTCAGCACCTTTACAATAACATTTGCTGGCAAAACCATTAATCTGGTTGGACTGACTATTGTGCAACATCTACCTCTTCAACATCTGTGAACAACACATATCATTAAATTACTGTTCTATAAGAAATACTGTTAAAAGCAAATTTTAATGGTTATTTCTTAGCAGCTCTAAAGGAGCACTGGCAATCATATTGCTTCTTCACGGGAGCTAGATGGTTTGAATCACTCAGAGAGGCTTTGCAGCAGTGGAAGATAGGTTACTGAATTTAAATGATCCACTACAATCATTAGAATTCCTGAAAATGTCCACAAGTCATTGCACACAGGTATTTTCAGATTACCCCTTGAATACAAGAAGATTGGTGATGAAAAAAAAGAGATGGATATGGAAAGACTGCTGGGCAGCCTTTCTCTGTTACAATAATAGACCCAATTCTGGAGTTGCTAACTACTTTTTACTGCTGTTTAGCAGTTACAGCTTCAAGAGAAATAAACAGCACATACTAAGAAAAGCAAACCATTGTTGCATTCATGACCTTATACCAAACATCCTTCATACTGAGCTCGACTGACTGGCATGCAGATTTGTTTCATAAACAAAAAGTAGTGTTTTCTCTCTAAACAATTCATTGTGAGCAATTTGTCATTGCAAACAGCTTCTGGCAGTTGACCAACCCCTTTCAGATAATCCTTCTTTAAACCAACTGGCCATTAAAATCTTGCCTCCCAACAATGGCACCAATTCATTCCTAATGAATAATTTGTCTGTGTTACTGTATTTGCTGGATGAGATGGAATGAAGCTTGTATGTCCTAAGCAAAATTGTTAAGACTAAGTTATCATTTAATTATATTAGGAAAAAAAGGCAAAAGAGTTGCCTTTCTCCTCATCTAAATAATCCTGGGTCATTTTTAATTCTCTCTTTTTCATGGACAGCAACTGAACCCACAGCATTTATAAGGCCAGAGGAATCTGTTTGACTAGAGCTATTGATCAGGTCCTATCTATACATTCTTCAGATTTTGGGTCATTGTTTTCCTTTTACTGTGTGGAAAAAAACATAGCCCACAATAAAATAAGTTCACAGTAGCAGTGAATTATTATTATTTCAGTTTAGTACACAAGTAGGGAAAGAACATCACAATAAATGTAATCTAATGGATGTTTAAGAACAGGTAAATAGATGTTAAGAGTCTGCTAAGTTCATATCTGTGAAATGTGGAACTACTAATTTTAGCTTGGAACAGAAGAATATGAATATTCACATTTACACTACATTCTTAAAAATCTTAAAATATGGCTTATATTTCTTTCTTTTACCTTTTTTTTTTCCTCTCAATCAGCAGATTTTTATTTTTCTGTTACTGGCTGTAGGTGTGTGGAGTCAAATCAATTTATATAAGCTGTATGTGTCAACTATCTCTGAAAAAAAGACTGTTAAAAAGGAGTTGGATGGAAAAGTAGAACAACTGAAATTCAACTCATATTGTCAGGGTGATCAATTTTTGTTCAGCTTTCTGTGTTCTCTGTGATCTGAAAGAAGCCACTTCTGCAAGGTGTGACTCCCTTTTCTCATCTGAAAAATGAAGACGCTAATCTTTCTGATCTCCCAGGTGATGTCTGATGCTAACCTCATTGGTTGCTATGAAAGCCACAGGTGTTTTGGAGATGAGAGCAACAGAAAGGTCTATAAATAAGATAAAATAAAATTCATGAAGGAAGCATTGATTTTAGTCAGGACTGATAATATTTCTTGTCAATACTGACATATTAGTTTCATTTTCCATTATTTCTAGATGTTTTAGTTAAGCTAAAAATGTATAGCCTCTCAAACAGAGTTTGAGAGGTCTTATTTATTGGACTATAACCAAGTTCCAGTGGCTGTGTAACTCCAGGGAAAGTTACAAAGTGTTATATTATATAAATATACACAAGAGGTACCTTTTTCTGTTTCAGCCTTCTAGATTACCGAATTAAGAACACAAACAGCAGAGCTAGCAGATGATGTGAACCAGAGATCTCCCCTTGTAGAGAAAAACTCATCTCTGCTTGTCCTTTCCCTTATCTATGCTCTACAACACTACAGCTTTGTTTGTATGTTTTTAAAGAAAAAATCATTGCCCCTATGCATGAAAGGTATAGTGCCTAAGATAATTAAGGCTGTTGTAATTTTCAGACTTCTCTTGCATTGAAAGTTAACAAGTCAGTAAGATTTTGGAAGGCTAAAGGGCTGCAGATAAGGGCAAGCCCAACGTTAACATAGTGTTTCTTTGTTCTTCTGGTCTCATTTGTTAATAATTACTATGGAATGGACCAAAGCACCTCAAAAGAACTGCATTCTCACTGCCAAATACTACAGCAGTGAGAGCCAAAAAAAAAAAAAAAAAAAAGGAAAATATTGGTCTAACAATTTCTCCTTCATATTGCAACCTTGATCTTGATCTTTGATACATTAGTGAACCTGTACCACAGGTACTATATTTTCATCCATGTCTGTAATCCTTTCTAGCAATTCCACAAGGTATCTGTAATAGAACAGTCAACCAAAAAAGATCCAGAGGAAAACACTGTTTAAAGTACAAGACAGCCTTAACGCACTTTCAACAAGTGCTAAATCTCAGACCAAATGGCAACCACAGAGCTGCTGAAACTGGCAACAGGGCTCATGAGGAAACCAGGTGCCATCATTAAAAACACTACAGTCTTATTCCTGGTCCTGAGGAAAACAGAGGAGTTACCACTCACTGGATCAAGTGGCAATAGTGTATCTTCATGTGTAAGTAGTCTCTAAGTGTTTTTCACTAGAGTCAGCAAAATCTACTGTGTGACAAAACCAGTTGAGAGCATTTGATCCCAGAGGAATTGCACAGATTCTCACCAGAATGAATATGTGCAAAGAAACATACAATCCTGATGAATTTGTTCTACTTTTCAATTTTCTTATATATTCCTGAAATTAAAGACCTTGTGATTAAACAGACATAATGTCTGTGGACATTGATGCATAAATGCATATATATTATGTGTACATGTGTGTGTATAAATATATATATACACACATAAGCACATGCATATCCATACACATATACATAATTTGTATTTATGCTTAACTACATATGTGGCTTCTTTCTGTTATCCAGATACAAATCCTCTATGCAACAAGACTCCCAGAAAGACACAAGAATAATTCTCTGAGAAAAAACATCCAGTACGCATATCCAGGAATAATTGTTTCCCTTTTTTCCTGAGAGTAGGAGCTCTGTGATTCTGTAAATGATGTGGAGCTTTTTCTCTTATTTACCTATATTGCTAATGTTATTTCAAGGATAAAAACTGTGCACTTTTATTTATATTTATGCAATGTCATTGAAGGTGACAGTTTACTTAAACATTAAGGACAATTGAAAACTTTTTATGGGCACAATCCCTTTCAATATAGAATGCACTTATAATTACAACTTTTATATCCAAACACAGTCAACTGACAATTCAGAAGCAATTAGTAATAAAAGCTGATTATCATATGGTTTGCATCATGTCTCTGTGTGTTTTAAATCTCCGACTTCCCCCAGTAAGATCAGCCTTTCGGGCTAATCTCTCCCACGTGAGTAATGCTATAAAATTGCCTTCACTACAGAGCAAAAGAGAAATTGTTTAAGTAAAGGTAGAGACTGCATAAATCATAAACCACTCTCTCAGATAAAGGCCATTAGGTAGGTCTGTGTACAAATTTGACACTTAGTTCCCTTGCCTTTGACAGACGTTTAGAAAGGCTTAAATATACAAGATCTGACTAAAGCTTTCAAAAATTCATCACGGAATATTTGTTAACCTTGTTCTCCATGATAGCTGTAGAACAAAGATAATACTCTTCAAATGGAGATAAATTACAGTCTTTCAAAAGATTATCACCAGTCTTAATCGAGTTTGCTCCTACAGCTGAACGGTCAGTGACCTTGTTACTCGCACAATAAACATACCTGCTGCTTTATGCTTAGAGGGAGCAGGTTTACTCCAACCAGGCTGCTGGGAACAGCTCCACAGGTTTGTTATGGCTATAACTTCAACAGATAAGTTAGGAAATTCAGCTGGCTGAAGGACAATCTTTCAATTACTTAAATACCATAATTTGTGAGACTTAGTTAAATTTAAGATGGAGCTCGTGCACATGGATCAGCTGTTCTGCAGACAGGCTGAATGCTCAGCAGATGTAAGTCAGCATGGCACTGGAGATTTCCAGGGCACCACACCACACCTACTCCCACCCCAGCTGAGAGGCTGCCCGGGCAGCTGGCTGCCCTTTCCTTCTGCAAGAAAGCAGCTCTGAGCAGATACTGAGCTTCCTTAATATGTAGCTATGTGCCTTTTCAACGACCTCTTCTTGGCTTTGTTTTATTTCAGCTAAGAGTACTCCTACACCTCCTTGTTTGACATAAACATTTCAGCACCCATTTTTCATATTATAACACATTGGCTTGACAGGATCTGCACTGCAGGGACCTGGCACTCGAGCCACTTATACCCTGGCTCTCTTTCTTTGCAGAGACGTTGGGGTGGAGATTAGATTTTCATTATCTCCTAATGGCATTAAATCCTGCACTGTATGAGTTTGGGACTGTCCATACCAGCCCATATTCAGCAGAATCGAATTAAACACCACAGGTTTAATATGCAGTCTTTGCAGAGAGAGCACTTTTCTTTCTTTTCCCCCTATTAACAAGACGACCTTTATTGGAATCAGCACCTCTTGAAGTTGCACAATGGCACAGCATGGTAAAAGATGAAGCTGGGGTGAAGGAACAGCTCTGTCTTCTCTGAAGCAGCCTGTGCACTAGTGGGCAGAGCTGTCTGAGCACAGTTCAGTCAGTCCTGACATGAAAGTTAAGCCAAGGCCACTGCAAGATAAAGCGTTTAGCATTACAGCCAGTACATACATTGGAGCGATGAGACTCTCTGCTTTCTTCTCCTCTTTTTAGTTTAATAGCTATCGTGTTTACTGAGTATTTTTTCCTACTTTTTTTGTGGAAAAAAAGGCCCATTGTGAGCTCTGCTGAGTGCTTCCACGTCTCAGTGACAGTGGAGGTCACCCAGCACCACACAGAATCAGGCCATTAGCAAAGACATTCTCAAAAATTGAAGAAAAGCACTAAACCGCAGCCTCCCCAAAAGAAAATTTTAAAAAATATCTCTTTTTGAACATTTCTCAAAATTGGAGCCAAGGAAATAATATTTTTCTCTCATCCTAGAATTTAGAAAATATTTCAAGGACAATAACATTAATAAAAATAAAAACAATTAATAATAATAATAATATATTGTCACATAGCCAGATGATGAACCTTCATAAAAATTGCGAAATTATGTTTTTGCTGTTGGACATTCTTCTGCCCACTCCATGTCTAATTGGCCACCCCCTCCTCATGATTTCTTCTGCTCTTGTGATTATTAAACTTTCCCTGCAACTTTTCCTTACACACTACTACAACAGGCTTTGGATAAAAGAAAAAAAAAATCCTTTGAGGTCTTTCACTCATTTATTCCCCCTGCTGCTGCATGAGTTGATTATCCCAGGAAATGGTTAATGGTGATAAGTGTTTTTATACACTACAGCAAACCCCAGGATTTGACTGTTGGTTTTGTAAGTGAGCTCATGTGATTTTATTTTTTTAGGGGAGAGGAAAGAGTCTGTTTTAATCATATGGCTATGAACTGACCTTCATTTTCTATGAAAACAGCACATGAAACTTCCTTCACAAAAACAACAGTAAAACCTTAGATCCACAGGGTGGGTTTTTTGTGGGTTTGACACAAAATTATTTTGCATAACCTCAAAATTATGCTTACAAGGCACAAATATGACAAAGCTAAGCAGATTCCAGTATTTATCTTTTTTTAGCTATGCCTTTGGGTCAGCTAGGTTCTGCTTTATGAAGAGATAGTTGTGAATAATCTCTGCATCCTCCTTCCTGTGCTTGATCTGCAAAACAGCCCAGGGCCCTTGGCAGTACTGCTATACTTACAGAGGTCACCGTTACTTGACTTGTTTTGGTTTGTAATTACAAGCAAACCCCACTAAGCTCTCTGGGTCTGCGGATTAGACTGGATTGCATGGCACACATGCAGGCACAACAGCCTCATGCCATCAGGGCACACGGAGCTATGGCATCAGTCACAGGCTTCCTGCTCAGCTGCCTTCCCAAGCTCACAGCCCCATTCCCCAGGGCAAAACCCACTCACCTGCAGCTCTCCGGCTCAGGAACTGCAGCGGAGCCAAGCGATCCATCCACAGCAAGCCTTTGCCTACCCTTTCAGGCCAGTGACAAATCTCTGATGTGCTGCTTGAGGACTACAAAGCTGTCTTAACACAGGGCTTCTGAGGGCATCTTTGTTGTAGATTTCAGCTAGCAGGTTTAGCCTGGTGAGGCATGTTAATACTCACAAAGGTCTGTGCAAACAGGAACTTGCAGACCCTAGTGAGGCTTACAAACAAATTCTGCAGGTATCTGCAGGTACACACATTTTAGATATGCATTCAAATCAGCTACTCTGGCTGTTCTTTTCAATTTACTCACAAAGGAAATTAGGTCAATTAACATTTCAGAGTAAAAAAGCTGAGCATTTTCAATTTTCAACTGAAACCTTCAGTTTGAAGAGGGACCTCACATTAACAAGTTGCTGCTAGAGAACAAGGCTTTGGTTTTTTGCAGACATAACTCTGAGAACTTCATAAGAGTAGATCTGGGCACTATGATAGCACACTATTGAATAGTAGTGGATAAACTAGCAGAGGGAGCCAAAAGAGATGGTGAAACCTTGCGTAGTGCTGAAGCTTTTATTATGTTGTGCACCTATTGCTTGTGACGCCTGAGTTTCTGCAGGTTTCCAACCAGTACATTCTCTTAATCAGTAACCATAATAGTGCTATTTGTTTGCATTCCCATATAAGAAATTAAAGTGGAGAGTAGGCCTGTCTTTGATCACCTTTCCTCTTATCCTGTAATTTATTCTCCCATTGTTGTTCTCTATGAAAGGCTGGCAACCTTGCTACAGCAAAGTGTTTCGGGGCAGGTCATACGCATGGATGGTGGGACTCAGTGCTTTGCTTTGCCACCTGTAACCTCACGAGAGCGAGTGATGACCCAGGTTTCAAGTTCCTGCCACTTTCTGGGCAAGAATTTCCATCATAAAATACAGGCTGAGCACGCCAATTGTTCTAAAGAGTCAGAAATACATTGCACATGTAAGTGCATATGTTCTCCAAAAAAAGACTGAGCATGTGGATTTGATATTTGCAGGTGTGGAGTTATATAATTGTCAGGAGACAACTGCATGCAGCAGGACCGATCCACTTTCAGCTGTGGCAACTCACAACAGGTTAGACAAGCTACCACAAGACAAGCTAGGTTTTTCTGATTGATTGCACATTTGACCTTTCAAATTCTAGCCTGAAATGTCAGTGATAAATATTTTTGTTTGTTATAAAACTCTAGCGGTGCAATTGTTTTTACTACTATTCTTTGTTTTTATTATTATATGTGGTTAACCTCAGGATTCTAGAGGAACCCTTGCTTGTTGTATTACATGTTAGTTTTGCTTATTGTGCACATTTTTCCTTTTGCATGACTCAAAAATAAGGCACAGTGAATCTGTGGCAAGTAACCACAGTTAAAAAAGAGTCTGTGACTCCACAGAGTTGATTGTTCAAAGGATAGCCAGGACAAAAATGGTTTCCAGAGCTTTTTCTTTGACAAGAAAGCATTATTTTACAGAAGCATTCTTGAAACCTGGACGGTAATCTGTCTCATGGAGAATGCTTGCTTGCTTTCTTATTTGCTTGTTGGTTTTGCTTCCTTCTTTGCTGCTGTCTTCATCTGTTTATCTCTTTCCTTACTATGTTTCTTCTGCTACCTGTGCAGGAAACATTACGCCTTCTTGTTGGGAGAATGGGAGAAAAACTCCTTTTCTTCACTGATCTTTTCATACCAGGACATCTGGACCATATTAGCTTCTGTGTAGAATTCAAGCGGTTAAATTAAAAATGAGCTGGAACTTGAGGAAAGTTTTGTAGAAATGTTGTAGACTGCCCCTAGAACTTGGATAATATTTATTTCTTGTTACTTATTATTTATTTCTTATTATTTATTTAGTCGTCTGTTGTCATGAGCTATTTTAGGCCTTTCCCAGTCTGCAAAGCAAAATATAATTCCCTCACTACATTTGTGGCAAAATTTGACAATTGTTCATGGGTTTCTTCTTGAAGAAAACCAAAAAAAATAAAATGACCATACCATGATCCTTAAGTACAGGTCCTCATCTGCTATTAACATATATAGCTAGACACAATTTTACATGAAAACACACCTTCAACATTACCTGAATCCTTGCAAATCCAAATGACAAATCATTTACCTAACTAGCCAAAAAAATGACAGAAACCTCAATTTATATCTATAACACAAGAACTCCTGTATGATTTTCATCAAGTTCAATTTATAGCAAACACATAAATTGCATTTGGGATAGCCTGTTTGGTCATTATTACATAAAACCTCCATATACTCAACGCAGTGATTCACCCAATGAGTTTTTCCTGGGAAAATATCAACCGTAGGGGTTCCTTTCTTCCACCAGTGTCAACTGTGTTCACCCCTACCTGCATTTGCTCATATGCAGCTATTTTGAATGTTGCAGAAGAGAACAGTTCCTCTATAACCAGAGAGAATTTGTCTCCTACTTCTGTGCTACTGCAGTATCATATTGTTTTAATACACTTCCTAAATGAAATACACATTTTCATAAGTATGACCACCACTCTGAGATCAACAGGTCAAGAACTTTACCAACAAAGTGACAATGGGATATCAGTAGAATCTAATCCCCCAAGCTGGCAGAGTTTAAGGGCTGTATTCTTTATATATCATGCTGTATTTCTACCAAAAGTGCCTAAACTGGAATGTTGGATTTCAGTATGTAAGTCAGCCTGTTTAAGTACCTGCTTTGTCACGCAGAACATAATTTTCTTGTTAATTTGGTAAGGAATGTAGAAAAAATAGTCTCCTAAAACTAAGTGCTTTAATTCAGGGGTTTTTCCAAATTTTATCACAACACCTCTTCTCCAGATTACTTCGTGCCAAATTTTCCTAACAGCTCTAGACGCAGCAGACAGCTTAAAATTGCCTGGGGTGCTGGAGAAGGGTCCTTGAGTGGTCTGCATGTTGTGCCTTTGGAGGCCTTGGTGGGAGGCAGGAACATCCCAAAAGGGTGCAGCACAGCCAGCACACAGAGCACTGAAGTTACCCTCCTAGCTGGACAATTGGCACTGCAGCCTTGATCTGAATCTCCAGACTCGAACACCTCCTGTGGAAAGCGCTCTGAGATCTTTCCTTTGAGTATCATTTCTCTCTCCTTTAAATAGAAAGTATAAAACTTGCATAGAAACTATTTTTATAAGGTGTCTCTCCAGCCAGAAAGAAACTAAACCATCACCTTCCTCATCTTTTTCACCACCCAAATCACCAAATGACAGGGCATTTATGGTCTGAGGCACTCACAAGCCTTTTTGCTCCAGCTATTTTATTTAAAAGAAAATAATATAAGATTACCAGAACCACAAAGTGGGAACACATTGTCTAGATTTTTTTCTGATTCTTGTTTCAGGTACTGTGCATATGAGCATGGAAAGGGCCAAAGATAGATATGATGTATCTTACTAAACTGACAATTTTTTTATATTACCCCACAAAGGCAGAGTTAGAAGACTGCAGGACTATGTAAATGCATTAAATACTAATGTTAAAAAGGAGAAACATAAACAGGCAAAGCTAATTGCAAGCTGATGAGAGTACCAGGGACCATGAGAAGACATTTAATCAGAAAGAAAGGAGGGCAAAGAAAAGGTAGGAAACTATAAAGAATACAGAAATCATAGCTATAAAGGCCAAAAGCTATAAAAAGCAAGAAAGGAGCTAAAGAAACAGGAGAGCAATTAAAACATATATGAAAAATTATCAGGCCATTAGTAATTCCACTGTTAAATTCCACTGTTCCAGGATCGGCTTTGTCTTATAAAATGAGGCTTACATCTACTTATTAAGCAAAAGAGCAAATGTGGATCATAACGAAATTACACCACCTACTCTGTGGATAATGATTCTGTTTTTCCAAAAGTTACAAGAAAATTGTTGAAGAAAATTGAAGAAATACCTTTTCACTCAGTGATTTTAAAACTCACCTGAAGAAATTATCCTGAACTTTCTTTTCTTGTCTTTCTCTCTCATGTATTGAAAAGGGAGGAAAATTACCATTCCAGATTCTTAGACTTAATAGCATCCATCATAGACACATCTGTCTGTGATGCTATTGAATCCAGAATGTGAGGAAGTCATGCCACAAGCTTCAATTTCTAAATGAGCAGACCAAGCTTCACTGCACATATTTCAGTGTATTTTCAATTCTACTTTTCCTCATAAGCAAAGCAGAGAAAATTTGAAGATGAGAAATACACTCAGCCACTAATTGCTGTTTCAATTGCTTCTTGTTCAAGATGTTTCAATAATAGTCATGTAAGCAGCAATGTGGGACAAGAATTCAATTCTGGACATTTTATTAGGAAAAAAATTAGCAAATCAACACAATAAATTCTAATGCAATATTTTTAATCTCAAGAAATCCCTTGATGAACCATTGAGACTTTCCCCAGATGATGTCTCCAGCATAGATTTGTTTTCCAAAAAGAAAAATCCCCCAAATTGTATTAATTGGTTTAATTATTGTTAATACTTATGTTTATATTAAAATAAGTAAGCTAATAATGCAAATACTTCACCAATAAATGATAAATACAGCTATATCAAAATATGGTCAACAAATAAATGGCAAAATAAAATATATTAGTATTTATATCAATTTTATCTCTATGTTATTCATTCCAATTTTATCTTTGTCTTATTCATTCATTGGCTTAGGGATAAGATGAATGTCCATTGAGCCTGAGAAAAACCTCCTCCTCACATTCTAGAAAGCTCCGGATTCAATGCCCAGCAGGATACTCTTGCCTGACATACAAGTCACACTTTTGAGGAGTCATGGTGAGAGGCACCTCTGGCCTTTGCACATAAAAAGTGAATTATATTATTCCTGGATTTTATAAAGTCTTCAGAGGGATTTCATTTGGGACTAAAGCATGCTGACTGAGAGAAACCAGGACAAAGAAGAAGCTGCAGAAGTTTCAGCAACCATATAAGAAGTCACTGAAAAGACTTTAGCCTCCTTGCTCACTCAGTCTGCAGCATTTGCATGCCCACATTTACTGGGAAAAAAAAATAAGTGTCTGTTCTCATGCATATATGGTGTTCATCTGGACACTCTACTCTTTCATAGCTTTTTCATTTTCCCCAACACTTTGCTTATTCACTGCTTTTATTTCTAATAAATTAACATCTTTTGTCCTGACAGATACTTGAGCTAAGTGCACTTAATGGTGTAAGAACTGGGTTGTCACTTATTTCTCTGGACTTCCTAGCATCCATAATAGCTCCTGCAGAATTGATAACAATCTTTCATTCTACAATTTGGGGAAAACAACAATAAATATACGATCTCCAATATATGGAGATCTATTTTTCAAAGGTCGTAACTGTCCTTTAAGCTGGACAACACCACCAGAGAAAATTAATCACAACTTTCCTTGATACATCACTTGTGTATTAATTTATTTCAAAGGTATATTGCTTTTCATCAAACAGTCTTTAACAAATAGAAGTTTACAAAGCATGCTGGAGCGCAACATGCAGATTTTCCCTACATACATTTTCTTCTAGGTTTACATGGCATATTTCCTCAGCAGTTCTCCAGGTTCTGCATCCCAAAGGTAACCACTGCTTCTTTTACAGCAATGAATCTGAAGGCAATTTTTTCATCTAAATATTGGCAATGTCCTCTAAACAGTAATGCCCAGCTTATAATATTTTTTTTGTTATTGTTATTACTCTTATGACATTGTCTGCTTGTGTGAAAGCACAAACAAGCAGTCAAGGACAGATGGAGGGAAGAACTTCTCAGCTTGTTTCACCATCAAACATGCAATGTAATTACAAGCTCTGGTACATGCAGGTTACCCTGTCTTTTAACTTCAGTGAGGCAAACACGAGATGACATGAAGTCGTGACTTGAAGCACTGAAACAAATGTTGTGACAGCAGAAGCCAGACCATTTTCTATTTCAGTCTGTACGGCAAAGGTGGCGCTTTGTTTGCTGACAATATGCCGGTGAAATGGCAGAGAAAGATCATTGTGAGCATATGCTGTTTATTACAGTGCTTCCAGATGTGTGTTCTTAGAGGCTGCATTTTCTTCCACATGATCAGAGGTCAGGAATCCTTCCAATGACAGCAGTGGGAACCAGCACACTGTTAAAACCAGTCTTGATGGAATTTATGGAGATTGAGATACTGCTGGAAAGACATCCTGGAGATTTTGGGATTGCCCACACAGAAATGTTTTGGAGTCATCCTCAAGCAGAATTTCACATCCCAGTTTTCCATAGGTTGTCATAGTCAGATAACAATCAGTCACAAAGGAAATAAGCTCGGTTTCAAGAGGAGTTTCTGGCAATAAAAAACTTGACTTTGCAGAAGTTTAGCCCACCAGTTTCTTCCATATTCCATACTGTACATTCTTTACTCACTGGGGCCTGCCACAAAGTCCATCTTATCTTTTGTAGGTATTTAGCAAGTCTGCAAGTTTGTAAGAGAACAAGCTGAGGATTACAGGACACTTTGCTAAATTTTTATGATGTGCTAGTGCCAGAAATCATTCAGGAGTCTGTGAAAATCTGTTAACAGGAAAATTCATAATAGGCAATTTAATGAATAAGGGGTTTTACTGGGAAATGCTACATTTTCTGACTGAGTATTAAATTTTAGAGGATTCCAAGAAGTCTGGAGAGTTACCAGGAAAAAAAACCAAAATGGAATTAAATAAATAATTCCAATCAGTAAGAGATGAAGGTACAAAATGAGGTCAAGTCTGGATTGAAATGTTTAACATTGTTTAAAGAGCTCTATCACTAACTCTTCCCTTGACAGGCTTATTCCTATAGCAAATATTTTTTGAAATATTTCTTTCCATGTGGCACTGCCATATGTTTTATATTGCTTAGTTTTCTATAAACAGAGCACATACACACATTTTACAGACTATTGATCTTTTTCCTGTTCTGAACAATGTCAATGAGAGTTTTTCCCCTGATTTTATGGGAAAGTTTTGGGGGCTTTTTTCTTTTTTTTCCTTTTTTTTTTTTTTTTTTTTTTTGTTTGCCCCTTGTTTTTGTTTTTTTTAAGACTGAACTATATCATGCACTGTTGATACTTTGAAGTTGCTACTTTTCTAAGCTATTCCTTGTAGTGACTATACAGAGTCTAATGTATTCTCTTGTTTGGAAGAAGCACTTCTGTCATTCAACTATCCCAAATGCTCATTTCAGTAAATAAGCTCTGCGCTGAGCTCTGCTACAGTCACTAAATGAGATCAGCTGGCATACCTCACCTTTCTGTGGCTAATCCACATCAAGGCCTTGCCTGCCTTCTCTTCATACCCTGAGACCACCAGTCTGAATGCTTCCACTTTTATCATGAGACATATAAAGTAGGATGCACTTTTCTGAAAAAGACATCTTGTAAGGAAGGTATGCAGTTAAGCAATGCGAATCACAGTCATGAATGTATCTCTGAGCAGTTCTAATGCTGCTGCCAGATACACTTAGCCAATTAACAGCTAGATTTTGTTTGTTATAACGTCAGCTTCCCTTAAATAGAGGAGTTGAGGAAAGAGATCTCAGGAGTATGTCAGAAGGTTAAAGCCATACGATGAGGTCCATATGCCACTCCTGCTGCTGGAGAGGTCTCTGCCCTCTTAGCTGCTGGCTGATCCTCTCCAGACTGGTGTCACCTTGCAGCCGGAGCCAGCACGAGTGCTTATGTGCTTGTGCTGTGATCAGAAAACTGATACAGCTGAAAGACAGCCCAGCACAAACTGTCTCCTTGCATTTCAGGTGCATCAGTTCCTAGGGCTGCTTTTAGTCTCTGCTTCACCAGGGCTGCTCCTGGCAGGCTGCTGGTCAGCAGGGCAGGGAACAGGCAACGCGAGGTGGGCATGGCAATGCCAGTGATTTTGGCAGCACTGACAGTTTACAGGTGCCTAATCCTGCAGCCTAAGATTATCAATAAATGATGAGGCGTCATGACACAAGGGCTCCATGGATTCTTCTGTCTCATAAATTAGACATGACTGAAAAATTCTGTATACTACTAGTACAGAACTTATAAATAAACTAGGACTGGAAACACATAAGCAATGCAGACTTAGCAATAATTTACCAGAGTTGCATTTTTCTCCGTTCTGTCTCTGTTCATAGCATTAAGCTATTCCGTTAAGCCCCCTCCTTACTAAAGTAATCTCTCCTTAGTTCTACAGGATAGCCCTTTTTTATTATCTGTTTTAATGACAGAAACAATACAGAAAAAAGATAGTATATGGAAGCAGGGTCTCCTCTGTCAAGATTATCCCAGGATATGCAGAGGTGAGCAATCAATATATCTGTTCAACAGAGCAAATTTTTATCACGTATATTTCTACTAATTCAAAAAAGTCATCAGGGTAGAGAAACATCTTCAAAAAGGGAAAACTGATGCATCTTGTCATATACTGAAAGGATTGTGTGCAATTACTAGACTAGTAATGAGAAAGTTAACATTTATATTCCTATGTCTTTCTCCACATAGACTGTCTAGCTGGTTATAATTGGACGACTATTACCAGTGGAACATTTTTACAGATGCCTTATTTCTCATGACCTGTCCAGGAAAGACCAGTAAAGTTCATTTCTACTTAAGGAAAGAGAAATGAACAGAATTTTCCGTTACAACACCATCCTAAACCCTCCTTTTAGGGCCATGTCTTTCACAGTGATACACCATGATCACACACACCACAGAACTCCCACTTCATAATTATTCCTCTAGCAAATGGTAGCCACTGAAAAACAAACAAACAAACCAAACAAACAAACAGAAAACAACACCACCCACAGTTGCAAGAGCTTATGCGAACCATTTGAGTAACATTTGTCTCCAGCAGACATCACTGCAATGAAAGAAAAAATGGTGCCAATTCATACAACTGATTTTAACCACTGTTCCCAATGGGTCAGATGTTAACATGGCCAGGGAGATGTCAGAGCTGGTAGGGCTACAGCAGTTTAGTCCACTGGGATGTGAACAGCTTCCACCATCTAAACAAATCCCTATTTGATGTTGATTCAGCTGCTCTTGAATCCTCAGTTTGTTTTGCCTCGGTGAGGTCTAAGTTTTAGGACCTTGCCTAGAGCAATGCTCTCTTTCCATGTGATTTTTAAGAGTTGGCTACTAATTGTACTGTACTTGAAGAGACCTGAATTCAAAAGATCTTGAATGAAATTTTATATCTCTTTTTGCCTTGCCATGCAACGATAAGGTGAACCTGACTGCAAAAAAAAAAGAAAAAAAGAAAAAAAGAAACAAAGAAAAAAAATCCTGTTGCTTGTCATGGTTGATAAAATAAATATGTTTTTCAATCCTTTAGCAATATAGTGCTTTCAACAGAGGAGTGAATAATACCAGGTGTTCTGTGGGATAGAGACATTGTACTCACATTTCGTTTCATAGGAAACCGTGGAATAAAGCCATGTTTGCACTCTATAGCTGGAAACAAAGAAGTGTATACTCTTGAAGTGGCTGCCTTCAGTGTGAAATGTGGAATGAGGGAGGCTTTGTTTACTGTGAGGAATGTCACTACCAAGTTTCTTAATCTTTTGTCAACACCGAGCTAATTCAGCAACCCTTTTTTTTCTCAGGGTAGGGCAATGAGTAAATGGCTCAGTTACATTCTTCTACTATTGCACTACATTAACATTAGAGTTTTCAGGTTGCTCTGCTGAAAGGTCTGCCTAAAATTTATGTTTCACAGGGATTTTTTTGGCTAAATCTTTGGCAGACTATGCTTTAAGAATATAAGGAAGCAATAGAAGATGTCTGTGAAACAAACATGATGCATTTTGCAATGATCTCAGCTATGCAGTAACAGCAATTAAAAGCTACAATACCTCAATGGTCACTACAATTAATGCCATTAAAGTAATTAGGTCCAGCAGCTGTAGGGTCAAATAAAGACAGCTTTGTAAATGACAATATGGCAAATGGAAATTACTGACATTTTCATGTGAATTATCACCTTAATATTAAATAAATAAAGCTATGATAATTCCAAGACAGATTACAGATGGAAATTAGCGTAACTACTTGCTCCAGAGTTGGCTAGTGTTAAAATTTAAATGTAATTAATAGCCTTTACTCACTGTATCTGGTTTTACATGGTGTTTCTCATTTACATTCCTTTGCAAGATGCTGACAGCACTAAACATCTGAGAAGAAAGATCTCGTCCACAGAGGAAAATGGTTCTTCATGTTATAGTGCTTATAACGGACACGGTTGCTGCACTGTTCTAATAATAATGACCAGAAAAAGGAATGTGGGAGAGAGAGGCTCTATGCTGTTTTCTTTTCAGTTTTGTGTTCCAAGCCTTTCCTGGAGTCATCGTGAAATGTAATTGCTCTTTTGACCTCTATCTTCTCCCTCCCTAGGTCTGAGGAAGAGCTACACTGGTTGATTATTGCAGGAATGAAAGGCACTTTGACCTTGCCGACCGAACGCCTTGCTGCTTTCAATGTTGCCCATTATGCTGAAGGCAGGCAACTCCTGGAGAGAGGCTGAAATCTACAGGAGCGCTGCTCGCCGGGCAGGCTGCCAGCAAGGGCTCCAGCACACACGGGAAGCCAGCTGGGGAGGGAGGCAGGGAGAGGGGGAGACCATATCAAAACATTGTTAGCACAGCGTATAAAGAGCTCTCAGATGCTGATCACAGACTGCTTCTTCGTTAATAAGCCTTTACATCATCCACCTGAAATGAAAAGGGGCAGAGGCATAAGGGAGAAAGAAGAGTGCGGTGATAATGTTTTTGCGGAGGAATGTGGCAGTCATTAAATTAAAAAAAAAAAAAAAAAAGTTAAAAAGCTAACCAACCAAACAAAAAAACCCGAGCCCAAACCCACAATTTTCACAAGAATAGAGAGATTGTTGCTGTATAAGGATCCATTGAAAACACTCCTCCAAGGAAAACGGCTCAAATATTCAGTTGCTGTAACTACGCTAAATTGGAAAACATTCACCATAAAATCTTCCACAGAATATTTTTGGAGCTGTAAAAGGCTGGAAAACATACCAACTGGAAAACACTCTCTCTCTTTTCATGTGTGTGTGTTTTTATATTTACATACATATTTCAGAAAACCAAAACCTCAGAATTCACAGAAGTAATAAGATACTATTTGAAATTATTTCCTATTACTCTGACTGTAACTTTCATTTCTCTAAGCCAGCCACCATGACTGGCTGAGTGAGGTTTGTAATTTGACCTGAAGATAATATGGAGACTCAGGTGGAGCTCTTGAAGGGCACTGATAGTTTGAAGAATGCCCATTTTAAATGAAGCTGTCAAAAAACATGTTCAAATAACATGGACATTCCATTTAGAAGCAGAGTTTATCCCAGCAGGGTCACTAGTATTTCAATGTCATTATGACTTGAAGACTGCCTAGTGACTGATACAAAATGAATTGGTGCTCTTTTGTTTCGTTTTTGCTTTCTTTTCCTCTCAGTCATTTATCCCTATCACAGAAAAACTCAACGAAAATACCGGCAAGAAACACCCATGCTGTTTCCCCAGGCTGATGCAAGACTGGGTGATTTCTGGGCCGCTCTCACAGAAACTAACACTGCTTGCCTTAGGACAGCAAGCATCGCAGGGATCATGGATGCAGTAGTGATGCTGCACGTTCCCCAGCCCTGCCAGATCCCCGTGTGTGCTGCCAGGCTGTGGGCAGGGCTGGTGGCTGCTCCTTGTGGCAGCAGGGCCACAACAGGCTGGCAAGTAGCTGCCCTGCATTGCCTCTTGCCATTCCTCTCCTCTAGTCTAGAGACCAAGGCATGTGCTATGTGTTCACAGGCACTTGAGATGATGGGTTATTTTCAGAACACTGCTGCTCAGAAAGAGAAGTCATGCACCACACTGATGCTGTGCTGCTGACCAAGAAGCTGGGAGGAAGACAGCCAAATAAATTGGTTGTAAATCATGACCAGAACTGGGAATATATTCCCCTCATTGCTTGGGGCAGAGTGTTTGGACCAGCAAGGGAGAATCTAGTAAAGATTTTTGCACATGGTAAAAATAGGTAATGACCTTTTCTTTTAGAAGGAATGCTGCCCATCAAGATGACACTGAGTTTGTCTGAATTTATCTATGTTTATTACCAATACATTCTATGCAGTTATGTCTCTAACGGAACTTCATATCATCAATTTTCTGTTTCCTTATAGGAATTTGTGACTATGACCAATGGTCTCATTTAACTTCTCTGGGTTAAATAAAACTGACTGCGCACTCCAAACTTTCACAATGAGGCTTGTTTTCCAGTCTTTAAATTTCTTTTCTAATTGTTTTCTGCATTTTCTCTGGAATATCAACATCTTACTTGAACACAGCGCCCCTGTACAAACTATCCTACTAAAAATACCTTGAACCTTATTTGAGAATCACCCAGCCTTGTTATTCAGTTGACTATTCCCCATAGGCCTTGACTCATTTTCAGATCTGCTGAAGTCCTCTACCCTGAAATACTGGCCTCTATTATTTGTTACAAGCTGAATTGCTATATGGTATGTCTGGTTCTTTTCTCCTTCCTTTTGTTGGAAAAAGAAAAGCCGTAGTGTTGTGTCAAAATTAAATAAGCTGTGCTTTAAAATAGTATGTGTAAAGAACCTGAGTGAGCAAATACAGGGGATCCTTTCATGCAGTTACTATACCTTCGATAGTTTTTCCATGGAATAAATACAGATTATAGACAAGAACTGTTATACTTACACTTCACCTTATAGTAAAAGGGCATTCATACTGAATACTATTTTTGCTATTATTATTTTTAATACCCTGTACATTTCAAGAAACTGTTGCCAGTAGTAATGTGGGAAATGGGAGTATATTGTACAGGCAGAATTGACATAGAAACAACAATGAAGCCAGGTGAGCAGGAGTCTAACACACAAATGAGAATAAATATATTTCTTCCAGCACACTAAGGAGCTAACTGACTTTTTTCCCCATTCTTTACAGAGTTCAAATCCCTGGCAAACAGCTTGCTGCAGTTCAAGTTATTTTGTTTGGAGAAATTTAAAAAGGTTAAGCCAACTAACAACATGAAACAAATGGATCAGAGGTATTTGAGCTCTGGAAAGTCAAAGTATTAAATAAATTGTAAGTTCATACTGTGCCAGTTCTTAGTTTTCATTGCTTTAATTTGAAGGATGAAGTAAAATACAACTGTGTTAGATAAAAACATAACAAAATGAAAAGGTATGAGTAACGTGACATGACATATATTAAAGAGTAAATAATTATTTTCACTCAGTTCACAGAGAACCTCAGCAAATCAGCTTATTTTTCCTGAAAGCAATTCACAGAACACAAGCTGCCATTTGTACCCTGTGTTTTTTGCACCTTCCATGCTTGCTACCTAAATGCTTTGTATTACAGACAAAAAATAGGAGTTTTGACTGTGAACCTGACAACATATTCTGTGGTTTTTTGGCAGTCTCAATGAGTGCAGTTCTTCACAATACAGGCACCTGTTTAACACAAATGGCTTATGAACATAAAGACCTGCATGCATTTTCAAAACCAAATACTCCCAAACATTGAGTATGTTCACCATTAAATCACTGGTAGATTTAAAAAAAAACAACTCAGTAATTACCTACCATAGCTCTAAAAACAACTTAAGCAGGACTTCGTCTTGGTCCAAAAATGAAAACTGAGTAATAGTAAAATTTAAAAGATACAAGCAATTTTCCAGTGTGTGTGTAAATTTTGGTGCACAGTCTTTTTGGAATTATCTTTAAACTTTTTGGGGAAGTTTTCCTCTTTGTTTTGATTGCCATTTTTCTTATACAAATGATACTTTCTACTCTTAAAGCTCAAGAGAAAGGGTGTTAGTAAAAGTGAACCTCATGAAGATGACCAGAATGAAATCCCTGAAAAATACATGAAAACTTTAGTTCTTTTCCTATTTGTCAAACCCTGCAAGGTGCTGGAGTTTTACTGTTGTCATTGAACTGACCTGGGAGAGATGATAAACCTCTGGAAAAATCATGCACCCCTGGGGCCCGAGTGTGTCTATGGGTTCAACAATCGGGCTTGATGCAAATGTGCAGTGTAACGCTTGCTCTTTGCTTTATTTTAAAGGTTGAAATGTGGCATTTCAAAAACATAATGTCAGATAAGTAATAAGTGTGAATGTTAAGGGTTTACTGAATATCAGATTTCATTCAAGGAGATGAGAAACATGTAATTTCTGCAATATTTGCTAGATTATGGCTTTTATTTTTGTAGGAAGGTGCCTGGCAGCTCCTTGTCAGCAGACGGGTAGGAGTACAAGAAGCTTCCTTGTGTTCAGTATCAGCAACTCCTGTTTAATTTGCATTTGAGGGAGTTTTTTCCATAGTGTATTCATTTGCCAGCGAGTTAATATGTCCCTGCATAATCAGATAAGAATGGAATAGAATTACTAATAATAAGAGGAGGTGGAACAAGGGCATGCCAGTAGAGCAGCCTTTCCTTCACCCACTTAATCTGAGTAGATCATAATTTCAACTATCTCAAGCTTAGGTTGGTTTTATTTCTTTTCCCAAGGTAGGAAGGTTTGTGGTTGGTTTGTTTTGTTGGGTGCTTTTTTCTTTCTCAAAGCTGAGTTTAGAAAATTAAATGCTGTGGATTGGCTATGACGGCTACTACTTCATTCTGTGAAGCTGGAGAATACAGAATTTATGCTTGCAGCTAGAAAAAAATATGTCATTTACCTCCAAAACGAAAACAAAGAGCAAACTAATTAAAGCAAAGTAAAAAATATTCTCTTTGAAGCATGATAGGAAAATAAAATTTAAAAAAATAAAAAAAATAAAAAGCCAGAAAAATGTTGGTCCCGGTGCAACATAATCTTAACGTATTCAAGTCAATAGCTGTACTTGCATTAGAGTAAATGCAAATGTCACAAGCCTTTAGGGCTGCAGTGTGCCATTCTGGGGGCAGCCGGCACAGCGAAGGAAGGAGGGCTTGCAAACAGCCTTGTCAGCTGCTGTCGTGCCCCGGGGGCTGAGCAGCTCTGCCGTGAGCAGCTCTGCCGTGAGCTGCCCTGCCAGACTCGGCGGTGCTCAGAGCTGCTGCCGTGACCTCAGCCGGGGGTCACGGCTGCTCTGCGGGGATTGTGCGGCCAGCAAGGACAATCCTCCTCAGCTATGCACTCGTGGCCCTTCTGGAGCCTTTGCCAAGGGGCACGGTGACCAGCGAGAGGATGCAGCATGTTAAAACACCCCACAAAACCCCGGGAATTTAGTAAATTCATCCCTTCTGGTGTCTCTTGGACAAAGCAGCAGCGCTAACACCTACAGTTTTATGTTGCATTATTACTTCTAAGCTTCTGTAACTCGACATAGATTATCCCTTTTAGCTGAGATACTTTGTAATGTAGATGAAGCTGCTTTTGAATCAAAGAGACAGGTGTTAATGGCCAAAATGCAGGAGGCCCAATTCTAAACGCGTGTATGATGTAATTTCGTTTGGATTAACTCAGCTCCTAATTTGGTTTTGTCTGTGCAAATTCTCAGTGAACTCAGTGAGCGACACCATTTAAACACGAAAGCTAACACAGAAAGTGGATACTTTATTTATTAATTCCACTTTACAAATATCGTTGTGATTTTAGCATAAACCTGTGAGTACACAAACCATGATATATTAAATTGTTATGAATACCCATAGTAGTATATCAGCAGTTTGAAAGAAAAGGACAGGGGAGGGATGGGAGAAAAAGAAAATTAAAAAAAAAAAAAAGAAATTAAGTGCAGGGGTGAGGGAAGGGAATGGAAGGAAAGACAAGACAAGGCAAGGCAAAAGAAACAGTCTCTAAACATGTATTATGTGCCAAACCTTAAACAGTTTCTTCAGCCTAAAGCATGCCTGTGGATTTTGCTTGGGTCCCTTAAAAATCTTCTTACACATTTCCTATTTGAATATAATCTGCTCAGCTGGACAGATATGCCAACTATAAACTATTCTGCCTAAGTGACATAAACTACATGACCTTGCACTGGCCTTTGCAAATGATTTGGACCAATGATGTGTTTAATTGGGAATTTAATGAGCGAAATAGATGTTCCTGTGCTTTTCCAATTCACAATTATGTTCTTCTGCTTTTACTTCCAGATAACTCTACTGACTTTGAGGAAGTCATAGTTAGAACACAATAGAGGAAAAAAAACCCGCAGTGCAACAGGCCCATGAGAACTTTGCTGCTGAAAACAAGCAGAATTTACACTACCACGGAGCAAGCAAATCCAGATGTAAAACAAGGTAAGTAGCTATGGTGTCTGCTGAAACAGCCTCCCCAAAAGGAGCACCAGATCACTGAGAGATCAGCCACTGTCACTAAAACTAAACTTTGTGACTGCAAAGCCTGTTGAGCATTGAAGAATGTCTGATCCCACCATCAAAATCACAAACAATATATCCCAAGAATCACCTTAAAGATTACAATATTACAGTCTTTTCTGAAGAAAAGCCTACGTTTGATGCTACCACATTCAGCCTTTATAGTTACTTTTCTTCTAAACTCTATTTTTAGAAGCATAATTAAGAACAATATATAGCTATCTCCTCTAAAGAGGTGTTTTACACTTTGTCCATCACTGGAGTGCTTGAACATTCACCACTGTCTTGAGAAATGTTGCAGACATACAGAATTATGGGGGTCACTCACTCATATAGAGATATGCTTCAGAAATCACACTTAAAATTCAGATTATATTTTAAAAAATCTAGCTTTGATTACCTTCAAAGTCACCTTATCATTAGCAAACCACAGGGAAGATTCAATACGCAAGACAGGTAAAGATCTAAGATCCAACATGGAACAGAGGGCATAAGGGCTAATCTCAGACATTATTTAATGCAGAAGTGCCAAGCTAAGGACATCTGGCACCTAAGAAAGATACTCATACAGGATGAACAAACCAAGCAGGATGCTTATTCTAAAGACTAGAACAGGGAGATCCAAGGTATGGGCAATGTGTTCAGATCACAGTCACATCAGGAGGAAAAACTTTGCTTCAAATACAACCTACTGTGCATAGTTTTTACTTTTCCACTGGTTTCTACTGGTGCTGCTGTACTTCATTAAAAACAGAAAAAAGAAGAAGGTGTGCTCTGGCTGTGCCCACACTAGTATGACAATGATTAATTGCTAATTCTTCATTCCTTCATGGAGTTTATTTATGGTAGGGAACTGATAGAGTGACAAGAACTACATGCCTCTGATTTTTAAATATCATTTTGTTCCCTTTGTACTGAAGATTTGTTTCAAGCACAATACATCATTCAGCAAATCTGTAAACTTATAAGAACCTTGGGTCCACACAAAATTTTCCAAAAACAGGCGTTACTAGCTTTCATACCTCAACATTCTCCCAGTCCCGTAAGGAACTGATGTTGCCCTTCAGGTACCCAGACAATATCTGGAAATGTCTGTGATCTTTAGAATATAAAATTCCAGCTCCACTGTATTTATGCAAAAGCTAATTCTGCATTTTTTCCCTAAGCAGGAGAAAATGTGAAAAGCATAATGACAGACTTAGAGTCCCTGCTGCATTACTTATACACATTAAGATATGTAACAGCAATTGTTCTACATAAAGAAGTCCAAGAAGCTTGTATTTTTAAAGGTGTTCAAGTGGATATTTACATGACAATGCCTGTGAAGACCCAGTAGGTGTGCTCTGCCAGGAAAACTTCTGTGAGTCACTTATTTCTGCGACTAGCAAGAGGTTGCTACAAAATGTTGTAGGAATGTCTACAAAGTTGTTGCCATGCAGCCAGGAAAAAAAAACCAACTGTATTTTAAGACGGATTTATTAATTCACATAATTAGATTTTAAAGCTGTAAGTGGCTGTGGTATGCTGTATGCTTCCATTGGTCCCAAAGCTGCTCCATATACTTATTGAATTGGACCTTTCCAGTTTTCAGTGCTGGTCAGATCTGACTGGTTTTTAACACCAAGCAGAACAATTAATTTTGTTTACACAGACCACTAAGATAGGCTCCCAAGTCTGTGTAACCACAGATCTGTGTTTAGGATCTATCTTATCAAGTCTCTTCTCTAAACACCATCAACAACACAAAGGCAATGAGACATAGAGTCTTAAAGGAAGTTATGCTGAAACCTCTGAACCACAGGGATATTGATTCAGCAATGAACATCCATTCCTGCCTATTTGTAAGACACCAGAAAGTTTCTAAAACAGTGAATTTGTTTGGAGAAAAGCCACATACTAACAAACTGGATTCTCTGTGGGAAGAGGATAATCTCAAACAATTCAAAAGCATGGGCTATGGCTTCTGTGACTGCATGGAAAAGTGGAAGGATCAGACTTCCAGTACATGGGCAACCCTCTGTTGCTTTGTGAAGGTGTCTGATCGTTGCTGCCCAGGCAACTTCAGGGACACCTGCAGGGCTGCTGAAAAACTTTGCAGAGATGGCACAATAGATCCAACATTCCTGAGGCTGAGCTTCCTGTTGGAGCCTCTGAGAATGGAGAGCTGCAACCCCATGCTTTCAGGGGATCATGCATAAGAGCAGTAAGAGTGAGAAGCACTCAAAAACAAGATTCATTACCCCTTTGTTTCAGTCAATTCTTACTGAGTTGTGCAAAAAAGACAAAGTGATCACCTTTACGCTTTTGAAATGTACATGGTGATGAAAGGTGTACATAAATTCTGCCAACAAAGTTAATTTCCCTTTTTCTGCCTTAACGTGTCATGGTGACCTATAAAAACGTCCAATGAGCAACAGGGAAAACACTGTGAAGAAGAAGACATGGTGTTAGCAATCAGGTGTTCAAATATTTGTTCTTTTTTTTCTCCAGGTTTTGGTTAAACAGCTGCAAATTAGAATTACATTATTTGATTGTGATGTCTTGTGTATCGTTCTGTATTACTGGTCCTATTGTATTCCTTCAGCAGGGCACAACACTCATCAGTTACTATTTGCAGGTTTAGAGATGTATATATTTATTACATCTTTCCTGAAAGGTTTGAAAATAAAAACATTTTCATTTAGCTTATTAACATTATGCAAATGACAACATAACTAGTCTTTTGATTTGCTGCCACCACCTTGGAAATATTTAAATATTATTATTATGGAGCTCAAGCTTTCAGTTTTATCTCTGAAATTTATTCTTTTAGGCTCAATTTATGCTTGTCAACAAATAATGATCATAGATGTGAGCTGGTTCATAATCCAGAGGTACTAGGTTACAATGTGTTGCCATGGAAACTGTGTTTTATAGCATTTTCTCTACTTGATTTAAGACATTTGACAATCATAGCAACTGTTTGCCTGCCTTCCCATATCATAAAATATTCAAAAACACAAACAACCAATAGGAGACAGTCCTTAGACCCCTCTATAAAAAGTACCAAAAAAAAAAAAAAAGAAATTACAACTTTATATTTAATAGGGACCTTTTGTGAATAGTTTATCTCACAGAATGTCAAAGAGTGTTGGAAAATTCAATCAGAGGTTAGTCATCGAATGGACCTGTCTTGCCTGTGGTTCATTTTGTTTATTGCATCATATATCTTTTATGATCACTGGGACTTTAGCCTGAAACAGCATTTTCTTTAACAAGAGCCATGTTTCCTCTAACGTTGTTTATTGCATCTGAAACATTACTCTTTGAAACCACAGTACATTTTCAATTGAGCAAAGGTCTGTAACAGAATACAGCATGTCTGTGTTTATTCAGGATCGTGAGTAAAAAATATCCCAGTTCATGTAACATTAATCACTTTGCCAGTGTTCAGCTGAGGTCATTGCCACATTCCTAGCAGTATTAAGCCAAGTCAAGATTAATCACGTACATTAAACCCTGCAAGGAAAGCACGTGCAGCGGATCTGAAATTAGACATTTGGTGAAGGACTAAAAGAGCACTGTAACAAAATATGTTAGCAGTGCTGCAGCAAGCTTTCAGAACCATTTGAGATTTTTACCTCCTATGTTCTTGTCAGCTCATCTATATTTAAGGCTTTGTTGCTGTCTCCTTCATTTAGCCCATTTTTAAGAAGTTCTAAATAAAACCATTAAAATCCTTTCTAGATTGTAAGGATTACTCCCTCCCTTTTTACTCATTCATATATTTAAAAAATGCATTAATGTACTCTTATGTGACTCAAATTTGGCTTCTGAGTTTTTTTAAAAAACAGGTAGAAAAATGCTCAGATATTTTCAGATAGAAAAGTTAATAATCAAACAGTATTTCACATCAATTACCCTTTCATACTTTCTCTTCTTTTTGTATGTGCACATACATTAGTGCCATAAAGCTTCACATTTTGTGCTGATGTTGCTGTAAGTGTAAAAGATGCATTTTACACTCTGCCTTTATGTTCTGCATGGTAAACAGTTAGAATTCCTTTGCCATCCTTGTAAACTCCCATTAAACATTTGTTTGGGTTTTTTATGCCACACAATCAAAAAAGAATAATTGAAGGACAAATAATTTCCATGGAAAAGCCCAAGGAGAAAACCCTATTGTGACATGAAGTTTACAGTCAGTTATTTCTGTCTTGGCAATGTACTGACATGTCAAAAAGACTAGATTCATATTTTTAAAAAATTAGGAAACTAGGCAATTCAGCAACATAAATGGGAACTAAACTGCTGAACTATAAAATTAAAGGAAGCAGATTAACATTATTTTGCCATTTTGCAATGGCTTAGCAATGGCCTTCAATACCAAATGCTTTTTTTTTTCCAAAGATAACAGAAAGTTTTCGCATACCACAAACATCCAAAATCTGGGCTTGCCACAGCTGTGACTATGTAAGGTTATGTCATTATACAGCTGTACAGGGTCACAGAAGTATATAAAACACGATCTCCCACCACCGACTCATCCAAACAAGCAAAATGCTCCTAGCTGGGGATGGACGGACTGCACACTGAAGATAATCTTTCTCTGCTTGGGAAGTTGTCTACTCCCTGCCTGACTTCTGTGATGTGAAGGAGGGATATCCCCACCTCAGGGTCCTCAAGAGAAAGCCTGTTTCCTTCAGAAAAGGTAAGTGGCATCTCATCTTGTCAAAAAGTCTCATCTAAAAAAGGACACTAGCACCAAACTAGTTTTTGCAAGGGTTCAGACAATATAGCATTTACCTCCTTCTTTATGAGCTTTCACTCAGCAAAAGTGGGCTTTTTGCAGTAGACCAGCATGGAATGGTTAGAAAGCTTAATGCTTCCCTGCTTTTAGAAAACAGCACTCCTCTTGTGGCTCATCAGAGGCACTGGTCACACACAGCTGAAGGCAGGAGATGCTCCTAGTAGCAATGACATTTATGAGTCATCTGTGTCATGTGTGTTTGCCGCAATTTTATGCTAAAATGGTGTCTGGAAACAATCCTTATTCAGATCTAATTGGCATGTATTCTTCATGTTCTTCTACAGAATTAGTCTTTTGCTAATGGTTGTATGTAAGGTTCCCCTCTGCTGCAGAGGCTTATGACATCGGATGAAAATCTGCTGCCCTCCTTGGACATACTATTACTGTGTCTTTTCATGTTTGGATACAGATCTCACATTTGCTGTAGGACTTGGGAATGAGTTCTGTGGCCTATTACAATTCAGTAGTATGTAGAATATATATTCTCTGAACCTCCTGGAACACTTATTGCAAGGTTTTCTGCAGGGGCAGGGATTTGGATTTCTTATACAGTATCCTCTGCAAACTCATATTCCATGGGTTCAGTGATTTTGACTGTTCTACCACAGACTTCATGCATGATGTTTGAACTTGCACTGGTCCATACTACCTGTCTATCTAGCAATTTGTCTACTAGGTGTCTTTGTAATATTTTGGCTTCTGCATCATATGGTATTTATGAGAAATAAAATGGTACTTATGAGAAATAAACACACCTTTTTTGGGGTTTTTTGAACTCTTTGTGGAAAACAGAAGTCCAGAAAACCTAAAAAGACCACAAACGACAACAAAGAAAGAAGCATTGGTCTATCTTTTTTGTTATTTGCTCCCAAAAACTTTATTATTGCAACTTGGAAGTCAACTGAAAGGGTCTTGCATGCCTGCAGTTTATCAAAATGCATATGCAACATTTTCCCTGGAAATCAGCTTACCACTGGCTTTATCCAAGGCCAAGTTCATAGACTCACAGAATATGCTGAGTTAGAAGGAAGCCACAAGGATCATTGAATACAGCTCCTGGTCTTAAGCAGGTCAGCCCAAGAGTCACACCATGTACCTGAGAGTATTGTCCAAATATTTCTTGAACTCTGTTGGGATTGGTGCAGTTACCACTTCTCTGATGAGCCTGTTCCAGCACCCAACCACCCTCTGGGTGAAGAAGCTTTTCCTAATATCCAACCTAAACCTCCCCTGACACAACTTCAGGCCATTCCCTCGGGACCTGTCACTGTCACCACAGAGATCAGTGTCTGCCCCTCCTCTTCCCCTCACAGGGAAGTTGTTACTGCAGTGAGGTCTCCCCTCAGTCTCCTCTTCTCCAGGCTGAACAGACCAAGTGACCTCAGCCACTCCTCACATGGCTTCCCGTCATGGGAAGCGTCCATCCTCATGGCCACCTTTGGACACTCCCTAACACCTCAATGTCTTTTCTGTGTTGTGGCACCCAAAACTGTCCCCAGCACTGGAGGTGAGGCTGCCCCAGTGCAGAGCAGAGCAGGACAATCCCCTCCCTTGTCCAGCTGGCCATGCTGTGCCTGATGCCCCCCAGGACATGCTTGGCCCTCCTGGCTGCCAGAGCACTGCTGGCGCATGTTCAACTTGCCATCGACCAGGACCCCATTTGTACCAGTACCTGCACCATCAGCTTTAGGTGATGCCATAGTATTATGTTGGGGTAAAAGTATTAACACAGTTAAAGTTCCATAACCATAACAACCTGACAGTATTTTTCTAAGTATTTTTTGTTTTGTTTCTTCTGGGTTTGGGAGGTTTTTGTTCTTATTTTGGGGGGGAAGGCGATGCTGGGTTTTTGTTGTTTCTGGTTTGTTTTGGGGGGGTTGTTTGTTGTTTTTGTTGGCCTTTTTTTGTATGTGTGTTTGGTTGGTTTGGTTTGGTTTGGTTTGGTTTGGTTTGGTTTGGTTTGGTTTGTTTGCTTGCTTGTTGATTGATTGATTAATTGAATTACTGATACCCCATTATGGATTTGGAATGAATAGTAAATCTATGCCAGCCTTAAGAGTAGGGATACCTCTTAGAGACATTTATTCATGCTCAACCCTAGAGCTGAAGAGATAAAATGAATGTGTCAACAATGCCACTAAACAGTTCTGGGTTTGCTAAATTCATCACAGCCAAGATAAGACCATTGAAATAATTGAAAAAAGTATGAACCAGTGGCTTCATGCGTGTGTAGTGAATGCACCCCAGACTGATGCACTGCACAAAATATTCCTCATGGGAGAGTATGATCAACAGATAAATTGCCTGCCTGAAAGACAGGGAAAAAGATAGTGGATATAACGTGGCAAGAAACCAGGTCACTTTGTATTGAGCCCATGTATCTCAAAGAAGTCACACAAATCATACCAAAATTTACTTTGGATTTCTAAGATTTCTTACAAATGTGCAGGATTATTTTGTAGTCAACAGCCTGAATATTCTCTGTGACTTTTCCAAATCATTTGTCTTCCAAACCATTTACTATCTTCAACTCAGCTCATCATCTGTTGCATACATTGATCTCATAGCCAAAACTCCTTAATGTGCTATGAAAGTAGGTTTATTTTTTCCCTTTCTTTGCTTAGGATTTCCCAAGCATCTCCATGAGTTGCACTTTGATTTCTTTCATATATTTTTTTCACTGAGAAAGTTACTGCAAAGTATACTGTTGTGAATTTATAGCACAGTCATTCTTCTGCACTAAATCACTCACAATGCTGATGCTCTAAGGACAGAGGCAGACAATTTCTTTTTACTGCAGCTGTGCCAGAGGAAGGGGTTTCTATCCCTAGGTACCCAAAGTTTTAGCTGTTCCTCTGAATAAGGTATTTTCATGAGTATACCTTAGCCTGCTCTTGGAAAAATGAATGGGAGTGGGTTATGTCTAGAATGTTGTTGTTTCAGGCTTTTTTTTTTCCAATTCAACCCACAGGTCTGGTGATGGTAGGTCTCTGTCCTCATGGTACGGATGTATTAAATGGTATAACCCAATTTCACGGTTTACTGCAATTAAAAAGGGTCATCTTGTGCTGTTCAGGCCTCAATTTCCTCTCCGTCACTCCCACCTAAACTGCATGCTACCACTGACCCCCCTAAGAGGTGACACATCTGGTCCTCTGACTGCAGAGTGCACTCACTCAGTTCACTGAGCCAGCAGCAAACCAACCCCACAAAACAGTCAACAGTTTTTGTTGGCTTAACAAACTCCACCGACTCACTTAGGGGTCAAATGAGTGCCAGATCTGTGCAATGGAGAGGATGAGACCACACAACTTGAAAGGCTGAAGAAAAGGTGGGAAAACAGGGCCTTAGAGAAAGGGACTTCCTCTTTTGGCAGCAGCAAGCTGTTAGAGCGGCTGAAGTGTCTGTCTGAACTGCACCCTCACCGTGCACAAAGGATGCCCACACGAGAAAGAGTGCAGTAGTGTGCTGTAAAGTCACACCCCTGCATACTTTGCAGTAACTTCACTTGAGCCATAACTCTTTTGTTCTGTGTTTGTTCTCCAAATTCCCTCCCTGCAGGCAGGTAAGGGAAGTAGCTTCAGCTAATCCCCTTAGCATACCTATTGTCTGTCTAAAGTACAGTCATTATGTTCAACAAGCCTCCATTGTAAGAAGTCCGGGAGAGAGATGACACAATAATCCATGTGAGTTGGATACCCATTTGCCAGGGTATTCAGAAATACAGCAAACCTGCAAGCTCACCCCACCAACCAGGACTCCTAAATCTTACCCATTCACCCCATCGCTGCATTATGTCAGAGTTCAAATTACTAGACATTGATTAGGTGGGAGAAAGGTTTGCCAGAAAACTTTTCTGGCTGAATGCACATACATTGCACAGCAGAACATGTCGGGCCCCTTATCTAATTAATTCTGTAATTAACAGACATTGCCCTGTTTTGGAGAGATCAGCCTTTTTGTGAGCACAAGTAATGCCAGTGACTGGGACAGAAAATGTAGGTTTGAATTAAATTTTCAGTGACCGGTTTTGACCTATTCCCTTCAGTAATTAGCAAGAATATTATACGAGAATCAATAGCTTAACAACAATAGAGGCAGCTCCAGGATATGACTATTGGGCTGTAAACAACCACTGCGGATGAAATAGACTTATTTTCTAAGTCTACCTCGACTTGTTTATCACTGCACTCCCATGTCTCTTCCCAGAAGTAACTAAAGTAGTACTTCCAGGAAGAGCCCCCTCTAAATCACTCCTGAGTAAATGGGTTCAACTACTTAAGCAGTGGGGAAAATAGTTTTGCTAATTTGCCTCATTTTGGTTGAAATGATCTAGAGAGTGCTCAGGTGGAGGGAATATGATGTACTGTCCCCAAGCAGATGATGAGCTGTACCTCTTCACAGGAACAGCTATTTGTGGAGTACGTGTTTATCTCCACTGCTGCAGTCTCCCAGGGAGATAACCAGGGATATTGTCAGAGTAAGAAACTTTTAAGGTGCAATTAGATATACATTGGATAAACCATTAAAACATTATTTCATTTTAATGATTTGTATCTGCAAGAGGACATAAATTAGTAACGGCTTATCAAACTTTAGAATTAAAGTTATTTAAAAAGACCTCTGACTAGCAGGTGACAAAAAATATATATACGTACAGTCACACGTTTATACTGCTACAGAAAGAGCTAAAATCAACTTTTTTGTGTCTCACAAAAGAGATGGTTCACACATGTTGTCCAGCTTCAAAGTTTCCAAGAAAACTGATTGCCAGCAATTATTTTATGTTTTATGGTGCGTTCTTTCACTCTATATTTGGTTTGGTTCATATGGAGTGCTCACTGCAATACAAAGGTTTGTATAGGTTTGGAATTCCTAGATTTCTCCTGAAAGCTTAGTGCTATTAGCAGAGACTGCTTAAAAAAACTTTGCCATAGCTGCTGGCTGCTCCTGAAATGCATAACAAGATTTCAAGGAAAAGACCTCAACCCTTAAAAAGAAAAAAAAAGACACTAATTTTACTCATTCTGAGTTGGAGGTATAATGTCTTTATAAGGTAATAATTAAAAAAAATACAAAACAATGACTGGTGCCTTATCTGGACCTTGCAGCTGTACTTCCCCCTTTTGCATTAGCAGTGTGTGTTCTAAGGTTATGAAAAACCATGAAAATTGCATCTTAAGAGGAGTTTTATTCTTTTTCCTAGGATTTGATTGAAACAGACAGCTACATTTTGTGTATATATAATTAGGCAGTAAAATAGGCTTTGAAGGCAGATTTCTGTTTAGTATGTGAGTCACACGCGCAACAGTCTTTCATTCAGCAACGAAAGACTGATCTTTTTAATGCCTCAACTCGCTCAACATGTTTTCTGAATGCTACATCTTGCAGGAAAGAAAAAAAGCAGAGAGAAGGGGAAAAAAAAAAGACAAGCCAAGCAGCTTTAAAGCCATATTTCTCTCTTTCTTTCTGTTTTTTCCTTGTTTCCCTAAATGAAAAACAATCTAAAAAGCCAATCTAGCTAGTCTGTAGTGATGTAACCTTATGACAAACTGATTTTTATCGTCTTTCTTTCCAGATTGTTGTCCAGGGCAGCACTGAATGCTGCACCAGCTCTAGGCGTATCTAATCCCTCTCATAAAAGGCCATTGTGGTAGTAAAACTGAGACCAATGGCTTTTTCATTCTCCACATCTCAGCTCTCCAAAGTAATGGCAACGGGGTCTCCTCTTCATGTTTTTCTTTTCAGATGCATAATTTCTCCTTTTAATAAGGCTAAAATAGAGAGAAATAAAGGAACACAATCACATTTTCCTCAAAGCTCCTTCTATAAATACCTTCTGGATAACTGAACTTGGAGACAATTATCTGCATTCTGAGTTGTTGTGACACTGTGTGAATACAGCAAAGTATTCATGGAGGTTTCTGATCACTATGAAGTATCTGAACATATTCAAATGTTGGGCAGATATCACTTAGGGCTTCATATTTTCTGCTTAAGGTCACACTCTGGCATTTTTCTTCATCCTAAAACCTAAGAATGCAGTAAGTGTAATGCTCAACACTGGGACAGTTCCCATACCTATGCCTTGCAAAGAAATAATGTAAAGCAATTATCCACTTATTTTGTGTATTTCCAATGCATTCTTGTCAACAATATTTTTCCTAAACCATAATCCATATATTTTTACAAAGAACAACTAAGAAGGTTAGACAGCAAATAGTCTCCGGGGGGAAAAAAGTGCATTTTCCTTTCCTCCTGCCCCACAGCCCCCCCAAAAGCCTTGACCTCAGTGCTAAATGTTTTCATTAACAATATGTTAACGGATTATATTTCAGAACTAGTTCACCATTTTGAACAGCAGTACGAGAGAGTTGGCCTGGATTTGATTACAAATTTTTATTTGACCTCAGAGGAATGCTTTTAACCAGCAAAATACAAAGTGCTAGATAAAAAGATTTACAGCCAGAAACAGTTCACATAAACTCATTTCTCCAAATAAAAAACCACTGCATTTTAATACACTGATTAATATTTATGTACTTTTGGATATCTTTTAATATTACCATTAAAATTAAAACCCAGCAACACTATTTAATGATTTAAAACTTTGATTTGGGCAAAATATTAACACAAATGTTTTCATTCTGAGAGCATTTCATTTGTGCCTTCCCTTAAAATTATAGAACTGTAAAATGAAAAAGCAAAACTTTACGATAAAAAAATCTATAATTTATTCCTAAATTTCAAATCTAGAGACAAACTGAAGAAGAAGTATTTACTCCACAAAATAATATTCCATGCCCAGAGTATGGAATAATTCATAAGTATCCTTGTCTTTTAAATACAAGAAATCTCCTTGATGAATATGAGCTAGAATATGCTCTGTAGAAGCAGTGATCCTCACAGGATTTCTTTCAGGTTCTTTTACAGCATATCTGTGGGAAGATGGTTGAAACAGCATTTCTGGCTCCAGGACACCACAGACAACCTTAGGCTCCAGAACAATTCCTAAACATCTCCTAAGGACTCAAGGCTTCTTTCACGAGAATTACAAAAAGTGCACCAGGTTTTTCTATTTTCCCCATCCCCAGGCAGTTCAGGAAATAAGACAAAAAGTTTGTTTTCATCACGGCTTAAAGGGTTTGAAAGCACACAGCATCTTTACACAACGCAGATAAAACTGAGACCCCCGGTTGACTCTTGGGACTTGCCATTCTTTTCTCTAGTCCCAAAGAAGAGAGCAGTTTCAGTCAGCGGAAAGTCTGCTTTAATAGTAGCTATTTGCAATACACGTCTAAATCTAATGCAGATGTTCTTAATCACATTACACTTGATCTCAATATGCTTAACAAACACAGTCCTCAGGGCACCCTGTAAGGTAAGTAATCACTGTTACACAAAATTACAAGTGAGGAAGCAGAAGCTTTGTGATGAGAAGACCTGCAGGTTTCAGAGTCCAGATTGTGCAGAGGCTCCCCAGCTAAACAGACCACCTCTGCCTTGTTGTCTGACACAAACAGTGCTACGCTTGAGCACACACCACTGCCCTAAAAAGACAGATGTGAGGTGCTCAGTTTAGCTACAATCACGACTTGCTTCCCTAATAAGAAGAACGATCAAGCAGACACGATGATGTTACTTTCTTGCACCACAGCTGTGGTGTGTAACACCAACTATGTTTCATGGCCCCTGCTGTGGTACAACTCCTTGACGTTGTACATAACAAGGTGCATAACAAGAATATAGGAGTGTTATACACATACCACATATTAAAAGAGTAAAATGTCACTGAAATAATTTTGTATGTTGTATACAATATTCTAGATTCCCAGGTGTTTTATAGCCTTTTGTGGGAAATTCTCAGTTCAAGTTTATTTTTTACGTCTATGTCGGTGCATTCTTTGGAGTTTTTTGGGCTTGGTTTTGTTCGTGGTTGATTCTTTGGTTTTTTGGGGTTTTTTGTTTGTTTGTTTGTTTGTTTTGTTTTGTTTCATTTTCTCTTTTATTTACCAGGCGTCTTTTTAAATCAAACTTTTGCAAATCATACCTATGCAGAAAGCTGGATGGGTCTTCTCCTCAAACTTCAAGAATGCAGTTCTGCAATGGTTCAGGTAGCTCCATGGAGAATGTAAACCTTTAAATAAATTAGTAATGTCTTGCCTGATCATGTTTCATCATCCACTAAAAAACATAGCTGCATTATTTTTGGCTAAAGGAATTAATGATGTTTTTACATTCACCTATTTCTTTAGTTACCATTTCAAGGCAAGATGGCCAAGTCAGAAATTGGCACATAATGATTGTGAGAAAGTGGAGAAGACTGCCCCTAATTCCTCATCTTCTGTACTAATCTCAATTTTTTGTATTTACATTGTCCTCTTTACTGTCTCCCTCTCTTGGTCTCATCCCACCTCTCCTTTTTTCCTACTGTCTTGCTCCCTGTTTCCTCATGTGCCTTTTAGGGCAGGTCCCTTCTTGTGTAGTTGAGGGTACAAAGCTCTCTTTGTGTTTTTCTCCTGCCCCAACATAGCAAAGGAAACAACAAAAGAGCAACCAGGACAGTCAGTAAAGCAAGAGGGCACAGTTGCCTGCTCTGGTACACATAGAGAAGTTCTTATGGTCTCTCTCTTCACTAGCAGCTCCAGTAGCCAACATATTTAGTTTGTTAAAATGCTTCTCATCCTGATTATCAAAATCTCAGCTATTTGTCATGTCCCACAGCATAGGTTTTCTGCCATACCTCTGCAGTTTTTAAATCTACCGGGTGTCAATTCCTGAATACACTCTGATACTTCTCCGGTGAATTTCCAAGGGTCATTCCTCTTTGAGCTCCTTTCTGTCAAAAATATAGCAGCATGTTTTCCTCATTCTTCCCCCAAGGACGATATACCTAACCTTGGCTCTGAAAATTTTCAGAGTCATTCCTTACTTTAGCAGACCATACACACTCTGACTGTTAGTCACCTTTATCTTACTCCTAGGCTATCTGATAGTATAGGCTATCTGATCTTATATCTGCCCTATTCCTTCTCCTTATCCAACATCATGCTTCTTGCTCTCCTTTCACATTGGATAAGTCCCTCTCAAACCCACTTCTGTTGCAGACTCCTTATGCATAACTGGCTACTCCTCTGCAAATTCCATTTCAAGACTCATCTTCCCTCTCCCTGGCCTATGACTCCTAGCCTTTCCTCTAATAAAGCAATCCAATCCTATTCACTAAGCCTCAGTTTCATTTCCACATGCTCATTTGTTCTCTCTGAAAATCTGAAGTATGGTACCTAGCCACTGGCCTTTTGTACATTTTTCACCTTAGCATGACTATAATGTGGACACACTGTCCAACTAAAATACTGAAACTGCATCCATCATTTGTATTACAAATTATAATCGACTGTGAAACATTAAGCTAAGGCTATGACAAAATTATAACAGATTTTAACACGTATTGCCTGTTTCTCAGAGAACACCCTCTATTATCCAAGAAATAAATGTTTTTAATGTTATCTGAATGTTTACACAAAGTACTACATAAATAAACACTCTGTTTAAATTACTTGAGGGGAAATTGACGACCTATACAATGAGCTGAAGGCTATACTCAATGTCTAGGTAAAAGGTTTGTAATTCAAATTCTACAGCAGAACTTCAGAGAGCTGTTAATTTACAAAATAGAAAAGACTTACTAGGTCATTCAGTCCACTCTAATGCCAAAATGGAAAAATTCCCCACAGTATTTTTTTAGTACTTTTTCTAGCCTAACTTTCAAGTCCTGTGCCATGGGACTTAAGAACTTCCTTCTTATTTATTCCTTTCTTATTAATTTCACTGATTAGCACATTTCACTGTTAGGATTTTTATTTATTTTCAACTGTTGCTTTTCCTTTGTTTTTTTTTTTTTTTTTGTTTTCTTTTCTTCCCCTGTGCTCTCAGGATAGTTTCTATCCTGTTTACCTTTTACACTCTCTCTGTACCCCCAAATAAATATACAGACACACACAGAGAGACTCTTTCATAAATCATTCCACCCAGTTGTCATTTTTGTTGCTCTTCAATAAACAACATAGCAGCACTTTGTTTCCATATAGAACCTATATTTGTGTGATAAAACATGAGACACTGACCTCTAGACTAGGTATCTAACTGAGACTCCTTGTGAATATGCAGACAAATGTAAAATAGCCTATGGACTGTTCTAAAGAAGGAAACATTGTCAGCATTGCCTCTGGAAAAAAAAACCAGAAGTATCTGCCAAGTGTATAATGACTCCTCTGTAGTTTGTATCATCAGTTCCCACACTCTGGTCTATGGATCACTGGCAATCAGCAATGCTGTAATAAATTACCCACAACTACTCTGCAGAGCCAGTAGTTTGTGTACATCAGCTGAAAGTTCCTCCATAATACTGTGCTATATTCCGAGGGTTCTAAGGATGCGCTAATCCAAAATTTTTGGATCAATACCATTTCCAGTGTACCGCTTTCAAAAGTGTTATGAGAAAACTTTTCTGTGTAAAACGTGTACTAGAGAAAGGCCACTCATTGCTTACGTAATTAGTTTGACAACTAAGTCCTAATGAGAAATGGATTTTTGTCCTCTCTTTGGCGCACAGTTGAACAGAAGGAGAACGATGGTTTAATCTTTGCAGACGTGCTGTCTATGATGCCGAGACTGGAGGCACGGACGGGCACCGCGCTCCTGCAACATGGAACGCGGGAACAAAGAGTGCGGGAGAGAGGCGCTGAGAGAGGGGCGGTAATTAAGGCTTTGCTGCAAATGACGGCGCGACTACGCGGCACTACAGCAATTTAGAGCAGTAAATTTAGCAGCGGCGATGTTAACAGCTCTTCCCACCGCCGGCGCAGCTCCCTGAGGCGCAGTGCCCGCGCTCCCGAGGGACCCGCGCGCGGGGGCACGGCGGGCGCGCGGCCACCGCCCCGCCGCGCGCCGCACCGCCCCGCCCCGCCCCGCGAGCCGCCGGCCAATGGCGGGCCGCGAAAGCGATTTCTGGCGCGCTGATTGGGCACCGCCCGCTCAGCGCCCGGGGCAGCGGGCAGCGCGCGGGGCCCGCGAGGGGCGGGAAGGAGGCTCTCCTCACGGCACACGCGGGCTGCGCCGCGCCGGGAGCAGCCACTGGCGCCTCGCGGGCCCTCCGCTGAACAAAGAGACCTTGGCCCGCGATTCTGCCCAGCTTATCCCATGCATACGTCTGGCAAGATCAAAACAAACAGAAAAAAACAACCAAAAACCAACCAACCAAAAAAAAACCCCACCACAAAACAAAAAATCCCAGACAAAACAAAACAAGCGGACGGTGCCCAGGGAGGGTGAGTGGTGATCTCTTGGTATTATTAGCGGTCTGCAGCATCAATTAAACCCGGATTTCCTATTTTAGACACACATCACTAATTTATTGGTCTTCCTTCTGTCGTGTAAAATGCACAGGAATACAAAGTTGTGATTTAGTTTGGCGATCAGGTAGAAATTAAGGCGGGAAAGCCCCTAAATCACACAGCGGGCGCTGGCCACTTTCTGAAACACTGACGTTCTCAACCTGACAAGACAATGTGAGTTAAGCAGTCCTTTTGCAGCCGCTCATGGGAATTGGCTACTGCAGATGCACCCACGGGCCTGCGAGCAGTCTTGCTGTAATTTGTGCCACAGAAATGGATAAATGAAACCCTGCTTCGGTAACCATGCGGTACACTGGGCAGGCGCCTGCCCTTTAGTCATGCGCAAAAGCCAGGAGGGAAAGGGGCGAGACGGGAGACTCCCCTCCGAATTTTGTGATCTAAGGAGGTTTTTAAGGGTACTTTGCCCATCACTTGGCCTCTGTGGTTGGAGAAGTGGCTCTTCCACTGAGCATTGCTTTCAAAAATTAAAAGATGGTGCAAGGCAGATAAAGCAGAGGCATTTTTGCAATCTCTCCCAGTGACTGTTCCTTGGCTAGTTAACAGACCATCTATTCAGAAGCAATTTTCTTTGGGCTGAAATTATGTGCTGACCGTAGCAGATCACTTCCCATAATGCCCCCTCCCCCACCCAACGCTAAATACAAACCGTCTCCTCCTCACTGTATAATAATGTGAAAATGACTGTAATTTCGCAGACGAGAAGCAGCCCAAAGTGAAACGTGTCTAAACAGAGGTCGATACTGAAATATCAGGACCATTACCTAAATCTGAAAAATACATACTGTAAAGGAACAGGAATAGTGATCCACAACTAAGTAGATCAAAAGCCTGGTGTTGCTGGTCTTAAAATTTTGCTAACCTCTGAGTGATACCACCCAAGAACTACGCCGGGGAAACTGATTTTCGGTACCTTGTAACATTACGCATGCCCATTCCCCCACGAACTGCAAATGCTGGGCACAAGTGTCCCCTCCCTGGGTGGAGGCTGGCAGTGTCTCCAGCCGTCTCCGCTGCCACACCGGATGGGAAGCGGCCGCTCGCAGGCCCTCCTTGCGATTATCCCTGCCGAATCTGAAAGCCCGGGCGGGAGGGCAGGGATGTGTTCACTGTTCACACCTCAGCATTTCTTGTTTGTGCTAAACACATGCCATGACTTCTTTTTCCTCCTTCCTTCCCCTCCCCCTTCTCTCCCCCCCCCCCCCACCGCCCGCTTTGTAATGGCTTAAACATTTAATGTGATCAAGGGCCTCCTTGACAATGAACCTATCCCTGCTAATAAACCCTTCATTATCAGCCTCTGAAGGGGAAGTATTTTTACACAGGAGAAATGGAGTAGTCTCAAACCGGGCAGCCTCAAGGACTCCCAAGGGAGCCTGTGGTGGTGACCCCAATGCCCGCGGCGTGAGGCCAGAGGGGCAACAGGGAACCGGGGCTCACAGCACCTGGAGGGCAGCCCTTCCTCCCGGGGCCTCTGGTCACGGTGACCTGGTGGCCAAAGCGCAGTCGGGTGCCACACCACTGGCAGCTTTTACTCCTACACGTTTTGTTTCACCTTCTGCAAAGCCCCCGCAGCAAAGCCGGGTCTGGGGGTTTTGCTCCTCTGGTACCTCTGTACTAATCACCCCTTTGATGGGAAGCGTGCAACGCGGGGACGCTGAACGCGCGTGATTTGCTCAGCTGGATGAAATCCAAAGAGGTATTTTTTCACCCTGTCATGGGTGTGCAGGACATCGTAAATGCCACGCTTTGACTTCTTGCCGGAAATTTTGACTTGGGCAATGCGTGCGTTTGGCAAGAAAAACATCCCGTATCGATTTTCACAGGGAGATCAGTCCCAGCGAGATCAAGGGAAAAAGGGGGGGAAAAAAAGCGTAAAAGAGGGAAAAAAAAAAAAGAGTAGATCGTGCTTAAGGCTATGTAAAGGAACAGGGTGCTGCGGGGCCCCCCACCACCCGACCCCCCCGTGTCTGCGGGCGGCGGCCGCCGCCGTCCCCATCCCACCTCCGCCGTCCGCGAAGGGTTAAACGCAATTTAACGCAGTGGTGTAGCATAATGGCTCCCAACGTAAACAAAAGGAATGATTAAGGGGGATATTTTCGAGCTACACAAAGCCCGATAGGGAAGATTTGTGTTACTAATTCCTGTGAAAGGATGTTCACGTGGTAGTTATAGGGTCGCTGGCATTCACACTTCAGTGCGTGCGGCAGTAAATCAGCAGTCTGGAAACAAAAGGGTTATTTTCTGCTCCCCTTCCTTCCGAAAAAGAGAAGGAAAAAAAAAGAAAGAAGGGAAGAAAGAAAGAATAAAACCCGACCTGCCTAACTTAAGCCATATTGTAAAAAACGAACATGTAATAAAATACATGAGGAGCTGAAAAAAGTGAGTGCAAGAAAGAGGGCTGATCCGAGAGTGGAGCAGCGTCTCGGTGACCCCCAAGCAGAGGTGGGGGTGCTGCTCTACCCTGAACATCCCTTCAGCCCCATCCTCCAGACACTGTTTGCTTTTCTCCTCCACTAAGCACGAAAATAATCGCACATGTGTAACAGCAACCCTCTCTCGCTGGCTTCAAGCTGTTATAATTTTGAATGAGGGGGCATTTAAAAATTATGACTGAGATTCTAAATTGCCTCTTTGAAACCGGCACAGAAAAATCATTCATCATGGCTTCGAAAACTGCCTTGAAATTAAATTAAAACGAAATGAGGGAGTCTTCCTCCCGACGTGTGAGTCTTGGCAGAGCTACTCTCCACCTTGGTTTTCTATTTTTTTCCCCCCTCTCCTCCCCCTCTTTTTTTTTTTTTTTTTTTCCTTCCCCTCATTTCTTTTCCTCTCCCTAAGCCCTAAATGTTGTGTAGGATAATTGAAATGGGAAACACGATTTGTATGTGGCTGCAGCAAGGAGGCTGGGTGCAGGCTGCGGGCTGCAGAGCGAGGGTCTGTGCGTGAGAGGGAACAGCGTGTGAGAGCGAGGGTACAAAGCGCGGGTGTGCGCGGAGCAGGGGGTGTGAGCGGGTGCGTGTTTGTGTCTCTCGCCCTCGCCGGCAGGCAGCAGGAGCGGCGGGCCAATGGCAGCGCCCGGTTTCATAAAAGCTGGGTGCTGATTGGCCGGCAGCGAAAGGGCATCGCGAACAAAGAAAAGTCCCTCTCAGGTACCGCGCGGAGCGAGGCTCCCACTCCCCCGCCTCGGCCGCTGCCGTGGGGGCAGCGCCCCTGTCCCCTGTGCCTGTGTGTCAGCCTGGGAGGGGACAGACACACATGCCGGGTTTTCCTCCTCTGGCCCGTTTTTCTTTTTCTTTTATTTTGGTTTTTTTTTTTTTTTGGTTGTTTTAATTTGTTTCTAGAAAGAAAGGAAGGTTCATGATATCTGGTGCTCTCTTCCTCCAAACACAATAAATCTGTTGGAGACATTAGAATTTTTTTTTCCTAAAATAAAAAGCGGCTGCAACAAAAACACACTCAATGCAGTTAGAAGGAAAAGGTCAACTCGATCCAATACAGACCGTAAGTACGGTTGCGTGGTGTGTCTATAGCACTTAGAGGGGATTTTTTTTTTTCTCTGCAAACGGGAGTGTTAAGAGTTTTGGGAGTTGAGATAACTAGGGTTCCTGGGAATTTTTTTTTAAAAATCCCCTAAACAATCCGACGAACAGGGTGAGTTATTTGAGGGAACTAAGAGGGTGAAAAGCACTGTAGCCACACAAATCATACTTGACGGTGCACTTGGGGGGCGTTAAAGCGTAGTGCCTTTTTTGGGTTTTAGCTAACCCAGGGCGGGGGGAAGGGGGGGAATAAAAGTGACACCATTGCAGCCAAGCCTGCATCGTTCCCCCGCCCCCCTCGGCCCCGAGAGCACGGCGCTCGTTAGCAGGAGCGATGGGGCACCGACAGACCGGGAGGCACCTCGCCTGTCACACCGAGACACCAGAAACGCGAGGCTGGAGCTGGGGGGTGGGGCTGGGATCGTCCGTCCGTGGCTGACGGCTCGGCCGCTTCCAGCGCCGTCTCGTTGTCCCGGCCCCGAGGCGCGGGGAAGGGAGAGCCCCGAGGTAAACGCGCCCCCCGGGGAGGCGGCGGGGGGCTCGGCTCGGCGTTGCTGGGGGGCACCCCGGGGCTGAGGAGAGGCGGCGGGCCGGGGCCGGGGGCAGGGCGCGGCCCGCCCGCCGGGTGTGTTCGGGGCGGGCCGCGCTCCGCGCCCATCGCGGCGGCGGCCAATGGCGCCCGCCGGCCTCACGTGACGCGGGCGGGGGGAGCCGCCGCGCCTCCCCTCCCCCCGCCCTCCCGCCACCGGCAATTCATTACGGCTTTTAGCTTCCCATCGCCGGCTAATTAAAAATACTAAGCTGAAGCTCCGAGACCGTCTGACTTGGGCAGGGGGGGAGGGAGGGATAGGGGAGGGGGTGATAACGGTAGACTGCGAGGTTTGCTGAGACAATAAGGTGGGAGCGATCTGTCCTGACAAAAAGGTCGTCTGCTTTATCTCCTCGGACTCTAATTACTGAATTACTTACCGCATGACTGACTAGCCCAAGCTCACGGGTTTTTCGTTCTTATTTTTTTTTTGCCCCCCGAGACAGCAATTCGAAACTGATACGTGCGTGTGTTGGGGTTTTTTTTGGTTGGTTTTTTTTTTTCTTTTTAATTTCCATTTTTAAAAAGCGCTGATCTAAGGCTGGAGGGGGGAGGGACGGACGGACGGACGGGGACAGGCACTCCCCTCCCCGAAATCTTACCCCTGGGAAAATTCAGTTCGTTTGAGAGCACGCAGTCCTTGCTGCACTCCCACAAAATGTTTTGATAACCGGTTTATCAGATCAGTGATTCCCCCTCCCGCTCCTCCTCTTCCTCGCCCCCCCTCTTCCCCCTCCCCCCGCCTCCCCCGCCCGTTTCCCCTCAAGTTACTTCAAGAAATCAGATCTGTCAGGACGGGCGAAAAAAATGCCACTTCCCAACTAACAGGCGGAATCCAGCCCAGATTTTCAGTCCTTTCTTCTTCTTTTTTTCCTTCCTCCCTTTCACTAATTTATCCCGATGTTAGCACATTCTGTCTTGTAACACCCGGGCGCCTGTAGGTTTGTTTCATGGGATCATTACTTACTGATCGGGATGGCTCCCAGGTCTGGGGCTGAAGACGGAGTGTGAAGTTGGGGAAACATTTTTTTTTTCTTCTTTTCTATTTTTTGGTTTTTTTTTAGTATTCTGTGATGATTATTACCTCTCGGTGCTTATTCAGGAAAAGCAAACAAACAAAAATCTGGTCCTTGATGCTTCACTTCTGAATGTGAAATATTACCTCCCAGCTGGTAAAGTTGTGAGGCACAGCATTTTTTTTTCCTTTTTTTCTTTTTTCTTTTTTTTTTTTTTTCTCTTTAAGCAAGGACGAAAAAAACCTTAACAAACAAACAAAAAAAAAGGACTTCTGATCCGTGTGCCAAAGTAGGGGGAGATATGTTATTGACCGATTTATACTGGCTGAGATGATACTTGCTTTCTACTTCTTGATCACTTGCTCTTTAAGTAAAATGAGGCACAGAGTTGTTGCTGAGACGAGTGGGAACAGCATTTTGATTTGCTGGTTTAATTAAAAATGATAAAGGATTAAAGGTAAGCATTATGCATATATATGTATAAATATTTCGGCAGTCGACTGTAAAAGGGAGAGATCCCTTTAAAAATCGTTTTAACTAAGCTTTGTCAAACACACACTCATTTGCGGTCACTGAGGCCACCTTGGTGCAGATCACTTAAAGTGTATGTCTTAATCAGTTTCCTGTACAGTCAGTAATACTATATTTAACAGACCTAACAATTGTGTGACCTAGGAATACATTAGAGCTGCTTTTAGAACTGTTATCTTAAGAATAATGTTTTAAAGAAAAGAGAATTTTTATTTCTTCTCACCTTTTTGGTTTTTTTTTTAAGCTATGGACTTTAATATTTTCCAGTAAACATTGGTGTTTGTAGGTTGTTGTTTTTAACAGAAGGTGTATTGTGGCAGGGAAAATGAGGTTTCCCACTTCCCTTAGCACTCTCCTCCCCCATCCCCCAAGAGATTAAGTGGAAGGGGGTAAAAGATAATATAGGAGAGTCACAAAACTTCAAGGGTCTGGTTTAAAGCCACAAAATCCGTGGAATGCAGTGAAGAGTGAATCCATGTCCTTCCTTTTCTCCTTTTCATGCCTAGGTGGTGGTCCAAGGAGTTAGATTACAACATGTGCTCCAACAGCTAGGCACCACTTCAGTGACTGTATTTCCTGAGCTTTGTGGATTTAAATAATGTAGATAATATTTTTCTGTCTTTTTTTTTTTCTTTCTTTAATTTTTTTCTTCCTCTTTTTTATGGACTTGGCTTGTTAGGAGAGACTGTGGGTGTTGGTATACAACTAGATTAAAGGTGCTCATTGTAAAAACACCACAGCCTCTGCCTCTGGGTTAACAAACTTAAGAATGTGGCAATGGTGAATGTTTTTGCTCCCCCCTACCTTGTCCCCTCTTTATTGAGTGACGTTGTATTGTGGTAACACCCAGACAAGAAATACTTGACTTTTTCCCTCCTCACAGGACAACGTGGACGTGGAGTGCAGGTTGTGAGCCTAGACACACCTGGGGGAGGAAGACGAGAAGAGTTGAACTTAAGAGAGAGCCCAACGGAGATAAACGAATGTCCCCACATCTCCAAAGGAAAGTTCATCGGATTTTTACTCTAGAGATCTCATCTTCAGGATGTCATTGAACACTTCCACTGCAGGAAAAGGTGTGGATCCAAACGCAGTTGACACTTATGACAGTGGCGATGATTGGGAAATTGGTGTTGGGAATTTAATAATCGATTTGGACGCCGATTTGGAGAAGGACAGACAGAAATTTGAGATGAATAATTCTAATACCACCAGCAGCAGCAACACCAGCTCCAAGGATTGTGGGGGTCTGGCTTCCAGTGGGGCTAATGCTACCTCAGCCTTAGCTGATGGCCTAAAATTCGCTTCTGTTCAGTCCTCTGCTCCCCAGGGGAATTCCTCTCACAAAGAGACTAGCAAATCAAAAGTGAAAAGGAGTAAAACTTCTAAGGATGCTAATAAATCTCTGCCTTCTGCTGCCTTGTATGGGATTCCTGAGATCAGCAGTGCTGGCAAAAGGCAGGAAGTCCAAGGGCGCCCTGGAGAGGCAGCTGGCATGAATTCAGCACTGGGTCAAAGCATGAGCAGTAACCCAAACGGCAATAATAACAACACCAGCAACACCACCACCATTGCCTCTTGTGGGAAAAACAAAGAGGAGAAACCAGGTAAAGCCCCGGGCAGCAGAGGCTCCAAGCGGGATAAGGATGCAGGAAAATCCAGGAAGGACAAGCAGCATGACCTACAGCAGGGCCACCCCAATGGCAGCGGGGGTGGCAATAGCCAAATTCCCTCTGGGCACCTCTATGGCTTTGGGGCCAAGGGAGGCAGTGGTGGAAGCAGCAGCCCCTTCCACTGCACCTCCTCTGCTGTGGGGGAGGTGAGCAAAAGTACCCCGGATTCAGGGTTAATGGGAAACTCTATTTTGGTAAAGAAGGAAGAGGAGGAGGAGGAGAGCCACAGGCGAATCAAGAAATTGAAAACAGAAAAGGTAGGACAAAGCCCCTCTCCACCTCTTCTGTGTTTCCCCATGTCTGTAATAACTGTCCCGTGAGTGTCCCATGACTGTGTGTCTAGCTCCTCTGTCCTCTCTGCTGTGTATTTGTGACATGCATATGTTCTTCCTCTTTTCCTTTCAAGAAAACCCCCCAAAAAACAAAAAGACCAACCCAGAGACCTTTTACCTACACGGAAGACACCATGTTTCCAGTGTGCTGCTCTTCCTCGTGATTTGCTCTCCCTGTCGTCAGACCTGGAGAATGTTTGTTCGTTTGTTTTGTCTGTTCGTTTGTTTTGTCTGTTCGTTTTAATCGCACTTGCCCAGAAGGAGAAACACAGAGATGACCCTGACTGAGCTGTCCCCAGTTTTAGCGGAGAGCAGCAGTACCAGTGGCATGGCATGTGTTCGCAGGCTGGGGGTGCATAGCTCAGGCTCCAGGAGCAGCAGGTCTTGTATGTGCTGACTCTCTTCCACAACATCAGCAGCCATTCGTGGCCATTGCTCTCCTAAGTCTAAAGGACCCCCTCTCCCTTCTCTGACCCACTGCCTGGAGCTGAGGTTGTGCCGGGGAGAGGAAACAGGAGGTACCGGCAGAGACCTGGGCTCTGCCGTTGCACTTCGTGGAGATGAAGGATGCTTATCGTGCCAGGGGCTCCCGTGGCACTGTAGCCCAGAGGCCCCAGAAGCTGGTGTAGCAGCTGGGAGGAAGGAGCCAGCAGACAGGCAGTGCCTCTTCTCTTCCTGGAAAAACGATGCTGGGAGGAGGGAAATGCACCTTGTGCTGAGAAATGTGTGTTGAAAACAGCTTTTGGAACAGAGGGGAGCAGTTTGTCTCCTGTCTGGGGGAGTTTTCCTCTCTGAGCCACACTGGATTTGAACTGCTTGTTTGTTGAGTGGTTGAAATGTATGAAAGAAATCAGACAGGGCTGTGTGGTTTTATTCCTTTCATTATATTACGAAGCGTGCTTTCTGTATGAGTAGATGGCCACTACTCTATTCTTTGGGAAGGGTGGAGGGAGAGCTTGTTGTCTTTTGTCAGCTGCTGGTTCAAGGATGTTCTGGTGTTGGTGGGAGTTCTGTCCCTAGGGCAGAAGGCATCTTCTGGGGGACTGGAGGGCGAATGTTGGCCCAGGATTACAAGTACGATAAATTCTACAGGTTGTTAAACAAAGACAATCTGCTCTGCCTGGAAAGTAAAGCAAACCAACACACTCCAAATGAACAGTCTCAGGGTGTTAGATTGTTACTGTATTGTCAGATGTTGGTCTTAAATTAGCTGCTTTTACAACTTCCCTGAGTGAATGCTTGGCAATGGGGAAACTTTCGGGTCGGCGTTAACTGTATGGTCTGCAAGTGTCTGGGAGGGCTGAAGATTTCTGGGGGGGGGGGGGGGAGTTATGTCTTTTTATGACTGGTTACCAGGTTTTTGTATTTCAGTGGTGAAGTTTTTGTAGTCGACTAGAGGATTAGATTTGGGTGTTCGTGATACCAGATCTTTCTTAGTACGGGAAGATAATTTCAAGGGATTCTGTTCAAGGCAAGGAACAAATTAAATTTCATATTGTATGCATGCATATTATTGCTTTTAAGATAGCATATCTATGGATGAATTTGAATGAGCCTTATGACCTTGTCTAAATGCAGATGAGAAAACCAGATTGCTGTGTAATTCATGTGTATATGTTTGCACTTTGATTTATGAAAAGTGCTGTTCACGGCAGAAAGGTGTCCAAAAATCTCATGGTCTCTTTATTAACTTAGTACAGTAGGCATTTACTTCTGTTGCCAATAGTCTTCAAATTGCAGTTCTCTAATCTGTTTTAACTATCTAGATAAATTGCCCTAATCCGGTCTTCACAATGGCTGTGGTTAAAGAGTCAGAGCCATTTGATTGGATTCAGTGGCTGCCTGGAATGTGGGAGGTACTGCCCTTTTGCAACCCCCTTAGCCTTTTAATCTCTCAGCCAAATGTTCACATTCAACAATTTTGTTTAGCTGGCAATCTGAACATTTCAGTATCTCAAAGGCTGCTGCCATGGCAACAGAGACTAGAGGGTGGTGTGGTTTCTCCCGTTTTTGTGTTCTTTCAACTCTAGTCACACAGGAAATTGTATGAAGAATCCATATACGTACGAGCAATCTTATGTGCAATGTAAATGGGATGGTATGCAAATTCAGAGCAAACATGTATGGAGGAGTTCAGCGTCGGTGGCACACTGTGTGTGTTGTAGATGTCGCTCCACGAGGAGGTCTGGAGCTTGCATTTCCAGCAACAGCCGCTGCTGTTGGCACACACCGACTTTAATACAGGCTTTGCACATCACAGTCGTGCAGCCTTGGCCATTGTCTGGCACAATGGTGTGCTTGCTTGCTGTCTTAAGTAATGTCCCTTAGCGTTTTCTTAGCCAAGAATGTTCCCTTTTAGAGGAACAATAACAATAATGTAGCTTTTTGCTGATAATGGCTGATACTTTTAAGTCCAGCCAGTGGCAACTGGTAACACTCGAGGGTTTTATGTTTGTTCTGGCTTTTTTTTTTTTTTTTTTCCCCAAATGATTAATAGTCACTGAAAGAATTCTTTAAAGGTTTTAGATTCCTGAGCTGTTATTCCTTTGACTGTTTATACACTAGAACATATATGCTGTACTTGCATAAAGCAAGTATCTGTAGGTAAATACAGATATTTGTATCTGTAGATAAATACATAATTTTCAGCCTGCATGTTGAAATCACCGTTCAGTTATTTTACTGTTGTGCAAGACATGCCTCATGAATTTTGAAGTTTCCTCTTAGAATCAAATGAGTTCCTGACTGCTGATGCAAAATCTACATGTCTTTATATGTGGTGTGGAATATAATACTGCATTTGTTTACTATCTGTGAAGAGCTTGGAGCAGATTCTCAGGAGTTGTAGTCACTGTTTAGCTTTCACAGCATGTTTCATTTCTATTTTTAGTCTATTTATTGTGTTTCCTTGCTGCAGAAAGTCGTGTAAAACATGATAAATTGGATCTTATGGAGTCTAATTAAATCAATGACTGTGTTCTGCTGGCTCTTTTATGCAAAAACCGCAAGAATGTTGTAAAAGTCGCCACTCCCCTAATATGTGTATAAAGTCAAAGTATGCTATAATTCTAAGATGTTTGAGCTATATTCGTGCTGTCTGTTTTGTGGCTAAGCCACCAGTGACATGTCTGAATAAGTAGCTTTGACAGGTAGGCTAACCACTCCTAAGATTTTTGGTGTTAAAACCTGTCTCCATTTTCCATTTCTCATCCATACCATTTTTAGCACAGTTACTGTCTGTTTGTCAGCATGAGCTCTTCATCTGTTTCAGCTGAGTTTTTTGTATTTTTAACAGCTGTTGCATTGAAAAGTGTTCAGAATAGCTACAAAATTTGCTTTGTGTGCATTGTGAGGAGATTTTGGTATTCAGTCAGTCACAATTTGCTCTGAGATATGGGAAAACTGTATTTGGTATGTGAAAATCAGCATGTTTACATGAAATTAATGCAGAAGATACAAAGCTGTAATCAGAGGGGTTTTAGTTACAGTTCTAAATGTATTGGTCTAGTGATACTCCAGGATTGAATTTTTCTTCCTTTTTTTAGCTTAGTGCTTCTCATTAAGGCTGCATTTCACATTTGAAAGTTGTCTTCAGCAAATTAACATGTTGGCTGGTATTATTTATTTTATCTTCACTTTTTTTGTTGTGTTTTAGTGTTAGCATTTGAGAGTGTTTTGTATGCCATCAGGAATCTGGGTGAATTTCACCTATTGATGTAGATAATTTAAGTACATGCTTTGATTAATGATGTTATGGAGATATGCTCTTCATGTACTTTTCTTGCCGGCCTTGTGTGTAGTTTATTCACTGTGAAATAAAAGGGCAGGGAGGTCACTTGCTGTAATTAAAGAACAAAGTCTATTGTTGTTTGACAGCAAACTGTTTTGAAAGCCACATAAGGGATTTAGCTGTTAAAAACACTGATAAGTATGGATGTCTAACAATAAGCACAGCTCAAGGTTCTTAAAGTTCTGTAGTGCTGTCTAGTAGTGTGACGGTGCTTTTTGAGCTGGGTGAAGAGGTGTTGCCCTTTGGCCGAGGAAAGCTTTCCGTGTGAACCTGCTGACCTCTGCCAATATGTATGACCAGATCTGCTATTGAATTCCTGTGCAAAGCAAGAGTTAGTGTAGCACAATGGAGGCTGGTCTAGAACATCTGTCAAATAAAGTGGGGAAGCTGATAACTATACTCGGAACTACTGGAAAAATATTTCACTTTGGGCATTGGTAATTTTACAATTTTAATAACTTCATAAATACCCAGTAAAAAGGAAAGGATTGATTGTCCAGATGTCACGAGGTTAACCATGTTCTCCATGTTAAAGGGCTTTCCTGCAAGACTGTTTTAATTATAGCTATATAAAGACTTGTTTTTCCAAAGTAGCATTTTATAGTCCAATAAATGAAATGTATGTTAAAAGTGCTAAGCAAAATCTCCTGTAACCATAGAGGTGTTCAATAACCAGATTCAAGTAACGTGGAAAGTACCATCTGTTTCTAGTTTTCAGCATAAGCCCAGGAATTGAATAGCTGAGATTTGCTTGTATTTTTCCGACTCTCTTTCTTTTTTTAATTATTATTATCATTATTTTGGAAAGTTCACCTGGCACTTTATAGAAGCTTTCTGAAATGCAATAATACAAGAGAGACTGTGAAAACACATGTTCGTACATACAGTTAACCAGTTCCACTTTCATTTAAAGAGATTTCCAGAAGCTCAGTCATTGAAGAATTTATAATAGTGACTCACCTCCTGCAGGCAAACACAATAAGGGTCAGTTCTTCAAAGGTCTTGCTATTGAGGTAGAACCTGATTTACTCTGTCTTTCCCTACGAAGTAAAAGGAAGGGAAAAAAAACCCCACAACCTGCCCCCCTGCAGCAACAACAACCAAAAAAATTCACACCAACCTCTCAAAGGATAACTTTAGCAAGCTCTTATCAGGCACCTAATTGCATGTGATAAACCCATTTACTAAAATTTTCCATGAAGACTTCACTGCTGTTCAGAGAAGTGTTCTAGAATTGTTGATAGGGAGAAAATCACTCTTTTAAAGATAACTTGTTCTAAAATGTTAGGCAGTGAGATTCTTGGCTGCAGCTTATGAGCCCTGGATAAAACGCCATCCGGCCTTTGTTTGAGATCTTTTACTGAAGCTAATGACTGGTCTTGTGCCGCCCTGAGATAAATGACGTTATCTCTGAGTGGTCTGACAGGAAACAGACATGTTAATGGTGAAGCTGCGGGGAGGATCTGCTGTAGTTCTGACAGAAGAGTAAAGCTTGGACCCCTTGTTGTGATCATTAATGCAGAATGCATTCCTTCATAATTGGAAAGCTATTTTATCGACAACAACGTAAATCATAAATCTGAAATGTGCAGGGTTTTTTGCATGCTAAAACTGGTGCCTTTTTGGTTTTTTTCCCCCGGATGAGAAATGGGTTATCTCCATAGTACAGACATTAGTGAGTGAGCCCGGGGTCTGCTTTCTGTTAACTGGACACATCCTTTGCACGTTGAATGCAGGTTCCCCTTTATGTGCCCTGTGTTATCCGTGCAATTTGCATTTCTAAAAGAATAAAAAAGCCCCTGTGTTTCTTCACATCTTACAGTGTTATTGATACATGTGACACTGAGCACGTTTTATGAGCATCATCAGGGGAGTCATTGCAGAAATACCAACATTTTAGCTATCTTCACCTTTATTTCCATTATGGATAAGAACATATATATATTTTGGATTTCTCTCACCTACCCTTGAAAAAGGTTAGACTGCTTGTGCAGCAGGTTAGGCAGCTTTGTGTTACTGCAACGTGGTCTGTATTTCTCAAATGCAGAATTCAATTTTGGCATGTGGCATTTTCCAGATGGGTTCCATGGTATACAGTGGGAATTGCTGAATATAACCAAGTTTTAGATTCTACCATGGTCTGAGCTAAGATCCTTTGTACCAATGATCCAACAGCCAGGTTACTATTTTTATAATAAGCTTAGCCTTTTACCAGCTTTATATTGTCCCTGTATGATGTTCTAATGCACATGGTGATATATCACTATGTTCCCTGAATCGCTGGAGAGATTGTCTGACTTCTTCATTGGGCTTCAGTTTTTACAGCAGAAATACATCCTCCCCTGAGTCCTCAGACAGGGTCACACCTGTGGATGCAGTGGCTTCAGTTGAAGGGCTGGCCATATTTTTTGCTAAAAACTAGTGTTTGTTTTAGTGTGTTTACATATCAAACAGTTATTTTTATTTCTTAACAATCACAAAATATATATGGATATGCTAGAAGAAAAATCAGTACATAATGTTTTCTGTTGGGTGAAAAAGAGCAAAACAGTTTTCATGAAAATTTCTGACGATGACATAGTTGCAAAAAGTTAATACCTTTTTAAAAATTTATGTATATATATTTTCTATTTCATAAACCTTTTTCTTTTTCTCTTTTTTTGTACCAGTGTTTCTGCCCAGTGCCACTCTTTTTCCATGCAGCCTTTCACCAAAGTGAACAATAACACAATGTATTGGTTTTTAATTTGCTTAAAAATATGTTTGAAATGTGATCATTTTAATAAAGATAATTACCAGTAGTTATAGCAGGACTTGAGGGGTTTTCTTAAATGAGATTTTAAATCAGGATATTTTGAAAATTATTACATTCTTGATTTAATATCACAATTTACTGAAGGCAACGAGTAGCCATTTGGGCAAAGAGGAAGGTCAGATAATGACTTCTGGATGTGCTGTAGGCTTTCAGTAAGCTTTCTCTGTTGCACTTTCTCTTTTAACTCTTACAAAATGGTCTTGGCAATTGGAACAAAGCCTTTACATTTGAATGAAGAGTTGTAAAACTATTCAGAGCAACTTGACTGACAAGCAAGTTCTTTGTAATTTCTTTTTTCTTTTTTGAAAAAGCTGAGAGAAATATCAAGGAGTGGGAATAGGTAGTTTGCTCTGACACCCCATGTACATGTACACGTCCATAATATATGTGCTTATATATATATAAGACTACTTGATTAAACAACTTAAGTTTTTTAGAATTCACGTGTGTATATACAGGTTCTCCAGCTCTAAGGGTCACTGTAGTGTTGATTAAATTTTCTGAAATCTTAAGCCAACACTGCAAGTTAGAAAGTTGCATTTAGTGACAGAGATTTATAGTATGTCTCCTTCTGTAGTAAATTGACAAATACTGCTAAATCTCAAGGTGAAAGGATCAACTTCTCTAACTTCTGCCTGTAACATCTACTGGGAATTAAATGTGAAGCTCTTTGTTTCACTATTTTTGAAGTGAAATTGTATTATGTTCAGTTGTATGTCCTTTATGAGAAATCTTCATCACCTGATCTTCAGAAAAAAACCCCAAACAAACCAAACATTTGGTTCCCTTATTTTCTTACAGACTTTGAGTCTTCCTAGCCTAAATCTCACTCTGGTGCACAAATGCACCTTGACTGGGGTGTTTGTCTCCAGAGGAACTCCACCAAATCATAAGGGAAGGAAAATGACCTCACGAGGATGTTTGAAACATATGCCGACAATGGCATGTGAATGTAGTTTTTGCAGTCAAAAGAGCAAACTTAAATCTATTGATTGTGGTTACTCAGTGTTTTCAAAACACTAGCGTTCTAGCTGTTGAATTGTCTTGTCATGTTAACCAAGAAGCAGATGGCATAACACCACAGAAGTGTATTTTTACTTAAAGAAACTTCAGAGGTTTTGATGTGTTTTCTTTTCCTCTTATTTCCCCGATGGCTTCTTTTTATTGAAGAGTAACATGAGGAGACCTGGTAGCAATTTTATTGCTTTCCCATAACAGTTTGAAATAATAGGTTGGTCTTTGGTTGCCAGTCAAATTTCTACCAGTCAGCTTGATTCTGTTTTTCATCATGTGGCAGTGGAATATAAAAAGTAGATGTTTGTAGTTTACCCTCAGAAACTGGCTGTTTTTTCCATGCTTCAATTAGCAACAGAAGACTAAGCTCCAACTGGTCACACTTTCGTAAACTCGGAGGGCTTGCTTTCTTCATTCTGATAAAAGAAAGGACCAAGTTTAGACTCTGTTTCCCAGGAAATTTTGAGGCACATCTGGCCTCTTTAACTGTGTTCACTAGACAGTTTGATTTTGCACACATTTAGTCATTTGCATTATCCATTGAATTAATTCAGGGGTTTTGTTAAGCCCATCCCCCCTGTAACACAAGTTCATGCTATTCAAATGCCACCTTTATTGATGAATTTCAGTGATGCTGTGCTGAACTATGGTAGAAATAGGTCTGTGGGTACCATGGTTGCTTGTTACGTAAGCACAGCTTTCATAGTTTTCACCACTTCCCTCAACCAGTAAGAGTGAAAAGCAACCTGTAATCTCCTTTCTCATAGTGTGCAGGGCCAGACCAAATTATTTTTGGATTTCCTGTCACCTCCTTGGCTGATTTCTGTGGATGGCTTATGTTAAAAGCAACAATAATGTTTGAATTGGAAGGGTTTGGCCTTTGGGTTTTCATTCTTCATGGAGAGCTGTTTATTTGAGTGTGGTTCGCCACACTACACGGATAGTACTATCAAATCTGTGCTTTATTATAGGCTTGTAGCAGTGAAGTAATGGCAGTATTTGCATGTTTCAGAGTTTCATGTTCTTGCCAATTCTTTTTGAAGGAGGGAAATGAAACTAGATCTGTATTTCTTTAATGAAAGGTAATAGAAGCAAATACAGTTAGAAATGGGCCTCATTACTTCATTGAACTTTGTTTTGCTGGTAGGAATTTAAAATCTGATTTAGTAAACGTTGAGGGATTTGTTTAGTTAGCTTGCACTGACTACAAGGATCTAATATTCCAGAAGTATTTATGGATATAATGAACACATTTGACATATAGTTTTAAAGGTTAGTTTTTGCCCTGGGTTTAATGTTAGGCACTATATGTTATATTGCACTGGAGTTCTGGAATTTGAAGGGAAAATACTGCTGCACTTTGAGAACAATGAAGGTAGTTGTTCCACACCCAGTGTTACTGAAAACCTAAATTGATGTTTTTGCCCACTTCAGCCAATAGTAAGGTGCAATATTATGTAACAGTCGCTGTTTAAGGACAGGGTTCTGTACAGATATGTGCACACGTATGTGTGTGTACGTATATCAATATAGATATTCACATATATATTCATACACACACACACACACACGTACATACACAAGAAAAAAAGAGCTGCTACTGTTTTATAAATACAGCAACTTAGTTTTGGCTAATAGTTTTATTTACATTTCATGTCCAGATCTTTTAACAGTCTTTCCTGTGATGCTGCAATGGATGCCAAACACTGAAGGAGAAAGCTAGCAGCTGTTTCCATTACAGCATTGGTACATTAGCCTCTGCACTTTATTTTCATTTTGTAATCTCCTTCAACCTTTCCTAATCACCCCCTAAAAGGGCTTTTCCCCTTCTGCCTCTGATTTATCTGTCTGCAGGGTTCTGTGTTTTTTTAGCTTTAAAAATGTAAAATCTGTGTTTTGGTTTGTTTTTTTTCCCCTAAAAGCTTAATGCTTTGACTCTTACTCACACTGAGCAAGGGCTTACTGTCCTTTCTCTACTCAAGTAAGTAGTTCCTTGCGTTATGTTTGTGTAAGCTCTTACTTGAGATGAGTCCAGGTTGCAAAACAGGACCCACTATGACCAATTTGATTATTCTTGTAACAACTTGAGCCACTGTATGGTTTATAGGGTTTTTTGCACGCTACCTGAATAGTGTTTTGTTCATTCTTGCTCTTTCCTTCACCATCTCTCTGAAAATAATTGTTTCATGGCTGTATGCTCGTATTGCTGAGATATGACTGAAAACTGCATGCAGTACAGTGAAGCACATTCATTTTCATCTAGTACCCGTTTATTGCCTTGAGCACTGTAAATCTGTCAGCTCTTCACGATGCTTTCACCTCTTTCTTCATTTGCTCCAGCTTCTAGTTTGACAATGTTCCCCTGAGGCAGAATTCTAATCTGCTTCCAATTAGTTGCAAAATGTGACTCAAATTTCCACATTATGGCTGCTGTTTTACTTGCACGCACACATCTAGAAACAAATTAATGCTCTTGAATATTTATTTTTGAGCCTTCAGATTTACTCTAGGTGGAAAAGTTGCCAACTACATTCAAGCTACATCCAAGATTTCTATTTTTTCTCAGACTGAAATATTTCTTAAAGGTTTAAAATGCCTATTACTTTTAATTTTCGCAAACCCCTTTCAGCTGGTTGGTAATTATTGAGGGTTCATTGTATCGTGATAAATTAAACAAGTTAACAATAAACGTAATTAGTGGTTAAATCTGGATGTGATTGCTGTGTCAGTTCAGGATAAGAACCACTTCATTTCTACGGGGTTGGCACATTTTTGGAGCCTTTAAGTGGTTTTTCAGGACAAACATACTCACCTGACACCTGTCTGACTGCTACCCTATTATCTGCAACTTCAGAAGTTGTCATTTGGCTGGGGGAAGGGAAGGAGACTCATTTGATCTCTGGTGAGTCTTAATAGGTACAGCTAATTAAAATCTTTTTGTGTGTCCTTTTGTATGGATCTGTGCTTGTGTGTACATCCATATACATGAGTGCATACGTGTACCTTTAAAATATGGTATCTAAACTAAGTTTCCAAGGTTTTCCTGTACTGTTCATCCTATGAGTAGCTGTAATAGGAATATGTTTTATTCACCAGGGAAGAAGTGAGATTTTGAGTGCAAAGTGTGGAAATCAGGACTAAAACACAGAGGAGAGGACTGGAATCTAATGGGAGTCTGAACTTCACTCCTTATTCAGGCAAAACTTATCATCAGAGGCTCCGTGACAATTCTGCTCCATTGCCCAGCCACCTCTAATGCCTTATGTCTGTAGTTGCCTATATAGAGAAACACAAGTATTTAATTCAAATACACCAGTAGCTAAACTTGTAGGTGAAAATCTTTAGTGGAGATTAGCACTCTAAAGCCTGGCAGATTGATGTCAGCAGCCGTAATAGACTTTAAATAGGCTTGCAGAACTTCATTGGAAGTATATTGCTGAAATTGAAATGGCTAAGTGCCTGTCATTTCTAAATGAGATTTACACCTCTAAATTTATCTTTCCATTTACAAAACTTTACTAATTTAACATATTAAGTGTTAAAAACACATAGACATGCTTTTTTTAAAAAAAAAAAGTTTAATTGTCTTTACTGTCTTGTATTGAGGTGGTAGCCTGCTAATCCTTTGTTGTATGTATAAACATCTGTGTGAAGACAAATATACACATGCTGTGTTCTGGTTTTAATCCTCAAGAACTTATTTTCGAGCAAGAACAAAAATGTAAAAATAGAGATAAATAAAAATTATCTCAATGTTTTTATTTTCTCTTGAGTCTTGAGTGACTTTTAACTGCAGAGATGAAAAAGCTAACATGTTATTTATTTCTCTTTCACTTACTCTAGTAGACTCCTGTGATTCACAACATCGCTCTATAAAGAAACAATATTTGCAAACATTGTGACATGCTGCAGTAGCATGGCATTTTTTTCCTCATACAACATTGAAGTATTTGAGGTTCAGCTTTGTAGCCATGGTGAATCACGGTTCCTGTGACTGTCAGTTGATGATAAAAAAGTATAGAGTCAAAATTTGGATGAAATGCACGTAGTTTTAGCTTACGATAACTGACTTAAAGACATGCAGAGCGAATAACCAGGTCGGTACTTAAAAAACTACCCCCACACATCCACAGGTATGTGAACACACATAAAAACATGCAACCACATGTTATTAATATTTCAGGCAAAACCCACGGTGCTTCAGAGAAGCATTAAGTGCTTTGGTTGATAGCTTATAGTTTTATAAACTCTAAATGAGCTTATTGCCTTTTAACCAGCAGTAAATAATAGAAGAACCTATGAGCCTCCACATTGGACAGCAGCCAAGCAGCCAAAGAAAGAGAGGGGGCTAAAAAAAAAGGAAGTGAATGGCTTAATTGTAGAGCAAATCATTTGTTTACAGATTAAGACCTATTTGGTAGCTAAATCCTATGGACAAGGAGGTGAAAGAATGAGGCACTAAGGTACAGGAAATGAGCTTTAAATTTTGTGCCTAAGTCCTGCTATTTTTGCCTCTTCCTAAAGCAGAGGAGGCAAGGAAAAATCAATTGTTTAACAGCAAAGACTGCTGAACAAACTGCACATATTAAGTAGGAACAAAAGGGTGGGACAAGGGAAGTGTTGGTGCACTTTCGTGCTGACAGGAACCTGACAACTGGAGCTGCTTCCAGCTAAGGGGCACCAGTCTGTGGCAAGAAAAGCTGCCCTACTTTGTTTTCCTTCTGAATGGGGTGGTGGAGAAATGCTTCTGTTAATTTGAGCAAACATAATACATTTTCTTGAACCTCTCTCCCCAATATGCTGCTTGGCTTGCTCACTAGAACTGCCTCCCCCTCTTTTTTCTCCTTCTCCCATTTTCTCCTCTCTCCTTTTTAAGAGCAAAGTTGTTTTTTTTAATAGGCCTTTGTTTCAGTATCATAATTAATTAGTTGACAGTTCAAATGGTTAAGAAGTGCTTGTGGTTCCTGCTTTATTGTTGTACAACATTTTTTTAAATACCCACTTACTGGTGGCCTGTAAATTTGAAGATATCATTTTCATGAGTCATTGGTTTAAAGATCAAAGTGAAGAAAGCATTATAGCAGAAATGGAGTAACCTCTGCAGTAAATGTTGTTTAAGCTGCTTCAGTTAAAACTCATTTTTTCAGTAATTTATAGCCTTTCAAAATTCTTAACTTCTGAGTGGAATTTTCTGTGACTTCTTCTCTTCATCACTGCTGTGAAAATGAATTTATGAAGTCTCAACAAGGGTCCATAGGTCATGGAAAAGAAAACATTCTATTTTACAGAACATCCCTGTTGTCAGTATCTTTTTAGGCAAAGCCTTCTGAGAAAACACGTCATGATTATTTGTGTGGAAATTGGCTTTGATTTGGTCAGATTATAAACCATCTGAAGAATATGTTTGGCCTATGTAAAACAACAGTTTTCCATTTTCAGTGGCTGTAGTAATTTGCATGGGAAAAAGAGTAGGCATAGCTGAGTTTGATAAGTTGTGATTGTGTCTGGTCATCTGTAGTAATAAAATATATTTTTAGTTTGATCCCCTTAACTTATAATAAAATGGACATTGAGTTTTTTATCCCTTTGGCTAGTGGCAAGTTTGTGTAAAGAAAAATCAAAAGATGCATGAAAAAAAGAACTTGTCATTTGTTCTTATTTGAAATCCAGTATAGGAACAAGAAAAATTTTAGTGTATGTTATACTGTGTAATTTTCATAAAAGGACAAGGAAGATGTTAATGAGCTTCAGGTGTGACTTTTTAAGTGCTTGGCAGTGCTGTGCCTTGTTTCTTTACATATTGCTTGATTGAAGTTCACTGATGTGATATAAAATGTTGCTCTCCTCTTTAGTATAAACAAATGTAAAGTGCACAGCCAGTAGGTTGTGGCATTAAGAATATTTCTCCCTCAAACTAGAGTCTACTACTCTAAGTAGTAACCTCGAAAAAGTATTCTTAATAGCATTTCTTTTTTCAGATTTAGTTTCTGCTGCATTTCCTGACCACAATAATGAGAGATAGTGCACGGCAAAGTGCTTGTAGCTGCATTCCCTAGTAACAGGCCACTTCACCCATCCCATTTAGGCACAGAAGCTGATTGCTGCAAAATGAGCAGCAACATGAGCACTGACATCTCCGCGAGAAGAACGCTGCTGTGAAAGTTATGTAAGAATTGTGTCTTTTATATGCAGTCTAATTATAAACATATTTGAGTATGTTTACACCCCTTTGTATTCTCCCTAGGCTGTGAAATGAGTGTGTCTGTTGGAGCATTAAACCAGGCTGTTATCTGATATCTGTTTGGTAAAATGAGCGTTGACGTATTTGAAGTGATTGAAAGCAGTGTTCTTAGTGACTATTAAAGAACTTTACATTTTGTGCGTGCTATTGTGATTTTGTTCACATTGTTCTTTAAAACCTGTATAATGTGACTGGCGGAACTATAAAATCAGTTTGTAATAAGAAATTTGCAGTGGGAATTTTTAAGCAAAAATGGCAGCAATTTTTGCATCTACTTACACATATATAATTTCATTGTTATTGCTTCCAACAGATACACAGTTGGTCTTCAGACTGCAAGTTAAAAATTATAACATTGAAATAACAAGTGAAGTTCCATAAATTTTAAAAACAAAATTACTCTTTTTTTTTTTTTTTTTTTTTTTGTGGGTATATATGTGAGGCTTAACAACCAGTAGACAAATACACTCCAGCGTAAGTCTTTCACTTTGGATCAATTTAGTGAAGTTAGGACCATATTTTTCTTTATCAGTAGTACATTACCAAATGTTTGATGGGCTTAATAAACTTGTCTGTATCCTTGGCAAAATAAAAACTAATAATTAAGCAATGTTGCTGTGAATGTGGGTCTCAGTAAATTCAAAAGGAAATTTGCATTCTAAATCAGTTATAAGACAAAGAAATTATTTAATCTCAGGATTTGGGGAAATTTGATAGAAACTTGTTTTATTTTTTGTTACTGTTTTCTTGTACTGGAAGCCAAGGGGCTGGTAAAAGTCTGAGCAGAAGGAAATTGATGACACTTTAGCTCATTAGGATAACAACAGCTCTGGGTAATATTTGTGGTGTCATAAGAAATTCTCCTTATAATTGTGTTTATCAACTTTTAATTCTTTCAGGAAGAGTCATGAAAATACAGTATTACATTCAGAATTGAATGTGGAGTGAGTGGTGTAACTTGCACAAACAAATTTCAGTATTTTGCAGGGAACAAAACTTTGATAAGTTAAATGTAGAGGTCAGAGCACAATCTTCTCTGTCCTGTTTGGCTAGCCATTGTTGCTCAGTGAGTCACTGTGTTTGCTCTCATGAATAAAAATCAGGGCCACGGAGGAGGACTGTGGCACTTTTGTTGTTCATTCCAGTGCTTTTAGTATTTTCAGCATTTTGACTTGGAGAAGGTCATCTGATCTGGAAGCCTGGAAGCTGAAAGTCAGTATACCAGGTCTGTCAAGTAATAAGGCTAATTTGTTTTAGTCATTAATAAATTTGTAAAGCATTTGCTAACAGACCAGGCCATGAGCAGGGAGGAAATATTAGTTAGAGATCAAGTGAAGCTCTTAAATTGCAGCTTTATTTAACATTAAGCTTGTAGCCCAATTTAAGTTGAATTACTGCATTTGTTGATTTGAGGTGTGAGAGCAAGCAATCATTACAGATCTTTAGAGCAGGAAAATATATTTCCTTTGGTTTGGTTTAAGTTAGGCTGCACTTAGAGGAACCAGTATCTCCAAGACTAACTCTTCTTACAGCACTACAGAAATTTTTCAGTCTGGCTTTTCCACTATGGAAGTCGGCTACGGTAAATCTTGTTTTCTTTAGATGTGGACACAAAAAGTCATAGTTTTGGTCAGTTCTCCCACAAAAGATTTTGCACAGTGGTCTTGCAAAAGAGTGTCTGCACAGGTCTTGGCTGTACTCTAGCCTTTGCATCTGGATAAGCATTGAAGCTGCATCTGTGACGTGGGTAGGAATGGAACAGGGCCAGGACAAAACTAGAAGCTGATGACCAGAGCATGCCTCAGCTTGCAGGTTTCAGTGGAACAGTTGTGTTACATTTCTGAAAATGAAACTTGATCTGTAATCTCATGTGAGGTTCATAGCATCTACCCAGAATACTGTCAATACACATCACTGATGAGTATTTCTACAAGGTGGGCCATTCCCCAGCCTGCTTCAAAAAAAGGTCTGGGTGATCCACAGTAGTGTGCTTTTTTTCCTAACCTAGTGTCCACATTGTCTTGAACAGTAGGGGTGAGAGGGGAGGGTATACAGACAATGTGAAGGGAAAGGTGGTGATCTCCAGAATAGGTGTGATGGAGCTGGTGATGACTACCTAGCCTTGATACTCATTTCTGTTTATCTAGTTTCTGTTTATCTCAGCTGTAAAAGGATCTGTGACTGCAAACTAAATCTATTTGGTTTATTTGACATTTATACTGACATTTGGAATCTCTTGGGTAAACAGAGCAATTTATTAAAAGGTAAGTGTTACATTGTTTGCTTTCTTCATGAAGGCCATCGCTACTTTATGTATAATTCTTTCTCCTCCTTTCCAAGAGACAAGAGATAATTTAGACTTTATCTTGAATTTTTGAAACAGTAATTCCTTGCATTTGAATCTCACATTATAGTACCTTTCAATATTTTTCCCATCGTATTCCGTAGTCAGTCTTACTAGAAGAGATGGAATATAAGATGAAAAGTTTCCTTAACACCCCCCTGGTTAATTTGACAGATTGTATATGAAGTCAAGATGGTTCCATGGTGTACTTTGTCTGTCTCCCCTGTTGTTTCTGTGAACTTATCAACTGGTTACCAAGGAGTGAAAAGTGCTTCCAAATTATTAGGAAAATGTGTTGTGAAACCACAAAAATATACAGAAGTCTTGAGGGTAAGCTGCGTCCAGAACACTTTGCCAGGGCTTTTATTTTTTAAAAACTTTCATTGACCTGAAGGGACAGTGCTTGTAGAAAACCTAATTGCTGAAGTCCCTGTCTCCATTTGCTGTCCTGCTTTGGAACTCTCCATCTCTTTAGCAACATCTCTTTAGCAACATTTTAAATTCTTATCTGGCTGTGTGGTGGCTAGGTGCTCTGGGTATAACTAGGAAGAATATCACAGACAGCAAGAATGACTGATTTTTCAGGCAAATGGTAGGAGTCGAAACTGAGTCATGTCATACAAATGAAGCTCATTTAGGATAAGATGAAAATTCACATTTAAGTTGTTCAGGGGAAGCTTTATTTTTGTTTGTTTTTTTTGGAGTGAGGTTGGGGCAGGCAGGGGTTGGGATTGAGCAACATCTGTCATCTGCTCACGAGGAGGGTTTTTTTGTTGTTTGTTTGGAAGTTTTTGGCCACTGTTTTCACACTTACCAGCAGACTCTGGAAAACATTTTCTGTAGCTGACACAAGACAAGAAAGACAGCCCTGTCTTTTTGTTGTCTTTATGGCACTCTTTGAGTACTAAACAGTCTTTTGCTCCTTCATTGGACTGTCGATTGTCTTGTGTACCCAGTGAATTAGTTTATGATAACCTATGGAAATATATAAGCATACAATTCCTTGTGCAAGTAATGCAATTTGACAGATTCTGTGCTTATGTGCAAATCTCTGCTGTTTAGGGAGCCAGGTGTGACATTCTTTTCCTCTGTATTTAATACACATTAGGTAGCTTTGTATAAGCTATTCAGGGATGAGGAATTAAAAAGCACCTCTTTGTAAAGCAAAAGGAAGCAAGTGACTGTAAGCCTTTGGCAAGGGAAAGACAGTCTCTCCACTGCCTGGGTTGCCTGCTTGAGGCTGTAGCACAGAAGTGACTCTTGGCTTCTTTGTCCCTCTGGCCTGAGCCAGATACTATTGAAATGTAGCTTCTCGGTAAGCACTACAAATGAACAAACATTTATAAGTTCCTTCCTGTTAGATGTGTTTTCACAGTGCAGAAATTGCTACGGCACTAATTGCTGAAGAATTGGGTTTTTTTCTTTAGTATGCCACCATTTCCATAGAGATGCATATGTGTGTAGTTACTTGGATTTCAAGTAACTTTCATCTCAGCAAGGGAAGCCTAAGAAACACAAGAGATGTATATTGACTGTGTAAGTACTGAGGGCTGAAATCAAAACACAATCTTTCTTTCCTGGTTACAGTTAACCTCTGGGTGAACTCTTGACGGCTCAAACTGGCACCAGCCCCATTTCTTCCAGGGCTTCCTCATCCAAATTTGTACATAAAGATATGTGGGAGTTAGTCTGTTGATGACAGATGCCATTTACAGGGCAGTGGAGGGCTAGCTTGACTGACCTGACCTCAGAAATGCGCTTTAAGTAGTTGTAGAGACAAAGGTGTTTAATGTGTGAGGCAAACAAGCCTAGTAATGACAGTAGTTTCCAGACTGTTTTCCTTTGTCTAGCCTAATTTAAGACCCAGAGAGTTGTTTTAGAAGCTGTGTGTTGTGCAGAGAGCCACAGTTACTTCCATAAAACTAAATTTAAAGAATTGTGTATAATTGGAGAAAATATTTTGGTGGATGGGTGTGGCTGCAAATCTTGAGTATACAGAAAAGGTGGCTATCTTTGGTTTGCCCACAAAATCTGTGATTAATCTAGTGGATAACAACGTAGCATTTGATTATCAAACAGTTTCAAAGTATGATGACATAATGTTTGTTCCCAAGCTGTTAACTTTCTGAAAACTCACTGTATCTTCATTTAATGATGTTTAAAAGATCAGCATGTTATTCAATAAGCAAATTCTTCACATTAATTAAAATGTGTTATAATCTTAAAATACAGTTATCTGACCTTTTAAAAGAATGGCTTGAGTGCTACTCTGTGCCACTGTTACAATGAATTAGAAATCAAAATCTAATAATGAGTATGTTTTCTCAACAGTGAGATCAAATGTGGAGATCTTTTCCCTGTGTGTCACTGCTATTACTTTCAAGGGTGCTGTCAGTATTAAAATTTGAATACCTCCTCCTCAGTGTGATGACCCACCCTTAAAGGGAAGGTGGGTCAGCACACTCACTCATGACCACTGAATAAAGTGGTTTTTGATTGTAACTTTACAGATTAGCAGTTCCTTACTTCCCATATTTCTCTCCAAAGCACAGGGGTAGCCTAAAATGGCTGCAGATTATGATGTATGGCTGCTCTTGTGAAGCTGCAGCTGTGAATCTCAAAGAGGATGTAACCATGCAGAATCGCTCTTTTAGATGGTCATTAGCGCTGCATAAGTACAAGCCTCTTTTTCAGATAGCATTTATTCTTCACGGTTCTTCCACTAGTATGTGATGGCAATGTCATTTGCCAAGCATTGAATAACAATGAATGTTTTATTGAAGTACAGTATTCTGAACCAGTGCTTTTTTTAAGCTGTTTAAGTGCTTAATTTTCGTTTGACTGCTCCTTTTCATGCAAATGTGAGTGTAGCATAAAAATCCAATACATCCTCCTCCCCTGTGCTTTTGTGATGTATTGGACTAAGCTGAAGGCTTGTGTGTGGCAGAAGGAAACAGAGTATAATTTATCATAGTTATCCACTGGCATTCTATCCTTTTCCAGTTTTAGTTGTCTTTTCTTCATTTTGTTTAGAACAGACACGTGCAAAAAAACCAAACCAACCAAACAAAAAAACCCAAAACCAAACCACTGCACCAACCAACCAAAACAAACCCTGAAACAATTAAATCCAAAAACAAACCACCACAGAAATGTCTGTGTGATATTAAGGAAAAAAACAAGAAACAGTCTCTTCCTGACCCCTAAAGCTGCCCTCAAACAGGGGAAAGATAAAGCACAATATTCCTTTTTTGTGAATGAAAAGTGGAATTTGGTCTAAGTAATTCAATGTGTAGGTATTTCATTCTTTGGGCAAGGACCAATTTGCACTTGGAGGGATTATAAATTCATTTATGAAGGACAGATTTTTAATGTGGTTAACACCTACAACTATGGCAAGATTTTTTTGAACAGGCTAGCACCTACTTTTGCCGTTATGAGGATCTGAGAGGAAACTTGTGCACCCAGTATGCTTTGTCATTTTGAACATCTGGCCCCTTGTTTTGATTTGTGAGCTATCTTGAAAATCTGGCATCAGTTCTGGGGTTTAAGGTCTAATTAAATAAAGTACACAGTCTGGCCACAAGCTTTGCAATACACTGAGGAAAGGAAGGAGGGGGAGAAAGCTATCTTCATTTTATAGTCAGTGAAATTGAGACAGTGAGACCACAGAGTTATTGAAAATGGACAATATATTTCCATAGTGAATATTTCCTTCAAAAGTGGCCTTTAGAGCCTACATACAGACCAAACCAAATGTGTCTGTGATCTTCGTAGGACTTAAGACCATGAGGCAAGTAATGACATGGCATGAAAATTAACTGTGCCATGCCATAGTCCAACACATGATTTTATCCATTCCTGTATTATCGTCAGACTCTTTACCATAATTTGGGAATTCAAAATAATTTTCGTTTGTTTGGGGGCAGAACAACAGACACTGTGTTTTTTCTATGGGGCAGTAAACAAATACTCGTCAGAATTCAAGTGCTGTGACACTAATTTTAATAAAACGCGTGATCATTCCCTTCTAATTATAAACAATGTCGAATGCAAGTGGTCAGTCTTCAGGAGATACTCAAATTAATCCAGTTTAGGATAGCTTAAATATGTATTTATTTGCAATGTAAGAGTGGAGAACTTTCTATATCATGCCTATTGAGATCAAAGAAGCTTGTGTTGATCTGATTCTTTTTGCCATTTTTTCTCTGTAGAAAAGCCAGGTTGAAATGTAAGAATGGGTATGAAGTTCTTTGCTTGTATTCAAAGGTCCACTAATTCTACCTTTGTATCTTGGGTGTATGATTTTTTCAAACGTCTGTGTGTGTGTGTGTGTGTGTGTGTGTGCGCCTTCTTTCTCCATCCTCAAACAAGCACTGCATTTTCAGGTATCTTTGATCCAGTCTTTTCTAGTTGGCCATTAGTCATATTGATTCTCCAGTGATAAAGGAAGCTTTGTTCTCAATGCAGTTTTAACAGTACAGTATTAAGGTCTGTCACATAAACATTGTTGATATCAAAGAGAATTCGCAAAATCATGTAATTTTGCAAAAATACAAACTCAGTTATATTTCACCTTCTGCATTCGAGATGGGGAAAGGAAAACTGAGCCAGGTTGGTTTTAATGTCCAAGAGGAGGGAAATTCCAGAAGCAAACAAAAACAAAGTAGCTCCCTCAAAATTGAAAAATAAACATGTCCTTGATTTCAGTATCTGAAAGTGGTGATTTAAACTACTTTGTTTGCAGGTAGGCTTTGAACTAAAATACTGTTTACATATATACTGGGAACTGTTGTCAACCAGCACACATTTTTATATTTTATTGTAGTACAGTGCTTGCTTTAATACGTTTAATCCATCCAAGAGTCAGTCCAATGAGAAGGAAAGGAAAGCCAGCAGAGGTGTAATAAACAGTGATTTAATTTTTACAGCACCATACATTATAGAACTATAAAATTTTGTGATTAGCCAACTCATTAACACTGTCTTAAAGCAAATAAGTGTTTAGAGCTTGACACACTTAGTGCTAAAACGTTTCTAATAGTAAATTTTAAAAGTAACCAGTGTTGCTTGGAATACAGATTGTGCTGCTGTGCATCATCAGGAGCTCTGTATTGGGGCTGTTATCCAATTAATCCATTCAAATGCATCCCCTGTTTTATACCACTCCTGTCTATACTGTTTTGACACTTTCCTTGAGAGTGGTGCCATGTAGAACCTGCAGAGCACTTGTACAGGATTGCCACAAAAATAACTTAATTGATTTAAGTACTGCCCTCCACTTTATAAAAGGGTTTCCTTTCACTTGCTCTTTTGTCCTGCGTTTATTGGTAGTGACTTAGGAGGCACAGTAAGAGCCAATATAAGAGTCATTGCAGTCACCTAAAGTCTCTGCCTTTCTGGTAGAGTCCCATTGATCCAGATGCTGTGTTAGTTGTTTATGCTCTTAACATTTTCAGTGATGATTTAAGAGAGATCTAATTGGCTAGTATGAGGCATCTGAAAATTCCCAGATTCTTGTGCATAGACTGCACGTGAAAGCTCATGGAATGCTTTCTGAAAATGATGTATTTGAGCTGGAAATTTAGAAAGTCTTAACCCCTTTTGGAAGACTCTAAAAATAGATAAACAGTCGTTTTTTAATTTGCTAGATACTGGGAGGCCACTCCTGTCAAACTTAGCTCATGTCATTTGGCTCATTAACTCCAACATTTGGTATTGGTTTGTATTAGTTCATTGAAATTTGAAAACAATGTTTGAGAATGCTTGGAAAACAAATTTACTGTCTCAGCCAGCTTAATAAAAACATGGCCTCTTAATAAATTTAATTCTTTTAAATAACGTTGGGTTTTGGGTTTTTTTGTCATTATCTGTTACACACTGGTTGAACCATGTTCTTGTTTTTATGCTGTGTTTATGAAATTACTGCTTTGGAAATCATCTGCCTGATGAGTGTTTCCCCAGGTTAGCTTTTAAGCAATTGAATTCCTAGATCACTAGTTGTCATAGAATGACAGAAAGAGGGAACAGACTGAAATAAAAGTCTTGATATGTTTTAGGGTGAGGCTCATAGCACGTTGTTCTTTTTTGGGTATATATCAGAGGTAACTTTTTTTAAACAGATATATTCCACAAAACACCTCTAGGACAAGATATAATATATTTCTAAAATTGGGTCAGCCATTAAGCTACAAGTAGTAAATCTTTGAGGACCTGTTGTGTTCCAGGCATTCCTTTTGCTATGGGAAGATAAGTGCAAACCTGAGCGAGCAAGGGACACACACAGAGTATTAAGCTATGGGATTAAGCTCAGTGGTGCTTGATCAAGTGAGTTTAGGATGTTACATTTCTCTAGCAGGAGTTGCCATTTTCATGGGCTGCAAAATGATCGTGGCAGAGGGTTCAGTCTCCTTTAGTGCAAAGCACACACGTAGCCCGTGGTTCCACCTCTGCAGAAGCCAACTTCGGATTGAGCTGTCACTGCCGCGCTTTCTCATGGACCTGGTACAATGAACTGACATGTCCAGACCAAAAGTGTGAGACATGTTGTGGGATTTAGGTCAGATCCTAGCTGTCCACCAGGGTCAGATGTAGGGACACAAGGACTGCTACAAGACTGTTCCCTGAGCTAAAATCGTCATTACAGGTGTCTCTGGAGCTGTAAAGCTAGCACTGCCACGGTTGCCTGAACAGTGTGGGACTAATACCTCTTTACTCCAGCTGTTTACTAAATTAGGAGTTCCACAATATGAAGCTGGTGCTTGACATACTTAGTGCCTCTATGTGCTTCCTTGAGTTAGTTAAGACCCTCTTAGTTGTGTCAATTTGACTAACAGTATGCCATCCTGAAGTAGGATATGAGATGTGTGGTACTTCAGGTAAGAAAAGTTGAAGGGAATGATTGTCTGGAAGACCACAGCAAAGTGGGAACTTTCAAAACTGGCTCATCTCTGAACAGAATATGTATTCTGGAGCTGTGCCTAAAGCTACTGGCTCTGGGACAGCAAAGAGCCTAAAAGGTTCCTGCTTCTTGCTTCCTCTTTGCTCAGAGGTTAACTACAGGCAGTAACTGAGATAGCTTTTATAAAGGTAGCTCTGGAAAATCCCCACAAATAAATTCTCTCTTCCCTTAAATACACAGTATTGTAGGATTGGATTTGGGTTGTTTGCAGCCATGCTGTGAAAACTCTTTATTTTTAGACGTTTGAGTATAGTCCAGAGACAGTGGGCAGTGATGGGACTAAACTATACAGCTAAAATTGCTGCGTTTAAAATGTCAGCAACAAGGTGTTTGAGGTCCATCTTTATAGGCATATTTACTTTTGTGCAGAGGAATAACTGTTCCCTGTGGAGTTACATTCTTGGCGTGTTTCCATTCATTTATGTGCAAGAAGAGTAAACCTCTAGTCAACCACACTCCATAGAAGTCAATAAGAAAGGCATAATTGTGGATCTTTTCCCCTCCCACATGTTTAAAGACCAGAATTAACCTGAAAATGAGTTGGGGGTATTTCTACTTCAGTTTTTCAAAGTCATTAGCAATGCAGACTAAAAAGATGCCTTGAAGTCTGGCTAATTTGTATATAATGGTAAATAGCTCTGGTTTTGAGGATGAGAAAAGTCATCAAACGCTTCTGTGCATGGATGTTCATTTCCAAATATCTGGATAATAGTTGGAGGATTGGTACATTCAGCAATGAACACACAGAACTTGTCGCCTTTGTCCACCAAATAGAGCTTTTCAAGCCTTTCACAACTTCCCATATGTTAATGAAAAACATTTTCTGAGAAACTGGCAGCTTCAGGCTTTGTAGCAAATGCCAGCTTTTTTCATGGACCAGTTCAAGGCAGAGCAAAGGGAAAAATGCCTTGTTTTAGTTCGTGAATTACTCTGACAAGCTTTCACATCGCCCCTCCTCTTATTAATATTCTTTTTGATGTGAGCTTGTAAAACAGAGGATTGGCTGTTAATCTCTGGGATCTCAAGGGCTTTTGGCAGTGGCCCATAATTGATGTGTTCACATGGCTGTTGTCTGACTACTAATGATTAGACAGCAGTGTTATCTCCTAGCTAAATCAGTGTTGCTTATAAATCACACTTGATAAAGTGCAGTTTCATTTCTTCAAAGGGTCTGTACATGTCTGTATAGTTTGATACAACTGCCAGAGCCATTTCATGACTTCATGACAGCTTAGATTAGGTTTATTTTTATGAGCAAGATATTTGAATTTCTACCAAGCATTCAAATTTTTTTTTGTTTGTCTTTGTTTTAAGCTGATTATGCAGTGGGTAGAATAGAAAGGTTATGCACAGTTAGAGCAGAGCATTCTAGAAGGTGCAAGTATCTGGAGAATATAACACATGAAAAGTGGAATACTTGGACTGTTGATGTCTTTTGCTTAGTTTGAACAGAAAGGGTAGGTGTTGATCACATTGTTACACTATAAAAGTAGTCTATGAGAGCATAAGAAAGGACATACAGAAACACAGGATATTTCAACAACGGTGTCTGGGATTTTCTGAGTGAAATCGGGTCCTTTGCATGCCTCCATTAGTTTTCAGCAAAACAAGAATGATAAATCCTTACTAAAACTTTTCAAATACAAACTTCTGTCTGTGTTTGGGTTCCTAGAGAGCATGCTAATGAGGATCTCAAGGTACTAAGGCAAAATCAATAGGTAAAAATGTTGTTGAGATAGGGACATAAAAAACAGAGATTCCAAGGTGACCTGAATTCTGAGCCACTGAAAGGACAAGATTTGTCTGTCTGTCAGGTAACCTATAATCAGATAACTTGGTGCTGATAGTGTAGATGCTCTCACAAAAAAGAACTAAGAGAACACTGAATCTGGGTTTCTCTTTGTGCAAACTGGATGGCCTCAGAGTTGAAGCAAGTAGGTAAGCAAATTTTGAAAGGTCTTTCTTGCTGACTCTGGTTCTTGTATTTGCCTTCCTACGGTGAGATTCTCTCCTTCAGTCTCATTGTTAAGGGTTATTGGACACTTTGTGTCAGAAACCAGCACCGAAGCAATAATTTAGTGGGAGCAGATATTAGTGGTTTCCTTCTCTCAAGGATTACTTACCTCATAAAATCTTTACTGTACATATATTATTTTCTGAATTTTTCTAGAGCTCTTATTTGAAATGCTATCTAGTTTTCACCCTGGTGAAACAACCACTACAGTCTGCCACAATTATGCTTCAGTGAACCTACTCTGGTTTTATACCAGTGGAGGTGTTCACCTGTTGGGAGAAAAAGAAAACACTTCTCATAAACTGTCTTTCCTGAAGACACTGTAAATAGATCAAACTGCATTTGAGAATAAAGATTTTAACTAGATATCCAACAGTGGGTAATTTCAGGGAGAGCTAAACAATAATGCTTCAGCTCTTTATTCAGATGAGCTGTCACAGTGCAAAGGAAAGCTGAAAGGTCATTTTAGAAGTGTTTATTTTAGTGACTTGCTAAATAATCATGAATGTGCATGTCCCCTTCTTGAATGCAATAATACTGTCTTGTCCTTTATATAAAATTAGGACACAATATCCTACACTTGGTAGTGTTTGTAGCTAATACTGTGAAGTTGATCTAAGGAATACAGAAAAAAAGCCCAACCGATATAGATCCTACATGCTATCAAAAAGCACAAGAAGGAGACCTCTAGGGCAACAATACGGGAATATATTAGTCAAAGACCCACATGTCTTGCCTAAAAAGCCTAAGGGCTTTTTAAATTAAAAAATTTGGGGTCTGTAAGCACCAATAAATATGGGGCCATTTAATTCAAATGCTCAATTTTCAGAACATGCTAAAAATGCCATCCATAAGAATGTAGTTAGGCATGTTAAAGATATTGGTATACATGGGCCATCAAGGAAGTTCAGTTCTGTTCTTGAGGATTACAGATGTTCTTTGACAACCTCTTGGAAGAGAAATTATTAGTTTAGATGGTTTTTCTTAAGAAAAGTTTGTGGAATTCAGGAAGCAACAGCCTGAGTAGTAATATGTGCTACTTTGCACTCACAAAGTGAGTGGTCAGCTGTGGCTAGCACAGACCTTTCTCATGGGAACTTTTTCCCTTTTCTTCCTGTGTTTTATAAATAAAGATAAAGTTTGGATGTTATTAAAAACAGTTTCTCGGATGTGGACAGTTCAGGCCTGGCCAGTCAGGCCTAGGGGGAGGCTTCGAACTGACCAATCCAGGTGACCTCTGAAAAATCTGTATAAGTTGGAATTAAATAATAAAAGCTCTTTTTTATGGCACGCTGAGAATCTGGGTCTTCTTTCTCTGCTAGCGGCTCAACAGCGACAGTCAACAAATGGGTAAAAGGCAACACTGGGCCACTGACATGCAGAAAGCCAAAAAAGTACAAAGAAGTAATTTCTCCTCTGAGTTTTGTCTGACACTTTATTACACATTGTTGTGGAGTCCTGGAAAAACTTGTAAAGTTTTATCAAAAGTCTTACGTTCCTGTATTCCAGAATGGCTGAAATGCCACCTCTTCCACCAGACTGAAGTCACATCATTGGGTAACTGAAGCCATCTTTTAGTAGTGGAGAACTTCTGCTATGGAGTCATGGGGTCATGATTTGCTTGGGCATTGAGAATGAAAATTTGCAGTGGAGCAATTAAATAATGATGCAATCAAATTAACCATTATCTTCCTGTATACAATTAAGAATGAGAAAATTTTCCGTGGTCTGCTGGAGTCTTGATCTGTCATAGAGCAACCATGCTTTCTTTCTTGGGATGAAATCTCACATGTGTTAGAAATAAACATTGGAAAATTGAGTATAAAATTTATTTATAATGCCATGAGATTTATGTAAGCAAATGCCATATCTATTTTTAGTCTCAGAACCCTGAAAGGTTGAGTATAGCAGAAACTTTGGAATAGAAAGAAGTGATTGCCATTGTTAAAATGATTTTTTTTTCTTTAAAACTGAAAGCTTCTAAAGGGTCACGTAACTTCATAAATCAGTACCTAACCCTCACCAGCAAGTCGATGTGCCTTGATTTTTGCCATATTCAGTTGCATGATACTGACAGATACTGACCATCATTATGCAGTTTCTAGCCCCAGACAATCCAGAGAAATTTCTTTCTTGACTATTCAGAATAATTCCTTTCTTGATTGTGGAGTACAGTGTACCTCTCTACACAGGATAGATAGGTATCTTGAGTGAATTCTAGTACTTGTTTATTTTGTGTTAAAGCTTAGCAAAGCATAATGGCTGACTGAAGCGAAGTTTGAAAGTGCAGATTGAAGAGCTGACCAGGAGAAATCAAGATGCAGTGCAGAAATCAATGAATGTGATTTACTTAGGCTGAAAGAGGAGAGATTCTCTGCGAGAAAATTGCAGGTGGTGATCTGGGCATCCTCCCAGGACTTTGCCAAGCATTAGAGTTGACATACAAATTTTCACAGATGCTGCCTTGGCAAAAGGATATCATTGGCAGCTGTCAAATGCTAATCTTTCTCACAGTAAAATAGGTGAATGGCTTGGGAAATCCCAATCGTCTAAGCTACAATAGGAGATACAAGAGAGAACAAGCAAGTTTCCTTGCCTGTTGTTCAGCACTCTTGTGCTGCATTAGAGCTTTGACTTTTCATAATAGTTTTCATTAATAAAATACTAGCATTATCATGTCTCTGGATGTGCTGCAGATACATAGTGTCATGTAGTCAACGTCTCAGGAGGTCTGGAGGTCAGCAGGTAAAAAAAACATGCAACTATCAAAAGATGAGGAGTTTGCAGAACTCTGTGCTCGTTAATGTGGTTGATACAAGTGGCAGAGAGTATCATGGGTACAAGGGGGACTTTTTTCCTTGTTCCCTGTATTTAAAGTTTAGTAGTACCAGAGTAAGTTTTAAGTGGATTGTTTTGTGCTTAATAGCAACTGTTCAGAATATTGAAATCATTCCAGATGTGAGTGATTTGCTGCCTTCCTAAGAAAAAGAATTGTCAGTTCTGTTAATGTCTTTTTGCTCTCTCCAACTACTCAGTTTATTGAAGTGGACAAGTTAATTTTAAGAGTAGGAAATAGTTGGAAGCTGCAGGTACATGCTACTTGTGTACTCAATTCAATGCACAATTATACATCAAGTTTCTTGTTCATAGTACAATATTTGTAAAGCATAAGCATTTTTAAAAAAGATTACTGTTCTCGAACAAAAGTTTCAAAGTGTGAAACTTGGATGAAATTTAGGCAGTTTGAATCATCTTTATGGTTCTTTTATATTTAAACTCTTGTGTTTCTCAGCAAAGCTGACTAAAATAAGTAATTTTCTTAGTACTTCAGGCCTTCCTGAATTTTGAATGTGAAGTTTGTAACAGATACGTTTGTCCTATGACAGAAATTCTTTCCTGCATCCATGTCTTATGGTATTTCTTTTTTTCTATACTGTCCTTTATGACACTGACCTTTTTCCCCCCAGTAATTTGACATAGAACATTTGAAGAAAACAAAATATTGTTTCTGTTAAGCATGATGTCAAGATGCTTCTGAGTTGGCCTCTGATATGATTTACAGGCAAGAAGAGATTAAACGGAGATTAAAATGAGGTCTTTCAGACAAAATGGAGATTCTTCATAGTGGTAATGCCTGTTACATGGAAACAGAATATGAAGGAATAGCCTTAGGTTTTGGATATGTAAATTCTCTATGGGGTAAGGTTTGTAGAAAGAGGAGAATTAAAGTTTGGTGAGATGTCTGGAAATGCAGACATGCTTCTGACTACACAGACATTTTTCTCATGTCACATTCTCCCACATTTGTTTTCTTCCAAAGCAATTACATTAATTTCATAAAAACTACTTCTGATTTATGATGCTGTGTGTGGGATTACAATGAGGTCTTCTGGTATCACTGTTGCTGTAGAAAATTGAGATAGAGGCAAGTATACTTTATGTAAAAACGAGCTAGTCTCTCTTTCATCATAAAATCTAGAGAAAGAAATTTGTAGGACTCAAAACTTCCAGATGGGGCTGAATTTCTTTATTTCCTGTTTTTCTTTCCAGACACAGTGATTCTGTGAAGTATTAATTCATAACTCTAAAGAACTCATCAATGTAATTTTCAAGGTTGCAAGTTTCTTAGTCCTTTCCGTTTCTATGTTGTTGTCCTTTAGAGGGAGGATTTAGGTTTGCAAAGGGCTAGGCTTTGAGATCTTCTTTTCACGTTCTTTCTATGAGTGCATATATTCCCACTGGGAATGCTTACAGTAGATTTTTCTTTTTTCTCCATTTAAAAAGCAGTGCTTTCTGGGAAGGGCTTTTACTTTGCCTGAAACCTTCTCCACTGCCTTTCTCCTGGCTGTGCTGGTAAATGGACTATATGGCATTTGGCATGTACATTTCAAAATCACCCACTTTGGATTTAGTTTGGTAGACTATTTTGTCATTGAGATATATCTTCAAATATACACCTTCATTAAATCAGGAAGGTGAGTTTTGATACACAGAACTTGATTCCAGCATGTAAAGTTTCTGAGTCACTGAATGGCAACCTTGTTTATTAGAAAGTCTTGCGTATTTCTTGTTAGTATGATATTTTCTTTCTCTTCCATGTGTGCTTCCTCCTACTGATGAATGTTATGCAGCCACCAAAATAGATTTTTTTTTTTTTTTTGGTAAATGTTCAGATAAAGGATTGTTCCATGGAGCAGTGACTACATTGCTTGGCAGGCAGTCTTCATTTTCTGTGAGCTCTTTGCTACTAAGCATCATAGCTCTCTGATACGATCAAACACTTGGCAGTGGAAAACTGCCATGAATAACACTACAGCTTTGTAGCCTTTGTCACCAGTCAGCTCTCAAAAGCTCTTGGAATTAGGTGAAGAAAATATTGCTTGACTGTTTCTGTCTTTTTGTACTCCTTTGATTGTGTGTCTAAAGAGAGCATCTATGTAAATAATCTTCTTCAGATTCAGATTTTCAATCTCATATTGGAACCTCTTGTGTGATAAACAGCAAGGCTACTGCTCAATATGCGCCAACACCTGGGAATAATAATGAAAAAATAACAGTGAGGAACTGCAGAGCATCTGTTCTTGACATTAACTTTCCTCAGTCTGACAGACTGCCACCACCAGATGTTAGTCTTATGTGCCTTTTTTTCCACTGGAGATGGAGGCCTTCCTGCCTCTTTGCCTCTAATAGCTTACATCAGTGCCCTTTGGAGAATTCATGAAAACAGTTGTGTCACCACAATGTTCTCTAGGAACCACCATTTTTCAGTGCTGTTATGATTATCCAACAAGATGGGATAATTTTAAACATGGAAATTTGGAGCAACGTTTAAGCTTAGCATATTCTTTTTCTTGTGACTAAGGTCATATTTGTGCAATGAACAGGCACCTCAGGGACAGTAAGTGCCCACTTACTTCTCAGCCAATGGTTTAGTGTTTTAGTTCATGGAGTAACAGCCCTATGTAGTGCAAGCACCACTATTTGGCCTTGTCCTGGGTGAATGTTTCTAGTGGAAAACGTGAACACTTATTAACAGGTCTAAATAAACCAGAACTGAGTACAAATATTTGTAACAAAGAACTTAATAGGATACACTGTCAGATCCGTGCTTTCGTTAGCTCCCCCTCAGTGTTTATAACACTCAAAAATGGAAAACACATGTGTCAATTTAGTCTACATTAATTTAAAACATTGGCTAGTTTAGAGTGACCACAGAAAACACTTTGGATTTTTTTCCGCTGGTTTTGTGAGGAGTATATTTTATGGAAGAATGGTGTTGCATGTGTAGTAGGAGATTTTGCACAGCTTTACAAAATACCACGTAAACTATCAAAGAGGCTATTCATCAGCATTTTTGGGTTTATAATGGGATGTGGCTTAGCTTAAGCACTAGGCTCCATTTACCTGCCAGTCACTGATTCCAGTTCTGTTCTGGCTTGAAGTAAGGTGTGTTAGAAGTCTTAAATTATGCCTGAGGTACATGTTGACCCCATTTCACTGACAGAGCACCATTCCACAGCCAGTGCCAGGGAGCAGGGCTCTGTGCCATCCAACCGTGTGCCTCCACTTGGCATCAGGCAGCAGAAGCTGCAGAGGGTGGGATCAGTGTCTCCCCACGGCTGGCAGGCACACAGCTATGGTTTTGTGTGATGTGTGCTATTAGATACTGCAAGTAACAGCTGCTGCTGGGGGTCAGTTGATGTCGGACTTTCCTCTGCACATTCAAGTCTGTTCTGCAAAGCATTCTGCTTGTGGCTTTAACTCTGCAGCTCTGTTGGCACAAAGAGAAGAATAAAGACATCATTGCTTGAGTGGATTGTTCTTATGCCACAGGAACTCTGCTTTAGCCAATAGAATTTTAATGCTATTAGTAGGTTTTTGCTCCTTAGGGATGCTTTTAGTATTTATATTTTGCTTTGGTTTTGGTGTTGTGGGGTTTTCTGTGTTTGTTTGTTTGTTTGTGTGTGGGTTTTTGGTTGGTTGTTTATTATTGTTTTGCATGTTTGTTTTGGTTGGGTTTGTTTGTCTGTTTTTTTACTTTCATTTACCTCTAGCCTGAAGATTTTTTTCTAAATAAAAAGAACCCCCTCTAAATGAGAAATATTTTGGAGAAGATTGTGGTTATAAGTCTTTCCCCTCTCCTCCCTAGTTCTAATGTAATTGAGATCAAAATCCACGCTGATCATAGAAAGATCATACAAAGCATTTTTACAAAGTTATTGCTAAGTATTTAGCACATATAAAGCTTGCACACACAATTGAAAGCCTTAGCTCTCAGTTTGCATGTATGAATAATGCTAAAAGCAATAGAATTGTTACAAAGGCCAATAGTAACAATTGTTACAATTTTAAGAAAGTTCTTCTTAATTTGTCATTTTATTTTCTCATTATGAAAAGTGTCCATTTGATGGAGTGAGCTGATCTGTGATACAACTGTAATACCTTTTAGTCCAGCCTTTTCTTTGTATCCCCATTTTGCCTTACAAGAAGGCAAAATTAACTTTGATCTACATTAAGATGCATTTGAGCAAAACCTAGATGATGTACAGTGAGTCATTGTGTCTTTTCTGTTGAGTCTTTTTATGAGGTCCAAAATTCAAAACAGCATAGACTTGAAGACATTTGATCATCTATTTCAATACAGCTAAAAAGCAGCTATTTTAGAAAAGTTACTAGGTTGAAGAGTGATTTCTTTGTGTGATGTCTGTGGGCCAGTGGGCCAAATGAACATGAGTTCCAGGGTGTTCAGTGAGTTGAGTGGGCACACTCACATCCTTGTCTAGCTGTCTTTTATGGACATAAAAGGACCATAAATCCAGAGTGAAATATTGAAAACCCTCAGCCAAATCTTTATACAGAAAATCTGCCACTAAGTACATTGGAAGTCATACAGGAAAGATAACTCCTTCAGTTCATATGGAGATAGTGTCTCTGTGAATTGTCTTGTGTACAGACTGATTGTCTGGCAAGATGTATTCTTCTAAATTTCCATTTTGGAAACCCTGAGAAATTAGGTGGTTTGGATAGAGTCTTACAAAAGTCCTCATCTGTTATTCCAAGTAGAAAGATCTAAATGTTATCTATAAGGTCTTAGGTAGGTCATCCTACTGTATTTTAAATGATTGGATAACAAAAGGTTGTGTTTGCTGCCATATGGATATTAGAATTGGTCCAACTGCTAATTTCTCTATGATACACATGAAAATATGGCATTTTTGTTTTTGTACTGTCTTTATAAATGTTTTTCTTTAAATAGAAAATGAAGTTCCCAGTGTGCAAAATTACTTTCTGTCCACAAATCAGTCTCTGTCAGTGCCAAGAAAAAAGTAAACTTAGTCCTTATTTTAAAAATTTATTATTATTTCATACTAACAGTCTATGACAACAGGGAATAGTCTTATAGAAATTTAGCAAGTTAACTTGTTTATCATGATAGGTATTTTTGCACTTAATTTTTGGGCTAATGTCAAAAAAATCGAACTCATAGGACTGAAATTTACCTGTGATACACCAAATCCCTACATAAAGAAATGCAGTCTTGGCAAACTGGGCTTTCTATTACTTAAAAAAATTATTTTATTTAATTTTATTTTTTTTATCTCTCACAGCACCATTATAGTAAGTTTGTCTGTTGTTTCCAGGTTGATCCCCTGTTTACAGTGCCTGCACCTCCACCTCCGATTTCCAGCAGTATCACACCTCAGATTCTGCCTTCCTACTTTTCCCCATCTTCATCCAATATTGCAGCACCAGTCGAGCAGCTTTTGGTACGGACACGTTCAGTGGGTGTAAATACTTGCGAGGTTGGAGTAGTAACAGAGCCCGAATGCCTTGGACCCTGTGAGCCTGGGACCAGCGTGAACTTGGAAGGAATTGTGTGGCATGAAACTGAAGAAGGTAATTTGTTTTTTGCATTAGGTTTGTCTGTGAGATATGTTGACAAGGAGGTATAAACTTTGCTGTACCTGCCTGGCTGCCAGCTAGAGGCTTGCTAGTCTGTTGGGACACCATTTTACACAATGGCAGTCATGGCTTTATAGCTCAGCTAGTGAGTTTTTATTTTAAACACAAATGGCAGGTCTTTTTATTATTTAAAGCAAGTGCATTTTCCAAATGACTTACCATGCAACCCCAGCTAATAATAGAATTGTTTCCTCTTGCATATATTAAGAAAAGCTTATGAAGAAATTGCTAATGGAGTAGCATAAATGTGCTATTTAAATGTACATCATGAGGGGCTGTTTATGTGATGGGAGTGGATATATGAATAGTTTAGGTGAAAACTTAGAAAGCTGAATATTTCGGCTGATAAGAAATGCCACCATTGCATAACAATAGAGGCCCCAGAGACCCTGCAAAAATTCAATTTGATGTGATTATTGTTTGCATTTTGGTTATCTGAAATATGCTTAAAGAGGAAAGCTTTTGTGCTTGAAGAGAAGTGTTCCATGTGGTAAAGAAGTGCTATCAAAACCAGATTGATTTCTTTAATATCCTTTGAAGACATTTGTCTGAGTAGGAGTGCTGGAGAGCTTTGGGGAACACTAAATGTTGATTTGCTATGATTTAGAACAAAGTAAGAAGGAAGAGGATTATGCTGTGATATGCAGATTTTTCCATATTGGTTTTCAAAAGCTTATTATTAAAATGCCAGCTTTCTCCTGCTAAAAATACTGCATGGTACACTAAAATTCTGAATTTTTCCATTAAATTATAGCAAATGTCTCCATTTACAGCTGTCTCAAAATCTTCCTGTGATAGTTCTTATATTTCTTGTGAGGATTATTTAATTTTTAGTGATCTACCTTCCTCAGCAGTGAAAACAAGATTACTTACAAAGTGATATAATGACAGAATACAGCAGTGCATCACTTCTTGATAAATCCTGACATGCTTCAGACCGTATGCACAATGGCATTTTGTCCTTTGCAGTGATATATAAGACCTCACCAAAGTGCTCTACACTGTCCTCTCAAAAATCAATAGAGAGAGTCAGATTTACTTGCTTTTATATGCTTTCATCCATCCATCTTTCTCTCTGTGTATGTCTACAGCAGATTCATAAGGTAGATTGATCCTTTTAGATTGTTTTTAAAACACAGTATAAATTCTGTTTTAAAATATCCCTGCAGAGATGACTGCCCTTAGAAAATCCAATCTTTCTTGACTGGCCTGTATTACCCAGAGTTGGAATGTGTGGGTGTTAACTGTGTTGACATGAAAGAGCAGTAGCTGTTAATAGTGTTATTCTTGCTGAATAAACTAAACTTCTGACCCCCACTGAATTTAAGAGGCCTTCCTTGCAAAAGGTTTGGCACCAGAAATGAAGTATTAAAGAAAGTGCATTCTGGTCAGGGTGACATTCCATTTGCCAGTATCTCAGCACTCCAATGGTTTAAAAACTCTCGTTAGTTAATGGAAATTAACTCCCTTAGCCTTTTCCTAGTTTGTCTAAAACCATTTTCTGGAACAACTCAGTTCAATGATGGCATGTTTCAGCAAAACAGTTATGAGTGTGCTGGTTTTCATAGCTTTACAAACACTGTTTGGGAGCACTGCAGCTATGAGTAACTAAAAATATAGATAAAATGGGATTCTAAAATACTCCAGAAATACAGCTAGATTAAGGGACTGAAAATAGTTCATATGATTTCATACTGTGTGGTTTGTACCATGTTCTTTGTGTTTGAGTGTTTCAGACTCTGCTGACAGAAAAAAAAATGCAAATTTGAGTGTTTTATCACAAAGTTCACAATCAACACTGTATTAAGAGAAATGAGTTCCTAATAATGGTTTTTGCATTTTAATCAAGTTTTGGTGTTTGGAGCACACATAAAAGTATAATTTAGGTGTTTTCAAATTTCTTACATGTTCTTGAAGGCAGCTATAGAGAAACTTGTGTGGAGCTATTTCTGCCAAATTCGAGGAAACAGCATACAGATGGGTCTTCTGTTTATGTTTAATAGAAAAAAAAAATTACCAGATACTCATTTTCTCCAGTTACGATTTTGACTTTGGGGCAGAACACAGCCTTTCCTAAACTGGTGTAAATCCACCTTACTCTAACTGAAGTCTTCGTAACTAGTCACATCTAAAACCATCTTGATGTTCATGATAACATGCTTAATTTCTTTTGTGATGTTCACATGTTTCTTTACTAGTCTCTCCTTTTACTGCTTTCCAAAACTTAATAAAAACAGACATGCAAACTGACATTTCTCTAGCTGCCTATATGCCCTATAGCTTCTTAACATAAAACAATTCTAAGAAGCTAAGGTATGAAAATTTCTAAACTTGGCTTGTGCTTTGAGATATTTGAATTATTCTGTATCTAATTTAGCCACTCTGTAAAATGAGTTGTGAGGTGGTAAGAATAGGCTTGTGTGATGTCTGCACACCCTATGGCATGTGAACCAAATGTGCTGCTGAGCAGCCTTCAGGTGCTGCTGCCACTGCTTGTGGGAATGCAAATACAGAAAGGATGTGGTGAATCAAGCATAGTAGCGTGAGTGGGGCAAGATAAAATCAAATAGCTGATGTAGAACTCATTATTAGCATAAATGTAATGCATGCTTTATAAAAGAGAAGGCATATACTGGGAATTCCTATTGTGAAGGCATCTGAAATAACCAGTTTTCTTTTATGTATGTTAAACAAGTTGTCACATTCTGTTGTGTTTGTTCTTTGAGGTCAGAACAAGGATAATGTTCAGGTTTATGAGTCATATTTTCAAGATAATCACTCCAAGGGTGGGGGGCAGGGGAAGAAAGCAACAATGGATTTCAGACAGAATTCTGAAAGATTAAAAAGAGCATTGTTAAACAGGTCTTTTTATTATTTCCACACCACTCAATTTAGCTGACTTGATTTAATAAATCAGACCATTTTTCTCAGAGTGTTTTAATCCTAAGAGGTGTAGAGGGACGCTGGCATCTGAAGTCTGTGACATTTAATTACAGGGGGTGGTAACTAACCATAAGCTAGTACCTCCTACAATTGACTGAGACTGCTGGTTATCATGTGGGCATCTCTCAGATGCTCCACTAAGTTGTGTGGTGGTTAATTTCTACATATATATGCCATAGGCATTGTCATCTGTGTAACAACCTCGTTTGGGTATAACTTGGTAGTGTGTCCAAAGTGGTGTTAATGGCTGTGAAAAGAGCGCTGAAGGAACTATCTGAGGCTACCCTGCAGAAGAGGAAGGATAAATTATTGTGGGCAAGTCAACCTGAAACTGGCAGCTGATGCAGATAATTGATACCAGAAACTATCTGCAGTAAAAGTCCTTCACAGAAAGCAGCTTGGTAGTGTTAACTGGAGTGTATATTTTGGTTTGGTTGGTTTTTCTGATGTTCTGGGAAACAGCTGCTAAAAGTCTCTACTGCTACACTGAGAAAAAAAGTTTATCTAAAATCAGGTACTTGCTAAATTGTGTAATTATCTTCTGGGAAAACAATTTGAAGCGAGCAATTTCTTACTGCCTGGAGAAAATAAAAATGACCCAGAAAAAAGGGAAACCACCAACCAACTTTCTAAATTGCTTAGAGCTTGCGTTTTAGTTTAGCTTCTCAGACGCAGTTGCCTGGGGTCATGTCCTGGTTTTGGTTCTGCATCTAGTAGTAGAGTCTGCCTTCAGAGGGGAAGCAGTAGTTCTGATAATGTCTTATTTTTTGAAAACTGCTAGGAGACAGACCTTGCTGCCTTTGTGCAGAACAAGCTGTCTATGTGCCGTGACATCCTTCCTCTTTGTGCAGCTCATGTGCAGCCTGCTGTCATTCAGGAACAAATCATGGGGAAAAGAGTTGTGTTTTTTAATCAGGTCTTCATAACTTGAGACTGGTAGCCAAATAGAAGAAATAGGAATCTGATGGATCTTGGAAGTCTGATGGGATCATTTCTAGGTTATTCCAAATTTATCGTGGCATCAGTTCTGATACAATTTTTCAGAAATTGTTGGGAAATTTAGTAGAAAGGAGAAGGCTTAGATGACAAAGAGGCATGCTGGTGTTCGCTGGGTATGGGTTTCCTAGCCTGACACTTTTGCAACTAATATCCACAGTTTGTTTTGAAAACATTGTCTGTTGTGCAGATCTAATGTGGAATCTTCGGTGCCTTTCTATGTGGCCTTAGTTTTGCAAAGACTACTTTAAAAGAACAGTCTGTTTTAAATATCTTTGGATAAATACGTGTTTGTACATGTGTGTGCAAGTAAGGGTGTGTATGTGTCAACAGAAACAGAATAAGAAAAGTGAGTGGTCTGGCTGCTTGTTATTCCTGTTAGCAATTTTTGTGGTTTAACAACCACATTTTCTTACTTTCACGAATACAATGGCATAATGAAACAATGAAACTTGTAATGGTGAAAGCCATGTCAAATATGTAAGGAAACAAATGTAGAAATTAGAGAGTTTTATCAAAGAACATAACATCAAGTCATAAAAATTTAGAGAAACGTGTTAAATCACACTGCTGTCTTCAGCTCAAGCAAGGTTTATTGAGAGAGGCAATATGCTTTACTAAACCAAGTGATACAGTTGTAAAAAAGAGGTTTGCTTTTAGACTGGGTGTATTTATTTTTCTGTGTGATACAGACCAATGACTTGCTGAGTACAGGGAGTGGTGGTTTTGTATTGTTAACCACCACTTTTAGTCCAGAACTGTATTTATGTGACAGAAGCATAAAGATAACCACTGCTCAATTTCAGGCTTTGTTATGTCCATGTTGCAGAGAAGTGGCTTGTGGAGATAGTAGGATTTTTTGGCTATGTACATTAACAGAACACCTAAAATCCAGCTGTTAGCATGGGTTACCTGCTGACCCAGCATGAATGTCGCCCACTATCAAAATGCCATCTGGTAAGAAAAAACCTTTACATATATTTATATTTTAGTTACGTTTAGTTTTTGCTCTTTCCACTGTCTGTGATGCCAGACACAGTAAATCAATGGATTTAAAGAAGCCTTAGATTTTTTACAGACCTCAGCTATCTCTTTGTATCATCTCAGGCACTTGGAGTCTGACACCTAAGTATGTGTTACATAGAAACTTGGAGGAGAGAAATGGTCTGCATCTCACAATGGAAAGCCACAGTCTTGCATATAAATATTTGTGGTTAATGGGAGCTCTACCTACTTCACAGAAAGAAATCTGGAAGACTGCACTTTGGGATGTACACAGACTACCTGAAACAAGTTTTAAGAGTTTAATGTTACAGGATTCATACTGCAAGATGGATTTAGCTGTAGTTCAGCTGAGGTTTGTCATGTTTGAAGGGGACGTTTTGATCATCTCAGCAGTTTACCTGACCTTACCAGACTATGCACTTGTTTAGGGACATAAATTCTGGCATTGTCCTCTAACTGGCTTCTTCACTGTTTCTTGTGAATTTCCTTGAAACATACAGTGCTGGCCAGTGTTAGAGCCAAAGAGTACCTAGTACTTGTAGCCTGTTTTATACTGTTTTCATGTAAAATAAATGAAGCAAATAGTAATTTTAGAGTATCCACAGAAGCTCCTCAATCCACTAGGACTAACTCTATGAGCCAGGTGCACATGGTTGAGATCTGCCTTCAGTGAGTTGCCATGAATCAGCGGGGTCATGATAACCAAACCTTTGCACACTCTTTGTTCACAGCAAACAGTACATAAATCATGTCACTATAAACATCAGTAAAGCAGAAATTCAAAATAGGTTATGGATGGTCCCTACTGGCAGAGGAAAGGAGATGGGAGATATTTTGACTTTCTTGAGTTTAATTTTGATTCCATTGCAAAGGACTCATTTTCCCAAAAATGTTCAATTAGTTGTTCATATAAACATAAATTTCAATTGAAGCTATTTGTCTAGGTGATAGAAAGCACCACAGATTAGTGAAGATCTGTTAAAAATAAAAAAATGGGGTGAAAACAGAACCACTGCTAATTTCCAGGCTTCCTAAGTACAGGAGAGAAGTTAAGCTAGCTCATCACCCTTTCCATTTCTTCCCAATGAAACGGTGATGAGATAGCTTAACTTCAGATTTTTGAAGACTGCAGACGAACACTGGAAGAAAAGCACTTAGGAATTTTGTGCTGTTAAATGTTAAATTTGGTATTTAAATGTCAGCAATCCTCCTTGAACATAAACATCCCAAAGGGTCTAGCCATTGCTAGTTCTACAGATTTGTTTAGAGAGGCTGTATGCCTCTATTGCATGGAGGAATGTGTGATTTCTTTACTGCCTAGTGCTTCTCTTGTTGGTTCACTCTTACTGTACTGATGTAATGCTAAGCAAACTGTAGCCACAATAAAGTCACAGTAACTGACCAAAAATATCAAAGTCTTATTTAACCTGGGTAGTAACAGCCAGCCTATCTAAAGGGACCTGGCAAATGCCACATCTTCAGACTCACTGAGAATCTAAGTGCAATTCTCTTGGTATAACCTAAAGCAGAGAATGAAAAAAGCTTAACAAATTCCAGACAGTGCTTACATAAAACTCTGCATATTGCCAGACTCCTACAGAGGAAGACTCCCTGCACTGCTTGTACATACATAGAAAATTATCCCTTTTACAAACAAGCATATGGGGGCAGGGAGGGTGCCTAGAAAAAGGAAGGAGGATAATTGAGATTGGAAATATTTGCTTGGAGCTATTTAAATGTGAAACTGAGCCTGCCTAAGCAGTGAGGTTATGAACACCAAAGGACGCTTCAAGAAAAGCAACAGTTTTGAGCATTTATTGCTCAAAATCAAAATCTCAGTAGCACCAGATTACTTATAAGTGAGACTGTTCCAGTGCAAAATACTTGGAACATGAGATGTTTGCATTTGTAGATAGCAAGGGGAGAGATGACTGCTGATGAAGTGTGTGTGCATCCAAGTGTTTCCTTACTAAATAAATACCATTGGAGTAGGGAATGAAAGCACAACTGAAATGGCATCTTTAGTTGCTGTGCTTCAGGGATTAATCCACTTATGCAAAAATGATTTCTTGGTCACTCTTAAATTTTCTACATAGTTTAAAGAGTTAGGAGAAGCTGTTGTATTCCAGTTTTGCTTTACTCCTAATCAGTGCCAATCTTGTGCAGTGCTGAATTAGACGTTCTCTCACTTGATAGACTCTATGTTCTTACTAATGCAGGTTAATATAAATTTTAAAAATAATCCTTTTTTTCAGTGTTTCAGGCTACATTGTGAAAAGCTGCTTTTGGCATCAGAACAGTATAAGAACAGTGGATGGCATAACAAGCAACTTTTCATTCTTTAGAAACAGTAGACACATTTTGTCATCCTGAGGCATATTTGTAATTCTTTCCAGTTATTACTGATGTAATAGTAACTAGCTACTAATCCGGATTTTTTGGTGGCAAGTAGCAATCAAAAAAGCAGAAGGAAGAAGTCAATTAAAATTTTTTGAACAGGGAAGAGCCCTTTGACTTTCGGGGTTAATAAAAGATTACTGCTTATGTTTTTGTTCTAAAAGAGGGAGACAGGAAACACAGAGGTTGAAAATGTAGAGGTTGAGGGCAAAGACAAAGCATATATATAAAAGAGAAAAGCTCAAGGGAAATAGCTTTCTTGATTAAGTTTGAAAAAGTAGGTCTAGATTTACAAAAGCTAGTGTTGCAATGGAAAACACAATTGAAGTTCATCAATTTTATATCCCTAAGTGCCATGAAATTTGGGGTAATAAAACCCCCTAGAAACATCTGGGATGAAAAACAAAAGGCCAGTATTAGAGCACTTTGCTTTAATTTGAGGTTTTGGGGTTTTTTTTAAGAAGTATCAACTAAAGCAAAACACTTGCATGTCCATCAAAATTAGCACTGGTTTATGTTTACTATCTGTAAATGTAAAGCTTAATAGAATTTAAAGGGGATATAACTATGGAAATAAAAGGCAGTAGAATTAATTTTTGAGGGCAGATTTTTACCATCCTTGTTAAAGATTTAATCAGAATAAAGAAGAATATTTAAGAAAAGCCTTCTTTTCCCCTACTTTTTTTCTTCCCTCCCCGGTTCTAAGATGTCAGTTAAGCTTATTCGGGATGTTTACTAGGCCTTTGCTTGGGGCAGTACTTAGTGTATTTAAGTGATTTTGTTTTGTTTCAGTTTTGTTGCTGTTTCTATTTGAGAGTTAGAGGCAGATCAGTCCATTTGCTATTTCTCTAGTAATTTAGCTAATAGTATAACGATCTCCATTAATAAAATGGAACTGACATTAGTTGTCAGGAGATGGCAGTTCTGTAGCCAGACCCTAACAATGAGGATAAGTGTCGTGGAAAATCAGTTTCAAGTGGGGGTAGTTTCAAATCAATCTTCAGTTAATCTAGAGGTGGTTGGGGCTTTTTTTATCCCCGGTCACTTAAAACTTCTTCATTTAAGTAGGTTGAAGCAAGTAATTATGTTTTACTGCCTGTTTACTTTCCCCTGCAGTGACTGAACCTGTACTTCTTAACCTTGCATTCATATAGTGCTGGCTTTTGTGGATCTTTGAAAGCCTGGGGCTATGTGACCCGCTCTAGCTGGGATTTAGAAACAGTAAGAAGAGTCTCAGGTTTCACTAAAGGAGCTGCTTTCCTTAGGGAAGAGAGAAACTGATGTCATGTTTTAGCAGAGTATGACTTCCAGTGTGTTACACATTTTTTAAAAAAGCTTAATTTGTAGGTTATTCTCAACAATTCTCTGAAAGTCCTAAAAGTTATGACTGTAGGTTCTGTGGAGAAAGTTTTGCAATAAATTTATATTGCTTCTTGGGAAATTTTGTTCAAACACCACCTGTGACAGTGAAGGCAGTACAAGTCTGTCTGCATCCAAGCCAGTTTTATGCAGAAGAGCCACTAGCTGCTGGTAGACTTCATGTAACTTCAGACTAGGAAGAATCACTGATTACAAAACAGAGCAATTAAAAAAAAGTTAAAAAAAAAAAAAAAGGATTCCTGGGTTCCAGCAATTTCCAGCTAGACACATCTATTTAGACATGATACTACCTGAAGGAAGTCCAGTATATGCTACTAATGTTCATTACTTTAATGAGCATTACTTTAATGAAGATCAGATTATTTTTGCTGAATGCTTAAGAGAGAATGGCATTTCTACATGGTCTGTGCACATTTGAAGAAGTCTTTCATTTTTCTGTTTTTGTGTGAAAGAAAAGGTTTTCTTTGATAGTCTTATAAAAATTTTAAATTCAGCATTTTTAAGCACATGTGACTCTTAAGTCAGAATAATTTAGTTATTTGAGAATTCTATCCAATTTCTGAGCTTTTTCAACTTCATCAATTTTTTGCAAACCCCATCTGGGCCCCATTTCCTACTTAAGATAGGAGTGAAGGATCTGGGGTTTGGAACATAATGACATAGTAGTTTATTTTTCATTAAACTGCATAGTCAAGGTTGGTTAAAAACAGATTTATCTGGGAAAATGTCCAAACATATTTCAGGGGTGGGAGAAAAGGCAGCAGTGGTGGAAGTGTTCCTGGAGAGATCTCCACTGCACTTGGGCTTTCTCTGGCCAGTAGCACATCTTGTTTGGGAGCTGTCTCCTAGATTTCTTTCTTTTTTTTGTTTTGTTATTTTTGGGTTTTGGTGTTGTTTTTGGTTTTGTGGTTTCTTCGTTACTGGTTTTTGTTTGTTTGGGTTTTTCTTTGTTTTTGGATTTGTTTAATTTGTTTTGTTTGTGTGTGGTTTTGGGTTTTTTTTGTTTTGTTTGTTTGGGACTTTTTGTTTTTTGGTTTTACCATTTGTGTGTATCCCAAAAGCTGGACAGATGGTTTTCTTGAACTTTCCTATTCCAGCACCTTAATTCCTGTGGGTCTCAGCCACTGCACTGCTGTGCCAAGTACTGCCACTTACTGAACAGCAAAGCTCTGGGTGCCAGCTGACTCGAGAAGGGTTTTGAATGAATGACTGCACCTCCCCTGCAAACACCTTCTTGTTGACAGTGGGGATGAAGCTGTATAACGTTTTACTAATTTATTTCATGATACTCACTGAAGGTTCTTCTGCAAGAGCTGACAGCCACTCTCTGCCTCGGATAAAGATTAAAAGCAGGACAAAGGTCCAGATTTATTAACTGGTGCGTTTTTATGACATATGAATGGATAGGGTAATGCCATTTCTTTTTACTTTGATTCTGCCCACACAATTGGCACATGAAATTAGTAAAAATGAGGGGGAAGAGGGATTCTTGAAGGGCAGGAGTAAATTTGTACTTGGTTTTGCTTCAAGGCAGTAGGTGGTGATTGCATTACAAATGATTCTGTTGGTGTAGACAAGCAAGTGACAGGAAATAACTTAGAGAAAATGTTTTTGTATCCCCAAAGCGTTATCTTTGAGAAGCACAGTTAGTAATGCTGTTGTGAAAAGAAACCTCCATTTGGACAGACAGCTTGATGCAGGCAAAGCTGTTAATTTGTTTTCAGCTTCAAGGAGATTTAGAGTCTTTGCATCTTTGGCAGTAACACACAATGTAATTGTCTCCTTTCCCCTTAATCTTCAGTCTAGATGCATTGGCTTAATGTGGCTAGGAGAGGCTGGAATGTTGACTGAATTAGCTGCACCAGATAGCTTACCCTAACAGGCGAGGAGAAGTTATTCCAGCACTCTTGACTTTGTAGTATGAGAGAACACTGGATGTTCTTTTCATCATTACATCTAGTGGCAGAAGCCCTTTTAAGCAGAATGGAAAATAAATTGTGGGGTATGAAAAGGAGGTGACAGAACTAATGTTCTTGCACTGGCAACATTACTCAGCTATTAGGGGCTCTCTGTAAATAACAGCTTTGCCTTCATCTCTTTTCTGCCTCTTTCTTTCATAGAAGTAATTTTGTAACACTACAATTTTAAGTATTGCAAAAAAAAGCTAACTGTGCACCGGGAGATTTGTTTGCATTCCTATTATTCAGTTTGGCATTGTTGGAGGGCAGCAGCTGCTTACACTTTTGGAATATGTGCCATTAATATACCACTGATTTGAAACTAGCTCAATTCACCAAACTACAATCCTCAGTAAAGGGATATAGCACATCATTGAGCAATTAAATTATTTAGTCAATCCAGTGGTTAAGCTTGGGTCAGCTTTGAAGGGTAAATTTAATCGCTGGGATACATTCTTGGCTATGAATGAATGCATGAATAATCTGTCTTTGAACCTTAAGATGAACAATAGACACAACAACTCTTGAGTTGAACTCTTGAGAGTGGGCTGATTTATGGGCAGCTGTTGAAAGTGCTCCTAGTCAAATTATTTTTTAATCTGTGAAGTAGAAACCTGTAGTATATTAATTACTGTATACCATTCCAGTGGTAGACAGGAAAAAGCTGTGCCAGTTTTTACGCTGGGTTTTTAATTTATAAATTAAACATTAAAAGGAAAAAGTAATGATTTTGACATGGTGCATTGCCATAAACTGAAAATCACTTGTCAGGGCTCCAGCAGACAAATAGCTGAAGGCGTTGTTGACCTCAGCTGTGTGAGTTGCCTCTCGTTTAGCAGAGGCAGCAGCGGGGATGGTGCTGCTCCTAGTGCCAGCAAGTTCACAGACCTGCACCAGCCAGCGCTGCTTTCATTTACATTAATGCTGTGATTGCAGCTGACCAAGGATCTGACACACATTTATTTCCACCTTCCCTGTTCCAAGGTCCATAGCCTTCAGCACAGGGCAAGGGCTGATGGACTGGAGGGTCTAACTTTCAGCACACCCAAGATTTGGCCAGGCTGGTCTGCTGGAGGGCACTGTTTGCTGGAAGGATCAAGAGCTCTCTTTTGTGACCATCAGCAGTGGTTTGGCACAGCACCTTTTCAGTGCTGAGGAGGAGGGATCTGTTCTTGTCTCAGTACCACTTCCTGAGCTATTGTGTCTACATTGCACAGTGCTAACAAGGTTTACTTATTGTTGTAAGGGATTCTGAGTTATTAAAATTGTGTCATGGAAGTTGGGGTTTTTTTGGGAGTTCTGAGAATTAGTTACAGAAGGAGCAATTTGATTTTATTTTCTTTCAGCTAACAGGCCAAACAGATGGGAAAGCAGACCTGAAGTAGTTTTATTGGCTGGCTGCCATGATTCTGTAAATTTTGATTTGTATGGATATGTAACAGTTTTATTTTTCCCTTTTTGGAAATGTATGCCTGTAAGTCTTTGGGAAATTAATCACTGGTTTCCTGTGAAACGTGTACTTGTAAAACAAATGTTGTAGCAGTGTGCCATGCAGACCCTGTGTTGTGTCAATTAGGAAATGTGACATCAGCAAACTCTGGCTGATGCAGGCTAAAAGGCTAAAGCACTTTTCAAAGCATTGTTCATTCACAGATCTCCAGAGAAAGGATTAAAAAATGACAGAAATTTGAACTGCAGTTCAGTACAATTTTACTGTTTTTCTTTGCCACTCAAAATGCACAAGGCTTGTAATTCTACCCAAATGAGAATTTTAATACTATTTGGCCTTATGCTATTTTGTATTTGAAATTAACAAGACATTCATATTTTCAAAATCTATAGTAATAACCAAGTGTGAGTTGATCAAAACTTGGAAATCCTAATTTAAAGTTCCAAGGGAGAAAGAAGAAAAATAAAACCCATGTTTCACCTTTGTTCTGTCTCCCATCACTTCATGCTACTCTTACCACCTCCAAACCAGAACAAGGTGCAAGAAAAGTTACTAAAGCATTTATTAACTGTGGTATCGATGATGACAAAGCCACTAATTACACACCAAGAGAGCTACATTTAACAGTCAAAAATGCTAGAAATTTAATCACATGGCTGACAGCCTGGGTCATAGTTCTTTTTTTTGTAGCCTTTTTCCTGGAAAGTTAAAGAACTAAGTTTCTTGCTGCTCAGTCAGCATTTGGATCTTTGAGATCAAAAGGCCTTTCCAGATTCAAAGAGTTTCATGTTGTTATTTAAATGGTAATTGGATCTATCCTCAGTTCAACTGTGACTATTTTAACTTCAGTAGACTTGGGTTTTTCATTATTTTCAGTTCTGTACTTCTGATGGAGGAGGTGATTTGGGCAATGACAAAGACTAATTGCAAATTTGGAAGCTAGTTACTAGTGACAAGAGTTTAGGAAGTCACATAGGCTATTGGAGCAACATGTGTTCCATAATGAATGATTTTGCTGCTCTAATAATTTGTTCCTTCTTTACTGGTGACTTTTGCATCTAGAGTAGTTCCTTACTGACAGGTGCATATTTCTGTATAGTGTGGACTTTGAAGTATACATAAATTATGGGATTTATTAAACTATTTGCCTGCAAACTTTTGATTTAATACAGTACTCTCTCAAGAGAAGGTCATGGCCATGAAAAGCTGATCTTCAGGGAGGCAGTGCTTGAAGATGGGTAAACTTTGGTGTATACTTTCTACTGTAATCTCCAATACTCGCTGGTGAAGAAGAAATGATTGCTGCATCACGTGTATGGGAGACAGAGCCAACATTTTGCTCTAATTCCTACTCTTTGCTGAACTGGACTTCAGTTCCTCTCTTGTGAAGTCTATTACTTTCAGCTGTCAGCGTGATAAAGCAGCATGAAAATTGCTATCCTTGTTATCCAGGAAAGACACTTTCCCAAGGAGATGTATTGCTGTATCATGTCACTATCATCATAGCAAGTAAAGTGCTACTGAAGAATATGATGAGACACAACTGTATTTCCTGTGCTGGGTGGCTTAATTTTCATTTTACTCTGGGGAGACCCCAAAACGCCTCAGGTATAAATACAGTTTAAGTGGCTAAACACTATCCAGGATTAAAATGCCTTTGTGCTAACCATTACACAGGAACCTGCAGACCTGAGCCAGAGAAACAAGCAGTTGAATGTGAGAGTTTTCAAAACGCAGCAGTACAACATCCATGTGTAAAGGAAAGAGTCATTTGCAGAGTCAACAGTGGGGTCTTTGTACTGGTGGTATAGCACCAAGGACTGCATAAAAACCTCGGGTATTTTCTAATAATATTAGATGTACCTTCCCATTGACAAGCTCATTTTCTTTAGACCACCCAGCATCACATCTAACCTGCAGCCTTTTTTGCCCCACAGTCTCCTTCCTACCCTCCCCCAAATGTATGGTGCATGTGTATTCATGTTTTTGCTTTCTGTTCACGGAGATATCCAGCTGGGAAAATATAGTGTGTACAATACTTTCTGCTTGCAACTGACATTTCTCATAAATTGCAACAGAAACACTGCTATCAGCAGCTAAATAGCAGGTAGAATACTGCTCTACAGAGCAAGTCTCAGCAGGACACAGAAACTATGGTTACCAAATTTCCAAAGAGAAAGGGTTGGGAGGGAGAGTTTTTATATAACTGGGGAAGGGGGATGAGAAACATTTAAAATGGATTCATTGAAAGCTGCCTTTTTCTGAAAAAAAAAAGGCTTATAGGGGCTGACTCAGTGGCTTCACATTCGCTTTTTGCTGAATTGTTGTTTTAGAAGACCTCACAAGAGGTTTCTATTATAAGCAATGCAAAACAGTCTTTCCTAGCTGGTCCTTAAAAAAAAAAAAACTCCTACCCTCCACACACATTCCTTGAAATACTTTTTGGAAAATATGTAATACTTAACTGCTGCTGTAGTATAAAGTGTTTATGACAGAAAGCCTGGGTCAGCCACAGTGCATTTATGGTTTGGTGGAAATAGACTAGTAAATATCATTATGTTCCTAATCACAGGATTTAGTAAGTTTCATTTTGCCCTCAGCTCTATTCAAACTCAAATCTTGACTGGGAAAGGCTAGAAAATAACCTCACAGCATAGATTAGAAAATGTATCACACAGTTAGGATTTTTTAGGTTTTTCTCACATCTGAGTTTTTGTTGTTTTGGTGGTTTTGTTGTTTCGGGGTTTTTTTTAGCTGGTTTGGAGAGATTATTAAGTTGGATGAGATCTCAGGTCTCAACCTGTTTATCCCAGGTTGATCTGTTCTTTGTGACCATAGCAGAAAGTACAAAAAGCAATGATCTTAAGTTGTGGCAAGAGAGATTCATATGAGATATTAGAAAAGCGTTTCTAACAGTGAGGATAATGAGGCTGTGGAGGAGGTTGTCTAGCAGCTTGTGGAGTCTTCCCTTCGAGAAAAACCTGTATGAACATTTTTCCAGATGGATGCTGACACTACTTTAGAAGTAGGAGGGGTGGACTGGGCAACTCTGGAAGTGCTCTGAGCTCTGTAGCTCAGATATCAGGATAGTTCATAATAGGTTCTAGTTTTCATTTTGGGGTTTTGGTTTGGTTTTTTTTACTTCTCACATGGAGATTTCCTAGGAAATTAGGACATGGTATGTCACCTTCTTCCTTTTTTTTGCCCTTTAGATTAAAAATTAGTTGAAAAGCATTACTGAAATATTTTAAAACATCCATAAAAAGGAAATTGTTCTGCCTAAATCAGGGCTATATATAAATTATAGCAGGCAGCTATTAATCAAGGGCTCGTGGGACCCAAATATGGAACAGAGAACAACTCTCTTAAGGACAGCCTGGTAATGAAGACCAACTGTTGAATGCATACAGCTAAAGGAAAAATAGGGAGAGAGTGCAGGTACTTGTTGCTGGAAAGTTACCCCTGTGCTTGGCTTAAGCTTTAATCTTTCATACCAGTACCTAGCTAGTAATGCCTCATCATTTGGAATGATGCTTCTCCAGTAACCTTTGCATTTGTGTGACATAATCTTTTAAAGCTCTCTTATGAGGAATGCGGGAAGGCAGTGTTATAAACATAGTACAGCATATTGAGATCCAAGAATACCATCAACTGGGAGTGAGGCACATAAATAACACTAATCTTCCTTATGTGAGGACAGCTATTGGTTTCAGTTTGGAGAGTAATGAGGATATACTACTCTTTTGTTTATCAAACTATTTTCAGTGGAATGTTTGTCTTGCAGTAAATCTTAATTAGCATTTTTGTTTGTTTCTTTGAGGGGTATTGGTTATATATTGAGTTTTGCTTGGAGAGAGCTAAAAATCCCAACTCTTCCAGGTCTCAAAGATACAGCCAGGTCTTTTTTATTTATGCCACCCATAAGACAGTTGGCAGACAGCCTTCAAGAGGCAGAATTTCACTCTTAGTCTTGCCACTTCTCTCATTCTTCCTACCATCCAATGGTAATGGTATTTAAGGTTTTCCTAGTTTTGTGTTGTTTTCCCTGGAGCTGATTTCCCCGTGATGGAGAAACAGTAATAGTGAGCTTTACCACTAATGTTCTCTTTGCTTCATCCTTCATTTGGGTTTTTTTCTACGTCTTCCCTTGCACTCCTGCAATTTTATGAAGTCTAAATATCTCATATGAGTTTCCCAGTTGGTCAGCCATACAGTTTTGTCAAAGAATAGTCATTAACCATTTGGTTATCTAACAGTGAATCTCCTTGGCAACTAGCTTACAAATGCATTACATTTCTCTCTGTCTAGAATCTCTAAAAGAAAGAGGATGTTTTCTCATGGACATAAGAGAAAACCCCACGTTTCTCTAATTGTATTGTAGGCAGATAGTTTAGTAATCTCCCACTGGGAAAACCTTTAAGAAAAGAGATCACCACGTGACTTTTGATTGCGCCTGCTACATTCTGTAGGCAGGACAGGGGAGATGTAGAGTCAGAAAAATAAGTTTAAAGCAGTTTAGAATCTAGACACAACTTCATCCTTTATGTCTGCATTGACCATCATTTAGAATCTCTGAAATCCAGCTAAATTTGGAAGGGTTCTTTATGAAATGCCCTTGTTTTCAAAAACAGAGACCAAAATTGGCTTAAATCTTACTGGAAGGATTCTTCCTTGACTGTCATGTGACTGTTAAATATTGGAGTGAATGAATTGTCTTTCTACTCTCTGAATGTTTCTGACAGGCTTCTGTAGAGTACAACCTCCTATCCATGGAGGTCTATGGGCTCATTTTCAGCAATTCCCAAATATACTGGGAGTGCATATATTAAACCCCTAAAGACAGACATATCAGAGACAAAAATTGGTCTTAATTTTTCTAAACACTGGCTGTTGACTTGTGGGATTGAAAAGTACTTGAAATAAACTCAGTGGATGTAATTTTACATGGAATTATTTCTGAACTACCTTAGTCTAGCTACTTAAACTTTGCAGTCTAAATTAAACTTTGTAGTCTTTTGGTTTAACAGTTGTTTTTTTTTTAACTTCCAGTTGCCAGTTTTTCAAGTTTACCAGATTTGCCTTTTGTCAGTTTTCATCTGAAGTAGAGTCGAGTCTTTGGACTAGTCTATAGGTGATTAAAGATAAAAACTTTCATAAAAAAGAAACAATGAAACCTTTTGAGAGGAATGGTTGCTAAATTCATATTTAGGAAATACTGATTGTTTCATGAGAGTTCTTCTGTTTTCAGGATCCTATCAGTGTAAACAGCACACCTAAAGTTCTTATGAACTCTTTGGTCAAGGTTGCATTTCTAATGGAAAAAATGCAGATTTTGGTGTTCTTAGTCACTCAGCAGTTTTATCAAGAAAGGGAAAAAAGGGCCTTTTCAGAGGACAGAAGCTAAAGGCAGTATAAGCTTGCAAAACTTACAGGAAAGTTAAAATGCATCTGTTAGGCAACAGGGAATCTTTGCCCAAGATGTTTTTCGATAGAATCCTGCTGTTTTCAAAACATTCAAATGAAGGGTAAATGTAGCAGCTTTTTACTAGCCTAACAATCCCATCAGCTGGAAAGAGATCACAAAAACGTGATGTGGATTTCTTTGGTGTAGCTCTTCTGTATTCTCCAGCCTTCTTCCTTGGAATCTGATTCAGTTCACCAAGCAGCCTTTTTATCTGTCTATCACCAAGAGGCTTCCTACTTAAAAGCAGATGCTTCTGTCTGGGCATGGGCCTATGTAAAGTAAATTCTTTTTTTTTTCTTTGAGTAGTCTGGTAGCTATTTTAGGTAGTTTCCGATCTTTGTTAACAAGGATATATCAGTTCCTGTTATTAAATCTGCAGTCTTAAAATCTCCACTCATGTTCGTTGTTTCAGAGGCAAGTTTCTTCCTTCTGTAGGGTTTTCATAGGTAATTGTAATTTTCTTTCTCAAAATGACATTTGCAGAAGAGTTCCAGCCAGAACTGGAAAGGTTTTCCAGGAGAAAACATCCTCTTACCAGTGGACACCAGTCCTACTTTTGTTCAGCTCCCAGAAGAGGCAGAAAGACCTCCATGTTCTTGTGTCCCTTAACAGTTGAGACAAATGTATGGTCTTTGATATCTAGTACTCTTCTCTGTCTCTGTCACAGAGGAGAGTCTATGAGAAGAAGCCCAACCTCTGTAATCTAATAAATTATTTGAATAAAATACTGAAAGATCATTGGGAAAACCTCAGAACACAGTGAAACTGTGAGGAAAAGGTGCCACAGCCTTGGCTGCCTTCTGGGTGAGGAGAGAGGCTTCTGCCAGAGATTTGAAAAAGACAGCCAACTGTCATTCCGTTCACACCTTCCTGAAGTGTTACAAACTTCTTGTTGTGGCATCTGTTGTTACTGCATTTGATTGTCTACTGCTCAAAGAAGCGCTGCATCAACAGGAACCCAAGGGTGGAAACATATGGAGGTCTGACTTTTTTTTTCCCCATTGCCACCCTTCCTTTGTGAGTGCTGCTATTTTTCCTGATGAAATGCCCTGAATCTGAGAGATTCTGCTTTATCCTTCCTTTTAAGTGGCCTTAATCTGGTGGTGAATATAGCACAGGAAGCATAAGGGAACAAAAAACAAGTACAGTATCACTTTTTGCTGATTACTTTGGTGGTTTCAGTTGGTCATCTTCATAAAATCATAGAATATACTGAGTTGGAAGGGATGCACAAGGATCATAACATCCAAATATGCACAACACCCCAAGAGTCACACCATGTGCCTGAGAGTACTGTCCAAATATTCTTTCAGCTCTGTCAGGCTGGTGCTGTGACCACTTCCCTGTGAGCCTGTTCAGTGCCCAAACACCTCTGGGTGAAGAAGCTCTTCCTAATATCCAACCTTAACCTCCCCTGACAGAACTTCAGGCCATTCCCTTGGGTCCTGTCACTGTAACCAGTGAGAAGAGATCATTCTCTGGCCCTCTTCTTCTCCTCACAGGGAAGTTGTAACTGCAGTGAGGTCTCCCCTCAGTCTCCTCCAGGCTGAACAGACCAAGTGCCCTCAGCCACTCCTCACAAGGCTTCACATGGCCCTTCACCATCCCCATGCCCTCCTTTAGACATTCTCTAACAGCTCAATGTCTTTTCTGTGTTGTGGCACCCAAAACTGCCCCCAGCACTGGAGATGAGGCTGCCCCAGTGCAGAGCAGAGCAGGACAATCCCCTCCCTTGCCCAGCTGGCAATGATGTGCCTGATGCCCCCCAGGACATGAGTGACCCTCCTGGCTGCCAGAGCACTGCTGGGTCATGTTCATCTTGTCATCAACCAGGACACCCAGGTCAGTTTCCATAGCATTTCTTTCTAGCATCTCATTCCCCATCTGTCTGTCCATGCAAGGTTGCCCCATCCCAGGTGCAGAATCCAGCACTTTTGCTTGTGAAACCTTCTATGGTGGATGACAGCCCATCTCTTCAGGCAGCCTTGTCTCCTGAAACACAAGACTCCTCTTTGTAAGGCAGGTAGGTGAGTTAAAAGATTCTAACTGTGTAGGTAATGTGCACAGCCAAAAGCAGGAGAGCAGTCTTTCCATGCAGTTGTCTCCCAGCCAGTAGGAGGGTAAATATCCACCTCAGTGAACCCCCACAATCTCCAGGGCTTTAAGAAAAAATACATTGGCTAAATGTATTTTTGAAACTGCATACACAGATTAGGACTGAGGGGTTTAGATTTTTTAAGGGTTTGATGCATCACACTGGCATTTCATAAAAGGGGAGGTCCATTTGAGGTATGCACATTATTCCATGTTGTAAATGATGGCATCATTTCCCTTGATTCCATCCTGACAGAAACTATTAGCTGTAGTGGATTAGCTGCTGTCTGAGTGGAAGTTGTTCTGACAAAGGTGATCATGTAAGGAGTGAGCTGTAGTTTTATATTAAGAGAGAGATCAGAAAATGAATGCGTCAGAGGATTTGAAGAGAAAGAACAAAACACTCCCAGAAGCCTTGCTTTTGTGGCCTGTCAGAAGCAGCTCTCTTCGTGTGGCCAGAGAGAACATAAATGACAATAAAACATGGAGTGGGGAGTTGTACTTAATCTGACTAAATGCTGTACATATAGTCTTTATTAGTCTTTTCTGCTCCTGCTGGTGCAGACATATATTTTCAGGCTTTCAGTTCATTTCCCTGTCCCTCTTTCTCCTAGCCAGGGGTTGCAAATTTCAAATTTGTTGATATTTTCAGTATCATAAATAGAGAATGAAGGGTAATACTAGTATGACCCTAGTTTAGATGTGACATTTCTTTCCTTTTTTCCTCCCCCATCAGTTACACTGCATTACTAAGCACAATTCACAGTGTAGTGGTCATCAAGTTTACAAGCACTGTCATCTCAAAGATAGGAAATGAAAATGTTTCTTGCCAAAATTTATGAAGAAACAGCAGGTGAGGCGTGGAAATCAGAATTAGGCCCTCAGGGCTTTTGGTCAGTCTACAGTGTGCTCTCCAGCACAAATCTGCATAACAGAATGAAGGGAAGGATTTTCCTCATTAATTCATGTGACAAGGAAGTGAAACAAACCACACAACTTGTACTACAAAGTTTTTATAGCTTCATAAATTTTATTGAGATAGAAATTAACCAGTTTCCTCTGTGTTTTAAACAGAATCAGTTTGTGTTTATTGACAAAGGGGAAGCTCATCTGAGTTCAAGAATAGATCTGTTTTCTGTTAGAAAAGGCTGCACTTCAGAGAATTTTTTAATGATATAATGTATTAACTTGATACACCATGCTTAAGAATCTGTGGTTTGAGATTTTTAATTTAACAGCAACAGTTTTTTTCTACCTGATTGGTTTTATGATAAGCAGTGAAGTAGCAAGAAAGAGGTATTGAATTATAAGAAAACCACTCTAAGCTGCAACAGATGTGCCAAAGTCAAGAAATATTTATATGCATTTCCAAAAATTTTTCAGCACTGCATCCACGTTAGGTTTGCTGCCATGTTTGCTGAAGCATTTGAACTGTTTTCCTGCTCATTTAGGGAGGAATGCATAAGCATAGGCATTTTATGTTGTTGCAAACATATTCAGGATTGTCTTTTATTTAAGCTGTATAATTCATTAGGAGTTTTAAGCTGCCCTAATACATACAGAACTTACACAGCTTTATTTGTGTACTTCAATACAGACATGTCCATATTTGAAATGGAAGCTTAATGATCTGTGACTATCTGAAAAATGAAAATGTATAGGCAGAGCCCTTGAAACGTCACCCATTTTTTTCTCTTATTTTTACAATAATGATTGTACAAGATGGGATTTGCATCTCTGAGCAATGAGTTAAATACTTCCAAATCTCCTTGAAATCAATCTTGTGTGTTCATGCATGCAGATTGAAAACTATGACTTTGAGATTTACGTTCTGTGAATAAAATTTACGTTCCCTGAAAAGCAAAGAAGGCTGTCATTTCATGCTTCCTAACCTTCATTGTCTGTTTCACTTCAGCAGAAGCCCCGCGCTCCTGCGCACAGTCTGGAGGAACAGCTTTCTGCTCCATCGATTTTTGTTTTATAAAAGCCCTGTTTTCTTTATTGCGTTTACCTATTGCATCTGTAAAATTTATTTAAGCTGTGACAAATTTCTCTTTTGGGCCTGGAGTCCAAAGGAATAGCAACTGTCTGGCTGTTGGTAAAAGATTTGTTGGCTATGACTGTTCATTAAATGGCAAGGGTCTGTGGGTGAAGCTAGCTGTCTAAAGCTGCTCTGAGTAGGTGGGTTATGGTCTGTACTTAGTGAATATACGTCATCAGAGAGATAAATGTGCTTCAGCAGCCTTTTGTTTTGTTCAGCTAAAATGGGTGTTGATTTTGGAAAGCTCAGCAAAATCACTGTCATTTTTCTAAATTAGATATCATTCAGAGCACCCATGAAAAACAGCATTTAGGTTAAATATAGCAGCATTACTTGTCAGCTTTGTAAGTTGACGAGAATAGCATTACATTTATTTCCCTTAAAAAAATTCTCAAGCTGAACACAGTGCCTGTGAGTGAGAGCTAATTGACTGCACTGTAAACAGGAACCCTTGCACACTACAAGTCCTGTACAGTCCCAGGTGCTGCAGTGCTTACTTTTCAAACTGCTTGGCTGGTTTTTCTCAGTCACGGTTTATGTCCCTGTAGGGACAAGAAATTTAATGTTGGCACTATTTAGAAGAAAGGAAATAAAAGAATATTCGTAGGGATAAAAACTTGAGTTACTAATACTGTGACTGTTTGATCCACAGTGTCTGCATAAATAAATTGAAAGGCTTGCTTTATTTTTACTTTTTATTATGTTATTCCAGCACTACCAGTGCTTACTGCTCTGTTTATTCAAATGTCCACCAAAATAACTGTGAAACTTCATCTTCAGCACAATCTGAAAACAAGCTATTTGATGGACTACGAATTATGAGTCCTTCTCATTCTTCAGGGTGTAAATATGCTTTCAGCTGAAAGCCAGGGAGGGAGGGGAATCCTTCATTCGAAACAAGCTTTTAGTCTGCGCTTGATCTCCTCTGGTTTTGTATGAAAAGCCACATTGGACTGAATGACAGCTGAAAAGGCAAGCTGCTGTGTCAGAGGATTTAGCAGAAGGAAACTGCTGTTCTTTCAGCCAGCACCATCCCAGAAAGCTCTCTGGGTCTTATACCAGTTCGGCACACTTGTGAAGTCGGAGCACTAAAAATATTTTAATTGAAAATACATCTCACTGCCTTAGTACTGATGTTCAGGTTTAAGGATGTAAATAACTCTTCACTTATGGCTACCAATTTCTTCTCTGTAATTTAAAATGAGATGATTCTTTCCTAAAAGGTGAAGTTAAAATGGCAGAATCATTGAACGCTATAGCTAAGTTAATTAGAAAAACCCCTGCCCTCCACTCAAAAAAAAATGAAACAGAAAACTACCAGAAAAACCAAAAAGACAAGGAAGACTTTGCCAACTGCAAAATTTAGTCATAGTACACAATGTTGAAATTCTTACACAAAAAATGTTTTTGTGTTTGTGGTGATGGCACCTGTTGGTGGTAGTAAGATTTATGCATGCTGCTGAAATTATACAGAGTTGTTTAAAATTAATAGTAATAATGAAAAGTGAATTTTTTCAAAGACAAGTCAGTGTTCTTCCATGTCACACATGTAGAAGTCCCACTTAAATGATCTTCAGACCTCAGAATAACACTAGGAAAAAATAATGACATCATGATTAGTTTTGAAAGTGTTTTCCCATTTTGAGCACAACGTGATATTGATCTCAAAATACAATAGGGTGACTAAAGAAGAACATACCTATTTGTAAACAGTTAGCATAGCACAATTCCACAAGGGATATTTTTAATCAAATCTGTTATGGTCACTGGTTTTCTAATACACAATCTATGTTATGGTACCTGACAATGTTTCTATGATAGTTCTGTGTGACTGAAAGGTTATTCTTCTTGGTGTGCATAAAATTGTCTTAGAAGATCTTTCTTGGTATGTAAATGTGACAATTCTATCTGTTTCAGTGTTACACCTTTCTTTCACATAAGTCTGAGTCTAAGGACTGGTCTTTGTTACCTGTGATTATTAGCAATTAGGAATCTGTTAGTTTCGAGAAAAAGCCTTTGGGGCCATTGTTGTGCAGCTCAGAGTCAATAAACTCTGAACTGCTCATAATAGCCTTTCTCATTGAAGCCTTGGACTTGCTCTAACTTCATCAGAGCAGAGGAACGAAAGAATAATGTGAACAATAGGAGCCCTGGAGTTTGACTTAGGCCTAATGTGAGGAGGCTGTAAAAGCTGTCAGGGAGCTTGATTGATTGGCTCTCGGGCTGCAGTCCTCAGTGCAAAGCAATAATGTTCCTGCCTCTTGTGAGAGGGCTGGATGTGTCACCTGGGGTCAGAGCTTATCAGCCTCAGGGGCCAGCATTTCAGATGAGGCCAAAGTGCAGTCAATAATTTATACAGAAATTTGTGTGTCGATTCTGGAGTAAAGCAAGCTTTATCTTGAAACTGTTTGTCTAACCAAGGAAATAATTAAGTCATGTCTGAAAGTCAAGTCCTTCCCCACTGCCCACCCCCCGCTTTAGTGACATGGGAAAACAGTCTCCCAGTATAGAAATATGTGTTTCTTTCATCATGTTGGTTGTACTTTTGATGAGGGAGGGCATGCCTATGATAATCCTTTGAGGGATGTTACATTGCCAAAAGAAACATAGAGATTTTTAGCTGATTATGTTAGGTTTCCTAGCATCCTAAGTTTTTGCCTACATTCTATGCAACACTGGGCAGTCTTCAGTGTCTAAATAGTTTTGTTTCTAAGCCTATGGGGGTCAAAGGTTGATCAGCTCTAGTGCATGAAAAAGCCAAGAGAAGCTGTAGTAGAGGCAAAGATCACAGCGGGCCTGGGTAAACCAGCCAGGCTGCTATTAGTAAGTTGAGAAACTGGGACAGCATACAGAAAGGACACTTGCTGGAAAATTGTTCAACCAGTTGCTGGCAGGAGAAGGAAGGTCTCACAGAAAGGATATTCGTCTCGAGTGGGATATCATTTTGCTGGTAGCTTGCCTTTGCATTGCATCAGTATTGTAGAGCAGCTGGAATAAGCCAACTGGTTAACAAGATGTTTTACTAGTTTGCCCACTTGGGAGATAAATTGAAACACAGGAAAGAAAATAATGGTGAACTTCTCTGCAGAATTTTGACACCTGTTGAAGTAGGTTAGCTGACAAGTAGCTCACTTTTGTCCTGTCCCGGGAAAATGACTATTTTGCATCAGTAGATGCTAACAAAAGCCCTTTTACCTTACTTTTACTCAAGGAGAGCACTATTAGTCACAGTTCATTAGGCTTGTTTACAAAGCTGAACTGGTATCTGAAGTGTGCAACTGAAACACTTTTGACTGCTAGGGACATCTTTTCCATCACAAAAATGCAAGAATTTTATAATGGGAAGGATAGCACTACCTACTATTTTTTAAAAAGAAAATAACTATTTTGTGGTATAAGAACTGTAAAAATTATGTAACAATATAGGTTTGGCAATGCATAATATTTGTTCTGTGGTTTTCAAATCTAGAAGGTGAAGTTTCAAGCATAGTTTGGTTTATAATCTGTTAACTAGTGTAACAAAAGACCTTAAAAAGAGGTTTCACCAAATCCTAAACTGAAGCAATTCCGTAGGGAGAAGAGCCCCAGATGTGTAAGGTTCTTGACCAGCATTTTCTAGACAGAAGAAAAATTGAAATTCTGGGCCTGGCCACACTAAATTGATTCCTTTTTTTGTGCATGAGTGGGAAAGAGGTAGAAGAAAGAGAATTCATATTTACACTTGCAGTTTTTGTGGTATTCTCATGTACACCCAATGCTTGACTATACACCACTTTTATCTTTATGTATTTTGCTGTGAAGTCTCATGGTGGCATATTATTATATTAAGATCTTAATAGAGTTTATATCTACACAACCATAAAGGATGTGTCACTGCAAGTCCCACAAACTAAATGAAAGAGGAGTTGTTTGTCTCCTGTTAGCTGTAGAAAGAAAACCTCAGGGAGTTCTGCAAAAGAAGTCCCAAATGTTTTTATTTCCCTCCCCTTTGTCTTGGATGTGTCTGTCTCAGGTGTTTACTTACCCTTTTCCCAGGCTGAAGACAATGAAGTCTTCATGAAATCAGTGAAGCTTAATGCAAAGAGAGAAAGAGAAAGATGTAAAATGCAGTTCAGTAGGTTTCAATGTTTTCAGACACTGCTTTAAATTGCTATTTTAAATTCTAGTGAGTGGAATAATAGAGAACTTATCATGTCTACTAACTGCAGTTGGCCTTTGTAAAGAATGGCTTGTTAGGAGGCTTTATGATTTACTGAGGCCACAGCTGGCTGCCAGCAGAGCTACAGGAGTGTGTTCTCTCTTGGGCCTGGTAGCTAGAAATGAAAAGGATCCAAAGCTGGCGCAAAAGCAAATAAATGCTTTGACTTTAAATAAAGCATCATAATTTATAAGGGGCTCTGCTTCTCAATCCCAGTGAGGTACATGGATCAGCAGCAGCTCTTTGAGGTTGAGCAGAATTGTCTGTCTGGCTCGACTGCAATTCTGGTATCTGCAGTCTACAGATCTGGAAAATTTTCATGGTTTGGGATTGGAATTGTTTCTTTATTCATGCAGTTTCTTTTCCATAAATTCTCTCTTCTGTCTTCCATTGCTTTATGTTTCATTAGCTACTCTGCTGTTTGATAAATAATTGTACCAGTGTTTGCAGCTGGCAGCTCTTTATCATGATGTACAGCTCTGGGAAACTAATCACCAAAGACACCTGAAGGTTTATAGGTGCATTTTGTCATCTGTTATTTGCTTGGGTTTTACTTGTCAAGCTCCTACAGCAGCAGAGTTCAGGGCTGGGATACAAATTTCTATTGAGATGTCCTAATACTTGCCTTACGAAAAAAAGTATTAGCTTCTTAAGAGGTTTTGGGGTTTTTGTTGGGTTTTTTTAATAGATACACACAGTCATGCACACACGCATAAATTTATACCAGCTTCCCCATTTCTGCAGCTGTTTCTCAACAGTCTGCTGATGAAAACAGTATTTCTGTGGTCTGGTGTCTGAGAAAAAGAATAGAAATGAGGCAGATAATTCATAAAAGGAACTCCTGAATGCTTGTCTGGGTGAGAAAAAATTGTTTTGGTTTTCCCTTTTTTGGCCTTACTTCTTGTATTGAAACAATAGCTCTTTTGCCCACATTCCAGGCATGTTTTGCTTTGCTGTTTTCTCGCTTTTAAGGGAGAAAGCGTCTGGGAGAGAAGTAAGTAGCTGAAGAGTTCCTGTAATTAATATAAAGTGCAGGAAGCAAGTGTGACAGATTAGCTGAAAAGCCCTATGTTCTGTTGCTTATCTCAAGTGACATATGGTCCTAGAGTACAGGCAACAGCAGTGGATTGTGGGGCTTCTTTTTCTTTTGCTCTACAAGAAGTCAGAAGAGTGTCCATGTGTTCAACAGGCCAGCAGCATAGGAGATGAAACAACACTGCTCAGGAAGTGAGTGGGAAGTTCAGGGGATTACAGAACAGCATTTCCTTCTTCTAAAATTGAAACTGTGACACTTTTCAGTGTCAGGCTATGTGAATCACAGTTGTGATTACTGAAGTAAAAAAGAAAAAAATCTGCTAGAAACAAAATACCTTATTTCTGAAACAGATACGGTTTTCTTCAGAACACACAGATGTTAAATGATTTTCAACTTGCATTTTTAGTATCAGCTAAAATAAAGTAAGACTGCAGTTTTATTCTCAAGCTGCAGTGAAACAGTAAAATTGTTCAGTTACTCTGGCCAAAGAAAGGTAAGGGTTGCACAAAAGCTAACTCTTTATTTGTACTCCAGAGGTCAGAAGCCTATGGTTAGTTTATAATAACATTAATTGCACATTTTCCTGTAAACACTGCAGTCATGTGGTCTGACATTCAAGAGGTGTAACAGCAATTTATCCAAAAGTTTTCCTAGTGCTGCCAAATTCTAATCACTTTGATATAAATCTGGCAAGAGAAAATTATGTGGGTTGCTGTGGGTTCATAGTTTTCAAAATCACCACTCTAAGTAGCTCATATTTTAGTAGAACTATTTAGTTGTGGATAAATCAACAAGCCATTTGAGACCCAATCTGATGTAATTTTGGGGGTATAACCCAGTTTTCATTGAGTCTTTTATTGGTCTTTTAATGAGTGTGAAATTTAGCCTTGTATTTGATTAGGACCATTCATATTTCTTTCAGCTCTCTGTTTGCATTAAGATCTTGGTCACTGGTTATTTGTTAGGCAGACCATCTCTAGAAGAAATATATAAACCAAAAAAAACCCCTATTTGTTATTATAACTAATAAGGGACATGAGCTCTTTGATTAGATGCTGCCCTGTTTTCCAGAGCCAACCTGCCTCCAGCATTTCAGTCATAGCTTTGCCCAGAGGAGCTACCATTTCAGCTTACCCTCAGCTACATGTCTTCCTGACGTTCTGGGGTTTTTTTATACTAAAGCTGGAAAAGGATAATGTTGCTAGGGAGGCAGGAAAAAGAAATGAAACCAGAGCTTCTTTTAGCTGACCATTCAACTGAATATTGACCAACTGTCTTCATGAGAAAGAAATAGATGGTGGTGAATAAGCTAGAGTCTAGTTTTCCAAGAAGTTCAATGATTTTCCCAAATCAATACAGCCCATCAGGCTTCAGAACAAAGGAAGCTGGAGACGTGACAGTGATGGAAGTGGCTTGTGTTCTTTTGTGTATTAAGCACATGGACTCATGGGGAAAGAGGATTTCTTCAGTGTTTATTCTTTTATGTGCACTGGGATAAATTTTTAGATTAAGAAAATCTATTGCATTTGTTATTAGGTGGGATTAAAAAGTTGTCTGCTTAATGGCCTAGCTCCAAGAACTACTTTCTGTAGTTCTGATTGTATAATTGCTGCTTCATTTTTGAATGCAAATGGGAATATGCAGTACAAGTCCAGGGAATAGATTCTGTACAACAGCTATTTTTAAATTAGGGCGGTAGTTCCTACTTTCAGTATATGTTACCAGTGACTTCATAATGAAAAGAAAAGAAAGGATATGGCATTCAAATAAAATATCCACGAAATTTAGGTTGTCGTTACTCAGAACTTACTGGAAATCACACAGATATGATCTTACTCTGTTATGGTGTTGTAGCAGCTACTGTAGTTTGTAGCCCAGCTTTAGCCACCAGCAGGGCAACATTAACTGAAATAGCAGGTTTTAGCCTCTCAGCCCTATAACCTTTAAACTTGCTATGCTTTCACAAAGTACAGAATACAAAATTAACACCAGAGCTAAGCACCTCAGTGGTTTATGACCACACCAGCAGTATTTCATTATGCTTTCTTTCCTTTATGCTGTCCAATCTTCTCATCTTTATTGCTGTACAGTATTTGTTCAGATAAAGTCCAGTGCCCAGGATGACTAATTGCAGATCTGTGCTCCAGATGGTTTGATTACAGGATGTGGTTAAAGTGACTTTTTAAATATTCACTGCACCAACAGAGTTCTTAAAAAAAAGGCAAAAAAAAAGCCCCCCCAAGAATCCCACCAACAAAACAAAGCAGAAAGGGCCAACCCACCAGTCTTGCATTTTCAGACCACCTGAAAATCATTACATTCTCAGGCTGGCTGATGTTGATGCCTGTTACATGTGCACCTGCTGTACATGTAGCTAAGTTCTTGTGCCATGCTAGACAGAGATTGTGATTAAAGTAGTAAATAAACTGTACGTCTCCCAGATCAGCATTCAGTGTAGAAGATGTGGCTTCATACAGAGAATGTTTACTGTTAATTTTAGATTACTTTCTGGATGGAAGCAATCAGGGAGAAATAAGCCATTTGCATTGCAAGTCTAGTATAAACATTGTTCTGTGTTTTTTATGCCTGGATGAATTGCAGGTGTATATGTGGATCTGGGATAGATGATGATGTGACAGATATGGTGGTTGTGAGGCAAATGAGTTATACTGCTTTCACTAAACCAATAGCAACAAAAATGCTTGAGATAATCCTAATAATATGGATTTTCTTATTGCAGCTTTTTGCACTACATATACTTTAGGTATTGTTAGAAAGTGATGTCAGATACATGTGGGACCAGAATAATCGCAGTGCCAGATGTAGGATAAAACATGTTTAATCCAGGTGGTGGTGTACTCTGTGACGATAGATATGCCATGGTTTGGCTATCGCAGGCATGTCTGTATTATTTGTACTTGGCAGGGCTGGGATAAAAGGCAAGTTGAATTGGACCTGCAAACAAATTTGTGGATTCACTAATCACAAAGATACAAGGAACTGATTTTGCTGTGATGTTACATCAAGTAATGATGTGATGCTTCTCTGTACCAAGGATTACGTCTCAGCCTTGAAGAACTACTGTGCCAAGTGATTTTTGCTACAAGAATTTATCGTATTAACCCTTTAAAGAAGTAATCTTATTAATAATGTTCTGCAAAGTATGGTATGCTTTAGAGACCTTTTTCTGGCATCAGCAAAAGTTGTTTTAAAATTATATTCAGAATAGTAAAGGTAGTAAGCAGAACTGTTGATTTTGGAATTTTGACCACACAGGAATTCCCTTATGTGTAAATATAAGTGACTTGTGTGACTTTTAAAATATACATAACTTTTTAAACATACATGACTTCTGATAAGTGAAAAGCAGACAAATGATTCCTAGTTTTGAAAGATCATTTGAATATTCTTCAACAAATCAGTTACAGAAGTGTTCAGAAAGACTTTGTGCAGATCTTCTTTCTCCAGAATTTTGCAGGTACTTTCAGCCAGATTCTGAAGGCTTACTCATTCAGACAACTGGTCTTCTGAGTTCTCTGATAAAAGAATCAGCTTGAACTAAACCAGGATTTTGTAGCATTTGCTGTGATCTGAACACAAAAGCAGCCTATGCTATAAAAATTAAGTCAGGCTTTCCACTCTCATTAATTGAGTGAGCTCTACTTGTATTGGAATTTGAACATGTTTGTTTTCTAGAGCCAGTACTTTTAAAAACTGGGGCCTGCATTTGAGATAGTAATATGATAATTTGATTCCTTCCCACATGATCTCATTTTCAAAGTTTTTAATACAAACATAAAAGTTCTTGGCTTATGTTCATTGCAGAGAACAGAGTCAAGAAAGCAAAGAGTGCAATGGCAGAGAAGTATGAACAATACCCTTGTTTGGTACTGAAAATGCCTTTGTGATGTTTTTGTGTCAAAATAGCACATCTGCATTTCTTAGCAACAAGTTTAGTTAATTCATTTAATTAATTCATTTCCAATTTGCGATTTCATTCTATGGATACATTTCATTCTATGAGATACAGGTAATAGTAAACAGCAAATTTTGGTTCTGGTCTTTGTTGCGCAGTCAGGAAAAGGAGGAAGAGGGGACAGGAGGAAGAACAGATATATCACATCCACAGAACTCATTAAAAGTGTTCTTTTCTGTAGGTTTCTGAAATTATTTTCTTATATGCCACTTTTGTGACATGTGACCTTTCATTCCGTAGCAAAATTCAAGTACAAATTGTCACAGTTGTTTTGTACATTTTATCTATTAGAAATGCCTGTGTAAAACGGTTTTGTTCTCTTATAGGCATGTGTTAGTTATTCCTGTCCGGGAATTTTTTGCCATAAGCATTGTGGTTATGAACATGATGAAAAAAGAAAAAGAGCTCATAATGGTACATGTACTGTGAGGGAATACAGCAAAATGCAGAATTTTCTTGCTCCTAAAAGGCTAACATTACGTTTGATGTTAAAGGAGGAGCTTCTGCTGACAGTGGTGGGCACCAGATGACATCCTGTGTGCACCGTTGTCACACATGAATGCTTTTGGGTATGCTTCTGCCTTGGCTAATGGATTTTGGCAGAAAAAGTACAATAGGTGAACTGTAAAATTTCTGGGTAACATGACCCCATTTTTTTAATGTTATAACACCATTTTGTGATTCCCACACATAGAACATTTACTACTTACTTCATCTACTCTTTAATGAGAAAGAAGAGTAGCATGGGTAGTGACTTCAGCATTTTTAATTTTTGTATTCTAGCTTGCTTTAATTTAGGACATATCACACTGAAGACTGAAGTAATTCTTGCTAGTTTCAAATATACTGTAACTGTAAATAGTTACATAGTTTGCAGATGGAATGATAAAAAACAAATTAAACCAAGAAATTTATACCCTTATTTTGGGAAGATAAGTTTTTCTCTATTACACCCAATTGTTGTGAACTGTGCTGTGGTAATTCATCAGACTCTTTGAGTTGACACCCTGAGTTGCTTGAAGAAGCATTTGCATGTGATACGTATTCACTGTTGTTTGATCCAACCTCACAAGAACAGAAATAGATATTTCGCTAGGTTTTCTCCTGAATTAGAGTCTTTGAGAAGCCAAATACCCTCAGGTACACTTCATTACAAGAATCTGAATTTTCCCCCATTCTTCAGTATGTATTTTTAAAAGTTTAGCCTCTTGGGCTTTTATTAAGGTGAAAATATATCTCTGTGTTCAGACAGTACGAAACCTGTGGGTTCTGCAGACTGTCTTTGCGTTGTCTCTCTTGTTCAAGCAATAAGTTATTGCTACATGATGTGTAGTCTAATGCAATAGGAAGTCTCATTACAGGGACTTCTTATGACTTGACACAGCCCTAGAGAGATTTGGTCCTGTATGTGATATTTTCCTTCAGAAGATGGAGGGGGTGCAGGGGCACACACATGCACAGAGGGGAGCTGGCATGACCCCAAGAGGGTCAGTGCATCCTTGAGTGTCTGGCCAGTGAGATGGACGCTGCTCTGGCACTGTTGGTGTACTGCCTCTGGGACAGAGCAGGCTCAGCAGAGGTTCTTGTTTTGAGCCTGAACTCTGTGCCAGGACAGAGTGCACCCTGACTTGGTGCAGTGAGAATAATCCTTTCTCTTCAGCACTGCATCAAGCGCATAGTGGATTACCAACTCCATCGCCTCCCTTTTCATTTGACAGTGCTTTGGTCTCATAAGCCTCCACCAGTTGCATGTTTCCTTAGATCAGTCCCACCTCCCGTGTTACTTATATTCTCCTCACCCATTTCTGTGATAATCTCAGAAGAGTAAATGAGCTATCTTCCCTGCCAGTTCTGTGCAATCTTACTTGTGGCTGAGCAATGTGCTGTCCATCAGGGAAAGGAAATGTATTCCTTGCCACAGCTACTCCAACACAGCATGGAGGAGATTAATATTCTCTCCTACTTGCATGGGACCCGTGCTAAGCCTAACAAACTTCACAAGATGTCACAGACTTTAAGGGAGGAACTTACTTGTGCTTGCTTTTGAGATACTGACTTTCTTACACTGGAAGGTCATTTGAGTGTCTTCTAAGAATTACTGAAATATGTATTGATTTCAGGGGCTTTTATTATTTTCACTATTCTATGCTTTCTACCTTGTCCTCTTTTCTATCAATAGGTAACAGACTATCCCTAGGTCTGGTGTATAAATTAATAAATGAATAAAGTGCACGTAGAGATCAGCAAGATTACAGATATCAAGGAAGATGGATCCTTAGGTCAGAATAAACATTCAATGGCACCCCCCCCAAAACAAAACAAATCAAAACAAAACAACAACAGCAACAAAACAAACAAAAAAAACCAACCCAACAACAACAACGAACAGATGCAAAAATTCCCCACAGAAGTAGCAATTACTTTTTAAAAAGATGTTAAAGGTGAACTAGCTGGGGAAGAATAAATGGCGCAGGTAATTCTCCCGTAATACTCCATGGGATGTCAGAGAGCTCTCCTTGCCTGGTACATTTAGGAGACTGGACAAGCACTGGTATGTGGGCTGGAGGGAACAACTGTGCTGCTGCAGATGGATGGGCTGCATGCCATAATAGAATTTACCAGTGGAAAAAGCTCATGGTTTTCACTTGGAGCCTTACAGAGTCACAGATGACAAGCTGTTATAGCCAAAGGAACACATCAAGGCTGCCAGAGAAACTCCTTTACAATCTCTCCTCTCTAGGATGTGAATGGCAAATGGGAACATAGCTTGGAGTTGCTCATTGTGAGACACCCCATTTCCACCAACAGGTGTTTCCTCTTAGATGTACTGGGTGGTTCTCCTCTTCCTGCTCCTTCTCCCTGGACCCCAGCACCCCCTGGCTACCTCCATGCCTGTGCAGGGGGCACAGGAAAGCAGCCTTGGTGTCTTTGCAGGCTGCCTAGTTTGCATAGCTCATAAAAATACAGCATGGCATTTAAACCCTGATCACAGAACCACAGAATCAGTTAGGTTGGGAAGGATGTTGGAGATCATCGAGTCCAACCTATGACCCAACTCCACCTTGTCAACTAGACCATGGCACTGAGTGCCACATCCAGTTTCTCCCTAAACACCTCCACCATGATCCTTCTAGGTACTCAGAGCTTGGCCCTGACACTGGTTGGAAGTGCTGTTTATCTTTCAGACCAGTTCACCCCAGTGTACAAAATTCCAGTCTCCTAATCACGGTGAAAAACCATATGGGGAATAAATTTCAAATATGTTGCAGAGAATTTTTAAGGAAATCACTTCTTCCCTGGTACCTCTGCTAACTACAAATTTAAAATACTTCCCTGCTGCTAAAAGACCCCCGAGGAAATAAGCGGCTGGTTGCGTGTTAACTTCACCTCAGTGCAGCAGGGAGGAATGGTTTTAGTGCAAAATTAGAAATTGAGCTGGTAAGACAAAGCAAAAAGATGGGCTGGAAACATTCTGGCACAATGCCATCATCATATCTTTTACAGAGACACTGCAGAGAGAATAAGGGAAGTGTGGAGGAAAAACAAGGCTGTCAGCTGCGAGTTGGTGTCTTCACACCTCTCATAAATTGGGAACATTTTGTATTGTGCCTTTCTTTGTTAGATAAAATGTATATTTTCTTTCAGTGTGTGTTCTAATGAGAAGAGATGTCTGGTTCAATAATACAACCTTGTGTTTGTCTGTGGCAGTTAATGAATTAAAGGGGTCATTATGCTGGCTAGTCCATAAACGTGATGATAAATTATGTGAAGAAGCATTTGACGGCAACCTGAAAACATCTGAATGACATCCCCCACATTTATTTTCTTGTTACTTACAATAACCTTATCATTCACAAATTTTACAGGGATAATTCAAGTAAAATGAAATTAGAATACTGCTTTAGGCAGACAAATTTGCATTTAATAAAAGTTGTAAGTGGAAAAGCAATTAAATTACAGTACGTTTTTTAAAGGATTCCTCTTCCTATAGAAATATATATTGCAATTACTCTTACCTTCACTGCTGTGTGGTTGAAGTTGCATGTCTAGTCCCTCACTTTCCACAGAAGCAAAAGCAAAGCAAATAATACATTTTTCCAGCTATATATGCTGAAAAAAGCTTGCTGTGCATACGTGTTTGTGTGTTTGGATATGTGTAATTTCAAGTAAACAGAAGCATCATTATCATATTGTTCAAAGCAAAGCCGGTTATTTTTCTCAGTCACCTTCTGATTTAAACACTGTAACTGGTCTTAGTTTATGCTGGCTGGCTGCCAAGTGAAAGCAATTATGTGCAATAATAGCAAAATTAAGAGGTGAGTGTTGCTGTTTTACAGCAGGACATGGCAAAACCCATTTCCTTCTGTCAGCTGTATCTTGATTACACACACACAGCCACACAGGCAAGCTGCCTTACGCACACACATGCATGCACACATTCTTGTTCTTTGTCGTTTGCTGCCTTTCCTGTGGGTTTTAACTTGAGGTCACTGAAACCAGAAAAGAGGAAGAATATAAACCAGAGTGTTTGAAAGCAAATGAGATTAAACATCTCACTTTGTGGGGGAGGGACAGAAAAAAAAAAAAAAAGAAAAGAAAAGAGCAAAACAAAAAGCCTATCCCAGTTATTGTTCTGACAGTGATAATACTTTATTTTTCGCTCACTGACAGGTGTCCTAGTGGTAAATGTTACATGGAGGAACAAGACTTACGTGGGAACACTGTTGGACTGCACAAAGCACGACTGGGCCCCTCCTAGGTAGGCAAACATTCTGAGTCTGTTTTTTCTCTGCTGTATTTTAACCCCTAATCTCGGGGAAGAGATTGTACAGAGATTAATAAAGCACAACTGGTTATAATTGAAAACATGCACCAGTGAAATGAATAGTTCTCCGTTCCAGAGTGAACTGTAGGGTGGAAGTTCTTTTTTATTTTACTTTTGTATGTTTGAGATAGAAGGGGAAATACATGGGATTCAGTCAGAGCAGTTAATTTCAAAATGCATTTCTGTAAGTTAATGAAATTTCTTGCTCCATTGTTCTAATTATGTGGATGTGTCCTTACCATTTTTGTCCATTTATAATGACGTTGCCTTTGACACTGTAACATTCTCACTTGTCAGAAGGACATCTTTCTTTTAACAGTATGTGAAGGTTCTCTTATGGGACGTGGTGGTGATGGTTTTTATTTTTTTTAATTCATGGCTCCTGCTGATGAAATCTGTTGTTTGTACAGGTTTTGTGAATCGCCGACAAGTGACCTGGAAATGCGTGGAGGACGGGGCAGGGGAAAGCGGGCAAGGTCTGCTGCAGCTGCGGCTGTACCTGGGAATGACACGAGTTTTGCAGAGTCCAGAGGACTTCAGAATAAAAATCGAGGTGGTGCCAATGGGAAGGGGAGGAGGGGCAGCCTTAACTCAAGTGGGCGCAGGACACCCCCAAACTGCGCCATGGATGAAGTCAAAGCCAGCCCCTCATCCACAAACAAGAGGAAAACTAAGCCTCCAATGGAGCTAGATTTGAACTCCAGTTCAGAGGACAATAAGTCTGGAAAACGCATTCGTACTAACTCTAGAAGCACTCCCACCACCCCACAGGGGAAACCTGAGACTACTTTTCTGGACCAAGGCTGCTCCTCCCCAGTGCTAATTGACTGTCCTCACCCCAACTGCAACAAGAAGTACAAGCACATTAATGGATTACGTTACCATCAGGCTCATGCACACTTAGACCCAGAAAACAAACTGGAGTTTGAGCCTGACAGTGAAGACAAAATTTCAGACTGCGAGGAAGCACTGAGTAATGTGGCACTTGAATGCAGTGAGCAAAGCACAAATTTGCCTGGCTTTGATCCGCTAAAAGCACCGACATCTCCTTCCTCCATTGCTACCCCAGGAACCCCCAAGGGAAAGAGGGAACTGACCAGCAATGGCCCTGGATTAGTTATCAGTTCCAAAACTGGTAAGAACTCTGGCAAAAAGAAGGGTTTGAACAGTGAATTGAACAGCCTTCCCGTAATCTCTAACATGGCAGCCCCACTGGATAATTGCTCAGTAGCAGATGGCAATTTGCAAACTGAAATGCCGAAATTGGAGGCTGAAGGGTTAATTGACAAGAAGAGTTTGGGTGATAAAGGCAAGAAATCGAACAATTGCAAAGTGGATAAAAACATTTCCAAACTGAAAACAGCCAGGCCCATTGCCCCAGCACCAGCACCAACTCCTCCCCAGTTAATAGCTATACCTACTACAGCCTTTACAACCACCACTACAGGGACAATACCGGGACTGCCCTCTCTAACAACTACTATTGTTCAGGCTACACCAAAGAGCCCTCCACTGAAACCTATTCAACCAAAGCCCACAATTATGGGAGAGCCAAGCACTGTAAACCCAGCTCTCACATCACTCAAAGACAAAAAGAAAAAGGAGAAGCGAAAGCTGAAGGACAAAGAAAGCAAAGAGACAGGCAGCCCCAAGATGGATTCTAAGCTGGGGAAGCTGGAGGATTCAAAAGGGTCTGGAAAAGACTTATCTGGACATTTTTTAAAGGACCATCTCAACAAGAATGAAGTGCTAGCTAATGGACTGTCAGAGTCTCAAGAGAGCAGGATGGCAAGTATTAAGGCTGAAGCTGATAAAGTTTACACATTCACAGACAATGCGCCCAGCCCTTCCATAGGGAGTGCCTCCAGGATGGAATGCAGCACTTTGGTGAATGGACAATCTGCCATGGCCCCACTGCACGTGTTGACACAGAATGGCGCAGACAGCACGGCCGCTAAAACCAACAGCCCTGCTTACTCAGATATTTCTGATGCAGCTGATGATGGTGGCTCTGACAGCAGGTCAGAGGGCATGAGGTCAAAGGCCAGCTCTCCATCAGATATTATTTCTAATAAAGATGGTGTTGTAAAAGGACATTCTTCAACCACAGCACAATCAGCTCAAGCAAAAGAGTCTCATTCTCCCTATTACCATGGCTACGATCCTTATTATTCCCCAAGTTACTTGCACTCTGGACAGGTCAGTGCCCCAGCAGCTGGGAACAGCAGTACCCCACAGGGGCTGAAGATTAAAAAAGAGGCTGAGGAAGAGGCTGAAAAGAAAGAGAAGGCAGAATCATCAGATGCCAAGAAAAGCGAAAGCACTTCCTCTAATTTGCAGCCGCAACATCAGTCAGTAATAACGCAAAGACACCCTGCACTTGCTCAGTCACTTTATTATGGACAGTATGCCTATGGGCTCTATATGGACCAAAAGTCCTTAATGGCCTCCAACCCTGCTTACAGGCAGCAGTATGAAAAATACTATGAGGACCAGAGACTAGCAGAACAGAAAATGGCACAAAGTGGGAGGGACTGTGAAAGGAAGAATGACCCCCCCTTGAAGGAGATTGGGAAGGATGACAACAAGCAGAAGAATATTCCATCTGCCACTATTTCAAAGGCCCCTTCAACTCCAGAGGCCAGCAAAAATAACCCTAAAATAGGGTCATCAGTTCCTAACAAAGGTGAGGAGACAAGCAAATCACAGATCCTTTCCAATCACCAGCAACAGCTTCAGTCTGACACTTTCAAAGCCAAACAAATGGAAAACCACCAGCTTATAAAGGAGGCTGTAGAGATGAAATCTGTTATGGACTCCATGAAGCAAACAGGAGTAGATCCAACCACAAGATTTAAACAGGTGAGATCACAGGAAATGAAACAAGAGTGTCTTGGTTTATCTTTTAAGTCATGTGAGATTTTCTCCCTGATTCTGCTATGTTCTTCTATCTCTGCAGCCGAACAAGCTCCACCACCCTTTTTTCATGCTGGATGGTATTGTAGTATGTGAATAGACCAATAAACCTTCCAGTTGAGCTGTTTGAAAAGAACAAAAAAAATAAATTATAAAGTCTGGTAAGGTGGTGACAGAACCCAGGCTTAAGACTTGAATAGACTATTTTAAATTATATGCATGAATAAAATAGAATTAGATTTCTCTTTTAGATGTAAATTCTAAGCATTTTGCTTAATTCAGAAATGAGAAATGAGAAATTTCAAGCAAAATAAGCAGCTTTCATTGTGAGAGGACTTAAAGTAGATTTGAAACATGGTTTGAAGTGTTTCTTTTTTTTGTTAAATGACAGTTGGCATTTACTAAAGATGGGTGAGCTGGTTCTTTGAAGAGTTGACTTAAAGCACAGCTCTTCATCTTAACCCAAGGTGACCTTTCTGAAGCAGTTAAGTTCCCCTTCTCTCCTCAACCAACCTCAAGCTCCTACAGACCTACACAATGGATGAAATCCTCTCTCCATTGAAGTCAGCAATAGTTTTGCCATTGACTTTGGTGGAATCAGAATTTTATCTAGTGGCTTCATGCTGACCTTCATAGATGTCACATTGCCTTCATTTGAGGCGATGCGACTGTCTCCGTGCTCTGAACTGGAGCCTCGATGCTCGATGCTTTCATGTTGTGGTGTATGGTGCATCCCAGACTTCACCCTTACGGGCTAACTTTCAAGGTACAGTGGGGTCAGGGGAGTGGGAGTAGGGAGCTCGAAAGGAAGTGGGATGGTACAGCCCTAAGCAGAAGATTTCTGCTGATTCAAGGGAGTATTTGAACCAGACTGTCCAAGTGTTTAGTTGCATACTTGTATTTCTGTGGCATGTGACATAAATGTCTGTCAGCTGGGGAAAACATTTACAATTACCTCTTGCATATCCTGTATTAGAAGAAGAAGTCTTCCTGTTACTTCTCAATACTGATTTGGTGTGGTGGTGTAAAGAACTCACCGACCTAATTCTGTAGTATGTTTATAAACTGGTCTGTGTAATACATTACGTAAAAAAGTATTTACAGTGCCCTGTACTTGTTCTTTAAACCATGTGATCCTGATCCAATAAATACTTGCCCATTTGTAGCTTGACAAACTTAAAATAAGATTTTCAGCAGAAGAAACCTGCTTTAATGTCTGACTTCCACTGATTCGTGGATGTTTGTAATATCAGAGGCAGCATTAGAATCTTTCCAGCTAGATCAGTTTTTCATGTGCATTGTTCCAGGTATTCTGAGTGCTCTGGCATATCATTAGCCAGCTCTAATTTTGTGGTTCACAGATACTTTTTGCTCTCTAGTGGGAAAAATTTCTCTGTGGGCTTTAATTAAAATGTTTTATGAATAACATGGTCTCAGAACTTTATTACATTGCATATGTATTTCATGATTAAACTAGTTAAAGGCATGAAGAAGGATATAAGATGAAGCAATTGAATTAAATTTTGATAATAGACTCTTGCTCCTTCATGGGAATATTGGCTTGACTTTGAGCTTGAGGCACTCTGTAGCAAGCAAACCTCTCCTCTATGTAATAGGGATATGGTATTAAAACAGCTATTAAAAATACATTAACTGAATTATGGGAAGTATCAATAACGAACTTATTTCTATGTCTAAGTTTGGAATAATTTTCTTCTCCTCTGTATTAGGATCCGGATTCACGAACATGGCATCATTATGTCTATCAGCCCAAATACCTTGATCAGCAAAAACCAGAAGAACTTGACCGTGAGAAAAAGTTAAAAGAAGACAGCCCTAGAAAAACACCTAACAAGGAAAGTTCCCTGCCTAACCTTCCTGTCTCATTAGCAAGCATTAAAGAGGAGCCTAAAGAGGTCAAGCGTTCTGATTCTCAATCAGTGGATGAGAGCAAGATAAAAAACGATGATCAAAAGACTCCTGCAAATTGGAAAGACTCTCGGGGTGCTAGAGTAGCAGTTTCCTCACCAATGAGTCAGCATCAGTCGTACATCCAGTACCTGCATGCTTACCCATATCCGCAGATGTATGATCCCAACCATCCGGCCTATCGCGCAGTCTCTCCTGTCCTAATGCACAGCTATCCCGGTATGTATGCTGAAATTTGCCTTGCACGCTAGTTAAGATTTGCACCCTCAAGTTCAGTAAAGCCTGTATATTCATATTTCTGTTAGAAGCTAGGAGAAATTAGAAGTTTCATGGGTGATACTGTGTTGCTTGTGCCTGCACTGGGGAACGTTCTGTAGATGAAACTGTTTTAATACAAGATGTTCCTTTTATGAACTCTCAAGTTTCTCAACACTTGACAGTCTGCTGTTGCTGTTAGACTGACAGATAGTTTATTGCCTATAAAAATATTCTAAGCACTTACTGTCATAGCCATTATAGTTACTATTCCTTTTACTTAAAGAGGACCCATAAATGTCTGAAATGGCTATCAACTCAACCCTCTTTATAACCTCCATTTATCAGGGTAAATTAGGTGATGAAATTGAAGAGCAAAGTTGCCATTTGGTAGTCATGTGATCTACTTTTGATGTTATTCTCAGTTCTGACATTGTCTCCTCCTACCTTGATATAATCAAAATGTAAAACCAGTAACTTGATGTGGTATTTATTGTTTACCTGCAGGGGCCTATCTCTCTCCAGGATTTCATTATCCAGTTTATGGGAAGATGTCAGGGAGAGAAGAGGCAGAGAAAGTCAATACCAGCCCAAGCATCAATGCAAAATCAACCACTGAGTCCAAAGCACTGGATCTGCTCCAGCAGCATGCCAACCAGTATCGCAGCAAGTCACCTGTTGTAAGGCTTCGTTTGTTGTTTCTGAAGAGTGTTACATATAGGAAGGGTAGAGGAGGAATGTAATTGTAGGAAGCACACGGTCTGGCATCAAACTATGAATGCATGATTCTTCTTTATAGTACTCCTTACAATAAAAGCAATTTATAGTCAGGATGCTTCTGTGGCATAAACTGGAAGTGACACATATATCAGAGTTTTGCACTGAGTTTTCCTATCTTGAATGGACTCATATAGAAATACAGATCCAGAGATACCTCCTGGGTGCACAGTGTTTTGCAGTGAAACAGGAAACTCCTGTTGGGAAACAGATAATGAAATGAGAAGTTGGGCTATGGGATTTGATAATATCCCCTCCTTGTATTTGCCAAGACTCTGTATCTTCCAAGTAGCTGATTACCAGCTCTCATTTCTGAAGATTTGAAAACAAGATTTACAGAGTTGGAACAAATACTGTTATTTCACTTTCAGATAAGTTGGTGCTAGTTTTAATTGTGAGCAAGTCACTGACTCTCATTCTATTTTTTTAGAAGGTTTTTTGGTTGGTTAGACAGCCGAGCTTCAGGAAGCCCAAAACCAGAAGTCACAGTAGTGTCTTCAAGGTGTAGTGCATTGCCTCAAAATCTCTGTGCCTTGGGAAATCTTCCATTAGCCAGAAAGACTAGCTTTAGATTAGAATCAACTGCAAAAAATCCAGTAGAGATAACTTCTTCAGAAAAAATTAGCTTCATCATTTGTATTCAAAAGGTATTCAGTTCTTGACAGGTTTTGCTGTGATTTCATCCCTTTTAAAATTCTCACATCAGCTTTTTTTCACTGTCTATTACTAGCCTGTGGAAAAATCACCAGCTGAGCGTGAACGGGAAGCAGAACGGGAACGAGACCGCCATTCTCCTTTTAGCCAGCGGCATCTCCATACACACCACCATACACATGTTGGAATGGGCTACCCCCTTATACCTGGACAGTATGACCCATTTCAAGGTGAGCAGAAAATTTTCAATGGATGGGATTAGCTTGCCTCATGGAATTGTTGCCTTGGCATTGGAAATCGTGCCTGTGTGAAGCATTTTGAATAGAGATCCTGTTGTTAAATCAGAAGTGCTTTACATTTAGGGAGACGGCTTGAAAATTCACAGCATGTACTAACAATAAATTAAGAGCTTTATGCCTGAGAAGTACCAAGTTTCGTTTCCAAAACTGGGTGTCAGAGCATTATTAAAGATGTACCAGTTAGGCTGTCATCCCCAAGAATGTTTTGATTCCTCCCGCAAACTGACATTAACTGGCTGAAAGGCAGTAAAAAAATCCAAACCAAACAACCTCATTTTTGTATAATAAGGGTTGTGTAAGCAATGGAGGAAGTGTAGCAAAGACAAAAGCTTTTTATACTGAACATATTTTATGTACAAGGCATCGCAGTCCACAAGGGTTTGGGCTTGTTATAATTTGCCTGTTTGAAAGAGGACTCTGTATTTTGGCAAATGCCGTGCACAAAGTTGCAGTCAGGGAAAAAGCAGCACACTAAGATACGATTTATTCTCCCTGGGTTTTATTCCCGTCTTTGAATGTTTTTTTCTCTCACCATGGACTCTAGCTGAATTGAAAGGAGGTTTCCTCCCATGCAGTAAAGTACGTGCTACCACAATTGGTGGCTAAATGACATTTCTTCTTTACGTTCACTTGGTGCCTCAGCACTTATTTTTCCTGTGTAAAAGTCTTGACATTTCTCAGTGTGATTCAGTGACTCCATATGCCTTTTGGGATGCATTATGCTTGTTCAGTAGCAAAACCATAAAAATGGTAAGTTATTATGAAAGTATTGTATCCTGAGCAGCTGGCATGTCATTTCTGTAATTCACTGTGACTTTTGATTCTTGTTGTTTCCTGGTACCTATTATTTCTACTGAGCTTCCTATTCATGAGCTCATACAAACCACTTAGCATCATGCAGTGCAGTATTTGGAAAGGAATGCAGTAAGTAGAAATGCTGTAATTTCTTGTAGAATATCTATCAAAGACAATTCAGTGTATTACAGAAAGGCATATTGATCATACTGGGCAGACTGTCTTAACAATGTTGCCTGCAATATTTGCCATTTATGTAGTGTTAACCCCCTCACATCTTCTGGCTGTTTGCCGTAGAGATCCTTCCTACCCTTTCTCTGATCACAAAAACCCATTAAAACCAGATGTATATCAACATTGTTTCTTCTTTCCCTCAGGATTGACCTCTGCTGCCCTTGTTGCCACTCAGCAGGTGGCTGCACAGGCATCTGCATCTGGTATGTTTCCTGCACAAAGAAGGTAAATAGCCAATAAATTATATATCATAACATAGAGAGGAGAAAGCAAATCATAGATTTTTTTAGCCTGATGCTGTGCATTTCCTTGTATGACACAGCTTTTAACATTGAGGAAGAACTTGGTACTTTGGGTTAATTGCAGTTTTTTTCTGCTTAGAATGACATTTTGTCCTTAGTTGTGTTCTTTAACTGCAACATAGGTCATTAAGAAGGAAGAAGTAGTCTGTCTTCTGAGATTTTCCATAGAGTGTGTTTTAAGGATTGGTATTAAGATAAAACAAGAGATTATGAAATATAATTTAGGATCCAAATATTTAATAAAGTGAGTTTAAAATTAATGATCAGTTGGCTCCATGCATGACCAGAAAATCGTAGGATTTTATGTATTCTGCAAGTCTGCATGGTTTGCTGCTCTAGCTTTCAGAGAGGTTTGTTTGGGAGCCCATTAGAGATTTATTTGTATTTAAGTTACACACCCATTGTGCACATTTGCCTCTCAGTTTTTCAGGAGGTTCTCAAGAGGAAAGCTTCTGTATTATGATGACCCCATATCAAGTGAAAAACCCAAAGCATCTTTTAACATTAGTGTTTCATTGATCACTGCCATGTTAAGCCTCAGAGTTTAATGTATTAAATAGAGCTGTGGAGTTCCATAGGTATCTGTCTGAAAGCTGATGCTGAAACAAGCAACCATTAGCTGGAATTATTTGAGTAAGAAAGGTTTGTAGCCCTGAAAGAGCGGTTGGATGATAGGGTACCAGAACCCAGAAGATAAATCCTGACACAGGTTATTTCTTAGGATGTTGTTCCTGGCAGGCGAGGGATGAGGACACGGCTTGCCAGCTTTTCTTCTTGGCTTTGAGAATATTTGTACAGATTTCTTTTCATGATGTATTCAAGGTGCAGAAAAAAAAGTGTGAGGAAAGGATGCTGCTTACTAAAACCTTCTAACCTTCTTCTTTCTCTTTTCAGAGAATGATGAATTTGGGGATGAACATTGTCATGTGACTGGATCACATGAGGAAGCGCTTTATTACAGACATCAGTTCCATGGTGTTAATTTGAAATGCCTTAATGGCAGGCAAAAACCAGTCATTTCATTTTTGTAAATTGCAGATTTTATCACAGAGTAACAAATGTTGCTGTAATTAGACTTCTGTTTTTATATATATATATATATGCGTATATATATATATACATATATATATAAAAATATATATATATTCTTTACTTTTTTTGTATCAGTACCAAGGCTCGCACACAGGGTCTGCTGCTAAGTTGCGAACCACACACTAAATGGAGATATGTATTTGTCATGTTTAGAAGGCGTTAACCGCAAAAGGCTGTTTGTTTCTTTTCTCTTCTTCCTTTCCTTTTTCTTCTTTCTTTTTTCCTTTCCAGTTGTAAATAAATAATGTTATGTATCAGTGTGCCTGAACCTTGCATACCCTTCTGGTATTTCCCACAAGCTCTCAGAGAGGCTAACTGTGATGACACTTTGGTACAATGTAGATGTCTATTTGGTGGTTCCTATTAAGATGCATCAGTGTAAAATGTTACTGTATTCACTGTTTCATTGTAATTGTGTATTGTGAAAAATATACCTTTGGAAGGCATGGGGATTCTAGTACCACAAAAACTGTGTTGTATATAATGTATAGATTTTAAATGGAGATAATGAGCATCTGTGAATAATGAAATGTCTTTTTTGATAATCTTGAATGGCAGATAACCTAATAGCCTGCATACGAGAAGACATCTGTGATTGTTCTATTACTTGAATAGTCCTGCAGTCTTTTTTTTAATGTTTACAATTACCCAGATTTAGAGGAGAGACTTTAATGCCATTACCTGTTTACTTGTTTTATGCTGTAACCTAGTTTATTTTATGTAAAACCTATATCAAATGCTTTCATTTTTTTACTTGCCTTAAAGAATTTGGCAATCAGAATAATGAAAAAAAAAAAAGATTTTTTTTTTTTATTTTTAAAAAAATTCTGGGTGTCTATGAGCCACTTTGAAAGATGTGTCATAGCTATAGATAGCAGAGGCTGCAACAGTGGCACAGCTCCTAGTCATGCTTCTGCTGGGCCTGTGCCATTGTCCTCTCCCAGTGGGCAACGCAGGGTCCAAGCCAGAAGGCAGATGGACCTCTTTCAGTTGACCCCAATAGGCTCAGAAAAGGCCCATGTTAACACTTTGGATGGTATTAGTGGAACTGAAGTCTCTTATACCTGTTTTAGAGCAGCTCTGTATGCTATAATTTATAGGCAAATTTTTTCCTATTATGTCTGTATTGCCCTTCCCCCCAGAAATGAATAGATGCCTAAAAACAGAGGACCTGTCAATTAAAAAAAAATCCTTTACTGTGTTTAACCTGCATTACCACAAGATAAATGTTTTATGTGGCTATACCACCTGTTTTGTTACAATGCAGTTAACACAGAACACAGTAAAATGAAATCACTAATTGTGATGTGAAAAAAGATCAGATTTACTGGTCAGGTTTTTGAGGCTTTAACTTTTTTCCTTTTCTGCATATCCCAGTTACACTGATTGTCAAAACTGCTTTTTAAAGTTTTACTGGCTTTTTTTGTTTTGTGTTTGTTGGGGTTTTTTTTTGACAGGGTGAATTACTGCAAGTTAAAGGTTGTTCTTGAAGTTGGTTCCATTTCTTCTACCTTGTGAATACTTAATACAGAAGGATGAATTAAAGATTCCCAACAGACAAGCACACTTGGACTTTTATATTACTATGATGAATCTGCCATTAATATTGCTATAATTGTTTTATTTTTATAGGCATAAAATCAGTTCCCTTAGTGAATAGTTATAAGGTTTATTGATTTTTACTACACATCATTCATCTGTGGCTTACTATTATTGTCTTGTTCTGAACACATTCAGAAGTCTCACAGTGGTGACATACTACAAGTTAGCCTCATAAAAATGGGAAGGAAGGGGTGTTTTCTTTGAAAAAGGGGATATTGTGAATGCAGGGCTCTTGAAATAATAAATGCCTTATTACTTCTATAGTAAAGGCTCAGATGACTTTTGTGTTGAAATGTACCATTGACTTTTGTTTTTTTCCGCCTCAACCATTAATGCTACCACAGCAAAACAGATCTTATAAATTCACACTGTTGGTGATTTTGATTTAGCGTCATTTGAGTGTCATAAGTAACTGGAATGAATTACCCTGATTGATACAGGGTAAGCAACAGTTAAAATTACAATTAATGTTACAGCTTTATTGTATCCTTAAGGTCTGGCTAACTAGAAATAAGAGTGGCTAACATCTCTTGCCATTTATTGTCTTCCTTCACTTAAGATTATTATGTCTTCCATCTAGCTTCATAGCCTTCTTTTTGGTTTATAACTCACGACACTGACCTCCCTAAAGGCTGTGCCACAGTGAGTGTCACTCCCTGGTTCAGCACTCCCCAAAGCCAAAGGGTATTCACCCAAATGTCTGAGCACTGATGTGCAGCTGCCAAGGTAATCTCATCACTGTGTGAACATCCAAAGGAGGAGCAAACTGAAGCAGTAATACAAGGAAGACAATTTATACACTGGGAACTAAGAGCTGCAGAGGCTGATCACTGAAAAGGGGCAGCAGAAGCATCACGATACAGATGCATTTGCACTCTGTTTTCCACAGGATAGGATCATACTTTTTGCCACCTCTAGCTGACCTCTACCACCCTGCCCTTCCAGCAGCAGATATCAGTGACCTTGCTTCTGTCTTTCATCCAGATGTTGCTGGATGTCTTGCAAAGGCAAAGCAGGGCTTATGCAGTACACTTTTGAGTTTCTAATCTGTCCATGTAAATACAGCTGGAGACATGAAAGGCCTGTCAGTGCAAGTCCATCACACAGCCTCAAAAAACCCAGCCAGGGAGCTACTGCCCGTGACACTTCCAACGGGAAAAAAAAGGATGTGAACAGCAAAGGGGGATGGGGTATTTTTTGAACTATCATATAGTTCTAGGGGCTGAAACAGGACAAGGATCTAACCAACCGAACTGGCTGGCTACCTGGGCTAGCCTAGAGCCAGTGAAAATAGGGGCTAGGAGAAATACAACTTCAGTTTTGTAATTTTAGATTCCCTGGTGGCCTTGGGGAAACACCTGAGAAGTCAAAGAGCTAATTCTGTGCCATGCATCCCCTCCTTCCTTCGGATAGGTGCACTGGTTGGGCTTAACCATGTGGTCACTAGTCACACTTGTCACACTGATGTCAGAACAAGGACCCCCAAAGGATATGAATTTAGAAAATCTTTGAATCCATCCTAAAACACACACGAGGGATTGTTGATAGCACAAAAATTGGTGTAAGCAAAGGACACCACAGTGCCTTTCTGCAGCTCTCCACCCTGGCTTCTCAGGGAGCAAATGAGAGTCAGGCAAGGAGTCTAGTTCATATTTCCTTCTGGCATCAGAGTCTTGTCACTATCACAATTGACAAATGTACTGTCCTCATTTTTCTGTCTCAGAATCTCACTCTAGTGTTTGCTTGCCACACTCTCTCCTCTTTTCTCCTCTCCCCTCTCTGTGCCACTTGCCAGCTTCACACATCCATCTGATATCATCAAAACTCTATTTGCACATCTAAAAGCTTTCTGCATACATTTGTGAGCTTGACCCTTGATTAGTTCTCTCTCTTTCCTTTTATCACAGTTCATCCATTGACCTGTGCCTTTTTCTGTATCTTAGCATGGGTTAATGTATCCTGCCTCTCCCTATCCTACAATGTTTGGAACAGAGAACACATCTCACTTCAAATTCATATAGCATAGTTCATATTTGTAGCTACCTCTGAATAACAGCTACAGCACCTCAGAGATCATAGCAAAAGATGCCATGAGCAGCTAGGACAGACCACTATTAGCAATGAGCTTAAGGTAACTGACAAAAAGCATTACAGTTTTCAAAGGTATTTTGAAACCATCCAATGACTCAAAGCAGTGAATGATACGAAGCCCACGTAGGAAGTCTGAGCCTTTATCTCCCTGCATCAGAGGAAACTGGAGACATACAGTCATTACTTTATGTGCCAGCTTTGTTCTGCTTTAGAGACAGAGCTCTGATTTCAGTTTTAGCACTTTATGTAGCTCTCTGTACTAAACACCCTATAGCATTACTGTGAACTACAGTTCTCCCTTGGGAAGTTTTTTTTTTTCTAGGTCAGTATTTCCCAAGTTCTCATAGCTTCAGCCTTTTTTGCAAGGTTGGCTCTTTTTGCTTTTTTGCTTTTTTCCTGTTTCTTTTTTTTTTTTTCCTTTTCTTTTGGAGGGGGTTGAATCTTACTATTACCAAGAAACACAAGAGGTTTTCATTCAGGAGAGGAGACATCAGCTGAAGTTTTGCATGTTCAAGTGGTGGGGAGATAGACACCATTAAATTCTTACACTGGCTGTTAGTAATTTTTGTGCAACATATGCTAAATAGGGCTTTCAATTTCAGTAGCAGCTCTGAAATTTCTCACCTGGACTGATAAATTAGCAAACTTAAGGACTTAGCAAAGGTAATTATTACTTGCAGCCTAGAAATATTTGTCATGAAGAAAACATAATCTCCACCATAACATGATAGAGAAATGTTCTGGGGAGTATAAAAGCAGATTTTGTTACAAAATGAGCAAATGAACTCCTGCAGACCAAGCTGATACCTGTAGTTCAGTTCCAGTAGCCGCACAGATGTTTCAGCATCGTTCTGCAGTAATTTTGGTATAATGATGTATGTTAACTAATTACATGGTCTCTATCATTTGAGTTTGCTGATGGTAGGATAGTGCTTGCTTACTGCTTTGAGCGTAATGCTGCAGGATTTCCACATGAAACAGTGCAGCAATGTGTGATAAAAAATAGAATTAAATCAGTAGGCAAAAGCTCTCTGAAAGCCTGATTAAACCCTTAATATAGGAGACTAATTTTAAAGCATCCATCTTGACGATTAAATTGCTTCGATTCTCTTAATTATTTCCAGGGCCAGTTACCAAGCCTTGCTTGCCCCGCCCAGCCTCCCACGGAGCTTCCTCTTCCCACTCTCAGTGTCCCCGGACTCCCATTTCAGCCCAGGCTGCTCATCCCTGGCGCAGGGGTGTGGATGCCTTGGGCTAGAGCTGTGCCCTAGTTGTCTTGACCCCCTGGCTGGGGTCAGTGGGACGGGATCTGCCCTGGCTGCACCTTCAGAATGAAGAAGAATGTGCAGTTTCTTCTCTTAAGGGATTTGTGTTTAGGCTGTTTCTCATAGAATGGTATGCAGGGAAAGGGCTTCAGTAAGACCCTTGCTAATATCTTTCTAAATAAATAAATGTAAGGTTAAAGAGGAATTTTGCCTTTATATGTTTTACATCAAACTGTGGAAATTAGGTGTGGAATAAAAATCCTCAGACTGAAGAACCCCTGCATAGTTAACAACTGCCATGAAATAAACAGTCCTTTTTTTTCCATTGGTTTTAATCCTTCTTTCCCCAATAGTATAAACTTGTATTTGAGAGTCCAAGTGACACTAGAAATAACTTGAGGGTACAGGAGCATTTTTTCCTCTCTCCTTCCAGTGGGAGTGTCTGAAAGGGACAATTAGTAAAAGGAGCTGGCTCTTAATCCATGTACTCCAGCTAGGCACCTCCTGTATACAGAACATGTTTCTCATTCATGAGCTCCCTATTCAGCAGTGGTCAGCTCTGCTGGCTGGTTCAGCAAGCTGAGTGCCTCCTTCCTTTGGGGCTCTCTGCTCCCCAGAAGAGAGTGGGAAGAACCACATCAAGGGCTACATGGACTGCAAGAACAGCTAAAATTTCTGCTCTTCCTTTGCTTATAAAAGCCAGAAAAAGGCTTGTTATAATTTCCTTTTGTCCATATCTTTTCCCACTCTGTCACTAAGTCAGTTCAAGCATTTGCAGTGATGAGCCTCATCAAGCCACTGATTTTCAAGTAGAGCTCCAGACAGAAAAGGTCGTTAAAATGTCGATGACAACATGTTCCATGCTGTGCATTGGAACATAACAATTTAATACCAAGCTTTGCCACAAGTATCTGCAGTCCTAATTCATGGTCCTCCTGCTTGAAAAGAAGCTGATTTCCTTGGATAGAGAAATTGCCAAATCTGCAGACTCTAAATGACTTGCGGCTTTCCAGAAACCAGTTGACCACTTTCCCTTTGAATCTGTCAAAAGTGTCTCCCCATGTTTGGATCATGTTTGGATTTGTTTCCCCAAAGAACCAAAGTGTAAAAGAAACTGCTATAGAAAGGAAACACTAATAATAGCAAGACAGAGTCCAGGTCTTTATGCTAGAACAATTTTAATAAGGCTTGGGCAGGCTCTTCTGCAACCCAGATAAGGATTTGGACCCTTGAGGCAAAACAAGTAATTGCTATTCAGTATAGCTCCTTCCTTCTTCCTTGAGTACATGCACATGTAAGTTTCTCTCAGATGCTCATATACTCACTTTCCCTTTGTTACAGGGTTGCACATAAATGCTATGTGAATAATTTGATACCAATTTGCTTAGGGGTTTCTTTTGTAGCCCACTGGCAATAAAATAGCTCTCTGATAGCAATGACTGCTCAGCTTTGGCATTTTATATCTGCACTTCACACTAGGTCACAAGCTTTTAAAACCTGTCCCACTTGAAAAAGGGTTAGTGAACATACACTAAAATTCAGTTGTATTAAAGGAGAGGAGTGTAGGTACATCAATGTATTGGCTTGGCAAATTGCTGAAAATGCACACGGGAAGGGGAGGGAACAATTAAAGTTGGCCCTGATATGTAGGGAGGACAAGGGGCATTGACATAAAAGTGACATAAAAGTCTGCTCCAAAGACTCTGGTGCTGTGCTCCATATCGAGATGCGGGGATTTGGAGGGCTGTGGGTCCAGCAAGGGAACCCAAGCAGCACAAGGAGCAGTGGTGTCACATAAGTCACTGAGCAGGTGCAGGTGAGTGCCCAGACATTGAAACTATGAACTGCTGAGTCCCAGTAAAGAAAGCTCAGGCACTGGACAGGCAGACCTTCACTGTGGAGTCTGCAGGGAGCAAATACCCTCGGGGCAAGAACAGAACCTGACTGTTCTGAAGCCATTGGGTGCTTGCTACAGGCTTGCATGCCACTGGCTTATGAGCTGCCATCTCAGTGTGCTCTGCTTTCCTCACTGGCACAGGCCTGCAGCATCAACGGACAGGGTGTTACAGCCCAAAGAGAGATGAGAGTTACTGTAATACATCTGAGCAACTTACAGAGGACAAGTCGAGAAAAAGCATGGGTCAGTCTCAAAGTTCAAGTGTGGCCTTGACAACTTTGTCTTTAGAGAGCACTGCACCTGTCGCATTACTGACTACAACACCCCTGCCCCAAAGGACATGATTTCTCCTGCTTCAGGCTCCTGTACACTGAGAATACACCTTCTGTGTCTTCCATCTGAAGTAAAATAGTAAATTATAGAGAAAGAGAACTTTATTGCAGAGTAGAAAATTATCGGTCAAGAGACTGTATGTGGCACATAGAAGACAAGAGAAGTGTCTCTAGTTACACTTCCTCTCATGGCAGTAAGTTGAAACCTGTGGTACTGTTCTCTTTCACTGTTTGTTATCATTACCAATTCTTACATTCTTTTGGGCCCCATTAAATGGCAGTATTAGATTACTAGTCACCAGTGTAAAGGGCCCATATCTCCTCATTAATAGGCTGATACATGTTTAAGAAGCCATTTTGAGTATTTTTCGCTCTAAGAAGGATATTTCCATCATGGGATGTGATAATTTTGTACTTTTTTTTGTTTTGGCTGTTCTGTTTTTAAGCATCAGTACTTCAGTGTGCAGCTTAGATGAGCTCTCAGCTGAATTTTCAGGATGCAATATTTCATATGATCCTAAGCTCAAAATCGATACTATACCTTCATATTAAGTGCGACATATATATTTAGTAATGTTTTACAGTCTTGTGGATTTGTTCCTTGTTGATGGTTGGTTGTTTTTTGTTTGTTTGTTTGTTTTAAACCATGTTCATTTGAAAGAGGAAAATAAGTTGCAGGAATTCAGCTTTGACAGTTTGAGGCTTTTTTCCCCATTTCTTTAAAAAGGCAAAATTACCTCACAAACCATTCAGATTCTTGGCAGGATCTGGCAGCTGATAAGGAAAACAAATGTCAAAACAAGTCATTGGTTTGATGAAGATGACATTTATCAATAATACGATTACCCCTCTGACTCATGTTAAGACTCATTCGACTAGGATACATAGAGTCAATAGGATGAGAACTGAAAACCTTCTCGATTTTGAATCTGTAAGGCAAACACAGGACACTGTTTTCAGGGGGTTTTATCAGGGTGGCTAAGAGCAGTTAGGGATGCAGACCAGACCACCATCTCCCTTTCAAAACCCCGCACTTCTTTTAGATTATGCTTTGCCCCTGGGTTGCTGCTTGAATTTGCTATCCATTTGTGATAGCATCAGGGCCGAATGCTCTAGTTGAATCAACAGCTGAGTTATCTGCATCTTCTGACACCATCAAAAGTAAATTGCTATCTAATCACTAAGGAAAGGAGACGAAGAACAACAAATAGTTCTGTGGCAAGTGAGGCTAATACAGATTCAGGGGATCTCTTTTCTGTTTAGACCCTCAGACAGTCAATAAAGTATGAACTTCATAAATTTTTCCTACATGAGGCCACTAACAGATGATATCTGCCTTTTTAGCAATTCTTGTGAAAGTAGAGACTGTCTTTGGAGTATCTCGTTTATTTGCAGATGGCCAATGTACTCAAATGTTTTGTAGAAGGGAAACCTTTTAGGCTTGGTGTGGTCACAGGAGCTGCAAATGAGAGCTGTGCAAGAGTCTCCTCTGCATGGCCTTGTGTGTGTCTCCTGAGCAGTTCAAAAATTGAAAGATGGCAGTGTGTTTAACAGCATCTTTCCCCCTCACAGAGGTGTGATGTGTTCAGGCCCAGGCCATGGACCCTTTTCTGTGAAATCACTCCACTCCACTGTCTTGCACGATGCTTTGCACCACAAGTAAGGTGCAGAAATCTCTGGCATAACAGCTGTTGTTAACAAAAGTAACTAGTTCAGTCACAATTTATTTAGTCTTAGGGTAAAGTTATGAACAAGGGAAACTGAAAAAAACCTGGGTCATGGCCTTGAATCCTAAATCCATCAATAATAATGAGAAAATAATACTTGCAAATTGTCCATTATATTTATGTATTTACCTATGGGCTTTATGTGTCACTATTATATACACATAGGAAAAAAAGGAGCCTGGATTTAAGAAAAGCTATAGTCTCTTTTAAATGCTTTTGGGTGCCAGCAAACAACAATGAATTTTTCTAGGTTAATAATAAGCTAGTTAAGATACAAAAAAAGAACAAAGTTATTTTTGAAAGCTCTGGGTAATAAGAACATAATGTTTTCATTATCTAAAGTTCAGTCACAAGGACAAAAAAATCCCTCTTATGTATGCTGAAGAGCTTTTCAGTTTTGAAAAAAAATCAATACTATAGTCACACTAATGTTGGCTTGCATAAAATATTGACTGTAGTCACACTGGTGGTTTTACATAAAGACTTAAAAGCAATTTTGGTTGTCTGAAAGATTCTAATTGTTTTTTCCCTTTCCTGAAAGAGTAATGAAAGGACGACTAAAAAGCAGAACTATATAGTTATTTTATAACTGGCACTAACAAATTTCACCAATTACAGAGTCCATTCTGTAAGCAATGAATCTGTGGCTCCCAATTAATCTAGTGTACCTCCAGGCAAGGTCTAAATCAGCTGGATACAGCTAAAGCAATTTGCACACAGCTAAAAGCAAATTGGAAAATAAGTGTTCCACGCTACTGCCTATCTTTTCAAGCCAAATACACAATCAGTATTCTGGCAGCAGCACTCTGTCATGTTATTTGCAGCTATCAATTTTAATTATAACAATTATTGATTAGTTGGGAAAGTGAATAATCTAATGTTCAAATGAGTTTGGCGCGGCTGCTGGGGATAATTTCTCGCTTTCATGCATGTTTACATTCAGTGTTAGGAAACATCACACAAAGAATATACCTGCACCGCAGTGATGAGCTCAGATAACTATCATTGAAGTTGCAGCTGTGATTTTTTTTTCAATTTGTTTACAACAAGCATCCAGTTTTAGGATTCACCACTCTGCTGTGCAGAAAGGGTGAATTGGATTAGGGTGTGAGAGGACTCAATGAGGAACACAGGTAAATGCTTTCAAACTTGGGCATCTAAAATCAACCTCCAATTTTCTTACTTAACCACCCATAGTGCTCCTGTTGCCCATTGACACAAGCTATTTTGTTAACCTATTCACTTTTAGACACAAGCTGTTCCTTGTAGAGCAATGCTTCTCTTGGAACAGAACAAAAAGAAATATCCAGCCCTAGCTGAACTAACAAGAACGTTATGTGTTTCAGCTAAATAAATAGCTGGGGGAAGAGGGCATCCTGACTTGAGCAGAATTACAGCCACAAAGGCTGAACATGAATTCTCTGAATCCAAGTTCCTGGTACAGGTTCATCTCCACTGCTAATCAAATGCCCTGTGCGGTGTTTCTGAAGACATTCTGTTTCCATTTGAAGCGACCCAGTAAACATTCTACTAATAATTACTGCACTCCAGAGGAGCCTTTCAAGTGCACTTCAGCCTGCCTCTGCCGAGGCTGGGAGAGAACAGGAGAGTTTTCTCATCACACGTGCTCTGCCTGCCTCGTGGCTGAACATCCACTGTGCTGAGGACACGTCCTGTGGCAGGGCACAGAGCAGGAACCCTGCCTCTCCTATGGGGCAAGCTGGGCACAGCGACAGCACCTGGCTGACTGCTGCCCACTCGTGCAGGACTTCTGTGTTTTGAAAAGGTTGGAAAGGTAGTTGGTGGTAGCAATATCCCAAAGCTCTGGGCTACCACTGAGGTCACAACACTACCCATTTACCTGCTTTTGAATTTAAAGCAGTGTGCTAAGCAAATGTTTTTGTGCAGTTTTGCAAATAATGGCCACTGGATAACTGGCATAGTAGGTGGTGCCTTGCACTGTTGCTGGGAAACTGTGGATGGATTTGAAACTGGGAAGGTCAGCTGCTGCAATTAGTTATCAAGAGAGAATAATTTCAAAGACCTGCACAAGGATTTAGCTAGGCAACACCCACTGTCTTGGCAGAGCCTAGTACAGCTAATCATCTGCTTTGAAAATGTGAGAGAATGTGTCCTTGAGTTGGACGAGAAGATCTCTCTGCCTATTCACCAGCCAAAAAAATGTGCTTACAGTGCCTGAAACTAAAATGGAAAATAAGAAAGGAAAAAAAATAACAAAGGCATGGAAATGAATCCCGAATGTGCCAAACATGGGAATGCCAGTGTCTGATAACAAAAGTGCTCTCTGAGAGAAAAAAAAAATAGTAAGATGGTTAGGTAAGTATGCATACATCTGAGATCATCTGGTGATCAGGTACAGCTTTAAAACATGTGCACACACTGTCAGTGTAACACTGTTCTCTGACATGACTCCTGCCCAGTCTTTTGTCTTTCTGGACTCTTTTGTTTGGAGTTTAAATTATTTTATGCTGCCCACCAAAGCTTCCAACCTGCTCAGCTTAGTGCTGCATAAACTCACTTGCGGAGAGAGGCCTGTCCCCAACATTTTCACTCTTCTTTTCTTTTTATTTTGTTTTTATGGCAGTATCCTGTCTACTAGTATTTACTACTACAAGTATTCTTGTAATAGAGAATCATGAAAAGTTCTAGACTGCAGTCCTTTAACCTGGTGTAAAACAGTGTGATTTGTATTTTGTTAAGCCATAAATTGATAGTCACACCTTCTCTATTATTTAAAACACAGTATTAATATTAAAATTGCTGTGCCTGTCTGTAACTTTGGGATCAGATATGTACCTCAAGGGATCCTGCTCCATCTGCAATAAGTGCTTTTCACTTCAGATTAATATATTTTCATTTGGCCTGTCAGACTATGCAGATGGAGCAGGCCTCAAACCACACGGGGTCAAGTAGGTGCCCAATTAGGCAGAGTTATTTTTAAGTTCTGGAGGGCAGAGGGTCAGCACACTGGAGAGATTTAAGCACCTAAAGATGTAGATAGGTGCCTCATGTATTTTCAGAAGAGCTATCACTCTGCAGTCAAGGGGAGCTAGGCATCTGGTAACTATCTTGAAAAACACATTTTGAGATTCCTGCAAAGAGCCTGAATACTTTTGAAAATCCAGCTTCTCTTGCCAGAGGAAGGTTCAGGCCACGTAGCTGAGGCCACCAGTGGTTTTGCTTTCCCAGTCTCATCATCTCAGGTCTGCTGAGATTCATCTTCATGGCCAAGATTGCTGGGCAGCTGCTGGACATGCTGACGTTGCTCAGGAGGTCACATCCCAGTGGTGCATGGGCCATCCCAGGGGTGCAGAGCCCTGGGCGCGGAACTCATCAGGGAGCAGGGAAGCCAACAGCCATGGGTGAGCCAGCTGCACTCAGGCATGGCGTGGGGATCTCTGATATCTCTGATGGATCTCTTGCCTGGGCAAAGGAAGGTCAGAGAACACAAACTCGACCTCTTTCCAGCTAGCTCTATCATCAGAAAAGGCTATGATTAAATGCCTGGAGAAGAGCAAGAGTAGGGAATGTATCTATACCAATATATCTCTCTGTTATGACAATTTTCAGATGGTGGGTTTCTAGTGTAGTTTCTCTATGTAATAATTTACAAACCTTTTCTCTTTTTCTACCCCCAAAGTGCTTCTTCAATCTCCTCTTGAATTCAGTATGAGCTTTTTGTATCCACAATGTTCCCGTTTGCCAAGGTGTTTCCCACCTGGACTGACAAAGATCCTCTCTGTGTCCTGGATACAGTCCTTCTTACCTTTATCTGATGACCAAGGATTCTTGTACTGGAAGAAAGAGCAAAACAATTTCTTTCCTTGTCATTGTCACTCTAAACCTACTATGACTTTATAGTCTCCGCCATATTCCTCCTTACATCATCTCTCATTCACACTAAAGACTCCCAGCTTATTTTTTTTTCTCTTCTTCCTGTATGGAACTTATTAACAATCCTTGCCATTCTTCTTTGAAACATATCTATTTATAATATGTCCTCCATAGATATAGAGGCTCATATCTATCTTTCTGCTGTAGAACAGCCCATTTATTCCTACCTTTAAGTTCCTAATTTTAGCCAGTTAATCTTTCCTATGCCTGTTTTTATGGTTCATTAAAAGGCATGGTGAAGGTCCCTGTCAAAAGCTTAATGGAAAGACAAAGAGGGGCAATCAGCTTGAATCCCTCTTTTTTGTATGCACATGAGTCCCCTGTCTGTCAACAGATTTGTGAGGCAGGACCTCGCTTGCCAGAAATGGTATACAGGAACCAAGCTTAAAATGTTTCCAGCATGAAAGAGAAGTAAAGTCACTTAGAGCTAGAGGCACTTTGACATTTTAATCTCATTCTGAGAATTGTCTTGGGATTTTAGACACACTTGGAATACAGCAGATGAAACGCAGTCCTTGCAAGACTTTAGGAAACAACTTAGGAAAATGAGAAATGTCTACCCCCTCTTATTTTGCTCTTAGAATCACAGAATAATTTCCCCTGGAAGACACCTGTGAAGGTGTGTAGTCCAGTGCCCAGCCCAAAAAAATTTTGATTAGAAGAGGTTGCTCAGGATAGAAGAAATTTGTCCTAAAGGATGGAAATCCTGCACCTCTCTAGGCTTCCATTCCAGCATTTCAACACCTTCATGGTGAAAATTACCTGTATCATGCCTGGTTGAAATTTCCCATGTTCCACCTTTTGTCTTTTCTCCTGCTGCTGTCTGTCTTTGGGAAGCATCTGGCTCCACTTTCTCCTCATCCTTCCACCAGTTAGCTGTAGCCAGAAGTCAGATCTCCCTTTCTCCTTCCCTTCTCAGCGCTGAACAAACTCAGTTTTTTTTAGTCACTAAGAGATGATGCATTTGTTTGACAGCACCAGCAACAACAGCACATTTCAGTTCTTGTTTTTAATAATGAATGGGACAGGACCAGGATGCAAAAGTAACCCACACAGAGTTGGAATAAATCCTTAACAAGTTTTTTAATTAGGTTCCTCAAAAACAGGCGGTTAGATCTAAAGAATTTCGCTAAAAGTCAGCAACTAATTAATTCCTGAAGCATTGGCTGAATGAAGTAATATGTACAGTACGTACCAGGGCAGAGAGCATGTGCACTACAAAGTTCAGTCCTAATAGAATAATCACCCCAGAGGGGGTCATCAAAAGCTAGCAGAAATTAAAGCAGTGCAGAATGCTCTGGCTTAGACTAAAGTGATTGCCATCATAGCAGATCTGCAAAGACCAGATGAGGTTTTAACTGATAGTTTGCATACTTGAGGTCTTAGACTGTCCAGCAGCTTTGTGTGTTGCTCTTGATATTCCTGTGGCTCCCAGCAGAAGGGATGGAGCTGTACAGTGGGGAGGCAGAGAAAGCCTTCACCACGTTGCTGGGAGTTTCTGAGTGAGATACTATCCCACTCAGTTGTCTGTCATTCTATTATTTCACATCTATTTGCCTACCGGTGAGTAAAATGGAAGGTGAGGCTTTTCAGTCTGCTGGCAATACAGATTCGTCTCTCAGCTGCTCCACAGAGAACACTAAAGTACATTTCCCAGAGTCTGAGTATGCAATGGGGTAGGTAATGGCAAATCAGCTGAAATCAGTCTGTAGGACAGTAATAAAACCTCTCCAGAACAGCTGCTTTCGTAAAATTCCTTCTATTTTTATAAGAAATACAATTGGCAGCTCATGAGACACTAACCACAGCAAATCCAGCCTTGACTGTCTGCTTTGATTACAATCCAAATCTGAAATTTAAAATATTCAGAGACGAGACTTTTAATCCAGCTGTGGTTTCTCACATGTGCTGTTCTAAAATTTATTGCAAATCTTTGGCATTTCCAGAAAAGTGTGTTTAGTGAGCAACAAAAGAAGAACAATGTTGCAGATTGCAAACCAAGCTCCAGTTTCGGGTTTGTTTGGCAGTCAGATACACGACAGCAACTCAGACCCTGATGCTTGCTCCAGACAATGTATATGCCTCAATATATATGGATAGCTATTGCAGGAAAAGTGGGTGAGTGCTCCCATGTTTGGCATACAGTTTGGTGACTTTGACACCTGTAGGTGCTATCATCCTGTTCTGGCTTCTTCTCAAACTCATTTTAGCCCTGGCAGAAGTATTGTGAGGCTCCTGGACACACAAGTGCACAGACCTAAGTAACCACAAATCTCTTTTAAGAGTGTATTAATATTAGTTGCATATGTGTGTTTGTGCCTGTGTGCAGAAGAAACAGTTCTGCCTAAAAGGGACCAACTCAAATCTGATCATTAAACATTTTCAGTGTTGAATTTGGCATTGTTTCCAAACTGCTTACACTTCACATTTTTCTTTGTTCATATTTATTTCATAGATTATAAGATGAATCTGGTAAAATGCTTCTTAATCTTGGTTTTCAGAGATAACAGTGCTAAAAATGCAAAACAATGTCCAGCAAACCTGGACAATGTGAAAAACAAATAATAAAAAAAAGAACAGCCAAGGCTGACCTTGACAACATTACTGCTGAATGTGACCCAATCTGAATGATGCATCCATCCAAACCAAGAATTTAAATCTCTTACAAATGAGTTAGTAATGCAACAAGAGCATTGGTAAGATCTTTTCAAAAAGAGGAGAAAATGGGCTCTGATGCAAACTTTGAATGAGGAAAGGCTCATTAAAACTGTTGTAATTTGACCAGATTTCATAGTGAAGTGTATTTCTTTCTGTTTTTCTTATTTCTAATATTATATGTATGTATATATATTATATGAAAGTCTACTTTTAAAACCTTTTTTATATATTAAATATATTAAACACTTAAATAATATTAAACTTTTTTATTTATTTACATATTTATGCATGCACAAAAATCTGTAAAACTACAACTGATTTCCAGACATGTTATATTTTCAAAGGCATAAGAGAAATAATTCACTGAGTTCCCCCTAAGTGAGGAAGCTTTAAAGGCTATTTTTTAAATAAGCCAGTTATTTTTGAGTTAAACAGAGAAAGCATATGGATGTAGAAGTGGCGAGCTGTTGTTGACCACTGGTCTAGAGTGCCTCTCAGCCCTGGCTGATGTCTGTGGCAGGTTTCCCTCCGTGGTCCAGGAGCAGGGAATGTCACCACTGTCATCACTGCAGTGAGGGTGGCACTCTGTGTGCACCCTCCCTGGCGCACCAGGCACTATGATCCACTGGGAAGGGCATCAGACAGCAGATACTTGTGGAGAGCTGTGAGTCTTTATTCGGTTGATAGGCATTTTTAGGTTTTGGGGGCTGTGTTGTGTTCTCCCCATTCATCACTATTTCTAAATTGTTTTAGAGGACTTTAGTACGTGTAAGATAACATACTGCCTTTTGGCACATGTTTAGCCAATACTCCAGAGACGTCCTGCTGTTTTCTTCCACCAGCAGCATCATTCAGTCTGGGGGGCAGAGCCAGTCAAGGGCAGGCTTTGGGGCAGTAGGGATGGCATTTTCTTTGTATGCACAGCAGCCTCCTTTTGGGTGCTTTATGTCCTACCTCCCAGCCATCTGCTGACCGAGTCCTTGAGTGTTTGGATCTGTTAACACAGTGCCCATTTTGAGAAGGTGGAAGCTGCCACCACAAGTGAGGTTCAAAGGGATGATGAAAATGTTATGGTGGCCAAGTTTATTTTCTTATACTGTCTCTTTCTTTTTGCTACTTCAGCTCCACTCCACTCTCAGCAGGTAAATGGTACAGATTTACACTCACCATGCCAGAGATGCTGACCTCCCTGATAAATTCAAATTCATAGCAGTGTCAAAGGTATAAAGGCAATTGGCTCAGTGGATAAAATAGAGAGTAAAAAATATTCTATTCCCATAGAAATTAATGGAATTTGTTTTCACTTAAAGCAGGGCTGACTGTGGTTCAATGACACTGAATTTCACAGATTTGCATTGATTTGCTAATGAGAAATTTACGCCACCATTTTCTTGCCTTTAAATTTGACCCTTTCACTTCATCTTGAATTGATGATTACTGTGGGAACAGAAGGAACTGGATTCACTTCTCTGGAGTGAACATAATTCAGTGAGCAAACTATAAAAGAGTTTGAGCATAAAGTAATCCAAGGATTAAAAAAAGTCACCAAAGAAACAGCAGGAGAAAGAGTGTCTGTCTGGTAAATGGTCACTGTGATCCTTGATGCAGTATCATTTCCACAAGAAGCCAGGTCAAAAATGTGCTGTCCCACTATTTCCCATGTCTGTATGCTAAAACTCTTGTCACATGGTAGCTCCAATCCCTTGACTTTTGCATATGATATTGCCGAGTAACAATCTTTGCAATATCAATTTATCATATTTTATGCCATGTCGTTTTAACATCGACGTCCATATATTAACTATTGATTTTTCTTCGTGGGATGTATTTACTCCCATTGTTTGTTCCCTGTACATGATCCCCGTGGCTCCTAAATCTTGGGGCACTGCCCCCTTGGCAATGCTGCGGAAGAGGCCTGGTGTACCCAAATCTTGTTTTAATAAACTCCTGAGACGTGGTCTAAAATCCAGCCTGCCTCCCCTGGGTCCTGTGGGATGCTGTGGGACCCATGTGCAGGGGTGTTGCTGGGAGCAGGGCGGTGGGTTAGGGTGCAGCAGCCTCTCAGGGGCTGCAGGGTGGGCCGAGGCCAAGCGCGGCCCGCAGAGCCGAGCAGCAGCGCAGGCCCTGGGCCTTCGGAAGCGCTGCACAATGCAGCCATGGGCCTCGCGCACGGCTGACCTGCTTTGGCTCAAAGGAAGAAAGCCCACATTAGCATGTAAGCAAAGGAAGTCAAAATGATCTCATTCATAGAGCTTTCTCCCGTCTATGTCAGGGCAGTTGGTCCCCACAGAATAGCTTGTCTTTCTCTGGGCCACACAGGGCTGGCTGCCTAATTTTCCTCATTCTTAACCTTTGCCTCTCTGTGGGACTGAAGTGCAAAACAATGCCAGGATGCCGCATTCTTCCCTTATATCTTAGCTACAATGCTGAGGGGGTGGTGGGGTTAAAAATGTTTGCACACCCATGAGACAGCTTGAATTCAGGGAGCTGCTGTGGCACAGCTTTTCTGAGCTGCAAGGACTCGCCAGCTTGAGTACAAGAGTCTCTCCACCATGGAGTGTGGAGCAGGCAGCTGCAACCACCTAAGCTTAACTGTAAGCGATCAGCTTTCTACTGATGATAAAAAATAGCTTCTAAATAATAAAAGTCCCCAAAGCAAAACTTTCATCTAATACTACTAATTGCCTTTGAATTAGTTCTCCTCTATAATGCCACGTTAGCACAGCAGCACATTAATTATTGAGCAATATTTAAATCATTCTGAAATAAGTAATGCATTCATTTACCACCTCTTTTAGATGGGAAATACCTCTTGTAGCATGTTACATTTTTTACGTCCTTAGTATTTAAAAGAGCACTGTTCGTTTTTCGACCTTACATAGTTGAGAGTTTTTGTGAAGACAATGCTGCAACTGAACTGCAGGTTCATAAGAAAAGTATTTGTCATACTTCTAATCTAATAGTTAATATTTTTTTCAAAATTGCCTCTTAGCAAAGTATTTTTTGCTGTATTGTTAGACAGCTTAGAAAATTGCTTTTTAAAGTAGTCTGCCTGGAATTAATTAATTATATGTGACACTAATAAACTAAGTATTCATAAACTTTGTCAATTGTGTCAACATAGGCCTTGAATCCGTCTCACTATTGAATAGCTAATATTTACATTCCTCTGGAAAAGAATGCAGCCTTTCTGTGACTTTATGAGCTAACTGTACAGTGTAAAAGCAGAAATAACCTTGCCTAAAAGTAAAGGCAGGAATATACCACAGTAGAAATATAGTAGCCACAACTTCATTCCTTTTCTATTATATTATTACACGAAACCTATTTCTTGTCTTAGCATATATTCAAAATATGGTTTTGTTATTTTGTAAGACCTCTTTTGTTTTGTCCTGTAAAAATGCACTCAGGTATCTCTTATTGAATTTATCAAACAGATGCTTTCCCCTGGGTTTTTAAGGTGCTCAGACAAGAGATTCAGCTCCTGAACTGAGACATCTTAAGATGCAGGTCAGTACACCCTAGCTTGTGTAAATAAACCCTCCCAGAAAACCTAACCCCCAACAGCTATGAGTATGTTCTCATGGAGCACAGGCTAGTGAAGGTGCTGGCTTTAAAGGCACACAGGACTTCACAGTGGGCAGCAGTGAAGTCCACAGTTGCTGGGAAAGGGGAGAGGCACAATCATTGGGGCTTGTCCTGATACATGTGCTGAACACATTTTTCACAGTTCAGACAGAATTTTTCTTTTCCCTCTGTATCTCTCCAGCTGTTCCATGAGCTCACCTATAGGATGCTCAAAGACACAAATGAACCTCTAAAGAATTTCCTAGGTGCTACAGGAGCATCTACCATCCCTCAAGTGCTACACACAAAATTTGGAGGCATCTCCTTTGTGTCCTTCCTCTACATGTGGTGTTAAACTGAAAACACTTTCAGGAAATCACAATTAGATCAAAGCAGGTGCAGATCCAGAATATTACAGGCTTTGCTACTCTCCCTGAGAAAATTATGGTACATGTCCTCTTGCAAGGTATTTTTTCCAGGCATGTGAAGGGCAAAAATGTGACTGGGAAAACAAATACAGATTTACCAAGGATAAATGGTACATGTCCTGTCTTGTCACCATCTGTGGTGAAACAATTTGCTCTATGGTGAGAAGAGTGCTGAGGGTATCACTTATTAAGGGTCATGATGAGCATGCAGAGCTGTCTGACTGGCTGGTGGTGGTCAATGGCTCAAAATCAAGCTGTCTGCCACTTGTGAACAGAGCTCCTCAGGATGAGTGCTAGGGCCAGCAGTGCTCAGCATCCTTACCATTGGCCCAGATGACAGCACTGAATGCACCTGCTGCTCCACGTTTGCGTGGGACACAGCAGGAAGAGCTGGCCTGCTCAGGAAGGAGCAGCCACTCTATAGAGAAACAAGATTGGGTTTTAAAGAGATGTGCAAGGATCAGCAAATAGAAATGGGAATTCCTGCTCCTGGGACGTAGTGATCAAAAGCAAAAGCGCAGGCTGAGGTTGGCCTAGAGGGGCCCTGCACTTCCTGGAAGGCAACAAGGTGAGCATGAGCTAGGGGTGTGCCTTAGCAGCAAGGCAGACTAATCCTGGGCCAGATCAGTACAAATTTTATCCTTGGTGTGTCACCAGTTTGAAGTATGTGTAGTCAGACTCATATACCATGTCTGACAGGGCCCTATTTCTTCATTCTCAGATTTCTCCATTTTAGTCACTTGTTCCATTCTGGTGCTTCTGATGTTTATATTCCAATTCTGGACTCTTGCAAGACTATACTGTCTTCCTCTGGATTCCTCACTTCATGCTGCTTACATCTAGTTCTATGGAGAGCTCATTTTTTTCACTGAGATGGTATTTTCCCACATGTACTTCTGACATTTAAATCTTCAGGACAATATTCCCTTTGTGAGAAAATCCTTTAACTTCATAACCTCAGCCTTCACTAATATTTGCTATTCATGTTGGAACTATGCCCTTTCCCCCAAGCTGTAAATTTCCCCAGGTGATTAATGACTGCAGAATGTTCAAGTGTTTGACGGATTATGAAATTGTTTAGTTGACCCCCTTGTAGGGCAGGATTGGAAGGGATATATGGAAGGATATCTGAATGTTGTGTCTCTAGTTTGTGATCCTTCCATGAATTTATTAATCTTATCAGAACTAATGGAAGGCATCATGATGTTGCATAAACATAAACTGCCTTCAGCAGAACTTTCCAACACTAAGTGGGAGACTCTACACAGCAATGATGTGAAGTTTTGATGGATGACCTCAACACAGTAGACAGAAGCGATCTTCTAAAACAGGCCTTATAATTCTGAAGCATGAAACATATTTTTTCACAATATCAAGATGATAGCATCCAAAGAAAGTCCAAAGATGGATATGTCTTTGTAAGCACAGAGGATTACAGTGCAATTTTAGAAATGTCTATGTATTGGTTTGAAAACAAACCAGTGGGAGATCACAAGTCAAGATTGAAATTAAAAATAAGTGAAATAATACAAGGAAAAGCACTGACAAAGTCAGATACAACCTAACACCCTGTTAGGGTGGTAGTAGCAGTCCAACTGAAGTAGTCCAGTTGAAGTGGTGATCCTGTGAAGGTCTAGTCTATAGCTGAAGATCCAGTGTAGCTCTCGTCCTCTGGGAACCCAGTAGACAGGGCTAGCTCAGGCAGTTCCAAGGCCAGGTTATATCCACGTGGGAACACCTGGTTCCTCCCTCCTCGGCAGAGCATCCCACAATGGGATGAGATAAGTCCATGAGTCACACGGTGGGTCCCTGATGGCCCATTGCCTGTCATGCGGGGTGGGTCATTAGCAGCTGGTAACAGCTAACGGATGGCCCATTGCCTGTCATCCAGAGTGGGTGATAGCAGCTAATGGCCCACAGCTGGTGGTAATAGAAAACTACATCAATATTGCAACCTAGGACAGTCTAAAATCTATCTTTAAATAAATTCTAATTTCAAGGATTTTCTATGTATGCTCACAATCTTCAGCAAGAGAATGGGTTTCTGTGTAAGTACAGCTAGAAATCTTTGCAAAGCTTTAAACTGATGCTTTCAGATGGGGAGTATGGACAACCAGCTGTTCTGCATTTGACACTTTCAGAACCACTACAGCAAACTGCAGTTTGGATTTGATGAGATTGGTGTGAGAGGAACTCACCTCTGGAGCCAATCAGAACCTGGGTCACAGGTTCAAACCTCTCAAAAAAGAGGTTTTGCTTCTTTTATTTTGCTTTGGTGTTTTCCCCACCCCCAATTATTCAGTTCAGGGCTGGTTTTTCACTTTTGCCTCATGTACCTATGACTAATATTTCCTGTGGGTATACTTTCTAGGTGAATTTTTAGTCCTTTGTTTCCAGGGTTTTTTTAAGAATTTATGTCTGCTGGGGCTTTGATTCACACCTTCCAGCTCTTTCTGTATCTGAGCTGCCTATGATCCTCAGCTACTGCTATTTTCTGAAAGGTACTTTGGAAGTTGGCACTATTCAGCAATGAGCAAAAAGAGCAGCTATGTCACTGGAACATTTAAGAGTTACTATTTTGTTCAAATGGAAGTACTGGTCTGAGGAGACAACCTTTTGAGTAGGAGAAATATTTTTCAGGCATGTGACATGCTATTTCCAGTGCCTATACATCGCTCATGAAGTGATGTCTGTACATCACTGTGCAAGAAAACATGATGTTTTGTCTGTATCTCGTTTCAGACTGTGTTTCAGATCCACTATCCTTGACACTTTCCTTCTGCATTGTTTTATTCAGCTTGTGCTATAAAACCAGATGCCTAATTATTTTTAGCCTGGATGTAAGAAGTGGTAGAAGATGTTTTGTTTGCTGTCTTTGCCAAAAGCAGTTAGAATGCCTAATCAAAACCAGTTGTCTCAGTCTTTCTCTGGGAACTGCATATGAACCTTCTGACAGGGTAACAAAGTGGTGAGTAACCTGATAGGTGAGCAAAGGTCTACCAGGAGATGTCTATCTTCTCCATATCCCCCTGCTCTTTGTCCCTACTTCACTGATGGGCTGATCTTGAAAAACAGCAGAGTAACAAAGAAGAAAGGAGTACAGCTGCCTCAATCAAATGTTGAGCCTGCAGAGTCACTGGCAGGGGGGTATAAACTCGGAGTGAGAGACATACACAGGTATTCCTGTTTGTGATGTGGTTCCTTCCTTGTCCAAGAATAAAGTGTTTTAAAAATTCACTTTTGACAAGAGTGCCATGAAAGAGAGGCTCTTGGAAGATTATGTGAGTAACCAAGGAAATTTTGTGATGGAGGACATCTTCACTGACTTGTCTGAGATCCTGTTCCCAAGGGAGAGCAAGGCTCCCAACATGCAGGTGGCTCATGAGTAGAAAATATTCAGGATCATTTTTGCAGGAAATCACAAGATCCAGGCCCTGGGTAGACTGGCTGCCAGGCATTTGGTAAGACTCAGCCTGTGCTATAGAGTAAATAAAGCGAGAGGTGCAGGAGCAAGATGGGAAAATAACATTTCTGACAGTGTAAATGTATCCTCTGAAGCACTACAGGAAGAAGGACCCCATCAGGAATGAGAGGGTGGGAGACACCATATGTTGGATAGGAAAAGATGTAGGATTAGGATGTAGGGAAATCCCCTAATGAGAAAGAGATAAAGGAAGATATTCAATGGCAAGAAAAAAGAGACTTTGGGGATAAAGGATAAAGGAAAATTAATGTGGCAGGAAAAAAAACCCGAGAAAAAAGACTAGAATGCAATGAAAAGGATCAGACAAAAGAAAATAAGAAAGATCACAGGAAAAGGAGAGGAAGTGTGCAAGTCAGTAAAGGGTGATAGGCATAAAAGCATTAAAGAATGAATGGAAAATAAATGCTCCTTTCAGAGAGAAAAAGAATAAATTGTTACTGAAGAGAGGCAAGGGAACAACATTCAGAACAGTAAAAAATCTAAGATAAATAATACAGATGTGAATGAAATGAAACATAACGAATAAAAGAGAAAGGGAGGGCAAATACTGAAGAGAATAAAAATATGAGTAATTTTCTGAAAAAAAAGATGATGGATTTTAATTGTATTTATTTGTTTGTCTATATCTGATAGTCTTTCTGTGAGAGGCATATCTTCTGGGATTTTGGTATTAAAATCAGTGGTCATCTATAGAATAATGTGCTACATTTATTACATTTTATGATTATGGAATAGCTTTTACTAGTGCTACATTAATGTAATCTGAGTAACAGAGGAAATCTGTAGGAAAGGACACCCTATAGGAGAAGTGATACCCCTTCCCAAATAATTATTATAATTATTTTTTCAGAGTGGAATTGAATTTAATTTGGCCTCTTTTAATTAAGGGGGCAATAAAAAGCTCGTCTCCTTTTGAGTCGCATTTTTTCTTACAAGCTCACTGTTTACAGTTCATCTGAAATCTGAGGGTCACATGCCCTGCTCTTTTCCACACAGCAAAATCAGCAGCTTACATTTAAGATGTTTTGCTTCTTTTCTGAGCCTCTTGCTAGTGTACTTAGCAGAGAATGATTAAAACCTGTGCTCTGTTAGAACTGTTGCTGTGTTTAAACAAGGAAGTCTGTGTTTGTTTAAGAGAATGGGGAAATGGTTATCTTGACAGATTAGACTGAAAAAACAGGACAGCCACAGTCTAGCACAGATGTCCAAATTTGCCACTTGGCTGGTTTTTTGAGGTCCTCTAAACAAAACTTGCTTGTGTGTTTGTGCTTTTGCTCTGTTTGACACCTGACTGAGGAATGTGATTAAGCACCACTGCCAGAGATTACATGTCTCTCTTGAGCAAGTGTTCACAGGGCTGAAGTTTCCTCATGTCTGTCTGTGTCATAGCCTGCTAAGGAAATACAAGAGAAACATCTCAAAGTGGATTAAAGTCCTTGAAAAAAGCTTTGATTGTAATGAAAGCACTGTTTTGGACAGAAATCCAGTGAACACTTTTTTTTGACCTGAGTCTTCTAGCATCTCCATTCACTTAGTGACAGAGCACATAGAAGTGAGAAACATATAATTTGTCTGTGAAATACTGAAGCCATTTGCAAGACACATTACAGCCTGCCAGACATAAAGCACATCTTAGTGGAGAGAAATGCTACATCCTTAATCAGTGTGAGATGATAATTTTCTAATATATTTAAGATACATGCTTCACTTGATAAATCCATACAACTGTCTACTCAAACACTTTATCAACTCCCATTAACATTATTGTCTTGAATTAGTTGTCTTCGCATTACTTCCATGACAGAAAAATCACTTTCAAAGCCACTGCCATTTCTTTAACACATGTTTACCTGTAAATTATGTTTGGCTTGGTTCAATTAATGTTAGGCTGAAAAACAATAACAAGTACTTTATAAATAAAGGCCATTTGCCTGCAAGAAAAGGTCTTTGTGCTGTTCAGGCTCATGTGTGTTAGGGTTTGTATTTTCACAGTGCCATGTGAGAAATGTTTTCTTTGGAGTCTGTCTGTCCCATACATCCTGGCCATGTACACAGATTTGGTGTACACTGTAGGGCCCCAGAAATATGTCAGAACTTTGGGCCAGATCCCAAAAAACTCCAGCAGTGCATGGTACCTGACAGTGGGGTTGTATAAATATCTTTAAAGTGATTGCCATTGATTCCAACCTTCAGAAGCTCTCTGAAGAATCTCATTTTTATATGTCTGTGTGATTATGGCAGTTTTTCAGAACTATTAATGGTGAATATACAGTTAGAATGAGAAAGCTGTTTTTTTGAGAAATTACTGGAGATATGTTGATAAGTTGTTCAGACTCCTATTAACATGGTAGTGTTGGACAGATATTTTATATAGCACCTGTGACAGAGGTAAGAATGCAAATCTTCTGTCTTTTTTCATACTATCCTATATCTAGAATTTAAATAGTGTTTTATCAAGATCAGGGATATGTACCTAACATAAATATGAAGCACCTGATAAACATATAGTACATGATGAATGTGAAATGCATGATAAATATGAAAATTAAACTACTTTGGGACTCAAGTTTCCACACAGCTAAAAGGACCCTGTAAGCAATGGAATTTTGTTACCTGTAGAGTTGTTCTAGGGCTTTGATGAGAGAGTTTGATACCTGCTTGGATAATAGGTTAACTTCTGCATCTGCTGAAGTATCATGACACTATTTAAAGAAGTAATGAAATTAAAACCACAGTCTAGTTCCACCTTGAAACTTAGCAGGTGTTTTAACTTTTTGCTGGGGAGCTGTGGGAACTTTCAGGCTAACATTAGAAGAAATGTGAGAAGGCCAAGGACCTTATGGGAGAAACTGTTTATGCCAGAAGACTTTTATTTATCTGCTGATAGGCTTTTATGTGCTTCTTTTATGACCAGTTCCTGATTTTTGTTTTCTTTCCAAACCTTGGGCTTGAAAGTTATGACGGTTCTGAAGTTATGCGCAAAACATGCTGTGAGAGCAGAGATGCCCCATAAACTGCTTGTGGTTGAAATTGTTGGCTTGAAATGTCCAACTTGCCACAAAGTGCTTAAAAAAATCTCTGAGTTTTTATATTGTGCCTGTGCAAGTGTGAAAAAAGAAAAAAAGAAGGATTCCTTGCCAAAGCAAGACTGGAAACTGGACCAATTGCTTTTCTTTTTTGTGCCATGGTGCAGAAATAATTCCACCACCTTTTCATGGCGAAGAAAATGGGAATCCAGGTTGAAGCAGCTTGTTAGCTGAAGTTTGGAGGTGAGTTCATATTCAAATTCACAGAATAATGCCACAACAAATAATAAAACACGCTCTATGTAATTACTTGGAACAAGCATTGCCTGGAATAAAGATTTTCCAAATGTTATTGAGTGATAATACAAAAAGCAGCTTTTTAATGAGATCTTTCAGGTGCACAAATCTGGCTCTGTGCATGGGTGATAAAGGATTTCTACAGTTTTGCAAGGTTAATTAATTACTATATCTAGCAGGCACATCCAATAAGAGATCAGTTGCCCCAGTATCCCCCACCCTTGGGTCAGGCCCTTGGAGTTGGTCCAGGGGCTTTCTTGCCCCATTTCTTGTTAAGTCTCTTAAGTTCCAGTGAAAAACAAGATACCCTTGTCAGAAATTCTCTTAAGAAAAAGACTAAGCAGAATTTCAAGAATGTGTTAGTAAGGGTTAACTTGTTGTGAGAAAGGGCAGGAAAAGTCCTAGAAACCATACAACTATATATTAAAAATCTACAAGGCTGCAAATATACAAAAAATATATCTAAAAAATCTTTAGGCATCATAAGAAGTGGTGTAACTGTCAACAAAACAAGAACAAATAATTTTAAAATATCCAAATCTCCTTCTCTGATAGGACATTAGGAGAATAACGTGAGATGTTAGCTGTCTTGACTGTAGTTAAGACACAAACCATGTGAATACACACTTTGACTATGTATTACATAACACTCCCAAACACGAGTGGCAGAATTGTGGTGCTATTAAGCTCTTGTGAAGTAGGAACAAATGTGACTGGTAGACTGTGATTGGAAAATAATTATCAACACTTCTTGGTCAAGCTAGTGTGCGGACTGAGGAGAGACTTCCATTCACCTGCTCTGAGACCACTCTTCAGTATATTAATCAATAACTTACATATTGAAATAGAGTATATAGTCTTAAAAAATATATATAGTTCCTCCCAAACTTGAATGGGTTGGACGTGCCTGATAGGACTGGTCTGCTGAATAATTTTCACACACTGGAAATGTACAGTGCAAGAGATATGTAAAACATGAGGCATAGGTGAGGAAAATAAACTCGTACAAGTAGTGGTTAGGTAGTGACTCTGTAGGGGTTCACCATAGATCAAAGTGAACAGTGTCAACAATGTCATGCTGTTGTGAGCCCATCAACACATCACGCCAGGATACGAAACAGCATGGAACACATTAACAATCCCTCTCTACTGAGCAGTGGGGAGAAGTCAGCTCCATGCCTTGAGTCTTTTGGCCATTTACACTTCAAGCTGTGGTCTGAGTAGAGTGAGTCTGAAGGAGAATGGGAATTGTTAGAAATTGAGGATCTCAGTTTTGAGAAAATCTGGTCAGAGGTGGAAGACTTAAAACAAAAGAAAAAAAAAATCAAAATAGAGAAGCAATTTTTCATCATGGCTATTGTAGATGGGCTGAGAAGTTAAGGAATGAGGGTCCAGCAGGGGAGGTTTGCATTACTCTTTAGAAAGGCCGAATGTTAAGGACTATCTTAGAAGGTCTTACAAAAATTCTTATAAGCCAAAATACTGGTCATGTAGGCCATCACAGATAGCTGATTTTTGAAGTATTTTTAAAGTGTAAGGTGTAAGCTCTGAAGGCTATTTCATGGTGAGATCCTGCTGGCATATATGTCTATTTTATATATATATATATATATTTTTTTTTTTTTTTTTTTTTTAATTTGTATGTATGTCTATGTATTAAAAAGGCTGTGGTGATATCTATAGATTCCTAAGGGAGCTTTTTAGTTTTGCATGACTTAAGCATGTGCAAACACCATGGTTGCTTTAGAAAACTAGATGGTGGTGGTGGTGATGATGATGATGATGATGATGATGATGATGATGATGATGATGCTCTCTTACAAGGAAGAGCATTCATGAGAACCTTGGACATGAACTTGCTACTTCCACTGTATCTTTTTGTTATGTCTTTGGGTTTCTGGAATTGCATGGGATGGATAGGGTTGCTTCCATTTAGGTTGCTGTGCACCTATTGGAAAAACGTTTTTTTGGTTGGTGTTCTTTTCCAGTCTGTCTGTTAGAATTTTTTTTTTAATTACAGTTATTTGTCACAAAGATTTATGCATGCTGGGCTCCATGGCTTTTTGTTTGCAGTGCATAGTCACAGATTGCTGGGTTTTTCAGCTCCTATAAAGTTGGATGATCTCTTAGGAAAAATATTTTACTGTTGAATTGCCCAATGATATCTTGCGGGACCAATTAATTAAGCTTTGCTAACTTTCTGTAGCATTTAGTGCTCCTTGATTTACCATAGATACAATCCTTTTGTCACCCTGCTCTGGGCACAAACAGCTCTCCACAAAGTCAGGCCAGCTAGGAATTTTTTAACTGTTTGGATTTTCTCGTCTCTTTTTTCAATCTGATAACTGAATATAAGTTGCAGGGAAGGCACAAGGCTGTGAACAGAATATGCTAGATGAGCTGGGAAAATTTGTAGAATATAATTTGATTTGCTCAGATGTTGCTGTGGTGACTACTGACCTTCCTTGTGTTTCCTGCAAGTTTTCTGAGTAAAATTAACACAGAAGGAGTAGATTTTACTCCCCAGAAAGTTTCAGGAGCATCAGAATAAGCCTCCTGCTATTCTTATTAGCTATTACTGCTAAATTAAGGAGACCTGGGGAACACACTGGGTACTAGGCTTACCCATCCATACTGACACAATGCCAGGGCTCCTTCATCCCAGTTTTGGCCCACACCATCTGCTGGGCAAGAGATGGACCCATACCAAAGTTGTAGGTTTGGATTTGGTTGCCTTTTTTTGAATGATAGGATAATTTAGAGGAAAGAATGTGTGCTGTTCTGTGTAGGTTGGCTAGAGAATGGCCTTGGGCACGTTGAATTCACTACCATGTCTTAGGCCATCTGTCCTGGAAAGACAGGAAGGAATTTAGAAGCAAAGAAGTATATACCTCATGGTGAAGGTCAGTACAAGGTCACAGTGAAAATTATTGTTCTCTGTTTACACAGTGACTACTTTGCCAGTTTGCACAAAATCCTCCATCTCCCAATGCAACCAGTGCTCTTGCCGTTGAGAGCACTAGTATTCACTAGTAATAATGACAGGGAAAAGCTGTGGAGCTCCTCATTCAGTCCCCTTTTGACAAAATTAGGGGTTTTTTTAGCTTTTGACACCTTTGAACAGCACTAAAGACAAAGGCTTGGAAATTATGGCTGATCTTAGTAATAACTAGTACACCAAAAGATAGGAATAATAGCCTAGCCAAAGTTCTATGGTCCAGACATCCTTCTAAATTGTAAGCATGTTGCGAGTGGTTACCATTATGCAGCCACTGTCCTTCAGCAAAAATAATTGTCAGCACTGTGCTGTTGGTAAGAATTTTTTTTCTTGATTAGAACATTATTAGAAACTTTGACATCTTATAGAGAGAATAATACATTCCCCTGGAGATCTGGGATTTGACCTTGAAAGGATACACTGTGACTGAGTAGAAATCTGTCTGCACATCTCTCTAGGTAAATGCAGAGGATAAACAAACAAACAAACAAATAGGATATTTCCCTACAAAAATATCAATATAGTTGTTAATTTACCGGCTCCAAGAAATGTATGATATGTCAGCTGACAAAAATTTAATTTATGGCAATAACCATGGTATTTAAATTGTTAGTAAATCTTCAAGGAATTAAGTCAGAAAAATGCAAATGAACTACTGAGGTAACAACAGTCACTTATGCCTAGCATATTGCTCCTAGACTGATAACAATAAATACAATATCATGGCATTTATTTAACTTAGTAGCCTCCAAAAGGTGCATGATAAAAAATGAGAAATCGGTGACCACCACAAAGCCTTTAGCTTTTTCTGGCAGCCCCTTGCAGATCAACTCTTACAGTAGCCTTGCTCCTCTTGCTCCTCTCTTGACCATAACCCTAAAGCTTGTTTTCTGGAAAAGAAAGTAGATTTCAATTTTCTAACTGAGTTAGGGAGCACTCGTAGGTAGTCAGAGCACAGGTTTAGGGGTGCAGGCTGCTGTTGCTGGGTACGTCAGTACAGGATGCTGGGCCCCAGAAATGCTGTTACAGACTTGTTGGGACACCCAGACTTGGAGCATTGATGGTTGTGAGCAACTGCAGCACCTGGTCCTCCAGCCCCAGTCCAGTGACTACCTTAACCCTGTGGCCCTGAGCCAGGGCAGCTCCAGGGCGAGCTATGGGGCTGACCTGCTGGGCTATCCCAAGGGATTGGGGTGCTCTGGGTGAAAGAGCTGTGGGAAGAGGCTGCAGTCACTGGGGTAGGTGGGCAGGATCTTCACAGGGATCCCATGCATAGTGTACTAGCAGCTCCCAGGGTGAGGAAGGGTGGAAGTTTGTGGTGGCTGGCAACAGAAGGAAACCTTTCCCATCAGCAGACGTGTGTTTGCAAAACACAAGCAGTGTCCTGGTATCAAAGAGCTCTTCTGAGGGACAAGGCAGCAGGGGTGGCTGAGCCAAAGCCAGCAGCACGGAGCTGCCACACCAGCTCCCACTTCTCCACCCACGGGTGCACAAATAGTGGTGACCATGGACAGCAGATGACAAAAAGGTCACGGAGAAGAGAGAGGCAGAGCTCGGTGGTGCTGCAAGGACTGCACATGCATCCCACTCAGAAGGCTGCCACAGTCAACTCTACGTAATATGTGAAGTGCAAACCTTTTTGCTTGTTCCCAAATCTACTCAAGTTTATCAGGATCCAAAGTCCAGTTCAAAATCCATGCTATGTGTTTATCTCTGAGCTGGTAGCTTTAACAAAATAATCAGGGAGAAAGGGAAGGAGATGTCTACTGAATGAGAAGAGGGAAAGCAAGAGTGGCAATGTAGAAGGACTCAGTAAAATAGTAGGAGAATAAAATTTTTCTCTGCATAATGTAATTAATTAATTAATTCCATTAATTCTAAATTCTTGAATAAATGCAATTCACATTGCTCATGTCTGTTAGAGTTCTGCTTCACATTGTTTCAGCACACAGGCTGCTTCATATTCCAGTAAAGAAAACCCAAACCATATGAAAATACTTAAATGACTGTACATTTTGGTATGTTATTGCCTTTTTTTGATTGACGATGTGAGATTGCACACCTCATTGCAAAGTAATGCTTTTAACTTAAATCAAATCAATTCTAAGTGAACATGTTTTATGCATTTATGCTTGTAGTTTGAAAAAAAATGTTTCTTAAGAAACAGTACTGGCTTTTAATTATCCAGTGAACAAGTCACTGGAGATGCTTGCATGTCTCAACCAGTGAACATTTACCTGTATTGTCATGCAACTGCTACAAGTTTAGGGCTCACAGAGCTGCTGTAGTCTTAATGAAGCAGTTAATGATGTGTGAATTATAGATCCTGACAGCCTCTTTTTAATAAAATCAACAGGACTGCATCCACAGTCTACCATAGCTGCTAAATAATGACAATACTGTCTGCTTAACCTAATGCAGTAACTTTAAGTAAAGTACCATTCTTGAATGCTTGTACTGAAAAATTCTCGTCAACTGTAAAGAGGAATGTGAGCAATGAAGAACAAGCTGATACACATGACACTTCATTTCTTTCAGTTTGGGAAAGAAATGCACTAGCCACAGGGAATTCGCAAATGAAGGTTCATGTAAAACAATGTGTTTTTCATTGTTATTGTAACAGCATTTCTATGAGATCCTTCACTAAAGAAGAACATAATGGATAATGGACTTTAACAGTCAAAAGTTTTCTGGCTTTTGTGTTTGGTTTTTTTTTGGGGGGGGGTTGTTTGTTTGTTGGTGTTTTGTTTTGGTCTTTTTGTTTTGGGGGGTTTTGTGAAAGCATGTGAATTTTATTTTTCCAACAGCTTTAAATGAAAAATTGTCTTCACATTGTAGCTAGCTGGAATGTGATAGTTCCACATTTACTTATATGAAAACAGGTACTACATATATATATGTGTGTCAAGGGATTTTTTCCATACAGTCAGCTAATAGAAGAAGGATGATTGTTGTAAGAATGAACGGGTTTCTTTTTTTCTTTTCTTTTTTTTTTTTTGGTGTTGCTTACAGCTTACAGCTAGCTAACAATTCAGAGAAAATTTTATGTGCTCCTTGCTTATATATTTCCTAAATAATCTTTATTGGCTGGTAGATTGAAACTAAGCACTAAGGACTATGGAGAAAGCCAAGGCTATTTAATGTATGTACTTGCTCTTGTTTATTGTTCTTTTTCACAAAGATTTCAGGCAGCTGTCTTTCTCTCACTTATTTAGCAGATACTGAAGCGAAGAAAAGGGAGAAGATCCAAGTCACATTCACTAGCTCATGTAATCACTTCATTTGCTATCTTAGTTCAGGCGATATCAGAGCAACAAAATACCAAAGCTAGAAAGAAACTGACATGTAAAAAAACCCCTCCAAGACAACCCAGCTACAAAAGAAGGAATTACCAGTTATGAACTGGTGTATATATTCAGGATACAATAAACCTGGTCTACTGGACTGAATTTACCAAAGTGAAATTTTTGTTGCCAGTAAAGAAACTACAGTCTGTAAAGCTTGTTGCAATTACTGTGTGAAAACAAAGCAGGATGACTTGCTTAAGGAAGCACAGCCAGGTATTCCCCAGAAGTTCCAAGTCTGTTTTCCTGCATTGCTGCAGTTTGTACAACAAATATTGGCCATAGCTGTACTCTTGAGCAAAAATCTTGGATTTTTTTTTACATTTTTTACAAATGCTCCCTGCCTTTGTACCTTTCCACTCCTCTTTGCCTTCTTTCTTTGTCTCCTGCCTTAATCTTGTGAGTAAACAGATGTGTACACATATTCATTCAAGCAGGTGTTTATATCTCCTTTCTTAGGTGTATTCCTTAGTTTCCAGCACTCCATGCCCCACCTCTCTTACATCATCTTTGTTCCACCCCTCTCAGTTAGCACTTTGTTTAGCCACCCCAAATAATGCCCTGCATCCTCGGGTCCACTCAACAACTATGGGGAAAAACATGATTGCACATCCCTTATGAACTGAGAGACCACCCCTGCCAGTGGATCCATTTTTCCTCCCTGATCCACTCTGAATGAATGGGGTCAAATTTGCTGCATGGAGCAGATGTTAGAGGGAAGATGGTGAAAAGAAAGGCAGACCAGATGTTAAGACCATTAATATTCCGACAGGTGAAGGCTTTTAGATGACAGCAGGCCTTTCAATCATTTCTCTCTTTCAAAGCAAACCCAATTTTGTGTGCAAGAAAACCAATGTGGAGAGGGTAGATGTACTTCTATGTCACTGTTGAGCTGCTAGCAGAGAAAAAGACACGGATTCTCAGCGTGGCATGAAAAGAGCACTTTATTATTTTATTCTAACTTATACAGATTTTTCAGAGGTTACCCAGATTGGTTGGTCAGAAACCTCCCCCTAGGCCTGACTGGCCAGGCCTGAACTGTCCAAATCTCGAGACACTGTTTTTAATAACATCCAAACTTTATCTTTGTTTATAAAACACAGGAGAAAATTCTCATGGGAAAGACCTGTGCTAGCCACACTTCTTGGGGGAAAAAGTATATATGCAGTGCTTGGGATAAAGTAGAGATGGTTAAGTGATAAAGTGCTCATGCACTTTTGAAGTTGGATACATGTAAGGTTTAGCATCCTAGTACCACTCATTATTTTTGCTATTACGACAGTAACAAAAACCCACTAGTTAAGACTCTTTTACAAGCCAAAATCTCAGCCTAGTAGCTACTGTACAGCTTCTTCCACTTGTCTCATCATTAGCACCACTGGCAGCAAATCCTTGAAAAGCAGTGGCAGTAAAACTGCCATCGAGAGAGGCTGGGAATGTGCCTGCTCAGGAGCATGCACAACAAGAGCTGAAACAGAGTAAATCTCCCTCCAGTGCAACATGCCATCCACTTCAGGCATCCTGAGTGGTGCCATATGCTGTCAATATTCCTATTCACATCAGTCACTTCCTTGCAGAATAAAGCACCACAGCTCCTGCGAAGTATGGGAAGGGCACATGTCTTGAATTGATAGTCTCCAGCACTGGAAAATCAATAACAAATGTGAAAAAACTTAATCTGTGGACAAGATTGAAGCCAGCTTTATCTTTTTGGTGAGAAAGCAAAAAGTGCACTAACATTTTACTTATTTAAGATTTTTGCATTTAATATTAAGATAAATATCACAAGGATTATTGATTTCTTTTATTTTAGACCACCTACCTAAAAGAGAATAAGAGATCCAATCATGCAATGATCCTCTGCTTCATTACCACACGAAAGAGGTTTAGAAAAGCTTAGGATAAGCAATTGGATTTGTGAGCATGTTTCTGAGTCAAACCTTAGAGATTTCTGAGGTTTGCTTACAGTCCCTTGCCTTTTTTAGTAATCAGACCTTAGAGGACCTTGGAGAAAGACAGGTCATTAAATGATTCAGTTCTAATCTATAATGGCTTCTATTGATATCAGCAAAACCTCTTCTTTCCATAAACCATATCTGTAAGTAGTGTTCTTTAACTACAAAACTACTGGCCTATCCTGATTTTTCAGTGAGATTTTTTTCACACTGGTACTTTTGTTTCTCAGTAGCTTATGTATTCTCCTGGTGCAACATTCAAGAGCAAATCATTGTGAAAATGTGTCTTGCACTGCAGATTGCCTTAGCTGCTTCCAGCCTGGTGGCACAACATATCTGATTACAAAGATGGCAGTGTTTTATGGTCACAACAGACAGAGTTAAAAGGTGAAAATCGGTAACACTCAACAAGCGCTTGAAATGCGTAGGTGCTTTCATTGCTGTTAGCGTTTTTCAGGGCTCTGAGAGGACCAAGCAAGTTTCATATGGCTCAGGGACTTTTAAAGTATCATCTCAGTGGACTGCACTGATGTTTCTGTTAAAGCACAGACCTCATTGAGGCTCGTGCTGTGGGGAGTGTAAGCTGGCCTGATGCCACCAAAATGAATGCAAATCTGATGCTTTCTGCATTGAGAAGCTTGCCCTCAGATAAAGCAAACTCAATTAATGTCCTGTAATGACAAGGTCATGCACCACATAGAACCACTTTTAAATTTGCTTTAAGTAAACTCAGATGAAGAGAAGCATGTATCAAAATATTAAAAAAAAAAAAAGCCATTGAAGGGTTTGGATGAGTCATTCAGCCTCACCTGAGAATACATGTAGATAAAAGAGTGTAGCTTTGATGGAGGCACTAGTGAATTGGTTATGTTTTCATAATGACTTCTTTACATTATTGAATACAATAGGAACTTTAAGGCCAACTGCAATAACAGTTTCTCATGAAAAATTAACAAAGAATTTATGGAAATGTAGCAAAAGTCCCAAAGCAATTAGCTTAGATTCCTTTAGAGTCTGAGAAAAGCCTGGATAATTGCAGACAAAAACTGCATAAAGTGGCTATTTTCATTATCACAGGATACAGAAAGTCCATTTTCATCACAATGGGACATAATGATGTTAAAGCTAACATGGAGATGTGTTTAAAGAGGTTGAAGCACAGTTTACAGAATGGTTAGATTTACATGGCATTTGGATCTATATTAAAGATCCTTCGCTAAGCACTGTGGTGTTTTTACCTGGGGTGTTCAAAGCCTCCAGCAAGGTAGGAAAGTAAAATAGATTGCAGTCTCAGGAAGCTAATTGTACATGAGGAGCAGAATGCACAGGAATTAGTTTAATTTAACTTGAATGGAGAAAAGCAAAACTGGGATACAAAATGGTACATAAATAGAGATATGAAAGTACTCATTATATATATGTTTACAAGCTAGTGCTGAATAGTTTGGGAACAGAACATTTGTGCAGGTTAAGCTCATGTGAAAATCACTCTTAAAATTATAAGAACATTGCTGAGAGCACCTGTAACACCTCCTCAGCCCTATTTTCTGTTTTGCCTCTGAGATCCATTGATGCATTTTATTTTATTTCACTACTCTGCACATGGTGTGGTCTCGTAGATCTAATTACTCCTCACATGAACTGGAAAGTCATATTCTGGTTGGATGCCCATGCTCAAATGATTTATATTACATAACACAAGCAGCCCCTTGTAATCACAGATGTCCTTTGCAATGTCACGCACTTTGATCTACAGTGTATTTCTGCAAAAGACTTCCATAAATGGCTGTGGGTAAAAGTTTTCTATTACAGCATGGAATAATTTCTACACCATTACAGTACAGCCCTGTGGTCACTGTGCAGGTGAAGTTTGCATTGGTCTCCAAGGGGATTTTGACTACACATTCAGGCCTTATATACTCTCACAGCTGAGTAGCACAGATAGCATGCAGTCTAGCTGTTAGGCTTGATTATAATCTTGTTCATATCAGTGTAAATCAAAGCAGCCTTGCCAATATTTTGCATCAGTGAAAGCCTGAAGTACAGATGGGCTAGCTTTTTTTTTTCCCACAAGTTTGCCAGTATACCTCTTTCTGAACCTTGATATATATTGGTATAATTATAATTTAGATCCATTTTGCAATAGATTAAACATGATTAATGTATGCTAATGCACAATCTTTTTTTTTTCCATGAATTTTTTGATAATCTTTGTCTTATATGCAAGCGAGAAGGATAAACGGTTTCAGTGTTTTAATCGGCAGGGAGTTAACATCATAAATCAGGACCCATGTATGGCTGCTTATCACCTGCATGAGCACGAATGAATTCATCTGCATATCCATCCCACCAATTTTATCTGCTTTTTTGTTGTCACTGTTTTAATAGTAAATATGCTTCTAAGAAGTTATCTATTTTATCCTATTATACAGGTGCATTAATTGCTATATAAGCCTGATAAGTAGTACTAAGAGGCAATGCTTAATGCTTCTTTTTCCCCAATGACTGCTTCACAAAAGGAAAAGAAAAAATAAAAGAAAGAAAAAGATAAAAACCCTGGCACATTAAAAGACAAAACAAAACAAAACAAAACAAAACAAAACAAAACAAACCCCCACAACAATACACAAAAGTATTCCTATAAGCCTGCAATGACCAAAACTCAATTTGGATTCACTGAACCAAAAGCTTACTTGAAACTGTGCTGAACATGAAACTGACATTAAACACCCTTGGATCTAAAACTTCTGAATGGTTTCGATACCAGTAGGTCAAATGAAGTCATTGCTCAAGGGCTAGTTTAAAACTACTTGTAACATGTTTTGATTTACAGATTATCAATTCAGCTGAGCAGCAGAAGAACATATTCAGGGAATTGCATAAACAAATACATTCAACTGTACTGCGGATTAACCTAAAGTGACACATTTATTTAAAAATCTGCCTACTACTTGTCCTCATTGATTAAATGCCCTTAAGAAAGTAAGTCTGATGAAATAGAAGCCATTAAGATTCAGCACACCTCCTCCACTCCTTTTGATGGTTGACACATTCCCTGGAGTGGGAGATTGGACGGCTGATAAGCTAACACTGAATTATAAGCACTTTGTGCAATGTCACCGGCAAATGAAAGATCTACTGTTTTGCTTGCAAAGCAACAGTGCAACAGCACAAAAATATATATGGTGCAAAATTATTTCATGGGCTGTGCTAGGAATATAAATTAATGTATGTATATGCATTTATATATGTCATATGTGCATTTTTATGGCTTAGACCAGCTCACAGTGCAATACAGCTTGCTTGGAGGCACAGTAACATTGATCAGGAAAACAGAAGTGTCTGTTTCAGTGTTGTCAGAAAGCCAAACAGACATGGTGTAATATCTCCATTGTGTGTGCCATGGGAAGATTTTTCTGAAGCCACATCAGGGAACAAAGAAATGGCAATGGAGAAGTATCCTTCTCCCTAAGTCTCACTGGGGTCAGGAGGAGATTGTGCTTGAGTTTTAGGAGGACTAGATGAAAACAGTCTAGAGATTACTTGGAAAATTAGTTTTGGCATTTGGTACAGGTCTGCATAACCATCTTAGGCTGTCGGGAGCTATTCATGCTAATTACAAAACCCTCCATAAAGATGATATCTCTGGGTTATTCCAAATGGTCAAATAGCAGGAACTAAAGCTACAGTCTCACAACAATGCGTTCAAAAGCAGTGACGGCATAGAAAGCTGTCTTCCCCTTTCTTCAGTCACTCCTTTTGCTGCCAGCCCAAGACACCACAAGGATGTGAGATGACCCTGGGAGGAGAAGCCAATCCTGCAGGGGGAAAATTAAAGTTACAAAAAAAATCATGTGGGCCCTACCACCAAACAAGGAACTACAGTCTCCAGTTTGTTCCAGAGCTTGGCATGAGCTCTCTCGTCTCTGCCACAAAAAATGAAAAACAAAACTAAACCACTTGACTGATCTCTAAATTGTCTTAGCTTGTTGTAGTTCCAAGCATTGCATAGGTTTATTTGTAGGTAGCTAATTGTGAGGTCCAATACCTGCTGTCAGCCCCTGTGTTAATACCTTATTGATATCTCGATATTGTTTATTCAGTTTGTTGCTTGACACATCTGTGGTGTTGGGCCAGTTTTGACAGCTCCAGATCAGCTCACCTACTCATCTGGGTTATTTTGGGCTCCATATCAGTCAACTGTATTGAACAGTAGATATAATTTTGGAGTCATGCTGTGGGCCTTTCACAATTATTAAGAACAGTTGCCGAGAAAAAAGTTCTTAATAAGTGTGAAGATCCTGCAGCATGACAAGCTCTGTGCCTAAAATCATCAGTCTAAATTGACAGGAAAAGGAACAGCTAGAGGTGAAGGCATTTGGACAAACAGAATAATCAAGTACTACATTATTGTTAATTCCATGAGCATACTGGTGGGTTGGTACTGCTGTTTATAAAAAACAGCTTTCACTGAATGGGAGAACTAATGAAACCCATTTTTCTACAGAGCAGCATGGTTTATCCTGCACAGCGCCATCCTTGTGGTCAGTGCTGCCTCTCTACACCTCTGCTGACCCACTGCAGTCAGGACAAGCCTGCTCTGGAGCTGCTCATGCACTGCTGGCCAGCTGCTGTCTGGCAGTGTTTGTTATGGCCAAGTGTGGCCACTCTGCCCCTTTGCAGGGACACTGGGAGTATTTCTGTCCTGTACCCAGCTGCCAGTTTTCACACAAGTTCTAGGAACTTTATTATCCTAGATTTCTGCTCTGCTTTTAAATTCAAGGGAATTGGCAGAATTACAGGATGTCTTTTCCTCCTTTATTACTCTACCTGCAAATTTCTCTTCTCAGTTTGCTCCTGGCAGTTTAATGTCTCAGAAATATATGAAGAAACCCTCAACACCTCTCCCCCGCCCCCCCCCCCAATACCCTATGCTAAATACAGCTATTTGGCATAGCTGTAAACCAGGACTCTAAATCACAACATTTTGCTGTTCATGACGGGGAGGACAGGTAAAGAATGGACTGGCACTGAAGTTTGAGGACGTGAGGAGTGTTTAAGGTAGAGGGACTGATAAAAAGCACAGATAGAGGCAAATGTGAAATCAATTGGGTGGCCAGGTGTGTGCCACAGGATGACTTTTTTGAGGTTATCACCTTCACCTTGAAAGAGACAGAGAAAGTTGTTAGGGTATGTCCTGACAGCCAGCATTTGAGCATCTCCTGGAGTGTCTCTGTGCAATGGGGCGCGGATGGAGGGACTCAGCTGCCCATGCAAGGACGTCAGTGACATGGTTTTCCAGCTGCCACCCCAGAAAGCCACAGGATTCCCAAACTCTGACATCACCTATGCACAAAGCTGGTGGGTATCCCAGACACATGAAGATCTGGGAGTGGCTATGTCTTAACAGCAACTATATGTAGGCAGTGGAACTCATGCCCAGATTTGTAAGTAGTTGCATCAGTGTGGAAGGAGAAAGTGGGATTGGGGATGCTGGGTAAGCGTTCAGTTGTGGAGTTTCATTTGTGAGACCACAGCTGGAGAGCAGTGTCCTCTTTTGGTTCCTCAGTGTATGACAGATGTGGGACCACCAGGGTGGCCAGTGGGCTGCAGTGGGCTGTGAGAGCTGGAGGGAACTGAGTTAAAACTAACTGTTCTTGTCCATGAGCAGCCTGATCTGACAGGATTGCATCTGAGCTTCCTGCATCCCTTCCCTGCCATGCAAACACACGAACCCCTGTCCAAGGGCCATGGAACCTTCAGCCTGGGCCTGCTCCCTTTCATGTGAGCCAGCAGAAGAGCAAGCAGAAGGTTCTGGGATATGAGCAGAGATGCTCAGAGACACTGCTGAGCCCTCCTTATGGCAGCCACATGGCCTCTGGGCTCCCAGCTCATGCTGCCACTTGGCCTCTGCTGTGGGAAATACTTGGCTATCCTGAGATGACAAATCTGTGGTGACTTGGGACACAGAGCTTGACCATCTGAAGAGCAGTCTTTTCCTCACATTTTGATACTATAATATCTTGGTTTCAAATGTAATAGCATGGAAAAGCTTTTAAGAAGCATCACTCTAATTCCTTAGCAATTGCTAAACATTCACGGGGGAGAGTTCTGGTACTTGGACCATTTTTTATTTAACAGCTGTCATGTTAGTGAACCTTATAATCATTCTTGTTCAGCTGCTATTGCTGTTTTGAAAAGTCCAGATTTACCCTGTCTATCTCTTAAAGTTTCTGAAAGGTACTGGGATACAATGACAACTCTATAATTACTTCTTTGCCATAAAAAACATCATGCACAGCATAAAAAAAAGCAGCAAATAACAGACTGCACAACTCCAGCATGGTAAGGTTCATGTTCTTGATTGCAGCCAGAAAACCAAAGCCATGCATGTTAAAAAATAAAAAAATCAACCTCACCAAAAGAAGAAAGAAACCATTATTGTCTAATGGTCTAACCCCAGACAGCCACTGAGCCCCAGGCAGCTGCTTGCTCACTCTCCCACCAGCAGGACTCGGGAGAGAACTGGAAGCTGGAAAACTCGTTGTTTGAGATAAAGACAGTTTAATAGGGAAAACAAAATCCATGTGCACAAAAAAAGAAAAACAAGGAATGAATTCAGTGCTTCCCATGGCAGGCGGGTGCTCAGCCATCTCCAGGAGAGCAGGGTCCCATCAGATGTGACAGTGACTTGGGAACACAAACACCATCACTCCAAACATTCCCCTTTTTCTCCTTCTTCTCCCCAGATTTATGTCCTGAGCACGATATTGTATGGTCTGGAATATCCCTTTGGTCAGTTGGGGCCACCTGTCCCACCTGTGTCTCCTCCCAACCTCCTGCGCAATCCCAGCTTCCTCACCAGCATGGAAGTACAAACAGCAGAAAAGGTCTTGGCTCTGTGTAAGACCTGCTAAGCAATAACAAAAATATTTCTATATTATCAACTCTGTGTTCAGCACAAATCTAAAATATAGCTCCATACTGGCCACTCTGAAGAAATTTAATTTATCCCAGCCAAAACTGACACATGACAAAAGCTGAAATATTCCAAAAATCACTGAACGTGTATTGTGATAATGGCTGCAAGTTCCCCACACCCCTTTCTTAACGACTGTACTTGTCACCTATTGTCCTGCCTTCCCTACTCCATGTGGTCCTAGCCACGCCCCCAGTTTTCCCTATTGGTTCCTGTACCCTAACCCCACGTGGCCCTGGCCACTCCCTCGGGTTTCCCCTATTGGTTCCTGTACTCCTAACTCCGCCCCTGTACCTCCCCTGTACCCAGAGGTCACTGGGCCTGTGTGCTGTCCCTGCCCCTCTCTGTTTCCCTATAAAACCCCTTACCCTCCGCCATCTTGCTGTCTATGCTCCACGTGTGTTTATGCTCCACATGTGCTGAGCATGTGAGGCCTTCGCCCTCGAGGCATCTCTGCCTCGGGGAGGTCGTTGGCCTCTGCTGCACCATGCGAATAAACATCTTCCATGGACACAACGCATAGACCCTCCTCGCCTCCTTTATCACTGCCGGTTGTGGAAGCAGACGAACCAGAGCTAGCCTTATGGCTCCCCGGCCGGTGAGAGCGCAGTGTCCAGCCCTGGGACAGAGGGTTTGGAGCACTGAGGCGCTGAACCGGGCTGGGTAGAGAAGCTCTAGGGTAAAGTCTGCTGCAACATCCTCAAAACCGCAACAAACGTGTATCTCAAAAGTTTATTGACATGCACATTACCGTGCTCATGATGTTGATTCAAGAAGTCTTTTGGCACAGTAACAAGTTTTAATCTGTTGAAGCTTTTTAGATAGTGCCACAGAGACAAAAGATGACCAACGATTTGATTTCTTCATTTCACTATATCCTTGATATCTAATCTATGCATATGCTGAGAATGTATATTTTCAGAGAATAGGTGTGTGTAAGCACATATTTATTTGTCCTAGAAATACAGTGAAAAATTCAGTTTATTCATTTTTAATGAATCCGTATGGTTTTTAATACTTATCAGTATTAATTTCTGTCAGAATTTTTTGCATTCAGAAAATATGATTATATGTTTTAATTTATAGCTTTGATAACTGAATCCAGAGTTAAACTGCAATAAATCATAAAAGAAATCATATCCATTTAACCAGTTTTATCTTTTAACTCATAGTGAAAGAAAAAATTTGACCCACTTGTTTTTGCACCTCTAGACTAGAGAAAAATTTTCCAGCACTTCATTAAGGCTTTGAAAAAATACCCAGGATTCTTCATTTGCAGAAATATTTAATCACATTAATATATGTTCCTCTTTACCTGTGTGAATTTCCTTTAATAATCAATTAAACCTTGCTAAAAACATGGAGGCTCTGTGGTTATGTACAAACAAAAGTGATGGTCCCACAGTTGTGACAAATTTATCACTAAGCATTACTTGACCCTTTCTGATAATTTGAGTTACCACAGGCCAGATTGTCTGGAACTTGAAAATAAAGTCTTGATTGAATGATACCTCTTCCCTTTTCTTAGAGTGCCTTGATTGTTAATAAAGGTCAGATAAAAATTACGAATATTACAAAAATATGAAATACTTCAATATGGCACTGTCAAATGCTTTCTTTCCATCTAAGGACATAGGGATGGCAAGCCTGCTTAGTCCCCCAGCAACCAATCCTAAATAGGTCAGTGTTTCTGCTCTCCAAACTTTCACCAGTATTTAGCACTGCTTGGGGAAAATGTTTGTCATTTCATTTATTTCAGGTACATGTGTTCACAGTGCACTGTGTAAAGTAGTCCTAGTCCTACTTAATGCCAATTTTTTGCATCTGTGATGTAATAAATCATGCAAGTAAACTCTGGATTGTGAGCTTTCAAAATAAACTTGACCTCACATTATTCAGATTGTATCATATTGTAACTGCTGATTATATTGTGTTACTTAAATCTGAAAATTCTGAAAGAACTATTAAAAGAATCTAAGGAAAGACATAACTGTTAAATATTTATGGGCTCAGTAAAAGGCATTTAAGGCATATTGCTTAAGAAAATAAAATAGCAGGTTGTTTTAGGAACTGAATATGAAGTTCAAGGTTGATACAAACATGAAAGTCAAGAGCATATAAATGAATCAGATATTCAAAGATAGCTGCATGTATTTGACCATACTATTACTCTCTGTGTGGGATTGTTTAGTTTGAATTCAAAGACACATGAAGACCTAGTATTTGACTTGGCCTTAAGCGGGAGGCACTCATATTTCTTCCCAGCTGGATTATATATATATATAGTAGAAAAATACAGGCAAGACCTACAGGAAGTATGCATGCTGTTATAAACACAATACTCAGAAAATAGTGTCTCAAAATTACATTGATAGAGATTGTCTTGATATTAATGAGATGGCTTTCACCAGCATGTATTTCCATAAATGCATATTAATATTTAAAAATGCCATCTACAACTGAAAAAAATATTTTCTGTTTGCTTAAACTTCAGCTTGCTTCCACTGAAAAATACATACTTAAAACACAGTGCTAAAGAATGGACGCAAATGAAAGACAAAAAGTTTCTACCAAAAAACCTCAAATAAATAAACAAACAAACAAAATGTGCCTAAAGATAGTATTCGAAAGAAGGCTCTTTCAAGACGAAAAGAGCTAGCCGTGAGAAGAGCATAGTATTTGAACAGGTATTTGAGTTGTGGTATGTTATAGCTCTTTGTCATTGCACTGCTTGGCTGAAGAGAGGTTATGAAGAAAAATCCACCCACAGGAGGACACTAAACAACTCATACATGTTTCTCTGAAGCCTGTGCTGTCTCAGAAATCAATGACATCCTCTGTAAGTGCAACACTTTTTGAACATCACATGGCCTGATTTGGTAGCTTACCTTGACTGAAAGTCTGTGATATTGTGTATGTGTTCTCCTTATCACTAAATAGACCATGGTAAAGAGAAACTTCTTTGTCTTAGATGGTTAAATGTCCTAATGGATTTACTGCAAGTGGTGTGAAGCTGGGTGAATGTGGCAATTTCCCCCCCCCCTTTCATCTCCTTTTATCTACCTTTTAGCTTTGCCTTCTTCTCTGTCATCAACTTTTATTATTGTCTATCCCTTAGAGGATCTGATTCAAAAGGTACTGATGTCAATGGCAACCTCTCATTGACTTCAAAGGACTTTGGCTCAACCCCCAAATGACTCATTTTAAGCAATTGTGTTACACACTACTTTTCTGTTTGCTGTGCAAAATTACTTTCTAAACAAAAATATGTCAGATATTTGCTGAAATGGTAAAATGAGTGATGAAGGAAAATAAATAAGTCAAAGGTATTTTCCTCTAGGCCTTGTCCAAGTTTAACCAGAGACAGTCAGTTTCTCTAAATCAACTTATATCAATATTGAGGCAAAAGTTACTCCATATATTAACACAATGAGTATCACTGATATCAATCCCATAGCAACTTTCACCATGAAAAAACCCCTGTACTTTCCCCCCCTTCCCTCCATAACATATTTTTTTGTGGATTGTGATTGTGATAGGAGTTTAAGTACAGTTGTTAAAGCAGCTTTACCTAATATTTTATTCCTATACACAATGACAATCTTGAAAGCACAAGAAAGCAGTGACCATGCAGTACAGTAGATTAACAGTGGGTTAAACTGTTTCATATGGATGTCATTGGCTTGAATGTAGTGCATTTTGGCATAAATCAAGAAGCATCTGCTCTGAGAAACAGTGGATAATGCAGTGATAAAAATGCAGTCTGTGAGACAACACTGCTTCTGCCATTGCTACTTGGTCAGCAGTAGGAGATCTCCCTAAAATTGGAGAGCCGTTCTGCTTCAGCTCCACATATTTTAATGAGAAATGCCAGAAGCTTAAAAGCATAACAAAGCTATTTTTACTCACAGTTTATTCAATGCATGGTTTATTGCATGACAGGGATTTTCACAAAGCAAATCTGAAATCTGCTTAACAGCATGGAATTTCTTAGGCACTTCTCTCTGGCCCAACTCTCCTGGAAGAGAGGATGCATGAGGCTGAATTATATCTTCACATACTACAACAGCCAACATTTCTCCACAGCTCATGGGATCTAGTTTAAAAGCAGGTGATAGTGTAAATGGGTTCAGCATGTGCTAACGAGACATCATAAGCAGATATTATGTCAATTTTCAAAAATTACAGTAGCTCCTCTCTTACAGCTATAAACACTGCCAAGAGGGAAACAATATACTGCATTGCACAGTTCTTAGGGTAAGCTCATACACTGTAAATAATTCAAATTAGTAACATGAAAATCTGTGCAGCTGGGCAGGAGTTAGACAATGTGTCTTTCATGTTGGAAATGATTGATAGGACTGGCAAGTGTGTATGGCAAAAATCTGAGGATGGCTTCCAAATAAAGCACGTCACGCAATCAGTTATAACCCAGTAGTCAGTGTCTGTTAGCAAACTACTTAAAAGGAAGGTGTACCCTATCTGCTGGAGGAAAACAGATCCACATATCTCATGTATGTCTTAGCCTGAACTGGCTAATGAATATCTTATTACACTTTGCTTTTTTTTTTTTTTTTTTTTTGGAGGGGGTGCGGTTTTGCATGCTCTTGTTTGGAAGAAATCTGACTTTATCTGTAAAATTTCCTTCTTTCCTTCCAATTTTCTTGTCCTGGGTACTTGTCAGAGAGATATAACTAAGTTCAACTTTATTTTCACTTGATCTCTAGGTTTCTCTTTTTCATTTTTCATTTTCAGATGGTGTATAGCAGTTAGTTAAGTGTATGCTTTCAGATGAAGCAACATAAAGACTAAAAAACTCCTAAAACTAAGTCAGCCAGCAGAATTAATAGAGTTTAAGCTAAAGAAGTTTAAGCTAGAGAAAAAAGTTGCAGTGTCCCCATTTCCACGCTTCCAGGAAAAATTGAAAATAGAAACACTAATACTGCAAATACAAAAACCCACCCTCCTCTTCCTCGACAGTATCACAGAATGTTTTGGGTTGGAAAGGACCTTGAAGTTCATTGAGTTCCAACCTGCTGCCATGGACAGGAGCCTCATCCAACCTGACCTTGAACACTTCCATGGATGGAGCATCCCCAGCTTCCCTGGGCAGCCTGTGCCAGTGCCTCATCAGATAATTTTTAAAATTGTATTTTAACAATATTTTTTCCACAAATAAAAACTGAAGTTATAAGAGAGGCAGTTAAAAAGATATCATTCATAAAAAGAATCTAGAAGTAATATATAGAAAAGAGGACAGAAAATAATCCTAGCCCTGACAAGACACATTTGAAGCCAAAAAAAAAAAAAAAAAAAAAAATTAGCTAGAAAAGGTTTTTTAGAGGAAGCTATTAAAAGCAAAAAAAAAAAAAAAACCAAACACATTTTCTTGCCTTTTAAGTGCTTCAGAACCAAGAACCTGTCTACAGAGCTAGTGGAACTACTGCATGATTGATGTGGAAAAGAAAGATAAAAACCATAGTGGAAAAGCAAACTAGATTATTTTCACTCAGGAGAAAATTCTAAAGTCTACTAGCTGGTTGGGTTCATTCTGCATGACATGATTCTACAGAACTGCTTAGGCTGAATCGTCAATGAAACCTGCTTTTAGCAAATCCAGGGGGGAAAGAGGAGCAAATTACTTGGTTGAACCACCCTGAAACAGCCTGCATCTGCGTTGGTGTTGGGTTTCTGTGCTTTCTTTTCATTCCTGGCTTCTTCCACCTGCTTCCATTCATCACATTTTGTGGACTTACAACCCCTCTGTGGATTTGTTCTAAAAGACTTTACTGACACTGCAATCTGGGGAGCCCTCCCAGGAGCTGATGGAACTCAGGTGCTCAGATGTTCCATTAGACATCTCTCAAGTAGTGGGAAGGTGAGCACTTCACTCATGCAGTCTTTTCCTACTGCTCTAGCATTGTTGCCAGACTTAACTCAAGGCTTCCAAAACAAATCAGATGTGAACATGGTAAACTGCCAGCTGGGCAAAAGGAACAATAGCATGTGAGGAACTGAGAGCAAAACAAAGAATTGCGTTATGCTACTGTATTAATCCTTGACTACACTTCAAAACACTAGTCTTGATTCCTAAATATATATCTGGCCACCTTGTCTGGGGAAGTTTCACAGCAAGAGAAACCAGGGATGCTCGGGCATATGGAGCTATTTTTAAACACAGAGACTTGGAAGGTTTTGTGGGATAAGAGATGAATCTGGAGAAATGTGATGAACAGACATCCACAAGATAAGAAAAAGTTCTGAAAGGGTGAAAAGGAAATGCTTCCCTACATTTTATTGTAATACCGGGAACAGGAAGTATTTAATGGAAATCCTAGGCATAGCTTCAAGAGAAACAAACATTGCTTTTTTCGCCTCCATATCACTTATAATTAATATTGTCCTATTAATTGCTGCAGAAAACTGTGAAGGTCTTGAGCATAAGTGAATCCTAGGAGAGATTTGAATAAAATCACAGAATCAGGCTACTCAGTGACTATTTAAAATGAGGATCCTGATTCAACATCCAGTGAGAGTCTCTGGCCCATGAGTTGGCAGAAAAAAGAACCTACACTGTGCTGTAGGTCCATTGTGCTAAAGTGTGCTGTATCTCACTCTGAAGCACCTCATGCTACCTCCTTCTTGTTGGACAGATGCTTGATTTGACCAATTGCAGTCCTTCTTTTTTCTTTATATGAGTAAAAACAGAACATGGAGCTAATATTTTGGTTTGTGTTTTTTTGTTTGTTTGTTTTAAACAAAATGACTTACATAGGATAAATTGTGGCACCAACTCCAACCTTGCTACATACTGTTTCTTTAATGAAGAAAATAGCTTCATTCTAACTGAAAAAAAAAGGAGAAAGGAGTAGTGTACATAATAATTGTGCTATTTATAATGAATAACCTTTTTTTCACATTTTAATTGGAACAAATTGGCAAGCAGTTACTCACAAATTCACAGATATTAATCACAGAATTCAGGCGTTCTAAACATTTCTGACAACATGTTTATTATCTTTTCTTTCACCATTTTAATATTAAAAAACCCTACAGTTAATTATGCTGTTAACAGCAATTTAATATACACAGAGAACTCATATAGAGCTATAGACTACATGGGGAAAAAAAGGAAAGAAATATGGAGTGAAACTTGTTTTGTATAAACAAAAGATGATCAAACGGTAACAAATACATACACCCCAAAGTGTAGAACTTTTTGTTAATCTAAATTCTCCATAAAACATACATTTAGGGGATGTGAATTTTAGTAGTAGTAGCAGTAACATTTCAATGTATTGGAAATCACATTGTTGTTACTACTTCTGCAGAAGAAAATGTAAAAGAGAAAAATCCTCCTTCAATCTGTGGATCAAGTAAGGTAAGTATCAGATATTATATAAGAATACCTAACACAGGTAATGAAACTTGCTATGTATTCCCAGTGTCTGCAGGATGAATATTCTCCTTTTGGATGAACTGCTGAGACCACCTTCATCCTGAGTAGAGTCTGTGAATAACAGTGACAATCCAGTTTCTAGTCCTGCAAAATAGCTTAGGAATTATTACAAGTAAAGATGTCAAAATGTCCTCACACAGAGCAGTGACAGGGGACAGTAAAATTAATAGGAACCCTACCAAAGTTGTGTTTCCTAAGCAGACCCAAAGCATGCAACCACCAAGGTTACACGGATTGTGGTTTTTTTGGGGGGTGTTGCTATGCTTGAAGTTGAGTGTTACCTCTGTCCACAGGGGCGCTCTCCTCTCTCTGCAGGTGAGTTAGTGATGGAGAGACAGAGCAAGAGGTGAAAATGTCCCAGTGGCAACAGGGTGCTATGTGCTGTGCTTTTCAGGGCAGTGAAAGAGCCAAGAAGCAGGAACTTTGAAGTGAATCATTGCTGCACTGCAGAAAGCAGATGTGGAAGCTCACATCACATCAGATGTGGAACCACATATGAAGGTCACAGTGGGGCTGAAATTCCCTTCCACTCATCTCTGCCACATGTGGCGCATGAACAGCAGGTCTGCCAAGTTCTGTGGATGTCTGGGTGGTTTTAGGTCCACATTTGAAAAAGCTGCATAATGGGGCACAGATAAATGTGAGAAAGCAGTGTTCACAGTCCACAAGAGCTTCTTGGAGCTTTCTCTAGGGAGTATTCCTCTTCCCCAAGTCCTATCCTGAACATAAGAAGGTGTTGATTCCCTCCATCTCTGTTTTGTTCATCTGGCTTAGAGAACTGCAAAACAAAGTTTGAAAACCTACATCTCCCCCCACTGTGCAGTTTCCACAAACTGTGTGAAGTAGAGAGAACAGAATTTGTACTTGTGTATCATCTTTAATAACCACACTATAAGCCACATTATAAAAAAGTAAAATCTTTCTTACATTGGTCCACATTTATTTCTGAGGAGCAAGTCTGACAGAGGTCTGCCAAATTGAGGAATGTTGGTTAATATATTCATTGATTCCATCAAACTGCAGAATCAAATTGGTCCAAGCTGATTATAAAAGATTCCTCCACTCTATGGGGAGACATATTAGCTACATTTATATCATGTGATTTGAAATTAGGAGGAACAGCCACCAGTTCACACTTTTATGCATTTTAGAAAGCACATACTTTTTTAAAATAGTGGGGAAAATAATGTCCATAAAAAGTGCAGCCTTCAAAGTTGAGGGGCTTACAGGCGCACCCATCTCCTGGCAAAATGAGGAATAATACAGTAACAAAAATGAAAAGCCAACGAGGAAAAAACATGAAAAGATGTAGGAGTAGTAGTCCTGCCCATCCTCAACAGAAGATCTATATGCATTGCAAAGGGGTTGTCTTGTGAAAGAAAATGAGAGGATTTTTTAGTTCCCTCAATTTTAATATGATAGGTAACTGAATTTGTCACTTTGCCAAGAATCCAGCTAAGGAGATCTTTTAAGCAGGAATGAAAGGTAGAATAATTTTAAAAGTAAATCTTTAAAGGTACATGCAACTTTTTTTGCATCATTTGTTTTCCCTGGATAACCTTTATTTTCATTACAAATTACCTCTCTCACTTCACAAATGGTGACTATCACTGTGTGGTGGAGAATTGAGGAGTTATGCATGCCCAGCTGATATGTTAATTGTGTGCTGTTTGTTTAACAGCAGCATCAAGAATAAAAAATCCTCTTCACTATTCCTCTGAAAGCCTTTACAAATAACAACACTTATGTAAACTTAAGGTCTGAATATTCTGTGTTTATGAGTAGCAGGATATTATCATATTAAAATCATTACTAAGCCAGTGCCTGAATATTTGTTCTGAATCCTGTCAATACTCTAATGGCAGTAGCCTTGGAAACTACACATCTGCTACAGGACTAATTACACACATAAAACATTATCATTGCCCTACATCTCCTATGAGGTAGAGAGGCTGCTAGAATGATTAATGGCTCTGTATGACATACAAGGGAATAAATGTAAATGTTACCCAATGGATGGAAAGACCTCTTCCCTGCTTATATTATAGCAAGCTGAAGGACCTTATCGGTGCAATACTATTCTTCAAGGTCTGTGGGCAATGTTATAAAATCTTAATCCACAAATTCTGCAACATTTGCTGTACTGTTGAGAGAACTTCTATCTGTCATGGTGTTTTGAAATATTTTGAACATAAGGTATGCATGTGCTCACGGGTACATATATGGACATATTAAACAGGTTCCATACTTGGTGAGTCACCTTTCCTGCTTATTGTAAATAGTGGTGATGCTTCTAGGGCCAGAGTTAGACCTAGGCCATTAGGAACTTCTGAATTTTGACTTAGAATAAGTCTTCAGGCACAATAGGGAAAAAATATTTCCTTTTATAATACGTCAGGGAGGCATAGGATCAGTTGTTACAGAAAAGAAGGAAAACTGGAGGAAATATTTAAAAGACAGTCCATTGTTTACAATTAAAATTAACACAGCAGAGTTCAAAGGTGGCATACCAGTATGCAATTAAGGCTATGGGCAGACCCAAGCAAGCAATTAGGTGAGAGTTATAACAAATGTAAACTGAAGCTAATCTATTGATCATGTCACTTCTTCACGCTTCATTATTTCTTTAGATGTCCTTTAATAAAGACCCCAAGAGGTCCTCCATACCTTTGTCAGTGAAATCTGAAATACTAAATTACAAAGACTGAGCCTTTTGTTCATCCAAAACTATTTGTTTCTGTCCCTGCTAACTCATACTTCCTTCCTTTGGAGGATCACATCCTACATGTGGGACTGAGAGATGCAGCAAATCATTGAAACTGCAAAGCTTTTTGCCTTCAGACACCTTAAAGCACAAACATGTTCATCAGACAAATAAATCTCAGATGCATTTTGTAATTTACACTTGCATTGATATAAAATTTTTCACCCTTCTCCTCAAGTGGGGCACAACTTCTATGTACCTCAGCAGGCAGCATTCTGCAGGGGACTCATCACAGAGTAATTGCAGAGATGGTGGAGACAGTTGAGAACTGACTGATTTTCTTATGACATGGCAGAAAAAGGAAAGTGGATGCTGAATGATGCCAGTAACTTGTGTCTTTGCCATCTTGCCTATTAAGATGTCAATAAGCTTGCAAGTGATCATTTGTATTGGGAACACAGGAAATACTGCCCAAGCTACCTGCCAGTACAGATGGGAAGCCCACAAGTGAAACAGAAGGTGAAGGAGAGAGTGTTCTACCTTGATATTGATGCAAAAGGGATAGGTGCACACCATAAGACTCTGCCCCTCACACATGATGCAGAGCTCCTTCATACAACACTGATGCTTCTATACTTCTGTCTTACCCACAGCCACCTGTAAAGTCAGCATGCACACCTGTACTCATTTCTTTCTACAGAGCTGTGAAAATAAGAAATGGGCACTGATCTCTTACATCTGAATATTTGAGTTATAACTACATGTGCTTTTGGTGCTCGAGTGAGCAATGTGGGAGTCTGAGCCTCATATAAGCCACTCTGTAAACTGCCTGGGCTCATAGCACCCACAGTAAAGTCTTGAAACAAAAGGATGCTGTATTCATTTTCCACACTTTGTTACTTCATAACATAGTGCTCAAAGCTGATGTCAGACCTCACCCTCTGATGTTACCCTCTTAGCAGATATTAAAGTCCTGGATTTAATTCGCGTATATATCCCAGAGGTTGTGCTGCCACAGATACATTACTACCAGCTCCAGACTTCTGTATTCCCCACTGTGCACTGCAGTGGCAATTTTTGAATGAATGTCTGCTTTGCTTTTGCTCTTGCTGACCTAATTCATATGATCTTTTTTCTGTATAAGAATGCTACTTTATCATAAAGGTAGTCCAGTATCTCACTAGTGTGACTCATCATGTTTCTCATTTTCAAGGCTGCTGTTGCTATTCCAGAAAATCTGGCTCTGTACATCTGAAAGGTATGAAGATACCAAAGGCACAGGCCAGCATTACAGACTCCTGCAGACCTGTGTTTAGGTTTTCCTATTGACTGCCTCTGGACTTTCAGCATCTCTCAATTTACCCACCTCATGGATAACTCACTTGCCTGCCTACTCGCCAGGAATCACAACATACCAGATGTGCTGCTGCATTACATCTCTGCAGGCTGAATCATGCCTTTAAGCGTCTACATGTCTCTCCACACAGGACCCTAAGCTCCAATTATTTCTGCCAGGCTCAAAGTTATTGCAATGATTGTCACAGAAAAAGAGATCATGTCCTGCAGCACACACCCTATAAGATATCTGGTCAGTTTACAAAAATAAAGCAAACAAAACTTTTAGACAACATCCATGTCACCATTTGGACACTTAATTTACTCAAACCTGAAGTCCAATATACTTTAGGTCACTGAGATCCTAAAATTTACACAAGAAAATTATTACCTACATTACAGAAATACTGTTGTCATTCATGTAATTATGCCTTTTTGAGGAGCATGTATTATATTAGTGATGAGGTGTAGAGACTATAAATGGAGTTTGTAATTAATAACAGCAGAGATTACCAAATTCAGATAAATAAAATTTTAAGATAAGCTTCATAAGTACTAGCAGCATACAATATAAACAAGAAGTCTTGTGGTAGGATATAATGACCGCATTATCCTAATCAGCACAGTTGTACTCATCGTTAAAATTTAATTAAGGTTTTCCCTTTGCTTTGTGTAATTATTGGAGAACCTTCCTGTGAAGTCTAATTGCCCTATCATAAACAAACAGAAAAGAGAAAGCCCCTTTGTCCAACAAACAAGTTTTCTCTTTACAGAAAAAATATCACATAATAAAGAATTTTCAGAAAGGATTCATTCTCTGAAAGGTATAATTAATTATACTTTTATAATGGTGCTGGAAGGGGAGAAACAGCTACTGTAGGCTTAGGAAATTCTGTGCAAGCTCTGCATATCTAGAAAACACAAAGGGAGGATATGACCATCACAAACAAAAGGCACCCTAACTTCCATGAGGGTCAGAGAAGAAATACACTGCCCTAGCACAAGGGAGCTCTGCCCTATCCCCTCCCCACTCCCTGCCCCCTGACTAGATAGCAAAATGGAAACTCTTTTGTGTTCCCAAGTGCCAGCTATGCATCACGGGGTGGATTCACCTCCTTTACATCCCCTCAAACAGCATTCAGCTCCTGCTTTACTTAAAAAAGGCACAAATGTGATGTGTTTACCAGAGTTAAGTTTATTACTGTTTTTACCAACAGCAAAACAGTCAATTGAAGATATATTTATTTTTCTTGTCAAATATTCAAGTGAAATAAATGTAATGCACAAAGTTTGCTTTCTCATATGATAAACATATTCTTAGTCTACAATCACTGTATTGCTAGTTTTTGATGCTTTTCCACACTATGTCTTTACAATAAAACATTTTTGTCTTACAGTGGCTAACAACATATTTTTGTTTTGCAGAGAACTATCTTAAGACATGATGTTGATGTCTTCTTGTTATTCCACAGTTGGAGGATTATGCAGTTTTCTACATTCGTACACTTGCAGAACACATGGTGTAGGATAATGAGTGTTTTATGTGCAAAAAGTGCAGAGGAGAAGTCCATCAATATCTGGAATTTTATGTGTTCCAAAATTATTTTTGTCTTTCTTGCTTCCTAAAGAAATCTAATCCCATAAGTGCAGTCCAATTCAGGAGATGCATTACAGCACACAATTATATAATTCATATAATTGGGTTTTGTTTACCGTTGAAAGTGGTAGATAGAGCCAAAGCATCCTCTCTGGATATGGTGTTGGAGACTCCAGAAAGAATGAATTTTGTGCTCTTCTGTGAAATCATTAGAAATTCACGTAGTTCCTTTTAATTAATAATCAATAAAATGTAATCCTTACAAATTACATTCGCGTAAAATCCTTAGACATCTCTCCTTCAAAATTTGTTCAGGATTGAACCTGTGTGTTGTGGTTTCACCCCAGCCAGTAGCCAATGCCAAGCACCTGCTTGCTCACAGCCTCACCAGCAGGATCAGGGAGAAAACTGGGAGGGTAAAAGACAGAAAACTCACAGGTTGAGATAAAGAGAGTTCAACTGGAAGAACAAAAGCCATGCACACCTGCAAAGGAAAACAAGGAATTAATTCACTGCTTCCCATGGCAGACAGGTGCTCAGCCATCTCCATGAGAGCAGGGCCCCATCATGTGTAACAGTGGCTTGGAAAGAAAAGCCTACCATTGTCCCACAAAACACATAAATCATATCTAGATCCCACTGATTTACATCCCACTGACTCCAAAGAAGTACAAGTTCATCTTGAATTGCCTGCTGAAATCCCATTAAGTCAGTGACAAGCAACCAGTACTTACAGTTGGTTTCGCTAATTTTTTTTGCTTGTCTTTGGCTACACTTAAGCCCACGTTTAAATCTTTGATAGATCTTTGTTTCCCCTGACAGGCAAAGTTTTCTTCCCCCCCAGCTGCCTATCTGATGTATGATGCAGCAAAACAAGCAAGGCTCTTCCAAAGACAAGCTCAAGCTAAAATTCTGCAAAAGCAGAGCAGCTGCATTTTGAGTCAGCAAGTAAGTTGAAGACTGAAATTTTTCAAGAATTGGCTCAAGTAGAAGACAATGTCTAGAAAGGAAAAAGACATGTGCGTCTTCCTCTGCCTGGCAAACTCTAGTGCTTGCTTATCTACTCTTCTCTGCTTTTATACTTGGGCTTGATCTTGGGGAAATCACTTAGTGTGAGCTCACTGATAATCTTAACTTTTGTATATTGTGTGACACCCTTAACGGCTTGAGAGATACAATAATTAGATGCCTAAATATTTTTGTTTACAAAATATGGAAAATTATGATTTTAAATGCCAGAGGCATAGTGAGGACATCTACATTAATGTTTGTGAGGAGGTGATTAGAGCACTAGGTGTCATGTAGGTGACAACTATACGATTAGAGAGGAAAATTAAGCTTTCTGAAAGAACACTTTGAAGTACACCTCTGTAATTTAAGAAATACAAATGGCATGCAATAACATCATCACAAATCATCCGTCTTTTAATCAAATTACTTCAGGCCAAGTTTCATAAGGTATTTATAGATAAATAGATTTAAAATTAGATTTTTTTCAGATATAAAAATATTAGCTGGTCTGCTTTATAAAAGGTGATACAGATTAATCACTATCAAACACATACATTGCTGTTTTACACACAGTAGTATCAGCTGTGGGTAGCCATGAGAGTATCAGCTGTATATCTGTGTGGGTGAGCAAACTGAAGATAATGAGATCAATCTGGCACAGAATAACATTGCAATGCATGTACATGAACATCCAGTGAGTCTAGGCTGACAAGCTCTTCCCTACTATTTGGAAGACTCTTGATTAAATTCTTTGTTTTTTAGAAATTCACAGCTCGTTATTTTTACAGACATTAAGCTGGGCAAAAATATTAGACATGCTGAGCCACTGCTAGTTTCCAAGACACTTCTCCAAGATATACTCAAAATATTTTTTTTCTCCAACATTTTTCCCAGTGCTATGTATTCCAGAATAATCTGTTTTTCAGGTAGGCTAAATACAAGACATTACATGAGTTTGTAGAGCTGTAAAAATAAGCATTTCAGGCTACCTGAAATGCAAAAATATTTAGCTACATGACTGGGTACAATAAAAGGTATAAAGGAGATAATCAGAGATGAGAACTTCCGTATGAATACATCTTGAGTAGACTGAGAACCAAATTTGTTACCACAAAAGACTGAATAAAAAATGTGACAGAAGCCTCTGAAATGCTGAATAACACAGAAGTGATGATTCACATTTAACACAACAGAAGAACTAACAACCACACAAATAAGACTATCAGGCTTCAGGCTGGAAAAGATGTGAAGAACAGTGGAGCTTATCGCTACTAGTTGTCTTAAATGACAAAAACATTAATGTATGCCGTATGAAAATGGAAAAATTAGATGCATTCCTGGAAGAGGGATTTACCAGGATGCACATATGGAATTGAGGATTGTGTACAATGGTCCACGGCCCTGCATCAGCAAGCTGACAACAAATGCAAGGAGGAAGAACTATGGCAGCTTTGGTTCTCATGCTTCTTCCTGTAGCAGAGGTAACAGACCATGATCAGTAACAGAACACAGAGCTAAAGAGAGCCTGATGGCACCATTGTATTCTTATACTGAAGAACTCTTATATATTGGTTTCTCAAACAAGGTATGGAAAGACTTTTGACAATGACGATTAGAATTCCAGTTCTACAATCAGGTTAAGATCTGTGGAAACATCTGCAAATATGAATGTTTAAATAGAATCAGAAAGTGTTGTGCATTTCTGGCTAAATGTACAATTAACAGAGTCATTGTATAAATGATTTTTCCGTTTATTGTATAAATGATTTTTCAGTTTGTTTTTGCATCTCCTTCTGGATGCCGGGTTTTACACTTTCCACATTCTTTTGACATCCTTTCAGCTCTTTTAAATGAGTATTTTGTCCCAGAGCAGCTACAGAAAATAGACAACATCTATTTCCATCTACATGTCTCTTGCTACAGAACGTTTTTCTATTAGTTGTGCAGGCATGCAAGTCTAAAAGGACTGAGCTCCTTTTGTGATTGAAAAAAATAAGTGATTCCTGGCTCACATGGACTTAAAATACAAAGAAACCTTTCAACTTAATTTAGGGAAGCTACATCTTTGACCTTGAATGCAGTTTTCTAAAGTAATTCTTAGGGTGTGTTGTGGCTTATCTTCTGTTGTGTTTGCACAGTTTCTCATACAATGATAGCCCAACCTGTTTGAAGTCTCTAGTAACAAATGATCAAACAGGCTACAATAACTATATTGGTCATTCATTGTAGGTGTCATGAAACACATCACAGCTTCAAAAAAGATAGATGTTAATCCTTGATAACCTCTACTAGCTAAATATACATCTTGCTAAAAATCAAGGGTATCAGTACCCAGCCTTTAAAATTACATTTTCTAATCCCAGCTACACCTGCAAGAGAAATTTTACTCTTCTGAATTCAAAAACATGTGCAAGTTTGCGTATGAAGTCATATCACCTCCTACTTGAATGTGCCGTAAATTTTACAGCCCCTTATTAAAAAAATGTCCCGTTGACTTGAAATGGCTGTGGACCTACCTTGTAGACAGATTGTATAAGACATTTGAGAGTAACATGAGAGTGGGATGAAAAGTAAAAACAAAAAACCACCACCAACAACAACAAAAGGAGGAAAATAAGCTAAAATATCCCTTCCCAGTCCTTGTTTATATAGGCTGATCTGTGGAAAAATAAAATTACTCTACAGAAATAAAAGTTAGAAATCAAGGTTTATTTACCATATCTTATGTTAGAAGTAATATGCATTTATCAAGAACACCTGAACACAAATGCTTTAGAAAAGTACAATCTATTCAGTGAAATAGATGATAAGTGTGAAGATTTTTCAGAAATTAATAACCCTTCTCTCCAGGGTCACCAAAGAAAGAAGAGGAAAGTATTTCACATAAAAATGCATGTAAGAATGAAGCCACCAGCTCTGTAAGGCATGCTACTAGGCAGCTGAAAGAACCTGCAAAGACGACTAATTAAAATAATTTCTGACTTGTTAAGCAGCTTGCAGAAAGACTGAATTTAAGAAACATTGCAGCAATAGGGACATGTAAAGACTGGTGCACTACTGACAATAAAGGTAGATCATCATGTGAAGGATTCACCTTTGGATATTGTAAGATTGTTTACCTTGAAATATGATGCTGTGTGATAGCATCCACACACTTAATTCAGGTGCTATGAAAATATTAAGTAAGGATGCAATTCTGCTAGTGTGGAACTTGATTTCAAGTGTTTACATTGAATTGCTGCACATTACACAACAGCACAAGTGAAAGATTTTTCCTTTTGTCTCCAGTATGTAGTGTGTGCACAGTAGGTATGGCATGCAAGTTGAGGCAAATTCTAGGCAAAAGAGTCTGAGCCAAGTGATTTGGTGCAATGAAATGATTGTGCATTTGGATTAAAACCAATTTTTTATGGAGGAAGTTGCCCAAAAAGTTAATACATGCACACAGACATGTTGCAGATGTGCCAATCCAGCCTTTCAATGATTAACCCTGTCTAAAAGGATCCATAGTCATGTGAAATCTGGTAGTCTTGGCTGAATGGTACAGCCAAAAATTAAATGGCTGAATGGTAAAGCTAGAGTTGTTACTATTCCTATTCTGATTTTTAACTTATATTTTGCAAGAATTTTGTAACCTTGCACTGACAGGTATTAGTAGGAATACAGTTAATGGAAACAAAATAAAAATGAGAAGGATTTGGGGGTGTTGGTCAATGAGAAGTTCAACATGTATCAGCAATATGCACTGGCAGCCCAGAAAGCCAAACATGTCCTGGGCTGCATCCAAAGCAGCATGGGCAGCAGGGCAGGGAGGGAATTCTGTCCTTCTGTTCTGGTGAGACCTAACCTGGAACATTGCATCCAGCTCTGGGATCCCAGCACAGGCAGGACATGGACCTGCTGGAGACAGTCCAGAGGAGGGACACCAAGATGATCAGAGGGATGCAGCACCTCTCCCATGAGAAAGGGCTGAGACAGTTGGGGCTGTTCAGCCTGGAGAAGACAAGGCTCCATGCAGAAGTCATGGCACCTTCCAGTACCTAAATGGGGTGTACAAGAAGGCTGGAAAGGGACTTTTTTTCAACAGAACATGTAAGTGACAGGAGAAGGGAGAATGCCTTTAGCTGAAGGAGGTAGGTTTAGATTAGATGTTTGGAAGAAATTCTTTACTGTGAGAGCGGTGAGGCACCAGAACAGGTTGTCCAGACAAGTTGTGGATGCCCCTGCACGGCCAGAGTGCAGAGCCAGATAGGACAGAGCTTTGAGAAACCTGGTCTAGTGAGAGATGTCCCTACCCATGACAGGGGGATTGGAAACATAACTAGTCCTTTCCAACCCAAACCATTCCATGATTCTATGACTCTGTGAAATCCTATTTGTGTCAGTAAAACACAAACCATCATGGTTTGAAGCTTGTTCAGAGCCACATTCTTATGAAGTTGTGCCATGCAAATAACAGAATCAAGTGATGCCATAGACTAAAGTAAAATAGTACATGGCAATTGCATGACAATGCATGCCTAACATATAATTACCTGGTAACTGAACCATCAACTTATATCCCTGCAGACAATGGACATGTTTTAATAAATATTCACTCTTTATGAGTTGCATCAAAATTGCACATCTTTAAAGATGGATGATTTAAATTGGATAATTTCTATATTCTCTAAGCCCTCTTTAGCTTTCTGATCACAGATTTATGTTGTAATATTGTTAGGACAAGATACAAGGTAAGATTGTATAGTCTGATATAGACCTGTCTAACATAATTGTGTGCTTTTCTGTCCTTTTTTATAGTATTGAGGTTTTGTACATCTGTATATAAAGGTGTGTATAGCACTTCCCTCATTTTTTAATGACAAAGCGGTTGCAGCAAGTACTCTAGTATAAGGGAAAGCATCTGAAGCCTCATGCAATCCTGGTTTATCTGGTCCTCTGTTTAGCAGAGAGGTGTCTGGAGTGTGGAAGAAGAGTTAATGGTGACAAAAAGCCAAAACAAAAGAAAAAAGAAGCAAAAAGCTTTACTGAAAACTGCAAAAAAGGACTTGAAATCTTTGTTTGCATATGTATGTGTGTATGTGTGGCTTTCCTGTGTTGACCTTCAGTCAGTGTAAGTGCTGGTGAGCATAAAATGACAATAAAATTGTGTTTAAACTAAAACATCTCCTTTTTAATTTCAGAATTCCTTTGACAGAGAGGAATTTGTTTCATCTTGCTTGCATCTGAATGATTTGCTGAACTGTAGAATAAACCAACATTCTCAATATAGTGGAGCTTAAGAACTGTTAGTCCAGCTAATATCAGCAAGCACACACCCCACAGCTATACTCTTTTTTACTCACACAGTCCTCTAGCTGCCATCTGTTCAGTACAGCATGGAATAAATCCCTTTTGATGTGTGTTAACACCATCCCTGGACGAGCATTAAAAAAAACCCAACAAGACAAAAAACCAAAACAAAACACAGCAAAAAAGATGGAATATTAAAGTGAAATTGTAACACAGTGTGAATTGCAATTTGTTGATCTCAGCAGTCAGGATTGTGAAATCTTTTTGGCACCACTGGCTGAGCTCTGATGAATGGAGTGCATGTGTTTGCCACTGAAAACGAGTATAACTTATGATTTTGTTCTTCTACTATATTTTAAAAGGGGAAATTCTATTTGAAAAAAAACTTTATTAAGGCCTGTGGATATTTATGCTGCCACTAATAAACCCAGTACTATTATTTCCCATGTCTGTTTGCTCAGTTGAAAACTGATGAGAATGTATTTTCTTTCATGCTTTTTTCTCAAAGGTTGAATGACAACACTCTTTTACTACAGTGGCAGCAACATGTCTATAGGTATAAAATTTTACAGCAAATGTATTGTCAATAAGTTGGGATGAAGTTAGCTACAACATCATATTTCATGTCCTAAATGTGTAGCTGACAACCTGTTAGGACTTGGAGTAGACTACTGCAGCAGTTGATACTGGGTAAGAAATCTATACTGTCACCACATTTATTAGAAGCTCAATTGAATTGTAATGCAAATTCTATTGAAACATTAAGAATGATCCTTTTCTATATCAAAGGAGTCACAGCATTTTTAAATTTTTTTTTGTTTAATATTTTTATATTTTGGGCCAGGAAAGGATCTTGCCCACAGAGAGACCAACAAAAGGTTTGCAGTGTCCACTGTATGCTGGGATGTGACTTTTTGGAGATCCTCATCAACAGTTTTGATTAAGCCATTAAAAATCTTAGCTAAACGGCTCATTATTAAGTTTCATTGCTGGAATAGAGCATTTTGCCATGAACTAGGACACAGATTAACAGAGAGCTTGTCAAAATTAGCGTTGCATTTCCCAGCCATTTTGGTAATGAAAACTGTGTGGGAGTAGGGGATAAGGAGATTGATGAACGTGCTTTTGTAAAGAGTAAAGGGAATAAATGGTACCATTGTACAGTCAGTTTGGGATGGGTGTAGCCCATGAGGTTGATTCCGTTGTGTTGGAACAGAATATGATATCTCAAACACTTCAAAATGTTGCTTCACAAAGTATGACAAAATCCGGTTTCCCAAATAAACACTCTTGTTATTCTCCGATGAACTTTCTTTATGATATATATACCCTTGACCTGTAACTTGTAGGATGTTTCTGCAAACCTCTGTAAGTCTGAAATCTGCAAAAGCACAGCATGGTTGCTCTTGAGATCACCGTAATGGGCTGTTAGAGAAAGCAGAGTTAACAACTTGGGGTCAAACCCGTACAATAGCTTGAGTTGTTCGTGTGTGAAGGAACTGGCTGTTGCATGGGCATAGAAGTACAGAGGTCAGCTGTCTGCAAGTGACAAGGTCAAAAGCTGACCTTCCCATTTCTCAAGAAATTCTGAATTTGGGAGTGGGAGAGGGGAGGGAACTGTCCCACCCTGAAACACAAGCGATACATTTGAGGCTATCTCATAGAAGGGTAAACATAATACTTTAAAAATAGCTTATAGATTTTTCATCTGAACCCAACCCCGGAGACTCCAGCCAAAGGCTCTCAAGTCTCTATTTTGGCAGATTTGTGAGAAACCCAGAGTGCAGGAACCCTTCCTGTCTGGGTGAAGCATTTGGCCCTGGACAACATAAGTGTTTCCAGAATATTAGACTCATTTCAGGATTGCCATAGCATTCAGGGCACAGCTTCTTCGCAGGAGACAACACATTTCATCTGGCATATCTTCCCATGTATTAGGTCACAACTCTGTCAAAACAAGCAATTTAGCCATCATCCAGCATGGAATTAATATTGTTTCACAGAAAAATTATTGACTGAGAAAAATTTTTTTACTGTGTTATTTGCAATTTTAAGTATGTTTTAAATCAATTCAGGATATTTGGGTTGGCAGGGATGGTTGGCAGATCTGTTAAACCAATTTTGGGAAACTGTACTGTATTTTAGAGAAAGGCTGAAGATTTTGCTTCAGCTATGGCCACTCTTCAGTGATCAGCAGTGGTAAATCTACTCCATTGTGGTGTGGTTCTGGCTATGTCAGTGGATCCTCTGTTTTAATCTTCACAGTAGGAAGTGGTTTAAGGATATTTATCTCACCCCAAGAAAGAATTTGGAACCTGACTTTGCATTTATCCATTAAGAGCTTTGAGCTTTGTAACAAACCTGTAGAAAATGCCAGATTCTGAAAACATAATTCTACATATTTATATAAAAATATATATATATGCATATATATATAATTTTTTTTAGTCTATCTATTTAAATTCAAGTAGGTCTGGGGACACATTTTAGGGATGGTTTCAAACCATATGATTAAAATGGTTTTCAATGAGACGCTTTGTGATTTTGCAACCAGTTACAAACACAGTCAACTGGTTACATCTGAGATGTTTCATTTTATTTTATTTTTATTTTGTTTATTAGTCAATGTATTTTTTCTTTGTGTTTTGGAATACCTCTTACATAAGCACCTATCTGTGCTTATAGCAGTTCAATCTACAGTTATTCCACAGCATTGCAGCGAGACTGCAAAAAAAATGCACACAAATCAATTTAAATAATGTCATCAGTGTGAGTTACAAGATCTTCATTAGAAGGCAGAAAGAAGATTGGTCAAAACCACTATACAAACACAGCTGGTGCATCACACAATCAGGAAACATTGAAGATATTGTCAAAAGAGGAGAATTTTCAGACTGCAGAATTTCCTGCACTTCCTGTCTGGGGTTGGTGAGGAACACACACAAGCTGCATTCAGAAACAGCAATCCCTTCAGTTTCTAAAGGTTGATAAGACAAGATTTTTCTTTCATAGATTTTTAACAGAAAATTAAATTCTAAGTAGTAAGCAAATTAAATTTAAATTATTATATATTAGTTTGATAGGTTGTATTCAAATGTTTACCCAGTCAGGCAACTCTGTCAACATCACATGATTTGTTTGATCAGTCATAGCCAGGCAACACACACAGAGGAAATATTGAGTGCCAAGTATACAGAAGCTTTCATGGGGTACATTTTCAGAATAAATTAGAATAATGAATATGTCAATGGAGATCATGATCTGCTCAGCAATATTCAATAGTCAGGAAAAGACGCAAATTCATCTGCTAAATTATTAATTGAAAATTATTCACTTAACTCTAATAGTCTTGATTTGTGCTTATCTGATCTAGAAGGAGAGCAGCAAAAAGCCATGGCATGGTGAAGGAAGGTGGAGAAAACCAATATTACTGCTATATATTTGATTCACAAATGTCTGTCACTGGAAAGCCACAATGGGCCTCCTGTTCACTCTTTGCAGGACACCACCAACTGACTCTAATCAGCAAGGGATTTTGCCTTGGCTGGCAGTGGAAAAAATCCCTCACTATACAGGGTCGTATTTGACGTTTATTTTCCAAGGCTTGCTTTAGGTTGGAAGCTTTATTTTCCCTCATCCCCCTCCCTGTCTTATATGAAAATCAAATTGTTTACCAATGTTTAGTCCCTTTCCTCCCTCTCTTCCCAAGCTGCAAGCTTGAGACAAAGGATTCCCTCTGCTGCTACCATCCTCAGTCAGGAACTGGGAAAACAAATCACAGAATTGCTACAGCTGAAAAAGGCCTCTAAGTTCATTGAGACTAACTGTTAACCCAGCACTGCCATGTTCACTGCTGAGCCACATCCCTAAGTGCCAGATCCACACCTGATTCCACCACTCCCCTGGGCAACCCAATGCCTGACCACCCTTTCAGTGAAAAATTTTTCCTAAATCCAGTCTCAGCCTCACATGGAGCTGTCCTGTTTCATGTCTCAGAAGAGAAGAAAAGAAAGAGCAAAAAGTTTTGGGACCTGTGAAGTACCTATAGACCTAGTCGTTTCGACAGATGTAAGAATGATCTCAGAGTTAATTCACAGAGAGAGAATGCCTGAGATAGATTTGTATCTGAACTGATGGACAGAAAAACAGGTACACACATGGTCTGCTGTCCACTGTTCCTTTTTCTCCTGCCTGTAAAGCAACAACTCGATGCACTTCACTCAGACAGACCCAACACATTAAATGTGTTCTGCCTGCCTTTTCTCAGAAAGTTCATTTTCCATTTTCCTTTTCTCTGTCCACAATGTAAGGCAATGACTCTCTGTTTTCTTCTTATTCTAGCTCCTAACAAATTATCACCTGCTTTCCCTGCTCCTTTCACCCCTCCCAGTCCCTTCTAGGCCTCTCACTTTCTCCACTTCACTACCATATGCCACTGCCATCTCCGCAGCTGCACTTTGGGTTGCATATGGCTGTCCAAGCACAGTTGTGTCATTCTGCCCAGTAACTCAAATATAAATAATTTCAGAGAGAAATTGAATCTGGTGGTGTTCAGCACAGTTTTCAGCGCAAGGACTTTGAAGCATAGTCTACACCAATGCTCTGAAAACTCAATTAACTTTCTTGGAATCACAGGCTCAGGGAGAGGAACTTTCAGAAACTGATTTCCAAGAAAGAAGGTGCCTGCTTCTGTACTGAGGTGTGCTTGTTTCCAGCCAGAGTGATGACTGTCTTTCAGCGCATGGGCTGAACAATATTTCAAGGTTTTATCATCAGGATGCTGTTGTCAAATGTGTCAGTGGTGTGCCAGGAAGCTCACAGTGCACTAAAGCTGTAGTGGTCTCCCTGTCCATGGTAATGTATTGCATGTCAGGTGGGCTAAATAACTCAGAGCAGAGTAAGCTGGAAATATTAGAAAGGTTCTGGTGGACAGGAAGCTTATTTCTATGTTCTAGCACAGAATAGGGCTTTGTGGTCTTTAGGTACTTAAGTGGCCTTGAGAAATATGTAAACTACAATTTCTTCCAAGATCATACTTCCCTGGAGTACATAGGTCTAAAATTGCTGTTCTCTAGTTTAATTATGCTTATTGAGTCCCAGTTCATTTCCTGTTTTCTGCACAAACGGCACCCTAAAGCATTATTTGGTTATACAGTAGTCTGTTTAATGATTCTTCTTCTCCACTTCCAGATTCAAATAACAAATATTTGCCTTTAGCCAATAATTGCAGCTCTGTTTATGGCTCTAACATGAATGCATGAATAAAGTACTACATGTTTGCAAATACATAACCAACATAGAAATATGCATACATACATACATATATATGTATATATGAAAAAAATTAGTTAATTTCACTTTATTGAAATCATGTGTACATGCTACTGTGGTGTAATATTCCATTCAGCTATTTTCAATGCAGTTGTGTTTTCATTGTCATTCCAAAAAGGTTTTTTATTGTAAAGCCCTCCACTGACACTTTGCTCATGCCTGCTATTATCCTTCCAGCTTTGTCTTCAGCTGAATATACTCCTTTTTTCCTCCTTCACATGATTACTTGCATGAGGATTTGCATTTAAATGGATATAGAAAGTGCATTAACAACACCTACAGTAACGAAGCAAAAGCTGCTCAATACTTGTTACTGTCAGATATGAATTCAAAACAAATCAATTAATGTTTCGTATAGCTGTTTTCAGTGTTTGCATTTAGGTGGAAACTCTTCTTTGTATTATGCTTAACACAGATTGTGCATATTTAACACAGATTATGCACAGAGAATTATTTATGTGTCAGTAGCCTGAACAGAAAAAAGTGTTGCTCAAGATCTAGAAGTCATGGATGAGATCTGTTTGCTGTACAGATGATTTGGAACCTTAGAATCTCAAGATTAGACACTTTATTTCTAGTTTATATTTCCATTTGTTTTGTAATAAAAACAGTTTAAATTATTCTGGGATTTGGAAATCTAAGCCATTAAAGCGTTAGTAATGTCTGTTTTTTGTTGCGCAGATCATGGAAATTTTGCAAATAGCTTGAATATATAAAAGAGACAGTGTAGCTATGAACAGAACTGTTGTGACTTGCATATAAAGTATGAATGTAAGATGTTCTTTTAGTGCTGTAAGTAAGAAAAATAAATTAAACTTGGCCAAACCATTCTATTGCAGAATAATGCTGTTTATTTTTAATTTTCTTGTGCTTACAATAGCCTGCTTGAATGTATATTTTATATAGGGTAAAACAAATGCATAATAAAAATAATTTACCAAAAAAAAATTCTAATTGACTTTTAGCTCTGGTAGCTTATAAATTTGCTCCAGATAAAAGTTTCTAGTTTTCTACCACATCCTCAAAGGGTATAAGTCACCATAATTGGAAATATTAATTTTTTAATGTATAATTAAACTAAAAATTTGGCAAAAAAATTAAAAGGAGAAGAAAAGATAGGCTGGGAGTTAACTAAAAATATTAGACTTACATTTTTCTTTCTCTAGAAAAAGAGGCAGAACAGAAATTTGTCATGATTCTGAAGTTAATATGGCACTGACACCTGTGAATCCTCAAATGCAATTATTGTTTATTGCCTAAAATAATTTGCTATATACTCAGTGTGCTAAAGAGAAATCTATACACATCAGAGGTAAATCACTAACAAGTCTTTCTTGTTCATACAAACAACAACAACAACACAATCTGTACTTCTCTACCTATTGATGTGGGATAGGTCTAAATAAAGCAAATTCATTTCTTCCAATGAAAACTGCATTGAAGCAGCACAAGAACATGATTTCAGATGTCATAGTTAATGTCTTCTATGTCTGTACTTCAACAAATGCAATAAATATGGCAGACTCTAAAACTAGCCCTACAAAACCAGTAACTGACCTGCAGGTTGCAAGAGAAAAAATGATTGGTGAATGAAACTATATAAGTGGAATCAGAGGATTAACAAATATTCCCTTCATGTTCTGTAATGTTAAATCTTCCCCTGTAATGTTCCTCCTAGCATTCCATAATTTCAAGGTATCATCTAAGAGGGAAGGCACAGTAGCAATGACAGGAGTGCTTGTGTGTGTTGCCTACATCCAAGCAGTGGAAGGGAGCAGAGACCTTCTGGGCAGGCAAGACAAGATTTGGTGGCAAACACTCGTCTCATTTACATGATCAAGCTCCTTTTGATCAAGTAAATAAAGAAAACATCCCCTTCTCCCCCTCTTTATACCAGTCTCCACCTCTGTTAAGGAGTAAAGAACAGTTGGTTTAAACTAACCTGGATTTACTGAAATCATCAGTATTTTAGATCAGAGGAAGTTCTGTCTCCAATGTCTTCATTGATGTTTTTATGTCCATTTTTTTCTCCTTATGAGAATTTAATGCACAGAGTGCCTGAATATCCTGCACTCTTCCATCTTCAGAGCTGCCATCATGTCAATAGACTAATTTAGACTGAGAGGAGTCCTGTGTATTATTCTTAATATACTTTCACAGTGTGCAGTGTAATTGCTCCTTTGGAGCTGATAATGCATTTTTATTGCCTAAGAAAACAATTTACTGTACTGTGTGGTAATATAATCATTGGTTTATGTTGTGAATACATGCCATATATAGTGGGCCAAATTATCTGTTAGAGTTTGTACCCACATGCAATAAAAGTAAAGCAACAGAAGTAAAAGGAGTCCACCTCATATCCCAAAGACCAAATTTAGACAGACCTGGGGTTGTTTAGCCTGGAGAAAATGAAGCTGCTGGGAGACTTTCATTCTCTACAACTCCCTGAAAGGAAGGTGTAGCCAGGTGGGGATCAGTCTCTTCTCCCTGATAACAAGTGACAAGTCAACAGGAAATGGCCTCCAGGTACACCTCCACAACAGTAGAGGTTTAGATTAGATGTGAGGGGAAATTTCTTCATGGAAAGGGTCATAAAGCATTGGAACAAACTGCTCAGGGAAGTGGTAGAATCACCATCCCTGGAAGTGTTCAAAAAATATATGGATATGGCGCTTGAGGACATGGTTTAGTGATGAACATGTTGGTGGTAGGTGGACAGTGGGATTTGAGGAACTTAGAAGCCTTTTCAACCCTTAATGATTCTATTATTCAATGATTTTTGCCTTTATAGCTTACTGGCTTCTGGGCTGTACAAAAAAGTCAGACCTGTGCCTCATTCCCAACTGAGTGCACTGGTGCCGGGGCAGGGGTTCACCAGGAGTGGAAACACCTCCAGCTGTCTCTTCTGTGGGGTTGGTTAGAGCTTTTTAGGTCATGTCTCACTTGGTCAAGGCCTGAGATTAGTAAAGGATAGGTCTGAGCTTGGGAACAAGTAGGAAGGACAACCTGGAACAGCCTGGAACACTACTCAAAACTCAGGTGCTGGGAGGCTTGAGAGTGACCTCCAGGACCATGTATGCCAGCAACATCTGGATGCTGAATGGGATGTCTGCAGCTCCATGTTTAAGCCTTCCTTCAGATTACATTTATTGGATATATAAGGAATGAGACACGAATGTTTCAGAGGAAAATAAAGCCCAAACAAAATTTTGAAGAATGTTTTAGCTCGTATGAAGGTCTGAACAGAGGCAGACCATGATGCACTGGTAAATGATTTCCAGCTTGAACTGAGCAGACCAGAGGATGGATTCATCCTCTGATCCATTATACTTGGGAATAAAGTGGGAAATCACACAGTCAAAGCAAGGAGCTCTGCCTTATTCAGGGCTGTCAGTGGGTTTCAGAGAGCTGGAAATCTTTAAACCTTCTCAACCTCATCTACAAAGCGAGTGAGTACTCTGAAAAATTAGTTGTCTTTTATTTTTTTCCCCTGATACTAGAGAAAATAAGAGGCCATGATGGGAAACCTATACATTTGCAATGGATTTTAAAAAACATTAAATTTACCAAGGAATAAATATATGTTTTATTTGATCTATAAATAAAATGTTGTGTTTGATTGTCCCCTCCAAATATAGCATTTAATCATAGCAAGACTGCTTTATTACAACATCAAACAAAGAAACCTAAGGAATAAGCAGTTTTAGGAAACATTAAATAAATAAACAGCAGTAGATTGCCCTAGGCACATGCTTTTACTAATTTTGGTTTGTTGTTGTTCATGTCAGTTAGGTTCAATAAACCAGCTTTCTGGTAATGATTTGCTTTCTTGTGTGACACTTAAAGAACCAGCTGACAGTTTTCTGTGTTGTCATTAGATTTTCTAGTTCCATATGGGTGTGTAAGGTCCAACTTGCCTAATTCTGTTAGATTTCCTAGTTAGTTTCAAAAGATGCTTGGAACAAGGCCAGCAGCAGAACCCTCTACATGTAAGTGTTACTTCTGTGTTTTGCCTCACAAAATGTTCAAATGGAAGTTGAAAATGTTGCCTGCTTCACCAGTTTGCAAAAATATGCTAATTAGAGCTGGCTAAAGTGTGACAAAAATATCAGACAGTAGAAAAAAATTAAAAAAGAGAAAAGACAGAGAGAGAGAAAAAAAGAAAAAAAGAAAAAAAAAGAGAGAAAAAGAAAAAGAGAGTGTGAGAAAAAGAAAAACCATGATCGTATTCCAATGGTTCTTTCTTTGGGGATCAAGAAATACCTTTAGAGTATTAGGTATTAAGAAATGAAGGCTGTTCCTATTTCTTTAAAAGTGCATTTCCTTGGAAGAGACTGTACAAAGCTGACTTCATACTCATACGAATTTCTATTCCAGCCACTGTGTTCCAGCCACTTTCTTCTTCCTGTATAAAAAATGTAAAGGAACTTAAAGACAACAATTTTTCAGACCTTTCAGTGCAGCCATTAAAATCTGGTTGACTGCAAGACTGAGTAACTGGTCAGCCAGGACCTGTATAGGTGTTCTGAACATGTCTATGTCTCTCACCCAAAAACATGTTCTTATCTCTACTTTGTCTGGACACAGATTTCACCAGAATAGATTTGCATTCATTTCCTCAAATCTGGAATAATTGTTGCATTTACCTGCAAAAAGTTGCGGAGTAAGTTTAGAAGACTGAGTTGGTGGGTGATAAAATAGCATATGAAATACAGTGTCTGTGTACGCTAGGTAATGCTTATAGAGGAAAAAACATCCTAATGCATGGCATGTACCATTACAGATTATTAAGTTGTTCAGGTAAGAAGGCATATCAACCCTGTGGATAGTTCTATAAGAAGTAATTTCAAAGGCAATACAGAAAAGGCAAGCATAATGTTAAGAGTTATTGGAAAAGGCCGGGCAAATAAAACAGAACCCACCTTACGTCAAAGTATAAGTCCATGATACAGATTCTTTTTTAAGGTCACTGCAGAAAGTAGTTTTTTCCATCTCAGAAAGAAAGTTGTCGAACTAATATGAAAAGCATCAAGAGTTGTCAGCATTGACAAATAGATTTTCTCCAGAGAGACACGACACCAAAAAAACAAACAAAAAAATCAGGTTGGAGAAGAGATGAGGTGGAAGGGAAAAGGAAGGCCTATGAAGTCATCAGTGGATCACGGAGATGAGCAGGGAATGCTTATTCACTGTCTTGCAATATAGGGACTAGGGTGCAAAATCACTGTATGTTAGCAACATGTTTAACATGAACTTTTCACACAGTGCATGCTTAGAGAGTGAAATTTTCTGGAACAGAACATTGTAGGGTTGGAAGAAAAGGGAATTGTCTCAGACAAGGTCATGTTGGGTAGGCTTATTAATGACAGCTGCAGGCAACATTTCTGCTGAGGTGATCATTCACCTGCTGTTGGCTGGACATCACTGCTTTTTAAAGTGCATCAAAATTATCTATCTTATGTCTTATTAGCTAAGATTAGTACCATAATAAAATTTAAAGGTCCTCTCAGGATCAATAGGAAAATGCAACTGAATGAAAGATCATGTCATGTATTGTAACAGAAAGAAACTGTCCATCACATCACAGTCCATGAATAGTTAATATGGGAAAAATGTGCATGCCACCATGCATGACATTAAATTAAAGAAAATCTGAAGCATTGAGGGAAAAAAACCAGCAGAAAGCAATATATGACCTTGTGCAATTTCAGTGAACAGAGCATTTTGGGTACAGTTAGGTCTTCTGGCCAGCCTAGCTCAGATGACAGAATACTAGCTAACAAGAAAAACACGAAAAAGTCTAGAAAATGGCAATGAAAATGGTTATGACATAGAATATTCTCACTGAACTGTTATTTGTATAGACTAGCTCAGGAAGAAAAGGCACAAAAGAGGACGTAGTAGACCTATGAAATGGAATTAATGGAAAAGGCTCTCTTGCAACTCAAGTTCACTAGAAAATGAATCAGAATACACAGAATATGCTTAATTCTAAGTTCAAAAGAACTATTATTTTCTGCCAGCATTGCTTAACCCACCTGGTTTGAAACAAACATATGTTCAGTCAGAAGAAGAAAAAGGATAAAAATTATGTACTGAGTAAATCAGGAGAGAGAGAGTATTATCAAATCAACATGTTTTATTTTTTCCTCATGTGTCCTCTTTCCAGTACTGTAATGATGTCAGTAGGAGCAACTGCTCTAAAACTCTGAACCTACAGCACTCAAAGAAACAACCTTTTCAGGATGTTCCTCCCAAGCTGACTGCTTTACAGGAAATTAGTCTGTCAAGGAGAACAGAAGCCAGCTTCATAGCTCTGAAGCTGGTTTTCCAAAAGCAGGGACAATGATGCTTAGGAAGACTAAGAGGGTGATAAAGAGAGACAGTTCTTAAATTTGGGTTTTATGAGTAGTAAATTTATCATTTTATTGGTTTAGAGGCTTCAGCTTTGTCAGCTTCTCTTTTCAAGGCTTGCAGAACCAAGTTCAATATTTGGCCTATAGTTTCCCTGTCCACTATGACAAAGATGTTTCATTATTCAACCTTAACTGATTTCTCATAGGAAATTTTCAACTTCTGGCTTTTCCAAATTTTGATTGTAAAGAAATCTTCTGAAGGGATCAAAATAATTTATCTTAGAAGTAGATAGCGGAATTTCCTCCCTCAAAAATAAAATTGATGACCTGCTTTGGACTTGGAAGTAGCCTACCACTGGATAATATTCCACTTTGGCTGCTTCTTTTTTTGTATATTGTTTTACACAATCTAATCTTTTAAAATGTAGCTTTTGGAGTTGTTGATAATAATAGATTATTAAGTTCAGCAGTCCCTCATTAGTAACACTGTTTATTTCAGATTCTCATTAACCTGTAAGATAAGAGTTTTGGAATCACCATTAGAAAAATCAAAGCAGGTTCCAATAAGTTTTAATTAAGGTGAATGCAGTGTCACACATTATTTCTCAATGTGTTTGTATGTTAGCGGATTGGTAAATTTCTACTCAGATTGAGTTGCAGATACAGAACTTTTTTCTTGATCACGTCATACCTCTGTTTACAGAAAGGACAGGAATAAGGGCTTAGCCATAGAGGAACAAATTTGGTATGAAATAGTGTCATGTACACAGTTTAGCAGAGAGGCAATTGCTGAGGGGAGATACATATATTTGCAGCAGTCCTTTTGAAAAAGTACACACTTTACACTTGTATCTATCAGTAATTTTGTCGGTTCAGCCTACCAAGGACTTTGGATTTAAATTAACATGGTGCATAAGGCTGCACAAAGAGCTAAACTTTACATACAGCAAAATGACAGAGTCAGATTTACATCTCCTAACGACATCTGGTTTTGATCAGCTTTGCACCATTGAAAAATTCTTAAGGCTCTGTCAGAGCTCACTGATTACCTTGGGAGAAACCTGAGTCCACCAAAATGGGTAGTTTTTTGTTCCTATGTTCCTATACAGAAAAAAACCCAGTGTAGTCATGAAGCTGAAGTGACATTTTTATTCACACAGTTTACCAGCACACTGTGAAGATCTCCTTATGTCTGACAAAAGAGAAGAATTGAGTACAGCTTGTGACTATTGAGATGTCATGGTTTCACCCCAGCCAGCATCCAAGTCCCAGGCAGCCTCTCTCTCACAGCTCACCAGCAGGACTGGGGAGAGAATTGGAAAGGTAAAAGCCAGAAAACTCATGCGCTGAGATATATACAGTTTAATAGGGAAAGCAAAAGCCATACATGCAAGCAGAGCAAGACAAGTAATTCACTGCTTCCCATGGGCAGGTAGGTGTTGAGCATCTCCAGGAGAGCAGAGCCCATCAGAAGTGACAGTGATTTGGGAAGACAAATGCCATGACTCCAAACACCCTGTCTTTCCTCCTTCTTCCCCCCAGTTTTATGTGCTGACCATGATGCAATATGGTCTGGAATGTCCCTCTGGTCAGTTGGGGTCACCTGTCCCAGCTGTGTCTCCTCCCAACCTCCCATGCACTCCCAGCTTCCTCACCAGCATGGAAGTACAAACACCAGAAAAGGCCTTGGCTCTGTGTAAGCCCTGCTCAGCATTAACAAAAACATCTCTGTATTATCACCCCTGTATTCAGCACAAATCCAAAATATACCCCCATATCAGCCACTGTGAAGTAAATTAACTCTAACCCAGCCATTACCAGCACAAATTCATGTCTCGGTTCATTACCAAGGATTCACCTGGTTAGCTCACTTGTGGGTTCCAAGAGAAATGGAGGAGCAAATAAAGTTGCACTAAAAATTAGTGGCATATAACTAACAAATTAGTTACAAATAAATATTTCTGAAAGTGTGTAATTCATGGCAATAACATCATCATGCCCATGAATCGCAGCTTTTTAGGATGTTCTAAGTGCAGTTGGATTTGCTGCCCACCTCTCTTCTATATTCTTTTTACCCTTTCCTTAGCTGTCCTCACAAACAGCTAAAAGGATTAGACAAGGTATTAAAAAACTTGGTTTGTAAGCATTAGGCTTAGGCCCATGCAGGCAACTCTAGTGCTTCTAGTTCAGTGAAATCAAAACTTTTGCTTTGATGATAAACAATAATAATAATAAACACCTATGATGAATCTTTCAAGCCATGGAATTATTAATGAGTTTATTGCTTCCCAGGTATTAACAGACAGCTCCAGAACCTACAAGTACTGGGCAATGGGAGGAGGGATGAAGGCTACTAACTTTGAAAAGAGGCAAAGACAAATTGTCAACTGTCTTAAAAGGGAAATAAAGGGATAGAGAAAGAGCAGAAAGGCAGTGAGCTGGAAGAGAAAATAGGGAAGTTAGATGGAGGTGGGGTAAAGATTGAAAACCTTTGCTGTTGAAAGTACCTGCTTGCAAATGCTCATGTTCCAAATTCTCACTTTTCTGCCTCACGATTATACATAATTGGTCT